>NC_080859.1:0-600000 GCF_030435755.1 Ochotona princeps
GCTGAAGGTGCCTGTCCCCCTGGCTTGCACAACTTATGCCGTTGCATACTGTGAGAGTGGCCGCTACAGACGAGGGATCCAGGCATGTTGCAACTCTACCTGTCCTGGGGAGAAGGACCTCCGTGAAGAACAGACGTCAGCTGTTGGGATGTCTTGTGGAAGGTGGCACATCAGCGGCGGCCGACGGTCCACAGCTGACCAGCAGGAGAAAGAGTCTTGAATCCAGAAGGATCCCTGGAGGAGGGTGAAGCACTCCCTGGTGAACAAGAGGGCAGCAGCATCTGGCTGGAGGCTGTGAGGCCAAATTCCTGCCTCCAAACACATGACAGGGATGGCTGACCCCTCAAGTGCTAGCTGCAGGTAGAAAGGGCAGCTTTGTGCACCCTGTCGTGTGCAGGCAGCACAGGCCCTGAAAGCCCTCCCTTGTGCGGGCCTTGGTGGCTCCCCAGCCATCATCAGATGTGCTGGGCAGCAGGCTGCATGGTGCAGGGTGCTCTCCGCAGCAGCTAGGGCCTGGGACTTCCTATTGCAGATGGCTGCTGACCTCTGGTGCCTACTTCTCCATCCACCTGCTCCTGGCTTAGGAGCCCACATGCCCAGACACCACCCAGCTAGGCCGAGGAAGGCCGAGTAGTGTATCACATCACCCTAACCGCCACCCCACACATGCAAAAATACATGGAGCCGGGGCCCATCAGCGTGGCCTAGCGGCTGTTTGGCCTTGGAGCCCTGATCTTCCAACAACACGTGCCCCGGAATACTGTCCGGGACCCCCACACGACGCTAGCATGGCTCGGGTTGGGCTGTCTAGAGCTCAGAAGGCCTGAGCAGACCAAGGGTAAAAAGGGCAGCTTGGGGCCCGGCGCCATAGCCTAGCGGCTAAAGTCCTCGCCTTGAACGCGCCGGGATCCCATATGGGCACCGGTTCTAATCCCAGCGGCTCCACTTCCCATCCAGCTCCCTGCTTGTGGCCTGGGAAAGCAGTCGAGGATGGCCCAAAGCTTTGGGACCCTGCACCCTCATGGGAGACCCAGAAGAGCTTCCGGGTTCCCGGCTTTGGATCAGCACGCACCGGCCGTTGCGGCTCAGTTGGGGAGTGAATCATCAGATGGAAGATCTTCCTCTCTGTCTCTCCTCCTCTCTGTTTATCTGACTTTGAAATTAAAAAAAAAAAAACCATGAAGCCCTCTTGGCAGCCCATCGGGGAGCTGCTCCACTTGCCAAAGAACTCCCGGAGCCTGCATCTCAGGGTGCTCTTCGAGGAATGGGGGTGGCGGTAAGGTTTCCCCAGGACCTGATCTGGCAAAGTACAACCCCAGTCGGCTGGTGTGTAACACCAGCTGCCAGAGGGCCTCTGGGGACGCAGACATGAGACTCCAGCTCCCAGGGGGCCTCTGGGGACGCTGACGTAGGACTCCAACTCCCAGAGGGCCTCTGGGGACGCTGACGTAGGACTCCAGCTCCCAGAGGGCTTGTGGGGACGCTGACGTAGGACTGCAACTCCCAGAGGGCCTCTGGGGCACGCTGACTTAGGACTCCAGAGCCCAGAAGGTCTGTGGGCACGCTGACATAGGACTCCAGTTCCCAGAGGGCCTGTGGGCACGCTGACGTGGTATTCCACCTCCCAGGCTTCTTTAAGTGCCCTGCTATTAAAGGCACCCTGACACTTCCTATCTCACAGGCCCACGCTGATGCTAGGCCCCAATCTAACTCCTCCCCTCCCAGGCCTTGGTATGTGGGCTGTTCAGCATTGGAGCCCTGATCTTCCAACAACACGTGCCCCCGAATACTGTCCGGGACCCCCACACGACGCCACGATGGCTCGGGTTGGGCTGTCTAGAGCTCAGAAGGCCTGAACCGACCAAGGGTAGAAAGGGCAGCTTGGGGCCCGGCGCCATAGCCTAGCAGCTAAAGTCCTCGCCTTGAACGCGCCGGGATCCCATATGGGCACCGGTTCTAATCCCGGCGGCTCCACTTCCCATCCAGCTCCCTGCTTGTGGCCTGGGAAAGCAGTCGAGGATGGCCCAAAGCTTTGGGACCCTGCACACTCGTGGGAGACCCAGAAGAGGTTCCAGGTTCCCGGCTTTGGATCGGCACGCACCGGCCGTTGCAGCTCGGTTGGGGAGTGAATCATCAGATGGAAGATCTTCCTCTCTGTCTCTTCTCCTCTCTGTATATCTGACTTTGGAATAAAATAAATAAATCTGCTTAAAAAAAAAAAAAGGCAGCTTTGCGCGCCCTCTCGTGGCCACCAGCACTCACTGCAGGACGCTCATCCAAGGCTCTGCTTCCAAATCAAGGGAAGCAGCCCAGCTCAGAGAGGCATTCTCTCTCAAGGACACTCTTTTTAGAGCTTGCACACAAGACCCAGGACGGAAGCCCTACGCACACCCTGGGGCTCTGCATTGACAGGCAAAAGTAGTCTAGAGCCACAGCACAGCACACAGCACACAGCACACAGCACGCTCCCTCGCAGGAGGCCGGCAGCTTTCTGTCTTTTCCTTCCTCCCTCCTGCCTCCCTCTGCCCTCTTTTCTTGGAAGCACACAGGAACAGAGAGGGAGAGACAGCAAGCCTTCTGGCATCTGCTGGCTCACTTCCCCAAGGACCACCACCAGGGCCAGCTGTGGCTGGGTCAGGACAAGCCCAGGAACCAGGAGCTTCCTCCAGATCTCCCACAGGGCCACAGGGGCACAAGCCCTGGCAGCATCCTCCGCTGCTCTCCCAGGAGGATCGGCAGGGAGCTGGACTGCAGGGGAAGCAGCCAGGATTCGAAGTAGCACCCATACAGGCCATCCACCTGGCAGGCTGAGGCTTGACCCACTCGGACAATACCCCGCACCAACACCACACCACACCACACCACACCACACCAACCCTCGCTGGACCCTTCAGCAGCTCCTTCACCAGGCTGCTGAAGGTGCCTGTCCCCCTGGCTTGCACAACTTATGACGTCCTGTGCTGTGAGAGCGGCCGCTACAGACGAGGGATCCAGGCATGTTGCGACTCTACCTGTCCTGGGGAGAAGGACCTCCGTGAAGAACAGACGTCAGCTGTTGGGATGTCTTGTGGAAGGTGGCACATCAGCGGCGGCCGACGGTCCACAGCTGACCAGCAGGAGAAAGAGTCTTGAATCCAGAAGGATCCCTGGAGGAGGGTGAAGCACTCCCTGGTGAACAAGAGGGCAGCAGCATCTGGCTGGAGGCTGTGAGGCCAAATTCCTGCCTCCAAAGCACATGCCAGGGATGGCTGACCCCTCAAGTGCTAGCTGCAGGTAGAAAGGGCAGCTTTGTGCACCCTGTCGTGTGCAGGCAGCACAGGCCCTGAAAGCCCTCCCTTGTGCGGGCCTTGGTGGCTCCCCAGCCATCATCAGATGTGCTGGGCAGCAGGGCTGCATGGTGCAGGGTGCTCTCCGCAGCAGCTGGGGCCTGGGACTTCCTATTGCAGATGGCTGCTGACCTCTGGTGCCTACTTCTCCATCCACCTGCTCCTGGCTTAGGAGCCCACATGCCCAGACACCACCCAGCTAGGCCGAGGAAGGCCGAGTAGTGTATCACATCACCCTAACCGCCACCCCACACATGCAAAAATACATGGAGCCGGGGCCCATCAGCGTGGCCTAGCGGCTGTTTGGCCTTGGAGCCCTGATCTTCCAACAACACGTGCCCCGGAATACTGTCCGGGACCCCCACATGACGCTAGCATGGCTCGGGTTGGGCTGTCTAGAGCTCAGAAGGCCTGAACCGACCAAGGGTAAAAAGGGCAGCTTGGGGCCCGGCGCCATAGCCTAGCGGCTAAAGTCCTCGCCTTGAAAGCGCCGGGATCCCATATGGGCACCGGTTCTAATCCCAGCGGCTCCACTTCCCATCCAGCTCCCTGCTTTTGGCCTGGGAAAGCAGTCGAGGATGGCCCAAAGCTTTGGGACCCTGCACCCTCGTGGGAGACCCAGAAGAGCTTCCGGGTTCCCGGCTTTGGATCTGCACGCACCGGCCGTTGCGGCTCAGTTGGGGAGTGAATCATCAGATGGAAGATCTTCCTCTTTGTCTCTCCTCCTCTCTGTTTATCTGACTTTGAAATTAAAAAAAAAAAAACATGAAGCCCTCTTGGCAGCCCATCAGGGAGCTGCTCCACTTGCCAAAGAACTCCCGGAGCCTGCATCTCAGGGTGCTCTTCGAGGAATGGGGGTGGCGGTAAGGTTTCCCCAGGACCTGATCTGGCAAAGTACAACCCCAGTCGGCTGGTGTGTAACACAAGCTGCCAGGGGCCTCTGGGGACGCAGGCATGGGACTCCAGCTCCCAGGGGGCCTCTGGGGACGCTGACGTAGGACTCCAACTCCCAGAGGGCTTGTGGGGATGCTGACGTAGGACTCCAACTCCCAGATGGCCTGTGGGGATGCTGACGTAGGACTCCAGCTCCCAGAGGGCTTGTGGGGATGCTGACGTAGGACTCCAACTCCCAGATGGCCTGTGGGGATGCTGACGTAGGACTCCAGCTCCCAGAAGGCCTCTGGGGCACGCTGACGTAGGACTGCAACTCCCAGAGGGCCTCTGGGGACGCTGACGTAGGACTCCAGCTCCCAGAGGGCCCGTGGGCATGCTGACATAGGACTCCAGAGCCCAGAGGGCCTGTGGGCACGCTGACGTGGTATTCCACCTCCCAGGCTTCTTTATGTGCCCTGCTATTAAAGGCACCCTGACACTTCGTATCTCACAGGCCCACGCTGATGTTAGGCCCCAATCTAACTCCTCCCCTCCCAGGCCTTGGTATGTGGGCTGTTCAGCATTGGAGCCCTGATCTTCCAACAACACGTGCCCCCGAATACTGTCCGGGACCCCCACACGACGCCAGGATGGCTCGGGTTGGGCTGTCTAGAGCTCAGAAGGCCTGAACTGACCAAGGGTAGAAAGGGCAGCTTGGGGCCCGGCGCCATAGCCTAGCAGCTAAAGTCCTCGCCTTGAACGCGCCGGGATCCCATATGGGCACCGGTTCTAATCCCAGCGGCTCCACTTCCCATCCAGCTCCCTGCTTGTGGCCTGGGAAAGCAGTCGAGGATGGCCCAAAGCTTTGGGACCCTGCACACTCGTGGGAGACCTGGAAGAGGTTCCAGGTTCCCGGCTTTGGATCGGCACGCACCGGCCGTTGCAGCTCGGTTGGGGAGTGAATCATCGGATGGAAGATCTTCCTCTCTGTCTCTTCTCCTCTCTGTATATCTGACTTTGGAATAAAATAAATAAATCTGCTTAAAAAAAAAAAAAAAAGGCAGCTTTGCGCGCCCTCTCGTGGCCACCAGCACTCACTGCAGGATGCTCATCCAAGGCTCTGCTGCCAAATCAAGGGAAGCAGCCCAGCTCAGAGAGGCATTCTCTCTCAAGGACACTCTTTTTAGAGCTTGCACACAAGACCCAGGACGGAAGCCCTACGCACACCCTGGGGCTCTGCATTGACAGACAAAAGCAGTCTAGAGCCACAGCACAGCACACAGCACACAGCACACAGCACGCTCCCTCGCAGGAGGCCGGCAGCTTTCTGTCTTTTCCTTCCTCCCTCCTGCCTCCCTCTGCCCTCTTTACTTGGAAGCACACAGGAACAGAGAGGGAGAGACAGCAAGCCTTCTGGCATCTGCTGGCTCACTTCCCCAAGGACCACCACCAGGGCCAGCTGTGGCTGGGTCAGGACAAGCCCAGGAACCAGGAGCTTCCTCCAGATCTCCCACAGGGCCACAGGGGCACAAGCCCTGGCAGCATCCTCCGCTGCTCTCCCAGGAGGATCGGCAGGGAGCTGGACTGCAGGGGAAGCAGCCAGGATTCAAAGTAGCACCCATACAGGCCATCCGCCTGGCAGGCTGAGGCTTGACCCACTCGGACAATACCCCGCACCAACACCACACCACACCACACCACACCACACCAACCCTCGCTGGACCCTTCAGCAGCTCCTTCACCAGGCTGCTGAAGGTGCCTGTCCCCCTGGCTTGCACAACTTATGCCGTTGCGTGCTGTGAGAGTGGCCGCTACAGACGAGGGATCCAGGCATGTTGAGACTCTACCTGTCCTTCACGGAGAAGGACCTCCGTGAAGAACAGACGTCAGCTGTTGGGATGTCTTGTGGAAGGTGGCACATCAGCGGCGGCCGACGGTCCACAGCTGACCAGCAGGAGAAAGAGTCTTGAATCCAGAAGGATCCCTGGAGGAGGGTGAAGCACTCCCTGGTGAACAAGAGGGCAGCAGCATCTGGCTGGAGGCTGTGAGGCCAAATTCCTGCCTCCAAACACATGACAGGGATGGCTGACCCCTCAAGTGCTAGCTGCAGGTAGAAAGGGCAGCTTTGTGCACCCTGTCGTGTGCAGGCAGCACTGGCCCTGAAAGCCCTCCCTTGTGCGGGCCTTGGTGGCTCCCCAGCCATCATCAGATGTGCTGGGCAGCAGGGCTGCATGGTGCAGGGTGCTCTCCGCAGCAGCTGGGGCCTGGGACTTCCTATTGCAGATGGCTGCTGACCTCTGGTGCCTACTTCTCCATCCACCTGCTCCTGGCTTAGGAGCCCACATGCCCAGACACCACCCAGCTAGGCCGAGGAAGGCCGAGTAGTGTATCACATCACCCTAACCGCCACCCCACACATGCAAAAATACATGGAGCCGGCGCCCATCAGCGTGGCCTAGCGGCTGTTTGGCCTTGGAGCCCTGATCTTCCAACAACACGTGCCCCGGAATACTGTCCGGGACCCCCACATGACGCTAGCATGGCTCGGGTTGGGCTGTCTAGAGCTCAGAAGGCCTGAACCGACCAAGGGTAAAAAGGGCAGCTTGGGGCCCGGCGCCATAGCCTAGCGGCTAAAGTCCTCACCTTGAAAGCGCCGGGATCCCATATGGGCACCGGTTCTAATCCCAGCGGCTCCACTTCCCATCCAGCTCCCTGCTTGTGGCCTGGGAAAGCAGTCGAGGATGGCCCAAAGCTTTGGGACCCTGCACCCTCGTGGGAGACCCAGAAGAGCTTCCGGGTTCCCGGCTTTGGATCAGCACGCACCGGCCGTTGCGGCTCAGTTGGGGAGTGAATCATCAGATGGAAGATCTTCCTCTTTGTTTCTCCTCCTCTCTGTTTATCTGACTTTGAAATTAAAAAAAAAAAAGAAAACATGAAGCCCTCTTGGCAGCCCATCAGGGAGCTGCTCCACTTGCCAAAGAACTCGCGGAGCCTGCATCTCAGGGTGCTCTTCGAGGAATGGGGGTGGCGGTAAGGTTTCCCCGGGACCTGATCTGGCAAAGTACAACCCCAGTCGGCTGGTGTGTAACACCAGCTACCAGGGGCCTCTGGGGACGCAGGCATGGGACTCCAGCTCCTAGGGGGCCTCTGCGGACGCTGACGTAGGACTCCAGCTCCCAGAGGGCCCGTGGGCATGCTGACATAGGACTCCAGAGCCCAGAGGGCCTGTGGGCACGCTGACGTGGTATTCCACCTCCCAGGCTTCTTTATGTGCCCTGCTATTAAAGGCACCCTGACACTTCCTATCTCACAGGCCCACGCTGATGTTAGGCCCCAATCTAACTCCTCCCCTCCCAGGCCTTGGTATGTGGGCTGTTCAGCATTGGAGCCCTGATCTTCCAACAACACGTGCCCCGGAATACTGTCCGGGACCCCCACACGACGCCACGATGGCTCGGGTTGGGCTGTCTAGAGCTCAGAAGGCCTGAACCGACCAAGGGTAGAAAGGGCAGCTTGGGGCCCGGCGCCATAGCCTAGCGGCTAAAGTCCTCGCCTTGAACGCGCCGGGATCCCATATGGGCACCGGTTCTAATCCCCGCAGGTCCACTTCCCATCCAGCTCCCTGCTTGTGGCCTGGGAAAGCAGTCCAGGACGGCCCAAGCTTTGGGACCCTGCACCCTCGTGGGAGACCTGGAAGAGGTTCCAGGTTCCCGGCTTTGGATCGGCACGCACCGGCCGTTGCAGCTCGGTTGGGGAGTGAATCATCAGATGGAAGATCTTCCTCTCTGTCTCTTCTCCTCTCTGTATATCTGACTTTGGAATAAAATAAATAAATCTGCTTAAAAAAAAAAAAAAAAAAAGGCAGCTTTGCGCGCCCTCTCGTGGCCACCAGCACTCACTGCAGGACGCTCATCCAAGGCTCTGCTGCCAAATCAAGGGAAGCAGCCCAGCTCAGAGAGGCATTCTCTCTCAAGGACACTCTTTTTAGAGCTTGCACACAAGACCCAGGACGGAAGCCCTACGCACGCCCTGGGGCTCTGCATTGACAGACAAAAGCAGTCTAGAGCCACAGCACAGCACACAGCACACAGCACACAGCATGCTCCCTCGCAGGAGGCCGGCAGCTTTCTGTCTTTTCCTTCCTCCCTCCTGCCTCCCTCTGCCCTCTTTACTTGGAAGCACACAGGAACAGAGAGGGAGAGACAGCAAGCTTTCTGGCATCTGCTGGCTCACTTCCCCAAGGACCACCACCAGAGCCAGCTGTGGCTGGGTCAGGACAAGCCCAGGAACCAGGAGCTTCCTCCAGATCTCCCACAGGGCCACAGGGGCACAAGCCCTGGCAGCATCCTCCGCTGCTCTCCCAGGAGGATCGGCAGGGAGCTGGACTGCAGGGGAAGCAGCCAGGATTCGAAGTAGCACCCATACAGGCCATCCGCCTGGCAGGCTGAGGCTTGACCCACTCGGACAATACCCCGCACCAACACACCACAGCACACCACACCACACCACACCAACCCTCGCTGGACCCTTCAGCAGCTCCTTCACCAGGCTGCTGAAGGTGCCTGTCCCCCTGGCTTGCACAACTTATGACGTCCTGTGCTGTGAGAGTGGCCGCTACAGACGAGGGATCCAGGCATGTTGCGACTCTACCTGTCCTGGGGAGAAGGACCTCTGTGAAGAACAGACGTCAGCTGTTGGGATGTCTTGTGGAAGGTGGCACATCAGCGGCGGCCGACGGTCCACAGCTGACCAGCAGGAGAAAGAGTCTTGAATCCAGAAGGATCCCTGGAGGAGGGTGAAGCACTCCCTGGTGAACAAGAGGGCAGCAGCATCTGGCTGGAGGCTGTGAGGCCAAATTCCTGCCTCCAAACACATGACAGGGATGGCTGACCCCTCAAGTGCTAGCTGCAGGTAGAAAGGGCAGCTTTGTGCACCCTGTCGTGTGCAGGCAGCACAGGCCCTGAAAGCCCTCCCTTGTGCGGGCCTTGGTGGCTCCCCGGCCATCATCAGATGTGCTGGGCAGCAGGGCTGCATGGTGCAGGGTGCTCTCCGCAGCAGCTGGGGCCTGGGACTTCCTATTGCAGATGGCTGCTGACCTCTGGTGCCTACTTCTCCATCCACCTGCTCCTGGCTTAGGAGCCCACATGCCCAGACACCACCCAGCTAGGCCGAGGAAGGCCGAGTAGTGTATCACATCACCCTAACCGCCACCCCACACATGCAAAAATACATGGAGCCGGGGCCCATTAGCGTGGCCTAGCGGCTGTTTGGCCTTGGAGCCCTGATCTTCCAACAACACGTGCCCCGGAATACTGTCCGGGACCCCCACATGACGCTAGCATGGCTCGGGTTGGGCTGTCTAGAGCTCAGAAGGCCTGAACCGACCAAGGGTAAAAAGGGCAGCTTGGGGCCCGGCGCCATAGCCTAGCGGCTAAAGTCCTCGCCTTGAAAGCGCCGGGATCCCATATGGGCACCGGTTCTAATCCCAGCGGCTCCACTTCCCATCCAGCTCCCTGCTTGTGGCCTGGGAAAGCAGTCGAGGATGGCCCAAAGCTTTGGGACGCTGCACCCTCGTGGGAGACCCAGAAGTGCTTCCGGGTTCCCGGCTTTGGATCGGCACGCACCGGCCGTTGCGGCTCAGTTGCGGAGTGAATCATCAGATGGAAGATCTTCCTCTCTGTCTCTCCTCCTCTCTGTTTATCTGACTTTGAAATTAAAAAAAAAAAAACCATGAAGCCCTCTTGGCAGCCCATCGGGGAGCTGCTCCACTTGCCAAAGAACTCCCGGAGCCTGCATCTCAGGGTGCTCTTCGAGGAATGGGGGTGGCGGTAAGGTTTCCCCGGGACCTGATCTGGCAAAGTACAACCCCAGTCGGCTGGTGTGTAACACCAGCTGCCAGAGGGCCTCTGGGGATGCAGGCATGGGACTCCAGCTCCCAGGGGGCCTGTGGGGACGCTGACGTAGGACTCCAGCTCCCAGAGGGCTTGTGGGGACGCTGACGTAGGACTGCAACTCCCAGAGGGCCTCTGGGGCACGCTGACTTAGGACTCCAGAGCCCAGAAGGTCTGTGGGCACGCTGACATAGGACTCCAGTTCCCAGAGGGCCTGTGGGCACGCTGACGTGGTATTCCACCTCCCAGGCTTCTTTAAGTGCCCTGCTATTAAAGGCACCCTGACACTTCCTATCTCACAGGCCCACGCTGATGCTAGGCCCCAATCTAACTCCTCCCCTCCCAGGCCTTGGTATGTGGGCTGTTCAGCATTGGAGCCCTGATCTTCCAACAACACGTGCCCCGGAATACTGTCCGGGACCCCCACACGACGCTAGGATGGCTCGGGTTGGGCTGTCTAGAGCTCAGAAGGCCTGAACCGACCAAGGGTAAAAAGGGCAGCTTGGGGCCCGGCGTCATAGCCTAGCGGCTAAAGTCCTCGCCTTGAACGCGCCGGGATCCCATATGGGCACCGGTTCTAATCCCAGCGGCTCCACTTCCCATCCAGCTCCCTGCTTGTGGCCTGGGAAAGCAGTCGAGGATGGCCCAAAGCTTTGGGACCCTGCACCCTCGTGGGAGACCCAGAAGAGCTTCCGGGTTCCCGGCTTTGGATCGGCACACACCGGCCGTTGCGGCTCAGTTGGGGAGTGAATCATCAGATGGAAGATCTTCCTCTCTGTCTCTTCTCCTCTCTGTATATCTGACTTTGGAATAAAATAAATACATCTGCTAAAAAAAAAAAAAAAAAAAGGCAGCTTTGCGCGCCCTCTCGTGGCCACCAGCACTCACTGCAGGATGCTCATCCAAGGCTCTGCTGCCAAATCAAGGGAAGCAGCCCAGCTCAGAGAGGCATTCTCTCTCAAGGACACTCTTTTTAGAGCTTGCACACAAGACCCAGGACGGAAGCCCTACGCACACCCTGGGGCTCTGCATTGACAGACAAAAGCAGTCTAGAGCCACAGCACAGCACACAGCACACAGCATGCTCCCTCGCAGGAGGCCGGCAGCTTTCTGTCTTTTCCTTCCTCCCTCCTGCCTCCCTCTGCCCTCTTTACTTGGAAGCACACAGGAACAGAGAGGGAGAGACAGCAAGCTTTCTGGCATCTGCTGGCTCACTTCCCCAAGGACCACCACCAGGGCCAGCTGTGGCTGGGTCAGGACAAGCCCAGGAACCAGGAGCTTCCTCCAGATCTCCCACAGGGCCACAGGGGCACAAGCCCTGGCAGCATCCTCCGCTGCTCTCCCAGGAGGATCGGCAGGGAGCTGGACTGCAGGGGAAGCAGCCAGGATTCGAAATAGCACCCATACAGGCCATCCACCTGGCAGGCTGAGGCTTGACCCACTCGGACAATACCCCGCACCAACACCACACCACACCACACCACACCACACCAACCCTCGCTGGACCCTTCAGCAGCTCCTTCACCAGGCTGCTGAAGGTGCCTGTCCCCCTGGCTTGCACAACTTATGACGTCCTGTGCTGTGAGAGCGGCCGCTACAGACGAGGGATCCAGGCATGTTGCGACTCTACCTGTCCTGGGGAGAAGGACCTCTGTGAAGAACAGACGTCAGCTGTTGGGATGTCTTGTGGAAGGTGGCACATCAGCGGCGGCCGACGGTCCACAGCTGACCAGCAGGAGAGTCTTGAATCCAGAAGGATCCCTGGAGGAGGGTGAAGCACTCCCTGGTGAACAAGAGGGCAGCAGCATCTGGCTGGAGGCTGTGAGGCCAAATTCCTGCCTCCAAACACATGACAGGGATGGCTGACCCCTCAAGTGCTAGCTGCAGGTAGAAAGGGCAGCTTTGTGCACCCTGTCGTGTGCAGGCAGCACAGGCCCTGAAAGCCCTCCCTTGTGCGGGCCTTGGTGGCTCCCTGGCCATCATCAGATGTGCTGGGCAGCAGGGCTGCATGGTGCAGGGTGCTCTCCGCAGCAGCTGGGGCCTGGGACTTCCTATTGCAGATGGCTGCTGACCTCTGGTGCCTACTTCTCCATCCACCTGCTCCTGGCTTAGGAGCCCACATGCCCAGACACCACCCAGCTAGGCCGAGGAAGGCCGAGTAGTGTATCACATCACCCTAACCGCCACCCCACACATGCAAAAATACATGGAGCCGGGGCCCATCAGCGTGGCCTAGCGGCTGTTTGGCCTTGGAGCCCTGATCTTCCAACAACACGTGCCCCGGAATACTGTCCGGGACCCCCACATGACGCTAGCATGGCTCGGGTTGGGCTGTCTAGAGCTCAGAAGGCCTGAACCGACCAAGGGTAAAAAGGGCAGCTTGGGGCCCGGCGCCATAGCCTAGCGGCTAAAGTCCTCGCCTTGAACGCGCCGGGATCCCATATGGGCACCGGTTCTAATCCCAGCGGCTCCACTTCCCATCCAGCTCCCTGCTTGTGGCCTGGGAAAGCAGTCGAGGATGGCCCAAAGCTTTGGGACCCTGCACCCTCGTGGGAGACCCAGAAGAGCTTCCGGGTTCCCGGCTTTGGATTGACACCCACCGGCCGTTGCGGCTCAGTTGGGGAGTGAATCATCAGATGGAAGATCTTCCTCTCTGTCTCTCCTCCTCTCTGTTTATCTGACTTTGAAATTAAAAAAAAAAAAAAACCATGAAGCCCTCTTGGCAGCCCATCGGGGAGCTGCTCCACTTGCCAAAGAACTCCCGGAGCCTGCATCTCAGGGTGCTCTTCGAGGAATGGGGGTGGCGGTAAGGTTTCCCCGGGACCTGATCTGGCAAAGTACAACCCCAGTCGGCTGGTGTGTAACACCAGCTGCCAGAGGGCCTCTGGGGACGCAGGCATGGGACTCCAGCTCCCAGGGGGCCTCTGGGGACGCTGACGTAGGACTCCAGCTCCCAGAGGGCTTGTGGGGACGCTGACATAGGACTGCAACTCCCAGAGGGCCTCTGTGGCACGCTGACTTAGGACTCCAGAGCCCAGAAGGTCTGTGGGCACGCTGACATAGGACTCCAGTTCCCAGAGGGCCTGTGGGCACGCTGACGTGGTATTCCACCTCCCAGGCTTCTTTAAGTGCCCTGCTATTAAAGGCACCCTGACACTTCCTATCTCACAGGCCCACGCTGATGCTAGGCCCCAATCTAACTCCTCCCCTCCCAGGCCTTGGTATGTGGGCTGTTCAGCATTGGAGCCCTGATCTTCCAACAACACGTGCCCCGGAATACTGTCCGGGACCCCCACACGACGCTAGGATGGCTCGGGTTGGGCTGTCTAGAGCTCAGAAGGCCTGAACCGACCAAGGGTAGAAAGGGCAGCTTGGGGCCCGGCGTCATAGCCTAGCGGCTAAAGTCCTCGCCTTGAACGCGCCGGGATCCCATATGGGCACCGGTTCTAATCCCAGCGGCTCCACTTCCCATCCAGCTCCCTGCTTGTGGCCTGGGAAAGCAGTCGAGGATGGCCCAAAGCTTTGGGACCCTGCACCCTCGTGGGAGACCTGGAAGAGGTTCCAGGTTCCCGGCTTTGGATCGGCACGCACCGGCCGTTGCGTCTCGGTTGGGGAGTGAATCATCAGATGGAAGATCTTCCTCTCTGTCTCTTCTCCTCTCTGTATATCTGACTTTGGAATAAAATAAATAAATCTGCTAAAAAAAAAAAAAAAAAGGCAGCTTTGCACGCCCTCTCGTGGCCACCAGCACTCACTGCAGGATGCTCATCCAAGGCTCTGCTGCCAAATCAAGGGAAGCAGCCCAGCTCAGAGAGGCATTCTCTCTCAAGGACACTCTTTTTAGAGCTTGCACACAAGACCCATGACTGGAAGCCCTACGCACGCCCTGGGGCTCTGCATTGACAGACAAAAGCAGTCTACAGCCACAGCACAGCACACAGCACACAGCACACAGCACGCTCCCTCGCAGGAGGCCAGCAGCTTTCTGTCTTTTCCTTCCTCCCTCCTGCCTCCCTCTGCCCTCTTTACTTGGAAGCACACAGGAACAGAGAGGGAGAGACAGCAAGCTTTCTGGCATCTGCTGGCTCACTTCCCCAAGGACCACCACCAGGGCCAGCTGTGGCTGGGTCAGGACAAGCCCAGGAACCAGGAGCTTCCTCCAGATCTCCCACAGGGCCACAGGGGCACAAGCCCTGGCAGCATCCTCCGCTGCTCTCCCAGGAGGATCGGCAGGGAGCTGGACTGCAGGGGAAGCAGCCAGGATTCGAAGTAGCACCCATACAGGCCATCCACCTGGCAGGCTGAGGCTTGACCCACTCGGACAATACCCCGCACCAACACCACACCACACCACACCACACCACACCAACCCTCGCTGGACCCTTCAGCAGCTCCTTCACCAGGCTGCTGAAGGTGCCTGTCCCCCTGGCTTGCACAACTTATGACGTCCTGTGCTGTGAGAGCGGCCGCTACAGACGAGGGATCCAGGCATGTTGCGACTCTACCTGTCCTGGGGAGAAGGACCTCCGTGAAAAACAGACGTCAGCTGTTGGGATGTCTTGTGGAAGGTGGCACATCAGCGGCGGCCGACGGTCCACAGCTGACCAGCAGGAGAAAGAGTCTTGAATCCAGAAGGATCCCTGGAGGAGGGTGAAGCACTCCCTGGTGAACAAGAGGGCAGCAGCATCTGGCTGGAGGCTGTGAGGCCAAATTCCTGCCTCCAAAGCACATGACAGGGATGGCTGACCCCTCAAGTGCTAGCTGCAGGTAGAAAGGGCAGCTTTGTGCACCCTGTCGTGTGCAGGCAGCACAGGCCCTGAAAGCCCTCCCTTGTGCGGGCCTTGGTGGCTCCCCAGCCATCATCAGATGTGCTGGGCAGCAGGGCTGCATGGTGCAGGGTGCTCTCCGCAGCAGCTGGGGCCTGGGACTTCCTATTGCAGATGGCTGCTGACCTCTGGTGCCTACTTCTCCATCCACCTGCTCCTGGCTTAGGAGCCCACATGCCCAGACACCACCCAGCTAGGCCGAGGAAGGCCGAGTAGTGTATCACATCACCCTAACCGCCACCCCACACATGCAAAAATACATGGAGCCGGGGCCCATCAGCATGGCCTAGCGGCTGTTTGGCCTTGGAGCCCTGATCTTCCAACAACACGTGCCCCGGAATACTGTCCGGGACCCCCACATGACGCCAGGATGGCTCGGGTTGGGCTGTCTAGAGCTCAGAAGGCCTGAGCCGACCAAGGGTAAAAAGGGCAGCTTGGGGCCCGGCGCCATAGCCTAGCGGCTAAAGTCCTCGCCTTGAACGCGCCGGGATCCCATATGGGCACCGGTTCTAATCCCGGCGGCTCCACTTCCCATCCAGCTCCCTGCTTGTGGTCTGGGAAAGCAGTCGAGGATGGCCCAAAGCTTTGGGACCCTGCACCCTCGTGGGAGACCTGGAAGAGGTTCCAGGTTCCCGGCTTTGGACCGGCACGCACCGGCCGTTGCGGCTCAGTTGGGGAGTGAATCATCAGATGGAAGATCTTCCTCTCTGTCTCTCCTCCTCTCTGTTTATCTGACTTTGAAATTAAAAAAAAAAAAAACCATGAAGCCCTCTTGGCAGCCCATCGGGGAGCTGCTCCACTTGCCAAAGAACTCCCGGAGCCTGCATCTCAGGGTGCTCTTCGAGGAATGGGGGTGGCGGTAAGGTTTCCCCGGGACCTGATCTGGCAAAGTACAACCCCAGTCGGCTGGTGTGTAACACCAGCTGCCAGAGGGCCTCTGGGGACGCAGGCATGGGACTCCAGCTCCCAGGGGGCCTCTGGGGACGCTGACGTAGGACTCCAGCTCCCAGAGGGCTTGTGGGGACGCTGACATAGGACTGCAACTCCCAGAGGGCCTCTGTGGCACGCTGACTTAGGACTCCAGAGCCCAGAAGGTCTGTGGGCACGCTGACATAGGACTCCAGTTCCCAGAGGGCCTGTGGGCACGCTGACGTGGTATTCCACCTCCCAGGCTTCTTTAAGTGCCCTGCTATTAAAGGCACCCTGACACTTCCTATCTCACAGGCCCACGCTGATGCTAGGCCCCAATCTAACTCCTCCCCTCCCAGGCCTTGGTATGTGGGCTGTTCAGCATTGGAGCCCTGATCTTCCAACAACACGTGCCCCGGAATACTGTCCGGGACCCCCACACGACGCTAGGATGGCTCGGGTTGGGCTGTCTAGAGCTCAGAAGGCCTGAACCGACCAAGGGTAGAAAGGGCAGCTTGGGGCCCGGCGTCATAGCCTAGCGGCTAAAGTCCTCGCCTTGAACGCGCCGGGATCCCATATGGGCACCGGTTCTAATCCCAGCGGCTCCACTTCCCATCCAGCTCCCTGCTTGTGGCCTGGGAAAGCAGTCGAGGATGGCCCAAAGCTTTGGGACCCTGCACCCTCGTGGGAGACCTGGAAGAGGTTCCAGGTTCCCGGCTTTGGATCGGCACGCACCGGCCGTTGCGTCTCGGTTGGGGAGTGAATCATCAGATGGAAGATCTTCCTCTCTGTCTCTTCTCCTCTCTGTATATCTGACTTTGGAATAAAATAAATAAATCTGCTAAAAAAAAAAAAAAAAAGGCAGCTTTGCACGCCCTCTCGTGGCCACCAGCACTCACTGCAGGATGCTCATCCAAGGCTCTGCTGCCAAATCAAGGGAAGCAGCCCAGCTCAGAGAGGCATTCTCTCTCAAGGACACTCTTTTTAGAGCTTGCACACAAGACCCAGGACGGAAGCCCTACGCACGCCCTGGGGCTCTGCATTGACAGACAAAAGCAGTCTACAGCCACAGCACAGCACACAGCACACAGCACACAGCACGCTCCCTCGCAGGAGGCCAGCAGCTTTCTGTCTTTTCCTTCCTCCCTCCTGCCTCCCTCTGCCCTCTTTACTTGGAAGCACACAGGAACAGAGAGGGAGAGACAGCAAGCTTTCTGGCATCTGCTGGCTCACTTCCCCAAGGACCACCACCAGGGCCAGCTGTGGCTGGGTCAGGACAAGCCCAGGAACCAGGAGCTTCCTCCAGATCTCCCACAGGGCCACAGGGGCACAAGCCCTGGCAGCATCCTCCGCTGCTCTCCCAGGAGGATCGGCAGGGAGCTGGACTGCAGGGGAAGCAGCCAGGATTCGAAGTAGCACCCATACAGGCCATCCACCTGGCAGGCTGAGGCTTGACCCACTCGGACAATACCCCGCACCAACACCACACCACACCACACCACACCACACCAACCCTCGCTGGACCCTTCAGCAGCTCCTTCACCAGGCTGCTGAAGGTGCCTGTCCCCCTGGCTTGCACAACTTATGACGTCCTGTGCTGTGAGAGCGGCCGCTACAGACGAGGGATCCAGGCATGTTGCGACTCTACCTGTCCTGGGGAGAAGGACCTCCGTGAAAAACAGACGTCAGCTGTTGGGATGTCTTGTGGAAGGTGGCACATCAGCGGCGGCCGACGGTCCACAGCTGACCAGCAGGAGAAAGAGTCTTGAATCCAGAAGGATCCCTGGAGGAGGGTGAAGCACTCCCTGGTGAACAAGAGGGCAGCAGCATCTGGCTGGAGGCTGTGAGGCCAAATTCCTGCCTCCAAAGCACATGACAGGGATGGCTGACCCCTCAAGTGCTAGCTGCAGGTAGAAAGGGCAGCTTTGTGCACCCTGTCGTGTGCAGGCAGCACAGGCCCTGAAAGCCCTCCCTTGTGCGGGCCTTGGTGGCTCCCCAGCCATCATCAGATGTGCTGGGCAGCAGGGCTGCATGGTGCAGGGTGCTCTCCGCAGCAGCTGGGGCCTGGGACTTCCTATTGCAGATGGCTGCTGACCTCTGGTGCCTACTTCTCCATCCACCTGCTCCTGGCTTAGGAGCCCACATGCCCAGACACCACCCAGCTAGGCCGAGGAA
Organism: Ochotona princeps; assembly: GCF_030435755.1. NCBI lineage: Eukaryota > Metazoa > Chordata > Mammalia > Lagomorpha > Ochotonidae > Ochotona > Ochotona princeps. Next base: position 18,001 of record NC_080859.1, read on the forward strand.
GGCCGAGTAGTGTATCACATCACCCTAACCGCCACCCCACACATGCAAAAATACATGGAGCCGGGGCCCATCAGCATGGCCTAGCGGCTGTTTGGCCTTGGAGCCCTGATCTTCCAACAACACGTGCCCCGGAATACTGTCCGGGACCCCCACATGACGCCAGGATGGCTCGGGTTGGGCTGTCTAGAGCTCAGAAGGCCTGAGCCGACCAAGGGTAAAAAGGGCAGCTTGGGGCCCGGCGCCATAGCCTAGCGGCTAAAGTCCTCGCCTTGAACGCGCCGGGATCCCATATGGGCACCGGTTCTAATCCCGGCGGCTCCACTTCCCATCCAGCTCCCTGCTTGTGGTCTGGGAAAGCAGTCGAGGATGGCCCAAAGCTTTGGGACCCTGCACCCTCGTGGGAGACCTGGAAGAGGTTCCAGGTTCCCGGCTTTGGACCGGCACGCACCGGCCGTTGCGGCTCAGTTGGGGAGTGAATCATCAGATGGAAGATCTTCCTCTCTGTCTCTCCTCCTCTCTGTTTATCTGACTTTGAAATTAAAAAAAAAAAAAACCATGAAGCCCTCTTGGCAGCCCATCGGGGAGCTGCTCCACTTGCCAAAGAACTCCCGGAGCCTGCATCTCAGGGTGCTCTTCGAGGAATGGGGGTGGCGGTAAGGTTTCCCCGGGACCTGATCTGGCAAAGTACAACCCCAGTCGGCTGGTGTGTAACACCAGCTGCCAGAGGGCCTCTGGGGACGCAGGCATGGGACTCCAGCTCCCAGGGGGACTCTGGGGACGCTGACGTAGGACTCCAACTCCCAGAGGGCCTCTGGGGACGCTGACGTAGGACTCCAGCTCCCAGAGGGCTTGTGGGGATGCTGACGTAGGACTGCAACTCCCAGAGGGCCTCTGGGGCACGCTGACTTAGGACTCCAGAGCCCAGAAGGTCTGTGGGCACGCTGACATAGGACTCCAACTCCCAGAGGGCCTGTGGGCACGCTGACGTGGTATTCCACCTCCCAGGCTTCTTTAAGTGCCCTGCTATTAAAGGCACCCTGACACTTCCTATCTCACAGGCCCACGCTGATGCTAGGCCCCAATCTAACTCCTCCCCTCCCAGGCCTTGGTATGTGGGCTGTTCAGCATTGGAGCCCTGATCTTCCAACAACACGTGCCCCCGAATACTGTCCGGGACCCCCACACGACGCTAGGATGGCTCGGGTTGGGCTGTCTAGAGCTCAGAAGGCCTGAACCGACCAAGGGTAGAAAGGGCAGCTTGGGGCCCGGCGTCATAGCCTAGCGGCTAAAGTCCTCGCCTTGAACGCGCCGGGATCCCATATGGGCACCGGTTCTAATCCCAGCGGCTCCACTTCCCATCCAGCTCCCTGCTTGTGGCCTGGGAAAGCAGTCGAGGATGGCCCAAAGCTTTGGGACCCTGCACCCTCGTGGGAGACCCAGAAGAGGTTCCAGGTTCCCGGCTTTGGATCGGCACGCACCGGCCGTTGCAGCTCGGTTGGGGAGTGAATCATCAGATGGAAGATCTTCCTCTCTGTCTCTTCTCCTCTCTGTATATCTGACTTTGGAATAAAATAAATAAATCTGCTAAAAAAAAAAAAAAAAAAAAGGCAGCTTTGCGCGCCCTCTCGTGGCCACCAGCACTCACTGCAGGACGCTCATCCAAGGCTCTGCTGCCAAATCAAGGGAAGCAGCCCAGCTCAGAGAGGCATTCTCTCTCAAGGACACTCTTTTTAGAGCTTGCACACAAGACCCATGACTGGAAGCCCTACGCACGCCCTGGGGCTCTGCACTGACAGACAAAAGCAGTCTAGAGCCACAGCACAGCACACAGCACACAGCATGCTCCCTCGCAGGAGGCCGGCAGCTTTCTGTCTTTTCCTTCCTCCCTCCTGCCTCCCTCTGCCCTCTTTACTTGGAAGCACACAGGAACAGAGAGGGAGAGACAGCAAGCTTTCTGGCATCTGCTGGCTCACTTCCCCAAGGACCACCACCAGGGCCAGCTGTGGCTGGGTCAGGACAAGCCCAGGAACCAGGAGCTTCCTCCAGATCTCCCACAGGGCCACAGGGGCACAAGCCCTGGCAGCATCCTCCGCTGCTCTCCCAGGAGGATCGGCAGGGAGCTGGACTGCAGGGGAAGCAGCCAGGATTCGAAGTAGCACCCATACAGGCCATCCACCTGGCAGGCTGAGGCTTGACCCACTCGGACAATACCCCGCACCAACACCACACCACACCACACCACACCACACCAACCCTCGCTGGACCCTTCAGCAGCTCCTTCACCAGGCTGCTGAAGGTGCCTGTCCCCCTGGCTTGCACAACTTATGACGTCCTGTGCTGTGAGAGCGGCCGCTACAGACGAGGGATCCAGGCATGTTGCGACTCTACCTGTCCTGGGGAGAAGGACCTCCGTGAAAAACAGACGTCAGCTGTTGGGATGTCTTGTGGAAGGTGGCACATCAGCGGCGGCCGACGGTCCACAGCTGACCAGCAGGAGAAAGAGTCTTGAATCCAGAAGGATCCCTGGAGGAGGGTGAAGCACTCCCTGGTGAACAAGAGGGCAGCAGCATCTGGCTGGAGGCTGTGAGGCCAAATTCCTGCCTCCAAAGCACATGACAGGGATGGCTGACCCCTCAAGTGCTAGCTGCAGGTAGAAAGGGCAGCTTTGTGCACCCTGTCGTGTGCAGGCAGCACAGGCCCTGAAAGCCCTCCCTTGTGCGGGCCTTGGTGGCTCCCTGGCCATCATCAGATGTGCTGGGCAGCAGGCTGCATGGTGCAGGGTGCTCTCCGCAGCAGCTGGGGCCTGGGACTTCCTATTGCAGATGGCTGCTGACCTCTGGTGCCTACTTCTCCATCCACCTGCTCCTGGCTTAGGAGCCCACATGCCCAGACACCACCCAGCTAGGCCGAGGAAGGCCGAGTAGTGTATCACATCACCCTAACCGCCACCCCACACATGCAAAAATACATGGAGCCGGGGCCCATCAGCGTGGCCTAGCGGCTGTTTGGCCTTGGAGCCCTGATCTTCCAACAACACGTGCCCCGGAATACTGTCCGGGACCCCCACATGACGCTAGCATGGCTCGGGTTGGGCTGTCTAGAGCTCAGAAGGCCTGAACCGACCAAGGGTAAAAAGGGCAGCTTGGGGCCCGGCGCCATAGCCTAGCGGCTAAAGTCCTCGCCTTGAACGCGCCGGGATCCCATATGGGCACCGGTTCTAATCCCAGCGGCTCCACTTCCCATCCAGCTCCCTGCTTGTGGCCTGGGAAAGCAGTCGAGGATGGCCCAAAGCTTTGGGACCCGGCACCCTCGTGGGAGACCCAGAAGAGCTTCTGGGTTCCCGGCTTTGGATTGACGCCCACCGGCCGTTGCAGCTCAGTTGGGGAGTGAATCATCAGATGGAAGATCTTCCTCTCTGTCTCTCCTCCTCTCTGTTTATCTGACTTTGAAATTAAAAAAAAAAAAAAACCATGAAGCCCTCTTGGCAGCCCATCGGGGAGCTGCTCCACTTGCCAAGGAACTCCCGGAGCCTGCATCTCAGGGTGCTCTTCGAGGAATGGGGGTGGCGGTAAGGTTTCCCCGGGACCTGATCTGGCAAAGTACAACCCCAGTCGGCTGGTGTGTAACACCAGCTGCCAGAGGGCCTCTGGGGACGCAGACATGGGACTCCAGCTCCCAGGGGGCCTCTGGGGACGCTGACGTAGGACTCCAACTCCCAGAGGGCCTCTGGGGACGCTGACGTAGGACTCCAGCTCCCAGAGGGCTTGTGGGGATGCTGACGTAGGACTCCAACTCCCAGATGGCCTGTGGGGACGCTGACGTAGGACTCCAGCTCCCAGAGGGTCTGTGGGAACACTGACGTAGGACTCCAACTCCCAGAGGGCCTCTGGGGACTCTGACGTAGGACTCCAGCTCCCACAGGGCCTGTGGGCACGCTGACGTGGTATTCCACCTCCCAGGCTTCTTTAAGTGCCCTGCTATTAAAGGCACCCTGACACTTCCTATCTCACAGGCCCACGCTGATGCTAGGCCCCAATCTAACTCCTCCCCTCCCAGGCCTTGGTATGTGGGCTGTTCAGCATTGGAGCCCTGATCTTCCAACAACACGTGCCCCCGAATACTGTCCGGGACCCCCACACGACGCCACGATGGCTCGGGTTGGGCTGTCTAGAGCTCAGAAGGCCTGAGCCGACCAAGGGTAGAAAGGGCAGCTTGGGGCCCGGCGTCATAGCCTAGCGGCTAAAGTCCTCGCCTTGAACGCGCCGGGATCCCATATGGGCACCGGTTCTAATCCCAGCGGCTCCACTTCCCATCCAGCTCCCTGCTTGTGGCCTGGGAAAGCAGTCGAGGATGGCCCAAAGCTTTGGGACCCTGCACCCTCGTGGGAGACCTGGAAGAGGTTCCAGGTTCCCGGCTTTGGATCGGCACACACCGACCGTTGCAGCTCGGTTGGGGAGTGAATCATCAGATGGAAGATCTTCCTCTCTGTCTCTTCTCCTCTCTGTATATCTGACTTTGGAATAAAATAAATAAATCTGCTAAAAAAAAAAAAAAAAAAAAAAAGGCAGCTTTGCGCGCCCTCTCGTGGCCACCAGCACTCACTGCAGGACGCTCATCCAAGGCTCTGCTGCCAAATCAAGGGAAGCAGCCCAGCTCAGAGAGGCATTCTCTCTCAAGGACACTCTTTTTAGAGCTTGCACACAAGACCCATGACTGGAAGCCCTACGCACGCCCTGGGGCTCTGCATTGACAGACAAAAGCAGTCTAGAGCCACAGCACAGCACACAGCACACAGCACACAGCAGGCTCCCTCGCAGGAGGCCGGCAGCTTTCTGTCTTTTCCTTCCTCCCTCCTGCCTCCCTCTGCCCTCTTTACTTGGAAGCACACAGGAACAGAGAGGGAGAGACAGCAAGCTTTCTGGCATCTGCTGGCTCACTTCCCCAAGGACCACCACCAGGGCCAGCTGTGGCTGGGTCAGGACAAGCCCAGGAACCAGGAGCTTCCTCCAGATCTCCCACAGGGCCACAGGGGCACAAGCCCTGGCAGCATCCTCCGCTGCTCTCCCAGGAGGATCGGCAGGGAGCTGGACTGCAGGGGAAGCAGCCAGGATTCGAAGTAGCACCCATACAGGCCATCCACATGGCAGGCTGAGGCTTGACCCACTCGGACAATACCCCGCACCAACACCACACCACACCACACCACACCACACCAACCCTCGCTGGACCCTTCAGCAGCTCCTTCACCAGGCTGCTGAAGGTGCCTGTCCCCCTGGCTTGCACAACTTATGACGTCCTGTGCTGTGAGAGCGGCCGCTACAGACGAGGGATCCAGGCATGTTGCGACTCTACCTGTCCTGGGGAGAAGGACCTCCGTGAAGAACAGACGTCAGCTGTTGGGATGTCTTGTGGAAGGTGGCACATCAGCGGCGGCCGACGGCCCACAGCTGACCAGCAGGAGAAAGAGTCTTGAATCCAGAAGGATCCCTGGAGGAGGGTGAAGCACTCCCTGGTGAACAAGAGGGCAGCAGCATCTGGCTGGAGGCTGTGAGGCCAAATTCCTGCCTCCAAAGCACATGACAGGGATGGCTGACCCCTCAAGTGCTAGCTGCAGGTAGAAAGGGCAGCTTTGTGCACCCTGTCGTGTGCAGGCAGCACAGGCCCTGAAAGCCCTCCCTTGTGCGGGCCTTGGTGGCTCCCCAGCCATCATCAGATGTGCTGGGCAGCAGGGCTGCATGGTGCAGGGTGCTCTCCGCAGCAGCTGGGGCCTGGGACTTCCTATTGCAGATGGCTGCTGACCTCTGGTGCCTACTTCTCCATCCACCTGCTCCTGGCTTAGGAGCCCACATGCCCAGACACCACCCAGCTAGGCCGAGGAAGGCCGAGTAGTGTATCACATCACCCTAACCGCCACCCCACACATGCAAAAATACATGGAGCCGGGGCCCATCAGCGTGGCCTAGCGGCTGTTTGGCCTTGGAGCCCTGATCTTCCAACAACACGTGCCCCGGAATACTGTCCGGGACCCCCACATGACGCCAGGATGGCTCGGGTTGGGCTGTCTAGAGCTCAGAAGGCCTGAGCCGACCAAGGGTAAAAAGGGCAGCTTGGGGCCCGGCGCCATAGCCTAGCGGCTAAAGTCCTCGCCTTGAACGCGCCGGGATCCCATATGGGCACCGGTTCTAATCCCGGCGGCTCCACTTCCCATCCAGCTCCCTGCTTGTGGTCTGGGAAAGCAGTCGAGGATGGCCCAAAGCTTTGGGACCCTGCACCCTCGTGGGAGACCTGGAAGAGGTTCCAGGTTCCCGGCTTTGGACCGGCACGCACCGGCCGCTGCAGCTCAGTTGGGGAGTGAATCATCAGATGGAAGATCTTCCTCTCTGTCTCTCCTCCTCTCTGTTTATCTGACTTTGAAATTAAAAAAAAAAAAAACCATGAAGCCCTCTTGGCAGCCCATCGGGAAGCTGCTCCACTTGCCAAGGAACTCCCGGAGCCTGCATCTCAGGGTGCTCTTCGAGGAATGGGGGTGGCGGTAAGGTTTCCCCGGGACCTGATCTGGCAAAGTACAACCCCAGTCGTCTGGTGTGTAACACCAGCTGCCAGAGGGCCTCTGGGGACGCAGGCATGGGACTCCAGCTCCCAGGGGGCCTCTGGGGACGCTGACGAAGGACTCCAACTCCCAGAGGGCCTCTGGGGACGCTGACATAGGACTCCAGCTCCCAGAGGGCTTGTGGGGATGCTGACGTAGGACTCCAACTCCCAGAGGGCCCGTGGGGACGCTGACGTAGGACTCCAACTCCCAGAGGGCCTGTGGGGACGCTGACGTAGGACTCCAACTCCCAGAGGGCCTCTGGGGACACTGACGTAGGACTCCAGCTCCCAGAGGGCCCGTGGGCATGCTGACATAGGACTCCAGAGCCCAGAGGGCCTGTGGGCACGCTGACGTGGTATTCCACCTCCCAGGCTTCTTTAAGTGCCCTGCTATTAAAGGCACCCTGACACTTCCTATCTCACAGGCCCACGCTGATGCTAGGCCCCAATCTAACTCCTCCCCTCCCAGGCCTTGGTATGTGGGCTGTTCAGCATTGGAGCCCTGATCTTCCAACAACACGTGCCCCGGAATACTGTCCGGGACCCCCACACGACGCTAGCATGGCTCGGGTTGGGCTGTCTAGAGCTCAGAAGGCCTGAGCAGACCAAGGGTAGAAAGGGCAGCTTGGGGCCCGGCGCCATAGCCTAGCGGCTAAAGTCCTCGCCTTGAACGCGCCGGGATCCCATATGGGCACCGGTTCTAATCCCGGCGGCTCCACTTCCCATCCAACTCCCTGCTTGTGGCCTGGGAAAGCAGTCCAGGACGGCCCAAGCTTTGGGACCCTGCACCCTCGTGGGAGACCTGGAAGAGGTTCCAGGTTCCCGGCTTTGGATCGGCACGCACCGGCCGTTGCAGCTCGGTTGGGGAGTGAATCATCAGATGGAAGATCTTCCTCTCTGTCTCTTCTCCTCTCTGTATATCTGACTTTGGAATAAAATAAATAAATCTGCTAAAAAAAAAAAAAAAAAGGCAGCTTTGCGCGCCCTCTCGTGGCCACCAGCACTCACTGCAGGACGCTCATCCAAGGCTCTGCTGCCAAATCAAGGGAAGCAGCCCAGCTCAGAGAGGCATTCTCTCTCAAGGACACTCTTTTTAGAGCTTGCACACAAGACCCATGACTGGAAGCCCTACGCACGCCCTGGGGCTCTGCATTGACAGACAAAAGCAGTCTACAGCCACAGCACAGCACACAGCACACAGCACACAGCAGGCTCCCTCGCAGGAGGCCGGCAGCTTTCTGTCTTTTCCTTCCTCCCTCCTGCCTCCCTCTGCCCTCTTTTCTTGGAAGCACACAGGAACAGAGAGGGAGAGACAGCAAGCTTTCTGGCATCTGCTGGCTCACTTCCCCAAGGACCACCACCAGGGCCAGCTGTGGCTGGGTCAGGACAAGCCCAGGAACCAGGAGCTTCCTCCAGATCTCCCACAGGGCCACAGGGGCACAAGCCCTGGCAGCATCCTCCGCTGCTCTCCCAGGAGGATCGGCAGGGAGCTGGACTGCAGGGGAAGCAGCCAGGATTTCAAGCAGCACCCATACAGGCCATCCGCCCGGCAGGCTGAGGCTTGACCCACTCGGACAATACCCCGCACCAACACACCACAGCACACCACACCACACCACACCAACCCTCGCTGGACCCTTCAGCAGCTCCTTCACCAGGCTGCTGAAGGTGCCTGTCCCCCTGGCTTGCACAACTTATGACGTCCTGTGCTGTGAGAGCGGCCGCTACAGACGAGGGATCCAGGCATGTTGCGACTCTACCTGTCCTGGGGAGAAGGACCTCCATGAAGAACAGACGTCAGCTGTTGGGATGTCTTGTGGAAGGTGGCACATCAGCGGCGGCCGACGGTCCACAGCTGACCAGCAGGAGAAAGAGTCTTGAATCCAGAAGGATCCCTGGAGGAGGGTGAAGCACTCCCTGGTGAACAAGAGGGCAGCAGCATCTGGCTGGAGGCTGTGAGGCCAAATTCCTGCCTCCAAACACATGACAGGGATGGCTGACCCCTCAAGTGCTAGCTGCAGGTAGAAAGGGCAGCTTTGTGCACCCTGTCGTGTGCAGGCAGCACAGGCCCTGAAAGCCCTCCCTTGTGCGGGCCTTGGTGGCTCCCTGGCCATCATCAGATGTGCTGGGCAGCAGGCTGCATGGTGCAGGGTGCTCTCCGCAGCAGCTGGAGCCTGGGACTTCCTATTGCAGATGGCTGCTGACCTCTGGTGCCTACTTCTCCATCCACCTGCTCCTGGCTTAGGAGCCCACATGCCCAGACACCACCCAGCTAGGCCGAGGAAGGCCGAGTAGTGTATCACATCACCCTAACCGCCACCCCACACATGCAAAAATACATGGAGCCGGGGCCCATCAGCGTGGCCTAGCGGCTGTTTGGCCTTGGAGCCCTGATCTTCCAACAACACGTGCCCCGGAATACTGTCCTGGACCCCCACACGACGCTAGGATGGCTCGGGTTGGGCTGTCTAGAGCTCAGAAGGCCTGAACCGACCAAGGGTAAAAAGGGCAGCTTGGGGCCCGGCGCCATAGCCTAGCAGCTAAAGTCCTCGCCTTGAACGCGCCGGGATCCCATATGGGCACCGGTTCTAATCCCAGCGGCTCCACTTCCCATCCAGCTCCCTGCTTGTGGCCTGGGAAAGCAGTCGAGGATGGCCCAAAGCTTTGGGACCCTGCACCCTCGTGGGAGACCCAGAAGAGCTTCCGGGTTCCCGGCTTTGGATCGGCACGCACCGGCCGTTGCGGCTCAGTTGCGGAGTGAATCATCAGATGGAAGATCTTCCTCTCTGTCTCTCCTCCTCTCTGTTTATCTGACTTTGAAATTAAAAAAAAAAAAAACCATGAAGCCCTCTTGGCAGCCCATCGGGGAGCTGCTCCACTTGCCAAAGAACTCCCGGAGCCTGCATCTCAGGGTGCTCTTTGAGGAATGGGGGTGGTGGTAAGGTTTCCCCGGGACCTGATCTGGCAAAGTACAACCCCAGTCGGCTGGTGTGTAACACCAGCTGCCAGAGGGCCTCTGGGGACGCAGGCATGGGACTCCAGTTCCCAGGGGGCCTCTGGGGACGCTGACGTAGGACTCCAACTCCCAGAGGGCCTCTGGGGACGCTGACGTAGGACTCCAGCTCCCAGAGGGCTTGTGGGGACGCTGACGTAGGACTCCAGCTCCCAGATGGCCTGTGGGGACGCTGACGTAGGACTCCAACTCCCAGAGGGCCTGTGGGGACGCTGACGTAGGACTCCAACTCCCAGAGGGCCTCTGGGGCACGCTGACGTAGGACTCCAGCTCCCAGAGGGCCCGTGGGCATGCTGACATAGGACTCCAGAGCCCAGAGGGCCTGTGGGCACGCTGACGTGGTATTCCACCTCCCAGGCTTCTTTAAGTGCCCTGCTATTAAAGGCACCCTGACACTTCCTATCTCACAGGCCCACGCTGATGCTAGGCCCCAATCTAACTCCTCCCCTCCCAGGCCTTGGTATGTGGGCTGTTCAGCATTGGAGCCCTGATCTTCCAACAACACGTGCCCCGGAATACTGTCCGGGACCCCCACACGACGCTAGCATGGCTCGGGTTGGGCTGTCTAGAGCTCAGAAGGCCTGAGCCGACCAAGGGTAGAAAGGGCAGCTTGGGGCCCGGCGCCATAGCCTAGCAGCTAAAGTCCTCGCCTTGAACGCGCCGGGATCCCATATGGGCACCGGTTCTAATCCCAGCGGCTCCACTTCCCATCCAGCTCCCTGCTTGTGGCCTGGGAAAGCAGTCGAGGATGGCCCAAAGCTTTGGGACCCTGCACACTCGTGGGAGACCCAGAAGAGCTTCCGGGTTCCCGGCTTTGGATCAGCACGCACCGGCCGTTGCAGCTCGGTTGGGGAGTGAATCATCAGATGGAAGATCTTCCTCTCTGTCTCTTCTCCTCTCTGTATATCTGACTTTGGAATAAAATAAATAAATCTGCTAAAAAAAAAAAAAAAAAAGGCAGCTTTGCGCGCCCTCTCGTGGCCACCAGCACTCACTGCAGGACGCTCATCCAAGGCTCTGCTGCCAAATCAAGGGAAGCAGCCCAGCTCAGAGAGGCATTCTCTCTCAAGGACACTCTTTTTAGAGCTTGCACACGCGACCCAGGACGGAAGCCCTACGCACGCCCTGGGGCTCTGCATTGACAGACAAAAGCAGTCTACAGCCACAGCACAGCACACAGCACACAGCACACAGCACGCTCCCTCGCAGGAGGCCGGCAGCTTTCTGTCTTTTCCTTCCTCCCTCCTGCCTCCCTCTGCCCTCTTTACTTGGAAGCACACAGGAACAGAGAGGGAGAGACAGCAAGCTTTCTGGCATCTGCTGGCTCACTTCCCCAAGGACCACCACCAGGGCCAGCTGTGGCTGGGTCAGGACAAGCCCAGGAACCAGGAGCTTCCTCCAGATCTCCCACAGGGCCACAGGGGCACAAGCCCTGGCAGCATCCTCCGCTGCTCTCCCAGGAGGATCGGCAGGGAGCTGGACTGCAGGGGAAGCAGCCAGGATTTCAAGCAGCACCCATACAGGCCATCCGCCTGGCAGGCTGAGGCTTGACCCACTCGGACAATACCCCGCACCAACACCACACCACACCACACCAACCCTCGCTGGACCCTTCAGCAGCTCCTTCACCAGGCTGCTGAAGGTGCCTGTCCCCCTGGCTTGCACAACTTATGACGTCCTGTGCTGTGAGAGTGGCCGCTACAGACGAGGGATCCAGGCATGTTGCGACTCTACCTGTCCTGGGGAGAAGGACCTCTGTGAAGAACAGACGTCAGCTGTTGGGATGTCTTGTGGAAGGTGGCACATCAGCGGCGGCCGACGGTCCACAGCTGACCAGCAGGAGAAAGAGTCTTGAATCCAGAAGGATCCCTGGAGGAGGGTGAAGCACTCCCTGGTGAACAAGAGGGCAGCAGCATCTGGCTGGAGGCTGTGAGGCCAAATTCCTGCCTCCAAACACATGACAGGGATGGCTGACCCCTCAAGTGCTAGCTGCAGGTAGAAAGGGCAGCTTTGTGCACCCTGTCGTGTGCAGGCAGCACAGGCCCTGAAAGCCCTCCCTTGTGCGGGCCTTGGTGGCTCCCTGGCCATCATCAGATGTGCTGGGCAGCAGGCTGCATGGTGCAGGGTGCTCTCCGCAGCAGCTGGGGCCTGGGACTTCCTATTGCAGATGGCTGCTGACCTCTGGTGCCTACTTCTCCATCCACCTGCTCCTGGCTTAGGAGCCCACATGCCCAGACACCACCCAGCTAGGCCGAGGAAGGCCGAGTAGTGTATCACATCACCCTAACCGCCACCCCACACATGCAAAAATACATGGAGCCGGGGCCCATCAGCGTGGCCTAGCGGCTGTTTGGCCTTGGAGCCCTGATCTTCCAACAACACGTGCCCCGGAATACTGTCCGGGACCCCCACACGACGCTAGCATGCCTCGGGTTGGGCTGTCTAGAGCTCAGAAGGCCTGAACCGACCAAGGGTAAAAAGGGCAGCTTGGGGCCCGGCGCCATAGCCTAGCGGCTAAAGTCCTCGCCTTGAACGCGCCGGGATCCCATATGGGCACCGGTTCTAATCCCAGCGGCTCCACTTCCCATCCAGCTCCCTGCTTGTGGCCTGGGAAAGCAGTCGAGGATGGCCCAAAGCTTTGGGACCCTGCACCCTCGTGGGAGACCCAGAAGAGCTTCCAGGTTCCCGGCTTTGGATCGGCACGCACCGGCCGTTGCGGCTCAGTTGGGGAGTGAATCATCAGATGGAAGATCTTCCTCTCTGTCTTTTCTCCTCTCTGTTTATCTGACTTTGAAATTAAAAAACAAAAACCATGAAGCCCTCTTGGCAGCCCATCGGGGAGCTGCTCCACTTGCCAAAGAACTCCCGGAGCCTGCATCTCAGGGTGCTCTTCGAGGAATGGGGGTGGCGGTAAGGTTTCCCCGGGACCTGATCTGGCAAAGTACAACCCCAGTCGGCTGGTGTGTAACACCAGCTGCCAGAGGGCCTCTGGGGACGCAGGCATGGGACTCCAGCTCCCAGAGGGCCTCTGGGGACGCTGACATAGGACTCCAACTCCCAGAGGGCCTCTGGGGACGCTGACGTAGGACTCCAGCTCCCAGAGGGCTTGTGGGGATGCTGACGTAGGACTCCAACTCCCAGATGGCCTGTGGGGACGCTGACGTAGGACTCCAGCTCCCAGAAGGCCTCTGGGGCACGCTGACGTAGGACTCCAACTCCCAGAGGGCCTCTGGGGACGCTGACTTAGGACTCCAGCACCCAGAGGGCCCGTGGGCATGCTGACATAGGACTCCAGAGCCCAGAGGGCCTGTGGGCACGCTGACGTGGTATTCCACCTCCCAGGCTTCTTTAAGTGCCCTGCTATTAAAGGCACCCTGACACTTCCTATCTCACAGGCCCACGCTGATGCTAGGCCCCAATCTAACTCCTCCCCTCCCAGGCCTTGGTATGTGGGCTGTTCAGCATTGGAGCCCTGATCTTCCAACAACACGTGCCCCGGAATACTGTCCGGGACCCCCACACGACGCTAGCATGGCTCGGGTTGGGCTGTCTAGAGCTCAGAAGGCCTGAGCAGACCAAGGGTAGAAAGGGCAGCTAGGGGCCCGGCGCCATAGCCTAGCAGCTAAAGTCCTCGCCTTGAACGCGCCGGGATCCCATATGGGCACCGGTTCTAATCCCAGCGGCTCCACTTCCCATCCAGCTCCCTGCTTGTGGCCTGGGAAAGCAGTCGAGGATGGCCCAAAGCTTTGGGACCCTGCACACTCGTGGGAGACCCAGAAGAGCTTCCGGGTTCCCGGCTTTGGATCGGCACGCACCGGCCGTTGCAGCTCGGTTGGGGAGTGAATCATCAGATGGAAGATCTTCCTCTCTGTCTCTTCTCCTCTCTGTATATCTGACTTTGGAATAAAATAAATAAATCTGCTAAAAAAAAAAAAAAAAAGGCAGCTTTGCGCGCCCTCTCGTGGCCACCAGCACTCACTGCAGGACGCTCATCCAAGGCTCTGCTGCCAAATCAAGGGAAGCAGCCCAGCTCAGAGAGGCATTCTCTCTCAAGGACACTCTTTTTAGAGCTTGCACACAAGACCCATGACTGGAAGCCCTACGCACGCCCTGGGGCTCTGCATTGACAGACAAAAGCAGTCTACAGCCACAGCACAGCACACAGCACACAGCACACAGCATGCTCCCTCGCAGGAGGCCGGCAGCTTTCTGTCTTTTCCTTCCTCCCTCCTGCCTCCCTCTGCCCTCTTTACTTGGAAGCACACAGGAACAGAGAGGGAGAGACAGCAAGCTTTCTGGCATCTGCTGGCTCACTTCCCCAAGGACCACCACCAGGGCCAGCTGTGGCTGGGTCAGGACAAGCCCAGGAACCAGGAGCTTCCTCCAGATCTCCCACAGGGCCACAGGGGCACAAGCCCTGGCAGCATCCTCCGCTGCTCTCCCAGGAGGATCGGCAGGGAGCTGGACTGCAGGGGAAGCAGCCAGGATTTCAAGCAGCACCCATACAGGCCATCCGCCTGGCAGGCTGAGGCTTGACCCACTCGGACAATACCCCGCACCAACACACCACAGCACACCACACCACACCACACCAACCCTCGCTGGACCCTTCAGCAGCTCCTTCACCAGGCTGCTGAAGGTGCCTGTCCCCCTGGCTTGCACAACTTATGACGTCCTGTGCTGTGAGAGCGGCCGCTACAGACGAGGGATCCAGGCATGTTGCGACTCTACCTGTCCTGGGGAGAAGGACCTCCGTGAAGAACAGACGTCAGCTGTTGGGATGTCTTGTGGAAGGTGGCACATCAGCGGCGGCCGACGGTCCACAGCTGACCAGCAGGAGAAAGAGTCTTGAATCCAGAAGGATCCCTGGAGGAGGGTGAAGCACTCCCTGGTGAACAAGAGGGCAGCAGCATCTGGCTGGAGGCTGTGAGGCCAAATTCCTGCCTCCAAACACATGACAGGGATGGCTGACCCCTCAAGTGCTAGCTGCAGGTAGAAAGGGCAGCTTTGTGCACCCTGTCGTGTGCAGGCAGCACAGGCCCTGAAAGCCCTCCCTTGTGCGGGCCTTGGTGGCTCCCTGGCCATCATCAGATGTGCTGGGCAGCAGGCTGCATGGTGCAGGGTGCTCTCCGCAGCAGCTGGAGCCTGGGACTTCCTATTGCAGATGGCTGCTGACCTCTGGTGCCTACTTCTCCATCCACCTGCTCCTGGCTTAGGAGCCCACATGCCCAGACACCACCCAGCTAGGCCGAGGAAGGCCGAGTAGTGTATCACATCACCCTAACCGCCACCCCACACATGCAAAAATACATGGAGCCGGGGCCCATCAGCGTGGCCTAGCGGCTGTTTGGCCTTGGAGCCCTGATCTTCCAACAACACGTGCCCCGGAATACTGTCCTGGACCCCCACACGACGCTAGCAAGGCTCGGGTTGGGCTGTCTAGAGCTCAGAAGGCCTGAACCGACCAAGGGTAAAAAGGGCAGCTTGGGGCCCGGCGCCATAGCCTAGCAGCTAAAGTCCTCGCCTTGAAAGCGCCGGGATCCCATATGGGCACCGGTTCTAATCCCAGCGGCTCCACTTCCCATCCAGCTCCCTGCTTGTGGCCTGGGAAAGCAGTCGAGGATGGCCCAAAGCTTTGGGACCCTGCACCCTCGTGGGAGACCCAGAAGAGCTTCCAGGTTCCCGGCTTTGGATCGGCACGCACCGGCCGTTGCGGCTCAGTTGGGGAGTGAATCATCAGATGGAAGATCTTCCTCTCTGTCTCTCCTCCTCTCTGTTTATCTGACTTTGAAATTAAAAAAAAAAAAAACCATGAAGCCCTCTTGGCAGCCCATCGGGGAGCTGCTCCACTTGCCAAAGAACTCCCGGAGCCTGCATCTCAGGGTGCTCTTCGAGGAATGGGGGTGGTGGTAAGGTTTCCCCGGGACCTGATCTGGCAAAGTACAACCCCAGTCGGCTGGTGTGTAACACCAGCTGCCAGAGGGCCTCTGGGGACGCAGGCATGGGACTCCAGCTCCCAGGGGGCCTCTGGGGACGCTGACGTAGGACTCCAACTCCAGAGGGCCTCTGGGGACGCTGACGTAGGACTCCAGCTCCCAGAGGGCTTGTGGGGACGCTGACGTAGGACTCCAGCTCCCAGATGGCCTGTGGGGACGCTGACGTAGGACTCCAGCTCCCAGAAGGCCTCTGGGGCACGCTGACGTAGGACTCCAACTCCCAGAGGGCCTCTGGGGCACGCTGACGTAGGACTCCAGCTCCCAGAGGGCCCGTGGGCATGCTGACATAGGACTCCAGAGCCCAGAGGGCCTGTGGGCACGCTGGCGTGGTATTCCACCTCCCAGGCTTCTTTAAGTGCCCTGCTATTAAAGGCACCCTGACACTTCCTATCTCACAGGCCCACGCTGATGCTAGGCCCCAATCTAACTCCTCCCCTCCCAGGCCTTGGTATGTGGGCTGTTCAGCATTGGAGCCCTGATCTTCCAACAACACGTGCCCCGGAATACTGTCCGGGACCCCCACACGACGCTAGCATGGCTCGGGTTGGGCTGTCTAGAGCTCAGAAGGCCTGAGCCGACCAAGGGTAGAAAGGGCAGCTTGGGGCCCGGCGCCATAGCCTAGCGGCTAAAGTCCTTGCCTTGAACGCGCCGGGATCCCATATGGGCACCGGTTCTAATCCCAGCGGCTCCACTTCCCATCCAGCTCCCTGCTTGTGGCCTGGGAAAGCAGTCGAGGATGGCCCAAAGCTTTGGGACCCTGCACCCTCGTGGGAGACCCAGAAGAGCTTCCGGGTTCCCGGCTTTGGATCAGCACGCACCGGCCGTTGCAGCTCGGTTGGGGAGTGAATCATCAGATGGAAGATCTTCCTCTCTGTCTCTTCTCCTCTCTGTATATCTGACTTTGGAATAAAATAAATAAATCTGCTAAAAAAAAAAAAAAAAAAGGCAGCTTTGCGCGCCCTCTCGTGGCCACCAGCACTCACTGCAGGACGCTCATCCAAGGCTCTGCTGCCAAATCAAGGGAAGCAGCCCAGCTCAGAGAGGCATTCTCTCTCAAGGACACTCTTTTTAGAGCTTGCACACAAGACCCAGGACGGAAGCCCTACGCACGCCCTGGGGCTCTGCATTGACAGACAAAAGCAGTCTACAGCCACAGCACAGCACACAGCACACAGCACACAGCACGCTCCCTCGCAGGAGGCCGGCAGCTTTCTGTCTTTTCCTTCCTCCCGCCTGCCTCCCTCTGCCCTCTTTACTTGGAAGCACACAGGAACAGAGAGGGAGAGACAGCAAGCTTTCTGGCATCTGCTGGCTCACTTCCCCAAGGACCACCACCAGGGCCAGCTGTGGCTGGGTCAGGACAAGCCCAGGAACCAGGAGCTTCCTCCAGATCTCCCACAGGGCCACAGGGGCACAAGCCCTGGCAGCATCCTCCGCTGCTCTCCCAGGAGGATCGGCAGGGAGCTGGACTGCAGGGGAAGCAGCCAGGATTTCAAGCAGCACCCATACAGGCCATCCGCCTGGCAGGCTGAGGCTTGACCCACTCGGACAATACCCCGCACCAACACCACACCACACCACACCAACCCTCGCTGGACCCTTCAGCAGCTCCTTCACCAGGCTGCTGAAGGTGCCTGTCCCCCTGGCTTGCACAACTTATGACGTCCTGTGCTGTGAGAGCGGCCGCTACAGACGAGGGATCCAGGCATGTTGCGACTCTACCTGTCCTGGGGAGAAGGACCTCTGTGAAGAACAGACATCAGCTGTTGGGATGTCTTGTGGAAGGTGGCACATCAGCGGCGGCCGACGGTCCACAGCTGACCAGCAGGAGAGTCTTGAATCCAGAAGGATCCCTGGAGGAGGGTGAAGCACTCCCTGGTGAACAAGAGGGCAGCAGCATCTGGCTGGAGGCTGTGAGGCCAAATTCCTGCCTCCAAACACATGACAGGGATGGCTGACCCCTCAAGTGCTAGCTGCAGGTAGAAAGGGCAGCTTTGTGCACCCTGTCGTGTGCAGGCAGCACAGGCCCTGAAAGCCCTCCCTTGTGCGGGCCTTGGTGGCTCCCTGGCCATCATCAGATGTGCTGGGCAGCAGGCTGCATGGTGCAGGGTGCTCTCCGCAGCAGCTGGAGCCTGGGACTTCCTATTGCAGATGGCTGCTGACCTCTGGTGCCTACTTCTCCATCCACCTGCTCCTGGCTTAGGAGCCCACATGCCCAGACACCACCCAGCTAGGCCGAGGAAGGCCGAGTAGTGTATCACATCACCCTAACCGCCACCCCACACATGCAAAAATACATGGAGCCGGGGCCCATCAGCGTGGCCTAGCGGCTGTTTGGCCTTGGAGCCCTGATCTTCCAACAACACGTGCCCCGGAATACTGTCCGGGACCCCCACATGACGCCAGGATGGCTCGGGTTGGGCTGTCTAGAGCTCAGAAGGCCTGAGCCGACCAAGGGTAAAAAGGGCAGCTTGGGGCCCGGCGCCATAGCCTAGCGGCTAAAGTCCTCGCCTTGAACGCGCCGGGATCCCATATGGGCACCGGTTCTAATCCCGGCGGCTCCACTTCCCATCCAGCTCCCTGCTTGTGGTCTGGGAAAGCAGTCGAGGATGGCCCAAAGCTTTGGGACCCTGCACCCTCGTGGGAGACCTGGAAGAGGTTCCAGGTTCCCGGCTTTGGACCGGCACGCACCGGCCGCTGCAGCTCAGTTGGGGAGTGAATCATCAGATGGAAGATCTTCCTCTCTGTCTCTCCTCCTCTCTGTTTATCTGACTTTGAAATTAAAAAAAAAAAAAAACCATGAAGCCCTCTTGGCAGCCCATCGGGGAGCTGCTCCACTTGCCAAGGAACTCCCGGAGCCTGCATCTCAGGGTGCTCTTCGAGGAATGGGGGTGGCGGTAAGGTTTCCCCGGGACCTGATCTGGCAAAGTACAACCCCAGTCGGCTGGTGTGTAACACCAGCTGCCAGAGGGCCTCTGGGGACGCAGGCATGGGACTCCAGCTCCCAGGGGGCCTCTGGGGACGCTGACGTAGGACTCCAACTCCCAGAGGGCCTCTGGGGACGCTGACATAGGACTCCAGCTCCCAGAGGGCTTGTGGGGATGCTGACGTAGGACTCCAACTCCCAGAGGGCCCGTGGGGACGCTGACGTAGGACTCCAACTCCCAGAGGGCCTGTGGGGACGCTGACGTAGGACTCCAACTCCCAGAGGGCCTCTGGGGACACTGACGTAGGACTCCAGCTCCCAGAGGGCCCGTGGGCATGCTGACATAGGACTCCAGAGCCCAGAGGGCCTGTGGGCACGCTGACGTGGTATTCCACCTCCCAGGCTTCTTTAAGTGCCCTGCTATTAAAGGCACCCTGACACTTCCTATCTCACAGGCCCACGCTGATGCTAGGCCCCAATCTAACTCCTCCCCTCCCAGGCCTTGGTATGTGGGCTGTTCAGCATTGGAGCCCTGATCTTCCAACAACACGTGCCCCGGAATACTGTCCGGGACCCCCACACGACGCTAGCATGGCTCGGGTTGGGCTGTCTAGAGCTCAGAAGGCCTGAGCAGACCAAGGGTAGAAAGGGCAGCTTGGGGCCCGGCGCCATAGCCTAGCGGCTAAAGTCCTCGCCTTGAACGCGCCGGGATCCCATATGGGCACCGGTTATAATCCCGGCGGCTCCACTTCCCATCCAACTCCCTGCTTGTGGCCTGGGAAAGCAGTCCAGGACGGCCCAAGCTTTGGGACCCTGCACCCTCGTGGGAGACCTGGAAGAGGTTCCAGGTTCCCGGCTTTGGATCGGCACGCACCGGCCGTTGCAGCTCGGTTGGGGAGTGAATCATCAGATGGAAGATCTTCCTCTCTGTCTCTTCTCCTCTCTGTATATCTGACTTTGGAATAAAATAAATAAATCTGCTAAAAAAAAAAAAAAAAAGGCAGCTTTGCGCGCCCTCTCGTGGCCACCAGCACTCACTGCAGGACGCTCATCCAAGGCTCTGCTGCCAAATCAAGGGAAGCAGCCCAGCTCAGAGAGGCATTCTCTCTCAAGGACACTCTTTTTAGAGCTTGCACACAAGACCCATGACTGGAAGCCCTACGCACGCCCTGGGGCTCTGCATTGACAGACAAAAGCAGTCTACAGCCACAGCACAGCACACAGCACACAGCACACAGCATGCTCCCTCGCAGGAGGCCGGCAGCTTTCTGTCTTTTCCTTCCTCCCTCCTGCCTCCCTCTGCCCTCTTTACTTGGAAGCACACAGGAACAGAGAGGGAGAGACAGCAAGCCTTCTGGCATCTGCTGGCTCACGTCCCCAAGGACCACCACCAGAGCCAGCTGTGGCTGGGTCAGGACAAGCCCAGGAACCAGGAGCTTCCTCCAGATCTCCCACAGGGCCACAGGGGCACAAGCCCTGGCAGCATCCTCCGCTGCTCTCCCAGGAGGATCGGCAGGGAGCTGGACTGCAGGGGAAGCAGCCAGGATTTCAAGCAGCACCCATACAGGCCATCCGCCTGGCAGGCTGAGGCTTGACCCACTCGGACAATACCCCGCACCAACACACCACAGCACACCACACCACACCACACCAACCCTCGCTGGACCCTTCAGCAGCTCCTTCACCAGGCTGCTGAAGGTGCCTGTCCCCCTGGCTTGCACAACTTATGACGTCCTGTGCTGTGAGAGTGGCCGCTACAGACGAGGGATCCAGGCATGTTGCGACTCTACCTGTCCTGGGGAGAAGGACATCCGTGAAGAACAGACGTCAGCTGTTGGGATGTCTTGTGGAAGGTGGCACATCAGCGGCGGCCGACGGTCCACAGCTGACCAGCAGGAGAAAGAGTCTTGAATCCAGAAGGATCCCTGGAGGAGGGTGAAGCACTCCCTGGTGAACAAGAGGGCAGCAGCATCTGGCTGGAGGCTGTGAGGCCAAATTCCTGCCTCCAAACACATGACAGGGATGGCTGACCCCTCAAGTGCTAGCTGCAGGTAGAAAGGGCAGCTTTGTGCACCCTGTCGTGTGCAGGCAGCACAGGCCCTGAAAGCCCTCCCTTGTGCGGGCCTTGGTGGCTCCCTGGCCATCATCAGATGTGCTGGGCAGCAGGCTGCATGGTGCAGGGTGCTCTCCGCAGCAGCTGGGGCCTGGGACTTCCTATTGCAGATGGCTGCTGACCTCTGGTGCCTACTTCTCCATCCACCTGCTCCTGGCTTAGGAGCCCACATGCCCAGACACCACCCAGCTAGGCCGAGGAAGGCCGAGTAGTGTATCACATCACCCTAACCGCCACCCCCACACATGCAAAAATACATGGAGCCGGGGCCCATCAGCGTGGCCTAGCGGCTGTTTGGCCTTGGAGCCCTGATCTTCCAACAACACGTGCCCCGGAATACTGTCCGGGACCCCCACATGACGCTAGCATGGCTCGGGTTGGGCTGTCTAGAGCTCAGAAGGCCTGAACCGACCAAGGGTAAAAAGGGCAGCTTGGGGCCCGGCGCCATAGCCTAGCGGCTAAAGTCCTCGCCTTGAACGCGCCGGGATCCCATATGGGCACCGGTCCTAATCCCAGCGGCTCCACTTCCCATCCAGCTCCCTGCTTGTGGCCTGGGAAAGCAGTCGAGGATGGCCCAAAGCTTTGGGACCCTGCACCCTCGTGGGAGACCCAGAAGAGCTTCCGGGTTCCCGGCTTTGGATCGGCACGCACCGGCCGTTGCGGCTCAGTTGGGGAGTGAATCATCAGATGGAAGATCTTCCTCTCTGTCTCTCCTCCTCTCTGTTTATCTGACTTTGAAATTAAAAAAAAAAAAACCATGAAGCCCTCTTGGCAGCCCATCGGGGAGCTGCTCCACTTGCCAAAGAACTCCCGGAGCCTGCATCTCAGGGTGCTCTTCGAGGAATGGGGGTGGTGGTAAGGTTTCCCCGGGACCTGATCTGGCAAAGTACAACCCCAGTCGGCTGGTGTGTAACACCAGCTGCCAGAGGGCCTCTGGGGACGCAGGCATGGGACTCCAGCTCCCAGGGGGCCTCTGGGGACACTGACGTAGGACTGCAACTCCCAGAGGGCCTCTGGGGCACGCTGACTTAGGACTCCAGAGCCCAGAAGGTCTGTGGGTACGCTGACATAGGACTCCAGAGCCCAGAGGGCCTGTGGGCACGCTGACGTGGTATTCCACCTCCCAGGCTTCTTTAAGTGCCCTGCTATTAAAGGCACCCTGACACTTCCTATCTCACAGGCCCACGCTGATGCTAGGCCCCAATCTAACTCCTCCCCTCCCAGGCCTTGGTATGTGGGCTGTTCAGCATTGGAGCCCTGATCTTCCAACAACACGTGCCCCGGAATACTGTCCGGGACCCCCACACGACGCCAGGATGGCTCGGGTTGGGCTGTCTAGAGCTCAGAAGGCCTGAACCGACCAAGGGTAGAAAGGGCAGCTTGGGGCCCGGCGTCATAGCCTAGCGGCTAAAGTCCTCGCCTTGAACGCGCCGGGATCCCATATGGGCACCGGTTCTAATCCCAGCGGCTCCACTTCCCATCCAGCTCCCTGCTTGTGGCCTGGGAAAGCAGTCGAGGATGGCCCAAAGCTTTGGGACCCTGCACCCTCGTGGGAGACCTGGAAGAGGTTCCAGGTTCCCGGCTTTGGATCGGCACACACCGGCCGTTGCAGCTCGGTTGGGGAGTGAATCATCAGATGGAAGATCTTCCTCTCTGTCTCTTCTCCTCTCTGTATATCTGACTTTGGAATAAAATAAATAAATCTGCTAAAAAAAAAAAAAAAAAAAAAAAGGCAGCTTTGCGCGCCCTCTCGTGGCCACCAGCACTCACTGCAGGACGCTCATCCAAGGCTCTGCTGCCAAATCAAGGGAAGCAGCCCAGCTCAGAGAGGCATTCTCTCTCAAGGACACTCTTTTTAGAGCTTGCACACAAGACCCATGACTGGAAGCCCTACGCACGCCCTGGGGCTCTGCATTGACAGACAAAAGCAGTCTAGAGCCACAGCACAGCACACAGCACACAGCACACAGCAGGCTCCCTCGCAGGAGGCCGGCAGCTTTCTGTCTTTTCCTTCCTCCCTCCTGCCTCCCTCTGCCCTCTTTTCTTGGAAGCACACAGGAACAGAGAGGGAGAGACAGCAAGCTTTCTGGCATCTGCTGGCTCACTTCCCCAAGGACCACTACCAGGGCCAGCTGTGGCTGGGTCAGGACAAGCCCAGGAACCAGGAGCTTCCTCCAGATCTCCCACAGGGCCACAGGGGCACAAGCCCTGGCAGCATCCTCCGCTGCTCTCCCAGGAGGATCGGCAGGGAGCTGGACTGCAGGGGAAGCAGCCAGGATTTCAAGCAGCACCCATACAGGCCATCCGCCCGGCAGGCTGAGGCTTGACCCACTCAGACAATACCCCGCACCAACACACCACAGCACACCACACCACACCACACCAACCCTCGCTGGACCCTTCAGCAGCTCCTTCACCAGGCTGCTGAAGGTGCCTGTCCCCCTGGCTTGCACAACTTATGACGTCCTGTGCTGTGAGAGCGGCCGCTACAGACGAGGGATCCAGGCATGTTGCGACTCTACCTGTCCTGGGGAGAAGGACCTCCATGAAGAACAGACGTCAGCTGTTGGGATGTCTTGTGGAAGGTGGCACATCAGCGGCGGCCGACGGTCCACAGCTGACCAGCAGGAGAAAGAGTCTTGAATCCAGAAGGATCCCTGGAGGAGGGTGAAGCACTCCCTGGTGAACAAGAGGGCAGCAGCATCTGGCTGGAGGCTGTGAGGCCAAATTCCTGCCTCCAAACACATGACAGGGATGGCTGACCCCTCAAGTGCTAGCTGCAGGTAGAAAGGGCAGCTTTGTGCACCCTGTCGTGTGTAGGCAGCACAGGCCCTGAAAGCCCTCCCTTGTGCGGGCCTTGGTGGCTCCCTGGCCATCATCAGATGTGCTGGGCAGCAGGCTGCATGGTGCAGGGTGCTCTCCGCAGCAGCTGGAGCCTGGGACTTCCTATTGCAGATGGCTGCTGACCTCTGGTGCCTACTTCTCCATCCACCTGCTCCTGGCTTAGGAGCCCACATGCCCAGACACCACCCAGCTAGGCCGAGGAAGGCCGAGTAGTGTATCACATCACCCTAACCGCCACCCCACACATGCAAAAATACATGGAGCCGGGGCCCATCAGCGTGGCCTAGCGGCTGTTTGGCCTTGGAGCCCTGATCTTCCAACAACACGTGCCCCGGAATACTGTCCTGGACCCCCACACGACGCTAGGATGGCTCGGGTTGGGCTGTCTAGAGCTCAGAAGGCCTGAACCGACCAAGGGTAAAAAGGGCAGCTTGGGGCCCGGCGCCATAGCCTAGCGGCTAAAGTCCTCGCCTTGAACGCGCCGGGATCCCATATGGGCACCGGTTCTAATCCCAGCGGCTCCACTTCCCATCCAGCTCCCTGCTTGTGGCCTGGGAAAGCAGTCGAGGATGGCCCAAAGCTTTGGGACCCTGCACCCTCGTGGGAGACCCAGAAGAGCTTCCGGGTTCCCGGCTTTGGATCGGCACGCACCGGCCGTTGCGGCTCAGTTGCGGAGTGAATCATCAGATGGAAGATCTTCCTCTCTGTCTCTCCTCCTCTCTGTTTATCTGACTTTGAAATTAAAAAAAAAAAAAACCATGAAGCCCTCTTGGCAGCCCATCGGGGAGCTGCTCCACTTGCCAAAGAACTCCCGGAGCCTGCATCTCAGGGTGCTCTTTGAGGAATGGGGGTGGTGGTAAGGTTTCCCCGGGACCTGATCTGGCAAAGTACAACCCCAGTCGGCTGGTGTGTAACACCAGCTGCCAGAGGGCCTCTGGGGACGCAGGCATGGGACTCCAGTTCCCAGGGGGCCTCTGGGGACGCTGACGTAGGACTCCAACTCCCAGAGGGCCTCTGGGGACGCTGACGTAGGACTCCAGCTCCCAGAGGGCTTGTGGGGACGCTGACGTAGGACTCCAGCTCCCAGATGGCCTGTGGGGACGCTGACGTAGGACTCCAGCTCCCAGAAGGCCTCTGGGGCACGCTGACGTAGGACTCCAACTCCCAGAGGGCCTCTGGGGCACGCTGACGTAGGACTCCAGCACCCAGAGGGCCCGTGGGCATGCTGACATAGGACTCCAGAGCCCAGAGGGCCTGTGGGCACGCTGACGTGGTATTCCACCTCCCAGGCTTCTTTAAGTGCCCTGCTATTAAAGGCACCCTGACACTTCCTATCTCACAGGCCCACGCTGATGCTAGGCCCCAATCTAACTCCTCCCCTCCCAGGCCTTGGTATGTGGGCTGTTCAGCATTGGAGCCCTGATCTTCCAACAACACGTGCCCCGGAATACTGTCCGGGACCCCCACACGACGCTAGCATGGCTCGGGTTGGGCTGTCTAGAGCTCAGAAGGCCTGAGCCGACCAAGGGTAGAAAGGGCAGCTTGGGGCCCGGCGCCATAGCCTAGCAGCTAAAGTCCTCGCCTTGAACGCGCCGGGATCCCATATGGGCACCGGTTCTAATCCCAGCGGCTCCACTTCCCATCCAGCTCCCTGCTTGTGGCCTGGGAAAGCAGTCGAGGATGGCCCAAAGCTTTGGGACCCTGCACACTCGTGGGAGACCCAGAAGAGCTTCCGGGTTCCCGGCTTTGGATCAGCACGCACCGGCCGTTGCAGCTCGGTTGGGGAGTGAATCATCAGATGGAAGATCTTCCTCTCTGTCTCTTCTCCTCTCTGTATATCTGACTTTGGAATAAAATAAATAAATCTGCTAAAAAAAAAAAAAAAAAAAAGGCAGCTTTGCGCGCCCTCTCGTGGCCACCAGCACTCACTGCAGGACGCTCATCCAAGGCTCTGCTGCCAAATCAAGGGAAGCAGCCCAGCTCAGAGAGGCATTCTCTCTCAAGGACACTCTTTTTAGAGCTTGCACACAAGACCCAGGACGGAAGCCCTACGCACGCCCTGGGGCTCTGCATTGACAGACAAAAGCAGTCTACAGCCACAGCACAGCACACAGCACACAGCACACAGCACGCTCCCTCGCAGGAGGCCGGCAGCTTTCTGTCTTTTCCTTCCTCCCTCCTGCCTCCCTCTGCCCTCTTTACTTGGAAGCACACAGGAACAGAGAGGGAGAGACAGCAAGCTTTCTGGCATCTGCTGGCTCACTTCCCCAAGGACCACCACCAGGGCCAGCTGTGGCTGGGTCAGGACAAGCCCAGGAACCAGGAGCTTCCTCCAGATCTCCCACAGGGCCACAGGGGCACAAGCCCTGGCAGCATCCTCCGCTGCTCTCCCAGGAGGATCGGCAGGGAGCTGGACTGCAGGGGAAGCAGCCAGGATTTCAAGCAGCACCCATACAGGCCATCCGCCTGGCAGGCTGAGGCTTGACCCACTCGGACAATACCCCGCACCAACACCACACCACACCACACCAACCCTCGCTGGACCCTTCAGCAGCTCCTTCACCAGGCTGCTGAAGGTGCCTGTCCCCCTGGCTTGCACAACTTATGACGTCCTGTGCTGTGAGAGTGGCCGCTACAGACGAGGGATCCAGGCATGTTGCGACTCTACCTGTCCTGGGGAGAAGGACCTCTGTGAAGAACAGACGTCAGCTGTTGGGATGTCTTGTGGAAGGTGGCACATCAGCGGCGGCCGACGGTCCACAGCTGACCAGCAGGAGAAAGAGTCTTGAATCCAGAAGGATCCCTGGAGGAGGGTGAAGCACTCCCTGGTGAACAAGAGGGCAGCAGCATCTGGCTGGAGGCTGTGAGGCCAAATTCCTGCCTCCAAACACATGACAGGGATGGCTGACCCCTCAAGTGCTAGCTGCAGGTAGAAAGGGCAGCTTTGTGCACCCTGTCGTGTGCAGGCAGCACAGGCCCTGAAAGCCCTCCCTTGTGCGGGCCTTGGTGGCTCCCTGGCCATCATCAGATGTGCTGGGCAGCAGGCTGCATGGTGCAGGGTGCTCTCCGCAGCAGCTAGGGCCTGGGACTTCCTATTGCAGATGGCTGCTGACCTCTGGTGCCTACTTCTCCATCCACCTGCTCCTGGCTTAGGAGCCCACATGCCCAGACACCACCCAGCTAGGCCGAGGAAGGCCGAGTAGTGTATCACATCACCCTAACCGCCACCCCACACATGCAAAAATACATGGAGCCGGGGCCCATCAGCGTGGCCTAGCGGCTGTTTGGCCTTGGAGCCCTGATCTTCCAACAACACGTGCCCCGGAATACTGTCCGGGACCCCCACACGACGCTAGCATGGCTCGGGTTGGGCTGTCTAGAGCTCAGAAGGCCTGAACCGACCAAGGGTAAAAAGGGCAGCTTGGGGCCCGGCGCCATAGCCTAGCGGCTAAAGTCCTCGCCTTGAACGCGCCGGGATCCCATATGGGCACCGGTTCTAATCCCAGCGGCTCCACTTCCCATCCAGCTCCCTGCTTGTGGCCTGGGAAAGCAGTCGAGGATGGCCCAAAGCTTTGGGACCCTGCACCCTCGTGGGAGACCCAGAAGAGCTTCCAGGTTCCCGGCTTTGGATCGGCACGCACCGGCCGTTGCGGCTCAGTTGGGGAGTGAATCATCAGATGGAAGATCTTCCTCTCTGTCTTTTCTCCTCTCTGTTTATCTGACTTTGAAATTAAAAAACAAAAACCATGAAGCCCTCTTGGCAGCCCATCGGGGAGCTGCTCCACTTGCCAAAGAACTCCCGGAGCCTGCATCTCAGGGTGCTCTTCGAGGAATGGGGGTGGCGGTAAGGTTTCCCCGGGACCTGATCTGGCAAAGTACAACCCCAGTCGGCTGGTGTGTAACACCAGCTGCCAGAGGGCCTCTGGGGACGCAGGCATGGGACTCCAGCTCCCAGAGGGCCTCTGGGGACGCTGACATAGGACTCCAACTCCCAGAGGGCCTCTGGGGACGCTGACGTAGGACTCCAGCTCCCAGAGGGCTTGTGGGGATGCTGACGTAGGACTCCAACTCCCAGATGGCCTGTGGGGACGCTGACGTAGGACTCCAGCTCCCAGAAGGCCTCTGGGGCACGCTGACGTAGGACTCCAACTCCCAGAGGGCCTCTGGGGACGCTGACTTAGGACTCCAGCACCCAGAGGGCCCGTGGGCATGCTGACATAGGACTCCAGAGCCCAGAGGGCCTGTGGGCACGCTGACGTGGTATTCCACCTCCCAGGCTTCTTTAAGTGCCCTGCTATTAAAGGCACCCTGACACTTCCTATCTCACAGGCCCACGCTGATGCTAGGCCCCAATCTAACTCCTCCCCTCCCAGGCCTTGGTATGTGGGCTGTTCAGCATTGGAGCCCTGATCTTCCAACAACACGTGCCCCGGAATACTGTCCGGGACCCCCACACGACGCTAGCATGGCTCGGGTTGGGCTGTCTAGAGCTCAGAAGGCCTGAGCAGACCAAGGGTAGAAAGGGCAGCTAGGGGCCCGGCGCCATAGCCTAGCAGCTAAAGACCTCGCCTTGAACGCGCCGGGATCCCATATGGGCACCGGTTCTAATCCCAGCGGCTCCACTTCCCATCCAGCTCCCTGCTTGTGGCCTGGGAAAGCAGTCGAGGATGGCCCAAAGCTTTGGGACCCTGCACCCTCGTGGGAGACCCAGAAGAGCTTCCGGGTTCCCGGCTTTGGATCGGCACGCACCGGCCGTTGCAGCTCGGTTGGGGAGTGAATCATCAGATGAAAGATCTTCCTCTCTGTCTCTTCTCCTCTCTGTATATCTGACTTTGGAATAAAATAAATAAATCTGCTAAAAAAAAAAAAAAAAAAAAAAAAGGCAGCTTTGCGCGCCCTCTCGTGGCCACCAGCACTCACTGCAGGACGCTCATCCAAGGCTCTGCTGCCAAATCAAGGGAAGCAGCCCAGCTCAGAGAGGCATTCTCTCTCAAGGACACTCTTTTTAGAGCTTGCACACAAGACCCATGACTGGAAGCCCTACGCACGCCCTGGGGCTCTGCATTGACAGACAAAAGCAGTCTACAGCCACAGCACAGCACACAGCACACAGCACACAGCATGCTCCCTCGCAGGAGGCCGGCAGCTTTCTGTCTTTTCCTTCCTCCCTCCTGCCTCCCTCTGCCCTCTTTACTTGGAAGCACACAGGAACAGAGAGGGAGAGACAGCAAGCCTTCTGGCATCTGCTGGCTCACTTCCCCAAGGACCAGCACCAGGGCCAGCTGTGGCTGGGTCAGGACAAGCCCAGGAACCAGGAGCTTCCTCCAGATCTCCCACAGGGCCACAGGGGCACAAGCCCTGGCAGCATCCTCCGCTGCTCTCCCAGGAGGATCGGCAGGGAGCTGGACTGCAGGGGAAGCAGCCAGGATTTCAAGCAGCACCCATACAGGCCATCCGCCTGGCAGGCTGAGGCTTGACCCACTCGGACAATACCCCGCACCAACACCACACCACACCACACCACACCACACCAACCCTCGCTGGACCCTTCAGCAGCTCCTTCACCAGGCTGCTGAAGGTGCCTGTCCCCCTGGCTTGCACAACTTATGACGTCCTGTGCTGTGAGAGCGGCCGCTACAGACGAGGGATCCAGGCATGTTGCGACTCTACCTGTCCTGGGGAGAAGGACCTCCGTGAAGAACAGACGTCAGCTGTTGGGATGTCTTGTGGAAGGTGGCACATCAGCGGCGGCCGACGGTCCACAGCTGACCAGCAGGAGAAAGAGTCTTGAATCCAGAAGGATCCCTGGAGGAGGGTGAAGCACTCCCTGGTGAACAAGAGGGCAGCAGCATCTGGCTGGAGGCTGTGAGGCCAAATTCCTGCCTCCAAACACATGACAGGGATGGCTGACCCCTCAAGTGCTAGCTGCAGGTAGAAAGGGCAGCTTTGTGCACCCTGTCGTGTGCAGGCAGCACAGGCCCTGAAAGCCCTCCCTTGTGCGGGCCTTGGTGGCTCCCTGGCCATCATCAGATGTGCTGGGCAGCAGGCTGCATGGTGCAGGGTGCTCTCCGCAGCAGCTGGAGCCTGGGACTTCCTATTGCAGATGGCTGCTGACCTCTGGTGCCTACTTCTCCATCCACCTGCTCCTGGCTTAGGAGCCCACATGCCCAGACACCACCCAGCTAGGCCGAGGAAGGCCGAGTAGTGTATCACATCACCCTAACCGCCACCCCACACATGCAAAAATACATGGAGCCGGGGCCCATCAGCGTGGCCTAGCGGCTGTTTGGCCTTGGAGCCCTGATCTTCCAACAACACGTGCCCCGGAATACTGTCCTGGACCCCCACACGACGCTAGCATGGCTCGGGTTGGGCTGTCTAGAGCTCAGAAGGCCTGAACCGACCAAGGGTAAAAAGGGCAGCTTGGGGCCCGGCGCCATAGCCTAGCAGCTAAAGTCCTCGCCTTGAACGCGCCGGGATCCCATATGGGCACCGGTTCTAATCCCAGCGGCTCCACTTCCCATCCAGCTCCCTGCTTGTGGCCTGGGAAAGCAGTCGAGGATGGCCCAAAGCTTTGGGACCCTGCACCCTCGTGGGAGACCCAGAAGAGCTTCCGGGTTCCCGGCTTTGGATCGGCACGCACCGGCCGTTGCGGCTCAGTTGGGGAGTGAATCATCAGATGGAAGATCTTCCTCTCTGTCTCTCCTCCTCTCTGTTTATCTGACTTTGAAATTAAAAAAAAAAAAAACCATGAAGCCCTCTTGGCAGCCCATCGGGGAGCTGCTCCACTTGCCAAAGAACTCCCGGAGCCTGCATCTCAGGGTGCTCTTTGAGGAATGGGGGTGGTGGTAAGGTTTCCCCGGGACCTGATCTGGCAAAGTACAACCCCAGTCGGCTGGTGTGTAACACCAGCTGCCAGAGGGCCTCTGGGGACGCAGGCATGGGACTCCAGCTCCCAGGGGGCCTCTGGGGACGCTGACGTAGGACTCCAACTCCCAGAGGGCCTCTGGGGACGCTGACGTAGGACTCCAGCTCCCAGAAGGCCTCTGGGGCACGCTGACGTAGGACTCCAACTCCCAGAGGGCCTCTGGGGCACGCTGACGTAGGACTCCAGCTCCCAGAGGGCCCGTGGGCATGCTGACATAGGACTCCAGAGCCCAGAGGGCCTGTGGGCACGCTGACGTGGTATTCCACCTCCCAGGCTTCTTTAAGTGCCCTGCTATTAAAGGCACCCTGACACTTCCTATCTCACAGGCCCACGCTGATGCTAGGCCCCAATCTAACTCCTCCCCTCCCAGGCCTTGGTATGTGGGCTGTTCAGCATTGGAGCCCTGATCTTCCAACAACACGTGCCCCGGAATACTGTCCGGGACCCCCACACGACGCTAGCATGGCTCGGGTTGGGCTGTCTAGAGCTCAGAAGGCCTGAGCCGACCAAGGGTAGAAAGGGCAGCTTGGGGCCCGGCGCCATAGCCTAGCAGCTAAAGTCCTCGCCTTGAACGCGCCGGGATCCCATATGGGCACCGGTTCTAATCCCAGCGGCTCCACTTCCCATCCAGCTCCCTGCTTGTGGCCTGGGAAAGCAGTCGAGGATGGCCCAAAGCTTTGGGACCCTGCACCCTCGTGGGAGACCCAGAAGAGCTTCCGGGTTCCCGGCTTTGGATCAGCACGCACCGGCCGTTGCAGCTCGGTTGGGGAGTGAATCATCAGATGGAAGATCTTCCTCTCTGTCTCTTCTCCTCTCTGTATATCTGACTTTGGAATAAAATAAATAAATCTGCTAAAAAAAAAAAAAAAAAAAGGCAGCTTTGCGCGCCCTCTCGTGGCCACCAGCACTCACTGCAGGACGCTCATCCAAGGCTCTGCTGCCAAATCAAGGGAAGCAGCCCAGCTCAGAGAGGCATTCTCTCTCAAGGACACTCTTTTTAGAGCTTGCACACAAGACCCAGGACGGAAGCCCTACGCACGCCCTGGGGCTCTGCATTGACAGACAAAAGCAGTCTACAGCCACAGCACAGCACACAGCACACAGCACACAGCAGGCTCCCTCGCAGGAGGCCGGCAGCTTTCTGTCTTTTCCTTCCTCCCTCCTGCCTCCCTCTGCCCTCTTTACTTGGAAGCACACAGGAACAGAGAGGGAGAGACAGCAAGCTTTCTGGCATCTGCTGGCTCACTTCCCCAAGGACCAGCACCAGGGCCAGCTGTGGCTGGGTCAGGACAAGCCCAGGAACCAGGAGCTTCCTCCAGATCTCCCACAGGGCCACAGGGGCACAAGCCCTGGCAGCATCCTCCGCTGCTCTCCCAGGAGGATCGGCAGGGAGCTGGACTGCAGGGGAAGCAGCCAGGATTTCAAGCAGCACCCATACAGGCCATCCGCCTGGCAGGCTGAGGCTTGACCCACTCGGACAATACCCCGCACCAACACCACACCACACCACACCAACCCTCGCTGGACCCTTCAGCAGCTCCTTCACCAGGCTGCTGAAGGTGCCTGTCCCCCTGGCTTGCACAACTTATGACGTCCTGTGCTGTGAGAGCGGCCGCTACAGACGAGGGATCCAGGCATGTTGCGACTCTACCTGTCCTGGGGAGAAGGACCTCTGTGAAGAACAGACGTCAGCTGTTGGGATGTCTTGTGGAAGGTGGCACATCAGCGGCGGCCGACGGTCCACAGCTGACCAGCAGGAGAAAGAGTCTTGAATCCAGAAGGATCCCTGGAGGAGGGTGAAGCACTCCCTGGTGAACAAGAGGGCAGCAGCATCTGGCTGGAGGCTGTGAGGCCAAATTCCTGCCTCCAAACACATGACAGGGATGGCTGACCCCTCAAGTGCTAGCTGCAGGTAGAAAGGGCAGCTTTGTGCACCCTGTCGTGTGCAGGCAGCACAGGCCCTGAAAGCCCTCCCTTGTGCGGGCCTTGGTGGCTCCCTGGCCATCATCAGATGTGCTGGGCAGCAGGCTGCATGGTGCAGGGTGCTCTCCGCAGCAGCTGGGGCCTGGGACTTCCTATTGCAGATGGCTGCTGACCTCTGGTGCCTACTTCTCCATCCACCTGCTCCTGGCTTAGGAGCCCACATGCCCAGACACCACCCAGCTAGGCCGAGGAAGGCCGAGTAGTGTATCACATCACCCTAACCGCCACCCCACACATGCAAAAATACATGGAGCCGGGGCCCATCAGCGTGGCCTAGCGGCTGTTTGGCCTTGGAGCCCTGATCTTCCAACAACACGTGCCCCGGAATACTGTCCGGGACCCCCACACGACGCTAGCATGGCTCGGGTTGGGCTGTCTAGAGCTCAGAAGGCCTGAACCGACCAAGGGTAAAAAGGGCAGCTTGGGGCCCGGCGCCATAGCCTAGCGGCTAAAGTCCTCGCCTTGAACGCGCCGGGATCCCATATGGGCACCGGTTCTAATCCCAGCGGCTCCACTTCCCATCCAGCTCCCTGCTTGTGGCCTGGGAAAGCAGTCGAGGATGGCCCAAAGCTTTGGGACCCTGCACCCTCGTGGGAGACCCAGAAGAGCTTCCGGGTTCCCGGCTTTGGATCAGCACGCACCGGCCGTTGCGTCTCGGTTGGGGAGTGAATCATCAGATGGAAGATCTTCCTCTCTGTCTCTCCTCCTCTCTGTTTATCTGACTTTGAAATTAAAAAACAAAAACCATGAAGCCCTCTTGGCAGCCCATCGGGGAGCTGCTCCACTTGCCAAAGAACTCCCGGAGCCTGCATCTCAGGGTGCTCTTCGAGGAATGGGGGTGGCGGTAAGGTTTCCCCGGGACCTGATCTGGCAAAGTACAACCCCAGTCGGCTGGTGTGTAACACCAGCTGCCAGAGGGCCTCTGGGGACGCAGGCATGGGACTCCAGCTCCCAGGGGGCCTCTGGGGACGCTGACATAGGACTCCAACTCCCAGAGGGCCTCTGGGGACGCTGACGTAGGACTCCAGCTCCCAGAGGGCTTGTGGGGATGCTGACGTAGGACTCCAACTCCCAGATGGCCTGTGGGGACGCTGACGTAGGACTCCAGCTCCCAGAAGGCCTCTGGGGCACGCTGACGTAGGACTCCAACTCCCAGAGGGCCTCTGGGGACGCTGACGTAGGACTCCAGCACCCAGAGGGCCCGTGGGCATGCTGACATAGGACTCCAGAGCCCAGAGGGCCTGTGGGCACGCTGACGTGGTATTCCACCTCCCAGGCTTCTTTAAGTGCCCTGCTATTAAAGGCACCCTGACACTTCCTATCTCACAGGCCCACGCTGATGCTAGGCCCCAATCTAACTCCTCCCCTCCCAGGCCTTGGTATGTGGGCTGTTCAGCATTGGAGCCCTGATCTTCCAACAACACGTGCCCCGGAATACTGTCCGGGACCCCCACACGACGCCAGGATGGCTCGGGTTGGGCTGTCTAGAGCTCAGAAGGCCTGAACCGACCAAGGGTAGAAAGGGCAGCTTGGGGCCCGGCGTCATAGCCTAGCGGCTAAAGTCCTCGCCTTGAACGCGCCGGGATCCCATATGGGCACCGGTTCTAATCCCAGCGGCTCCACTTCCCATCCAGCTCCCTGCTTGTGGCCTGGGAAAGCAGTCGAGGATGGCCCAAAGCTTTGGGACCCTGCACCCTCGTGGGAGACCTGGAAGAGGTTCCAGGTTCCCGGCTTTGGATCGGCACGCACCGGCCGTTGCGTCTCGGTTGGGGAGTGAATCATCAGATGGAAGATCTTCCTCTCTGTCTCTTCTCCTCTCTGTATATCTGACTTTGGAATAAAATAAATAAATCTGCTAAAAAAAAAAAAAAAAAAAAAAGGCAGCTTTGCGCGCCCTCTCGTGGCCACCAGCACTCACTGCAGGACGCTCATCCAAGGCTCTGCTGCCAAATCAAGGGAAGCAGCCCAGCTCAGAGAGGCATTCTCTCTCAAGGACACTCTTTTTAGAGCTTGCACACAAGACCCATGACTGGAAGCCCTACGCACGCCCTGGGGCTCTGCATTGACAGACAAAAGCAGTCTAGAGCCACAGCACAGCACACAGCACACAGCACGCTCCCTCGCAGGAGGCCGGCAGCTTTCTGTCTTTTCCTTCCTCCCTCCTGCCTCCCTCTGCCCTCTTTTCTTGGAAGCACACAGGAACAGAGAGGGAGAGACAGCAAGCTTTCTGGCATCTGCTGGCTCACTTCCCCAAGGACCACCACCAGGGCCAGCTGTGGCTGGGTCAGGACAAGCCCAGGAACCAGGAGCTTCCTCCAGATCTCCCACAGGGCCACAGGGGCACAAGCCCTGGCAGCATCCTCCGCTGCTCTCCCAGGAGGATCGGCAGGGAGCTGGACTGCAGGGGAAGCAGCCAGGATTTCAAGCAGCACCCATACAGGCCATCCGCCCGGCAGGCTGAGGCTTGACCCACTCGGACAATACCCCGCACCAACACACCACAGCACACCACACCACACCACACCAACCCTCGCTGGACCCTTCAGCAGCTCCTTCACCAGGCTGCTGAAGGTGCCTGTCCCCCTGGCTTGCACAACTTATGACGTCCTGTGCTGTGAGAGCGGCCGCTACAGACGAGGGATCCAGGCATGTTGCGACTCTACCTGTCCTGGGGAGAAGGACCTCCATGAAGAACAGACGTCAGCTGTTGGGATGTCTTGTGGAAGGTGGCACATCAGCGGCGGCCGACGGTCCACAGCTGACCAGCAGGAGAAAGAGTCTTGAATCCAGAAGGATCCCTGGAGGAGGGTGAAGCACTCCCTGGTGAACAAGAGGGCAGCAGCATCTGGCTGGAGGCTGTGAGGCCAAATTCCTGCCTCCAAACACATGACAGGGATGGCTGACCCCTCAAGTGCTAGCTGCAGGTAGAAAGGGCAGCTTTGTGCACCCTGTCGTGTGCAGGCAGCACAGGCCCTGAAAGCCCTCCCTTGTGCGGGCCTTGGTGGCTCCCTGGCCATCATCAGATGTGCTGGGCAGCAGGCTGCATGGTGCAGGGTGCTCTCCGCAGCAGCTGGAGCCTGGGACTTCCTATTGCAGATGGCTGCTGACCTCTGGTGCCTACTTCTCCATCCACCTGCTCCTGGCTTAGGAGCCCACATGCCCAGACACCACCCAGCTAGGCCGAGGAAGGCCGAGTAGTGTATCACATCACCCTAACCGCCACCCCACACATGCAAAAATACATGGAGCCGGGGCCCATCAGCGTGGCCTAGCGGCTGTTTGGCCTTGGAGCCCTGATCTTCCAACAACACGTGCCCCGGAATACTGTCCTGGACCCCCACACGACGCTAGCATGGCTCGGGTTGGGCTGTCTAGAGCTCAGAAGGCCTGAACCGACCAAGGGTAAAAAGGGCAGCTTGGGGCCCGGCGCCATAGCCTAGCAGCTAAAGTCCTCGCCTTGAACGCGCCGGGATCCCATATGGGCACCGGTTCTAATCCCAGCGGCTCCACTTCCCATCCAGCTCCCTGCTTGTGGCCTGGGAAAGCAGTCGAGGATGGCCCAAAGCTTTGGGACCCTGCACCCTCGTGGGAGACCCAGAAGAGCTTCCGGGTTCCCGGCTTTGGATCGGCACGCACCGGCCGTTGCGGCTCAGTTGCGGAGTGAATCATCAGATGGAAGATCTTCCTCTCTGTCTCTCCTCCTCTCTGTTTATCTGACTTTGAAATTAAAAAAAAAAAAAACCATGAAGCCCTCTTGGCAGCCCATCGGGGAGCTGCTCCACTTGCCAAAGAACTCCCGGAGCCTGCATCTCAGGGTGCTCTTTGAGGAATGGGGGTGGTGGTAAGGTTTCCCCGGGACCTGATCTGGCAAAGTACAACCCCAGTCGGCTGGTGTGTAACACCAGCTGCCAGAGGGCCTCTGGGGACGCAGGCATGGGACTCCAGTTCCCAGGGGGCCTCTGGGGACGCTGACGTAGGACTCCAACTCCCAGAGGGCCTCTGGGGACGCTGACGTAGGACTCCAGCTCCCAGAGGGCTTGTGGGGACGCTGACGTAGGACTCCAGCTCCCAGATGGCCTGTGGGGACGCTGACGTAGGACTCCAGCTCCCAGAAGGCCTCTGGGGCACGCTGACGTAGGACTCCAACTCCCAGAGGGCCTCTGGGGCACGCTGACGTAGGACTCCAGCACCCAGAGGGCCCATGGGCATGCTGACATAGGACTCCAGAGCCCAGAGGGCCTGTGGGCACGCTGACGTGGTATTCCACCTCCCA
Organism: Ochotona princeps; assembly: GCF_030435755.1. Taxonomy (NCBI): domain Eukaryota; kingdom Metazoa; phylum Chordata; class Mammalia; order Lagomorpha; family Ochotonidae; genus Ochotona; species Ochotona princeps. The sequence goes on from NC_080859.1 coordinate 54,668, forward strand.
GGCTTCTTTAAGTGCCCTGCTATTAAAGGCACCCTGACACTTCCTATCTCACAGGCCCACGCTGATGCTAGGCCCCGATCTAACTCCTCCCCTCCCAGGCCTTGGTATGTGGGCTGTTCAGCATTGGAGCCCTGATCTTCCAACAACACGTGCCCCGGAATACTGTCCGGGACCCCCACACGACGCTAGCATGGCTCGGGTTGGGCTGTCTAGAGCTCAGAAGGCCTGAGCCGACCAAGGGTAGAAAGGGCAGCTTGGGGCCCGGCGCCATAGCCTAGCAGCTAAAGTCCTCGCCTTGAACGCGCCGGGATCCCATATGGGCACCGGTTCTAATCCCAGCGGCTCCACTTCCCATCCAGCTCCCTGCTTGTGGCCTGGGAAAGCAGTCGAGGATGGCCCAAAGCTTTGGGACCCTGCACCCTCGTGGGAGACCCAGAAGAGCTTCCGGGTTCCCGGCTTTGGATCAGCACGCACCGGCCGTTGCAGCTCGGTTGGGGAGTGAATCATCAGATGGAAGATCTTCCTCTCTGTCTCTTCTCCTCTCTGTATATCTGACTTTGGAATAAAATAAATAAATCTGCTAAAAAAAAAAAAAAAAAAAGGCAGCTTTGCGCGCCCTCTCGTGGCCACCAGCACTCACTGCAGGACGCTCATCCAAGGCTCTGCTGCCAAATCAAGGGAAGCAGCCCAGCTCAGAGAGGCATTCTCTCTCAAGGACAATCTTTTTAGAGCTTGCACACGCGACCCAGGACGGAAGCCCTACGCACGCCCTGGGGCTCTGCATTGACAGACAAAAGCAGTCTACAGCCACAGCACAGCACACAGCACACAGCACACAGCACGCTCCCTCGCAGGAGGCCGGCAGCTTTCTGTCTTTTCCTTCCTCCCTCCTGCCTCCCTCTGCCCTCTTTACTTGGAAGCACACAGGAACAGAGAGGGAGAGACAGCAAGCTTTCTGGCATCTGCTGGCTCACTTCCCCAAGGACCACCACCAGGGCCAGCTGTGGCTGGGTCAGGACAAGCCCAGGAACCAGGAGCTTCCTCCAGATCTCCCACAGGGCCACAGGGGCACAAGCCCTGGCAGCATCCTCCGCTGCTCTCCCAGGAGGATCGGCAGGGAGCTGGACTGCAGGGGAAGCAGCCAGGATTTCAAGCAGCACCCATACAGGCCATCCGCCTGGCAGGCTGAGGCTTGACCCACTCGGACAATACCCCGCACCAACACCACACCACACCACACCAACCCTCGCTGGACCCTTCAGCAGCTCCTTCACCAGGCTGCTGAAGGTGCCTGTCCCCCTGGCTTGCACAACTTATGACGTCCTGTGCTGTGAGAGTGGCCGCTACAGACGAGGGATCCAGGCATGTTGCGACTCTACCTGTCCTGGGGAGAAGGACCTCCATGAAGAACAGACGTCAGCTGTTGGGATGTCTTGTGGAAGGTGGCACATCAGCGGCGGCCGACGGTCCACAGCTGACCAGCAGGAGAAAGAGTCTTGAATCCAGAAGGATCCCTGGAGGAGGGTGAAGCACTCCCTGGTGAACAAGAGGGCAGCAGCATCTGGCTGGAGGCTGTGAGGCCAAATTCCTGCCTCCAAAGCACATGACAGGGATGGCTGACCCCTCAAGTGCTAGCTGCAGGTAGAAAGGGCAGCTTTGTGCACCCTGTCGTGTGCAGGCAGCACAGGCCCTGAAAGCCCTCCCTTGTGCGGGCCTTGGTGGCTCCCTGGCCATCATCAGATGTGCTGGGCAGCAGGGCTGCATGGTGCAGGGTGCTCTCCGCAGCAGCTGGGGCCTGGGACTTCCTATTGCAGATGGCTGCTGACCTCTGGTGCCTACTTCTCCATCCACCTGCTCCTGGCTTAGGAGCCCACATGCCCAGACACCACCCAGCTAGGCCGAGGAAGGCCGAGTAGTGTATCACATCACCCTAACCGCCACCCCACACATGCAAAAATACATGGAGCCGGGGCCCATCAGCGTGGCCTAGCGGCTGTTTGGCCTTGGAGCCCTGATCTTCCAACAACACGTGCCCCGGAATACTGTCCGGGACCCCCACACGACGCTAGCATGGCTCGGGTTGGGCTGTCTAGAGCTCAGAAGGCCTGAACCGACCAAGGGTAAAAAGGGCAGCTTGGGGCCCGGCGCCATAGCCTAGCGGCTAAAGTCCTCGCCTTGAACGCGCCGGGATCCCATATGGGCACCGGTTCTAATCCCAGCGGCTCCACTTCCCATCCAGCTCCCTGCTTGTGGCCTGGGAAAGCAGTCGAGGATGGCCCAAAGCTTTGGGACCCTGCACCCTCGTGGGAGACCCAGAAGAGCTTCCGGGTTCCCGGCTTTGGATCGGCACGCACCGGCCGTTGCAGCTCGGTTGGGGAGTGAATCATCAGATGGAAGATCTTCCTCTCTGTCTCTTCTCCTCTCTGTATATCTGACTTTGGAATAAAATAAATAAATCTGCTAAAAAAAAAAAAAAAGGCAGCTTTGCGCGCCCTCTCGTGGCCACCAGCACTCACTGCAGGACGCTCATCCAAGGCTCTGCTGCCAAATCAAGGGAAGCAGCCCAGCTCAGAGAGGCATTCTCTCTCAAGGACACTCTTTTTAGAGCTTGCACACAAGACCCATGACTGGAAGCCCTACGCACGCCCTGGGGCTCTGCATTGACAGACAAAAGCAGTCTACAGCCACAGCACAGCACACAGCACACAGCACGCTCCCTCGCAGGAGGCCGGCAGCTTTCTGTCTTTTCCTTCCTCCCTCCTGCCTCCCTCTGCCCTCTTTACTTGGAAGCACACAGGAACAGAGAGGGAGAGACAGCAAGCCTTCTGGCATCTGCTGGCTCACTTCCCCAAGGACCACCACCAGGGCCAGCTGTGGCTGGGTCAGGACAAGCCCAGGAACCAGGAGCTTCCTCCAGATCTCCCACAGGGCCACAGGGGCACAAGCCCTGGCAGCATCCTCCGCTGCTCTCCCAGGAGGATCGGCAGGGAGCTGGACTGCAGGGGAAGCAGCCAGGATTCGAAGTAGCACCCATACAGGCCATCCGCCTGGCAGGCTGAGGCTTGACCCACTCGGACAATACCCCGCACCAACACCACACCACACCACACCACACCACACCACACCAACCCTCGCTGGACCCTTCAGCAGCTCCTTCACCAGGCTGCTGAAGGTGCCTGTCCCCCTGGCTTGCACAACTTATGACGTCCTGTGCTGTGAGAGTGGCCGCTACAGACGAGGGATCCAGGCATGTTGCGACTCTACCTGTCCTGGGGAGAAGGACCTCTGTGAAGAACAGACGTCAGCTGTTGGGATGTCTTGTGGAAGGTGGCACATCAGCGGCGGCCGACGGTCCACAGCTGACCAGCAGGAGAAAGAGTCTTGAATCCAGAAGGATCCCTGGAGGAGGGTGAAGCACTCCCTGGTGAACAAGAGGGCAGCAGCATCTGGCTGGAGGCTGTGAGGCCAAATTCCTGCCTCCAAACACATGACAGGGATGGCTGACCCCTCAAGTGCTAGCTGCAGGTAGAAAGGGCAGCTTTGTGCACCCTGTCGTGTGCAGGCAGCACAGGCCCTGAAAGCCCTCCCTTGTGCGGGCCTTGGTGGCTCCCTGGCCATCATCAGATGTGCTGGGCAGCAGGCTGCATGGTGCAGGGTGCTCTCCGCAGCAGCTAGGGCCTGGGACTTCCTATTGCAGATGGCTGCTGACCTCTGGTGCCTACTTCTCCATCCACCTGCTCCTGGCTTAGGAGCCCACATGCCCAGACACCACCCAGCTAGGCCGAGGAAGGCCGAGTAGTGTATCACATCACCCTAACCGCCACCCCACACATGCAAAAATACATGGAGCCGGGGCCCATCAGCGTGGCCTAGCGGCTGTTTGGCCTTGGAGCCCTGATCTTCCAACAACACGTGCCCCGGAATACTGTCCGGGACCCCCACACGACGCTAGCATGGCTCGGGTTGGGCTGTCTAGAGCTCAGAAGGCCTGAACCGACCAAGGGTAAAAAGGGCAGCTTGGGGCCCGGCGCCATAGCCTAGCGGCTAAAGTCCTCGCCTTGAACGCGCCGGGATCCCATATGGGCACCGGTTCTAATCCCAGCGGCTCCACTTCCCATCCAGCTCCCTGCTTGTGGCCTGGGAAAGCAGTCAAGGATGGCCCAAAGCTTTGGGACCCTGCACCCTCGTGGGAGACCCAGAAGAGCTTCCGGGTTCCCGGCTTTGGATCGGCACGCACCGGCCGTTGCGTCTCGGTTGGGGAGTGAATCATCAGATGGAAGATCTTCCTCTCTGTCTCTCCTCCTCTCTGTTTATCTGACTTTGAAATTAAAAAAAAAAAAAACCATGAAGCCCTCTTGGCAGCCCATCGGGGAGCTGCTCCACTTGCCAAAGAACTCCCGGAGCCTGCATCTCAGGGTGCTCTTCGAGGAATGGGGGTGGCGGTAAGGTTTCCCCGGGACCTGATCTGGCAAAGTACAACCCCAGTCGGCTGGTGTGTAACACCAGCTGCCAGAGGGCCTCTGGGGACGCAGGCATGGGACTCCAGCTCCCAGGGGGCCTCTGGGGACGCTGACATAGGACTCCAACTCCCAGAGGGCCTCTGGGGACGCTGACGTAGGACTCCAGCTCCCAGAGGGCTTGTGGGGATGCTGACGTAGGACTCCAACTCCCAGATGGCCTGTGGGGACGCTGACGTAGGACTCCAGCTCCCAGAAGGCCTCTGGGGCACGCTGACGTAGGACTCCAACTCCCAGAGGGCCTCTGGGGACGCTGACGTAGGACTCCAGCACCCAGAGGGCCCGTGGGCATGCTGACATAGGACTCCAGAGCCCAGAGGGCCTGTGGGCACGCTGACGTGGTATTCCACCTCCCAGGCTTCTTTAAGTGCCCTGCTATTAAAGGCACCCTGACACTTCCTATCTCACAGGCCCACGCTGATGCTAGGCCCCGATCTAACTCCTCCCCTCCCAGGCCTTGGTATGTGGGCTGTTCAGCATTGGAGCCCTGATCTTCCAACAACACGTGCCCCGGAATACTGTCCGGGACCCCCACACGACGCTAGCATGGCTCGGGTTGGGCTGTCTAGAGCTCAGAAGGCCTGAGCAGACCAAGGGTAGAAAGGGCAGCTAGGGGCCCGGCGCCATAGCCTAGCAGCTAAAGACCTCGCCTTGAACGCGCCGGGATCCCATATGGGCACCGGTTCTAATCCCAGCGGCTCCACTTCCCATCCAGCTCCCTGCTTGTGGCCTGGGAAAGCAGTCGAGGATGGCCCAAAGCTTTGGGACCCTGCACCCTCGTGGGAGACCCAGAAGAGCTTCCGGGTTCCCGGCTTTGGATCTGCACGCACCGGCCGTTGCGGCTCAGTTGGGGAGTGAATCATCAGATGGAAGATCTTCCTCTTTGTCTCTCCTCCTCTCTGTTTATCTGACTTTGAAATTAAAAAAAAAAAAACATGAAGCCCTCTTGGCAGCCCATCAGGGAGCTGCTCCACTTGCCAAAGAACTCCCGGAGCCTGCATCTCAGGGTGCTCTTCGAGGAATGGGGGTGGCGGTAAGGTTTCCCCGGGACCTGATCTGGCAAAGTACAACCCCAGTCGGCTGGTGTGTAACACAAGCTGCCAGGGGCCTCTGGGGACGCAGGCATGGGACTCCAGCTCCCAGGGGGCCTCTGGGGACGCTGACGTAGGACTCCAACTCCCAGAGGGCCTCTAGGGACGCTGACGTAGGACTCCAGCTCCCAGAGGGCTTGTGGGGATGCTGACGTAGGACTCCAACGCCCAGATGGCCTGTGGGGATGCTGACGTAGGACTCCAGCTCCCAGAAGGCCTCTGGGGCACGCTGACGTAGGACTCCAACTCCCAGAGGGCCTCTGGGGACGCTGACGTAGGACTCCAGCTCCCAGAGGGCCCGTGGGCATGCTGACATAGGACTCCAGAGCCCAGAGGGCCTGTGGGCACGCTGACGTGGTATTCCACCTCCCAGGCTTCTTTATGTGCCCTGCTATTAAAGGCACCCTGACACTTCCTATCTCACAGGCCCACGCTGATGTTAGGCCCCAATCTAACTCCTCCCCTCCCAGGCCTTGGTATGTGGGCTGTTCAGCATTGGAGCCCTGATCTTCCAACAACACGTGCCCCGGAATACTGTCCGGGACCCCCACACGACGCCAGGATGGCTCGGGTTGGGCTGTCTAGAGCTCAGAAGGCCTGAGCAGACCAAGGGTAGAAAGGGCAGCTTGGGGCCCGGCGCCATAGCCTAGCAGCTAAAGTCCTCGCCTTGAACGCGCCGGGATCCCATATGGGCACCGGTTCTAATCCCAGCGGCTCCACTTCCCATCCAGCTCCCTGCTTGTGGCCTGGGAAAGCAGTCGAGGATGGCCCAAAGCTTTGGGACCCTGCACACTCGTGGGAGACCTGGAAGAGGTTCCAGGTTCCCGGCTTTGGATCGGCACGCACCGGCCGTTGCAGCTCGGTTGGGGAGTGAATCATCGGATGGAAGATCTTCCTCTCTGTCTCTTCTCCTCTCTGTATATCTGACTTTGGAATAAAATAAATAAATCTGCTTAAAAAAAAAAAAAAAGGCAGCTTTGCGCGCCCTCTCGTGGCCACCAGCACTCACTGCAGGATGCTCATCCAAGGCTCTGCTGCCAAATCAAGGGAAGCAGCCCAGCTCAGAGAGGCATTCTCTCTCAAGGACACTCTTTTTAGAGCTTGCACACAAGACCCAGGACGGAAGCCCTACGCACACCCTGGGGCTCTGCATTGACAGACAAAAGCAGTCTAGAGCCACAGCACAGCACACAGCACACAGCACACAGCACGCTCCCTCGCAGGAGGCCGGCAGCTTTCTGTCTTTTCCTTCCTCCCTCCTGCCTCCCTCTGCCCTCTTTACTTGGAAGCACACAGGAACAGAGAGGGAGAGACAGCAAGCCTTCTGGCATCTGCTGGCTCACTTCCCCAAGGACCACCACCAGGGCCAGCTGTGGCTGGGTCAGGACAAGCCCAGGAACCAGGAGCTTCCTCCAGATCTCCCACAGGGCCACAGGGGCACAAGCCCTGGCAGCATCCTCCGCTGCTCTCCCAGGAGGATCGGCAGGGAGCTGGACTGCAGGGGAAGCAGCCAGGATTCAAAGTAGCACCCATACAGGCCATCCACCTGGCAGGCTGAGGCTTGACCCACTCGGACAATACCCCGCACCAACACCACACCACACCACACCACACCACACCAACCCTCGCTGGACCCTTCAGCAGCTCCTTCACCAGGCTGCTGAAGGTGCCTGTCCCCCTGGCTTGCACAACTTATGCCGTTGCGTGCTGTGAGAGTGGCCGCTACAGACGAGGGATCCAGGCATGTTGAGACTCTACCTGTCCTTCACGGAGAAGGACCTCCGTGAAGAACAGACGTCAGCTGTTGGGATGTCTTGTGGAAGGTGGCACATCAGCGGCGGCCGACGGTCCACAGCTGACCAGCAGGAGAAAGAGTCTTGAATCCAGAAGGATCCCTGGAGGAGGGTGAAGCACTCCCTGGTGAACAAGAGGGCAGCAGCATCTGGCTGGAGGCTGTGAGGCCAAATTCCTGCCTCCAAACACATGACAGGGATGGCTGACCCCTCAAGTGCTAGCTGCAGGTAGAAAGGGCAGCTTTGTGCACCCTGTCGTGTGCAGGCAGCACAGGCCCTGAAAGCCCTCCCTTGTGCGGGCCTTGGTGGCTCCCCGGCCATCATCAGATGTGCTGGGCAGCAGGGCTGCATGGTGCAGGGTGCTCTCCACAGCAGCTGGGGCCTGGGACTTCCTATTGCAGATGGCTGCTGACCTCTGGTGCCTACTTCTCCATCCACCTGCTCCTGGCTTAGGAGCCCACATGCCCAGACACCACCCAGCTAGGCCGAGGAAGGCCGAGTAGTGTATCACATCACCCTAACCGCCACCCCACACATGCAAAAATACATGGAGCCGGGGCCCATCAGCGTGGCCTAGCGGCTGTTTGGCCTTGGAGCCCTGATCTTCCAACAACACGTGCCCCGGAATACTGTCCGGGACCCCCACACGACGCTAGCATGGCTCGGGTTGGGCTGTCTAGAGCTCAGAAGGCCTGAACCGACCAAGGGTAAAAAGGGCAGCTTGGGGCCCGGCGCCATAGCCTAGCGGCTAAAGTCCTCACCTTGAAAGCGCCGGGATCCCATATGGGCACCGGTTCTAATCCCAGCGGCTCCACTTCCCATCCAGCTCCCTGCTTGTGGCCTGGGAAAGCAGTCGAGGATGGCCCAAAGCTTTGGGACCCTGCACCCTCGTGGGAGACCCAGAAGAGCTTCCGGGTTCCCGGCTTTGGATCGGCACGCACCGGCCGTTGCGGCTCAGTTGGGGAGTGAATCATCAGATGGAAGATCTTCCTCTCTGTTTCTCCTCCTCTCTGTTTATCTGACTTTGAAATTAAAAAAAAAAAAGAAAACATGAAGCCCTCTTGGCAGCCCATCAGGGAGCTGCTCCACTTGCCAAAGAACTCCCGGAGCCTGCATCTCAGGGTGCTCTTCGAGGAATGGGGGTGGCGGTAAGGTTTCCCCGGGACCTGATCTGGCAAAGTACAACCCCAGTCGGCTGGTGTGTAACACCAGCTACCAGGGGCCTCTGGGGACGCAGGCATGGGACTCCAGCTCCTAGGGGGCCTCTGGGGACGCTGACGTAGGACTCCAGCTCCCAGAGGGCCCGTGGGCATGCTGACATAGGACTCCAGAGCCCAGAGGGCCTGTGGGCACGCTGACGTGGTATTCCACCTCCCAGGCTTCTTTATGTGCCCTGCTATTAAAGGCACCCTGACACTTCCTATCTCACAGGCCCACGCTGATGCTAGGCCCCAATCTAACTCCTCCCCTCCCAGGCCTTGGTATGTGGGCTGTTCAGCATTGGAGCCCTGATCTTCCAACAACACGTGCCGCGGAATACTGTCCGGGACCCCCACACGACGCCACGATGGCTCGGGTTGGGCTGTCTAGAGCTCAGAAGGCCTGAACCGACCAAGGGTAGAAAGGGCAGCTTGGGGCCCGGCGCCATAGCCTAGCGGCTAAAGTCCTCGCCTTGAACGCGCCGGGATCCCATATGGGCACCGGTTCTAATCCCCGCAGGTCCACTTCCCATCCAGCTCCCTGCTTGTGGCCTGGGAAAGCAGTCCAGGACGGCCCAAGCTTTGGGACCCTGCACACTCGTGGGAGACCTGGAAGAGGTTCCAGGTTCCCGGCTTTGGATCGGCACGCACCGGCCGTTGCAGCTCGGTTGGGGAGTGAATCATCAGATGGAAGATCTTCCTCTCTGTCTCTTCTCCTCTCTGTATATCTGACTTTGGAATAAAATAAATAAATCTGCTTAAAAAAAAAAAAAAAAAAAGGCAGCTTTGCGCGCCCTCTCGTGGCCACCAGCACTCACTGCAGGACGCTCATCCAAGGCTCTGCTGCCAAATCAAGGGAAGCAGCCCAGCTCAGAGAGGCATTCTCTCTCAAGGACACTCTTTTTAGAGCTTGCACACAAGACCCAGGACGGAAGCCCTACGCACGCCCTGGGGCTCTGCATTGACAGACAAAAGCAGTCTAGAGCCACAGCACAGCACACAGCACACAGCACACAGCATGCTCCCTCGCAGGAGGCCGGCAGCTTTCTGTCTTTTCCTTCCTCCCTCCTGCCTCCCTCTGCCCTCTTTACTTGGAAGCACACAGGAACAGAGAGGGAGAGACAGCAAGCTTTCTGGCATCTGCTGGCTCACTTCCCCAAGGACCACCACCAGAGCCAGCTGTGGCTGGGTCAGGACAAGCCCAGGAACCAGGAGCTTCCTCCAGATCTCCCACAGGGCCACAGGGGCACAAGCCCTGGCAGCATCCTCCGCTGCTCTCCCAGGAGGATCGGCAGGGAGCTGGACTGCAGGGGAAGCAGCCAGGATTCGAAGTAGCACCCATACAGGCCATCCGCCTGGCAGGCTGAGGCTTGACCCACTCGGACAATACCCCGCACCAACACACCACAGCACACCACACCACACCACACCAACCCTCGCTGGACCCTTCAGCAGCTCCTTCACCAGGCTGCTGAAGGTGCCTGTCCCCCTGGCTTGCACAACTTATGCCGTTGCGTGCTGTGAGAGTGGCCGCTACAGACGAGGGATCCAGGCATGTTGCGACTCTACCTGTCCTGGGGAGAAGGACCTCTGTGAAGAACAGACGTCAGCTGTTGGGATGTCTTGTGGAAGGTGGCACATCAGCGGCGGCCGACGGTCCACAGCTGACCAGCAGGAGAAAGAGTCTTGAATCCAGAAGGATCCCTGGAGGAGGGTGAAGCACTCCCTGGTGAACAAGAGGGCAGCAGCATCTGGCTGGAGGCTGTGAGGCCAAATTCCTGCCTCCAAACACATGACAGGGATGGCTGACCCCTCAAGTGCTAGCTGCAGGTAGAAAGGGCAGCTTTGTGCACCCTGTCGTGTGCAGGCAGCACAGGCCCTGAAAGCCCTCCCTTGTGCGGGCCTTGGTGGCTCCCCAGCCATCATCAGATGTGCTGGGCAGCAGGGCTGCATGGTGCAGGGTGCTCTCCGCAGCAGCTGGGGCCTGGGACTTCCTATTGCAGATGGCTGCTGACCTCTGGTGCCTACTTCTCCATCCACCTGCTCCTGGCTTAGGAGCCCACATGCCCAGACACCACCCAGCTAGGCCGAGGAAGGCCGAGTAGTGTATCACATCACCCTAACCGCCACCCCACACATGCAAAAATACATGGAGCCGGGGCCCATTAGCGTGGCCTAGCGGCTGTTTGGCCTTGGAGCCCTGATCTTCCAACAACACGTGCCCCGGAATACTGTCCGGGACCCCCACATGACGCTAGCATGGCTCGGGTTGGGCTGTCTAGAGCTCAGAAGGCCTGAACCGACCAAGGGTAAAAAGGGCAGCTTGGGGCCCGGCGCCATAGCCTAGCGGCTAAAGTCCTCGCCTTGAACGCGCCGGGATCCCATATGGGCACCGGTTCTAATCCCAGCGGCTCCACTTCCCATCCAGCTCCCTGCTTGTGGCCTGGGAAAGCAGTCGAGGATGGCCCAAAGCTTTGGGACGCTGCACCCTCGTGGGAGACCCAGAAGTGCTTCCGGGTTCCCGGCTTTGGATCGGCACGCACCGGCCGTTGCGGCTCAGTTGGGGAGTGAATCATCAGATGGAAGATCTTCCTCTCTGTCTCTCCTCCTCTCTGTTTATCTGACTTTGAAATTAAAAAAAAAAAAACCATGAAGCCCTCTTGGCAGCCCATCGGGGAGCTGCTCCACTTGCCAAAGAACTCCCGGAGCCTGCATCTCAGGGTGCTCTTCGAGGAATGGGGGTGGCGGTAAGGTTTCCCCAGGACCTGATCTGGCAAAGTACAACCCCAGTCGGCTGGTGTGTAACACCAGCTGCCAGAGGGCCTCTGGGGATGCAGGCATGGGACTCCAGCTCCCAGGGGGCCTGTGGGGACGCTGACGTAGGACTCCAGCTCCCAGAGGGCTTGTGGGGACGCTGACGTAGGACTCCAACTCCCAGAGGGCCTCTGGGGCACGCTGACTTAGGACTCCAGAGCCCAGAAGGTCTGTGAGCACGCTGACATAGGACTCCAGTTCCCAGAGGGCCTGTGGGCACGCTGACGTGGTATTCCACCTCCCAGGCTTCTTTAAGTGCCCTGCTATTAAAGGCACCCTGACACTTCCTATCTCACAGGCCCACGCTGATGCTAGGCCCCAATCTAACTCCTCCCCTCCCAGGCCTTGGTATGTGGGCTGTTCAGCATTGGAGCCCTGATCTTCCAACAACACGTGCCCCGGAATACTGTCCGGGACCCCCACACGACGCTAGGATGGCTCGGGTTGGGCTGTCTAGAGCTCAGAAGGCCTGAACCGACCAAGGGTAGAAAGGGCAGCTTGGGGCCCGGCGTCATAGCCTAGCGGCTAAAGTCCTCGCCTTGAACGCGCCGGGATCCCATATGGGCACCGGTTCTAATCCCAGCGGCTCCACTTCCCATCCAGCTCCCTGCTTGTGGCCTGGGAAAGCAGTCGAGGATGGCCCAAAGCTTTGGGACCCTGCACCCTCGTGGGAGACCTGGAAGAGGTTCCAGGTTCCCGGCTTTGGATCGGCACGCACCGGCCGTTGCAGCTCGGTTGGGGAGTGAATCATCAGATGGAAGATCTTCCTCTCTGTCTCTTCTCCTCTCTGTATATCTGACTTTGGAATAAAATAAATAAATCTGCTAAAAAAAAAAAAAAAAAGGCAGCTTTGCACGCCCTCTCGTGGCCACCAGCACTCACTGCAGGATGCTCATCCAAGGCTCTGCTGCCAAATCAAGGGAAGCAGCCCAGCTCAGAGAGGCATTCTCTCTCAAGGACACTCTTTTTAGAGCTTGCACACAAGACCCATGACTGGAAGCCCTACGCACGCCCTGGGGCTCTGCATTGACAGACAAAAGCAGTCTACAGCCACAGCACAGCACACAGCACACAGCACACAGCACGCTCCCTCGCAGGAGGCCGGCAGCTTTCTGTCTTTTCCTTCCTCCCTCCTGCCTCCCTCTGCCCTCTTTACTTGGAAGCACACAGGAACAGAGAGGGAGAGACAGCAAGCTTTCTGGCATCTGCTGGCTCACTTCCCCAAGGACCACCACCAGGGCCAGCTGTGGCTGGGTCAGGACAAGCCCAGGAACCAGGAGCTTCCTCCAGATCTCCCACAGGGCCACAGGGGCACAAGCCCTGGCAGCATCCTCCGCTGCTCTCCCAGGAGGATCGGCAGGGAGCTGGACTGCAGGGGAAGCAGCCAGGATTCGAAGTAGCACCCATACAGGCCATCCACCTGGCAGGCTGAGGCTTGACCCACTCGGACAATACCCCGCACCAACACCACACCACACCACACCACACCACACCAACCCTCGCTGGACCCTTCAGCAGCTCCTTCACCAGGCTGCTGAAGGTGCCTGTCCCCCTGGCTTGCACAACTTATGACGTCCTGTGCTGTGAGAGCGGCCGCTACAGACGAGGGATCCAGGCATGTTGCGACTCTACCTGTCCTGGGGAGAAGGACCTCCATGAAAAACAGACGTCAGCTGTTGGGATGTCTTGTGGAAGGTGGCACATCAGCGGCGGCCGACGGTCCACAGCTGACCAGCAGGAGAAAGAGTCTTGAATCCAGAAGGATCCCTGGAGGAGGGTGAAGCACTCCCTGGTGAACAAGAGGGCAGCAGCATCTGGCTGGAGGCTGTGAGGCCAAATTCCTGCCTCCAAAGCACATGACAGGGATGGCTGACCCCTCAAGTGCTAGCTGCAGGTAGAAAGGGCAGCTTTGTGCACCCTGTCGTGTGCAGGCAGCACAGGCCCTGAAAGCCCTCCCTTGTGCGGGCCTTGGTGGCTCCCCAGCCATCATCAGATGTGCTGGGCAGCAGGGCTGCATGGTGCAGGGTGCTCTCCGCAGCAGCTGGGGCCTGGGACTTCCTATTGCAGATGGCTGCTGACCTCTGGTGCCTACTTCTCCATCCACCTGCTCCTGGCTTAGGAGCCCACATGCCCAGACACCACCCAGCTAGGCCGAGGAAGGCCGAGTAGTGTATCACATCACCCTAACCGCCACCCCACACATGCAAAAATACATGGAGCCGGGGCCCATCAGCATGGCCTAGCGGCTGTTTGGCCTTGGAGCCCTGATCTTCCAACAACACGTGCCCCGGAATACTGTCCGGGACCCCCACACGACGCTAGCATGGCTCGGGTTGGGCTGTCTAGAGCTCAGAAGGCCTGAACCGACCAAGGGTAAAAAGGGCAGCTTGGGGCCCGGCGCCATAGCCTAGCGGCTAAAGTCCTCGCCTTGAACGCGCCGGGATCCCATATGGGCACTGGTTCTAATCCCAGCGGCTCCACTTCCCATCCAGCTCCCTGCTTGTGGCCTGGGAAAGCAGTCGAGGATGGCCCAAAGCTTTGGGACCCTGCACCCTCGTGGGAGACCCAGAAGTGCTTCCGGGTTCCCGGCTTTGGATCGGCACGCACCGGCCGTTGCGGCTCAGTTGGGGAGTGAATCATCAGATGGAAGATCTTCCTCTCTGTCTCTCCTCCTCTCTGTTTATCTGACTTTGAAATTAAAAAAAAAAAAAACCATGAAGCCCTCTTGGCAGCCCATCGGGGAGCTGCTCCACTTGCCAAAGAACTCCCGGAGCCTGCATCTCAGGGTGCTCTTCGAGGAATGGGGGTGGCGGTAAGGTTTCCCCGGGACCTGATCTGGCAAAGTACAACCCCAGTCGGCTGGTGTGTAACACCAGCTGCCAGAGGGCCTCTGGGGACGCAGGCATGGGACTCCAGCTCCCAGGGGGCCTCTGGGGACGCTGACGTAGGACTCCAACTCCCAGAGGGCCTCTGGGGACGCTGACGTAGGACTCCAGCTCCCAGAGGGCTTGTGGGGACGCTGACGTAGGACTGCAACTCCCAGAGGGCCTCTGGGGCACGCTGACTTAGGACTCCAGAGCCCAGAAGGTCTGTGGGCACGCTGACATAGGACTCCAACTCCCAGAGGGCCTGTGGGCACGCTGACGTGGTATTCCACCTCCCAGGCTTCTTTAAGTGCCCTGCTATTAAAGGCACCCTGACACTTCCTATCTCACAGGCCCACGCTGATGCTAGGCCCCAATCTAACTCCTCCCCTCCCAGGCCTTGGTATGTGGGCTGTTCAGCATTGGAGCCCTGATCTTCCAACAACACGTGCCCCCGAATACTGTCCGGGACCCCCACACGACGCTAGGATGGCTCGGGTTGGGCTGTCTAGAGCTCAGAAGGCCTGAACCGACCAAGGGTAGAAAGGGCAGCTTGGGGCCCGGCGTCATAGCCTAGCGGCTAAAGTCCTCGCCTTGAACGCGCCGGGATCCCATATGGGCACCGGTTCTAATCCCAGCGGCTCCACTTCCCATCCAGCTCCCTGCTTGTGGCCTGGGAAAGCAGTCGAGGATGGCCCAAAGCTTTGGGACCCTGCACCCTCGTGGGAGACCTGGAAGAGGTTCCAGGTTCCCGGCTTTGGATCGGCACGCACCGACCGTTGCAGCTCGGTTGGGGAGTGAATCATCAGATGGAAGATCTTCCTCTCTGTCTCTTCTCCTCTCTGTATATCTGACTTTGGAATAAAATAAATAAATCTGCTAAAAAAAAAAAAAAAAAAAAAGGCAGCTTTGCCCGCCCTCTCGTGGCCACCAGCACTCACTGCAGGACGCTCATCCAAGGCTCTGCTGCCAAATCAAGGGAAGCAGCCCAGCTCAGAGAGGCATTCTCTCTCAAGGACACTCTTTTTAGAGCTTGCACACAAGACCCATGACTGGAAGCCCTACGCACGCCCTGGGGCTCTGCACTGACAGACAAAAGCAGTCTAGAGCCACAGCACAGCACACAGCAGGCTCCCTCGCAGGAGGCCGGCAGCTTTCTGTCTTTTCCTTCCTCCCTCCTGCCTCCCTCTGCCCTCTTTACTTGGAAGCACACAGGAACAGAGAGGGAGAGACAGCAAGCTTTCTGGCATCTGCTGGCTCACTTCCCCAAGGACCACCACCAGGGCCAGCTGTGGCTGGGTCAGGACAAGCCCAGGAACCAGGAGCTTCCTCCAGATCTCCCACAGGGCCACAGGGGCACAAGCCCTGGCAGCATCCTCCGCTGCTCTCCCAGGAGGATCGGCAGGGAGCTGGACTGCAGGGGAAGCAGCCAGGATTCGAAGTAGCACCCATACAGGCCATCCACCTGGCAGGCTGAGGCTTGACCCACTCGGACAATACCCCGCACCAACACCACACCACACCACACCACACCACACCACACCAACCCTCGCTGGACCCTTCAGCAGCTCCTTCACCAGGCTGCTGAAGGTGCCTGTCCCCCTGGCTTGCACAACTTATGACGTCCTGTGCTGTGAGAGCGGCCGCTACAGACGAGGGATCCAGGCATGTTGCGACTCTACCTGTCCTGGGGAGAAGGACCTCCGTGAAAAACAGACGTCAGCTGTTGGGATGTCTTGTGGAAGGTGGCACATCAGCGGCGGCCGACGGTCCACAGCTGACCAGCAGGAGAAAGAGTCTTGAATCCAGAAGGATCCCTGGAGGAGGGTGAAGAACTCCCTGGTGAACAAGAGGGCAGCAGCATCTGGCTGGAGGCTGTGAGGCCAAATTCCTGCCTCCAAAGCACATGACAGGGATGGCTGACCCCTCAAGTGCTAGCTGCAGGTAGAAAGGGCAGCTTTGTGCACCCTGTCGTGTGCAGGCAGCACAGGCCCTGAAAGCCCTCCCTTGTGCGGGCCTTGGTGGCTCCCTGGCCATCATCAGATGTGCTGGGCAGCAGGGCTGCATGGTGCAGGGTGCTCTCCGCAGCAGCTGGGGCCTGGGACTTCCTATTGCAGATGGCTGCTGACCTCTGGTGCCTACTTCTCCATCCACCTGCTCCTGGCTTAGGAGCCCACATGCCCAGACACCACCCAGCTAGGCCGAGGAAGGCCGAGTAGTGTATCACATCACCCTAACCGCCACCCCACACATGCAAAAATACATGGAGCCGGGGCCCATCAGCGTGGCCTAGCGGCTGTTTGGCCTTGGAGCCCTGATCTTCCAACAACACGTGCCCCGGAATACTGTCCGGGACCCCCACATGACGCTAGCATGGCTCGGGTTGGGCTGTCTAGAGCTCAGAAGGCCTGAACCGACCAAGGGTAAAAAGGGCAGCTTGGGGCCCGGCGCCATAGCCTAGCGGCTAAAGTCCTCGCCTTGAAAGCGCCGGGATCCCATATGGGCACCGGTTCTAATCCCAGCGGCTCCACTTCCCATCCAGCTCCCTGCTTGTGGCCTGGGAAAGCAGTCGAGGATGGCCCAAAGCTTTGGGACCCTGCACCCTCGTGGGAGACCCAGAAGAGCTTCTGGGTTCCCGGCTTTGGATTGACGCCCACCGGCCGTTGCGGCTCAGTTGGGGAGTGAATCATCAGATGGAAGATCTTCCTCTCTGTCTCTCCTCCTCTCTGTTTATCTGACTTTGAAATTAAAAAAAAAAAAAAACCATGAAGCCCTCTTGGCAGCCCATCGGGGAGCTGCTCCACTTGCCAAGGAACTCCCGGAGCCTGCATCTCAGGGTGCTCTTCGAGGAATGGGGGTGGCGGTAAGGTTTCCCCGGGACCTGATCTGGCAAAGTACAACCCCAGTCGGCTGGTGTGTAACACCAGCTGCCAGAGGGCCTCTGGGGACGCAGACATGGGACTCCAGCTCCCAGGGGGCCTCTGGGGACGCTGACGTAGGACTCCAACTCCCAGAGGGCCTCTGGGGACGCTGACGTAGGACTCCAGCTCCCAGAGGGCTTGTGGGGATGCTGACGTAGGACTCCAACTCCCAGATGGCCTGTGGGGACGCTGACGTAGGACTCCAGCTCCCAGAGGGTCTGTGGGCACGCTGACGTAGGACTCCAACTCCCAGAGGGCCTCTGGGGACTCTGACGTAGGACTCCAGCTCCCACAGGGCCTGTGGGCACGCTGACGTGGTATTCCACCTCCCAGGCTTCTTTAAGTGCCCTGCTATTAAAGGCACCCTGACACTTCCTATCTCACAGGCCCACGCTGATGCTAGGCCCCAATCTAACTCCTCCCCTCCCAGGCCTTGGTATGTGGGCTGTTCAGCATTGGAGCCCTGATCTTCCAACAACACGTGCCCCGGAATACTGTCCGGGACCCCCACACGACGCCAGGATGGCTCGGGTTGGGCTGTCTAGAGCTCAGAAGGCCTGAACCGACCAAGGGTAGAAAGGGCAGCTTGGGGCCCGGCGTCATAGCCTAGCGGCTAAAGTCCTCGCCTTGAACGCGCCGGGATCCCATATGGGCACCGGTTCTAATCCCAGCGGCTCCACTTCCCATCCAGCTCCCTGCTTGTGGCCTGGGAAAGCAGTCGAGGATGGCCCAAAGCTTTGGGACCCTGCACCCTCGTGGGAGACCTGGAAGAGGTTCCAGGTTCCCGGCTTTGGATCGGCACGCACCGGCCGTTGCAGCTCGGTTGGGGAGTGAATCATCAGATGGAAGATCTTCCTCTCTGTCTCTTCTCCTCTCTGTATATCTGACTTTGGAATAAAATAAATAAATCTGCTAAAAAAAAAAAAAAAAAAAAAAGGCAGCTTTGCGCGCCCTCTCGTGGCCACCAGCACTCACTGCAGGACGCTCATCCAAGGCTCTGCTGCCAAATCAAGGGAAGCAGCCCAGCTCAGAGAGGCATTCTCTCTCAAGGACACTCTTTTTAGAGCTTGCACACAAGACCCATGACTGGAAGCCCTACGCACGCCCTGGGGCTCTGCATTGACAGACAAAAGCAGTCTACAGCCACAGCACAGCACACAGCACACAGCACACAGCACGCTCCCTCGCAGGAGGCCGGCAGCTTTCTGTCTTTTCCTTCCTCCCTCCTGCCTCCCTCTGCCCTCTTTACTTGGAAGCACACAGGAACAGAGAGGGAGAGACAGCAAGCTTTCTGGCATCTGCTGGCTCACTTCCCCAAGGACCACCACCAGGGCCAGCTGTGGCTGGGTCAGGACAAGCCCAGGAACCAGGAGCTTCCTCCAGATCTCCCACAGGGCCACAGGGGCACAAGCCCTGGCAGCATCCTCCGCTGCTCTCCCAGGAGGATCGGCAGGGAGCTGGACTGCAGGGGAAGCAGCCAGGATTTCAAGCAGCACCCATACAGGCCATCCGCCCGGCAGGCTGAGGCTTGACCCACTCGGACAATACCCCGCACCAACACACCACAGCACACCACACCACACCACACCAACCCTCGCTGGACCCTTCAGCAGCTCCTTCACCAGGCTGCTGAAGGTGCCTGTCCCCCTGGCTTGCACAACTTATGACGTCCTGTGCTGTGAGAGCGGCCGCTACAGACGAGGGATCCAGGCATGTTGCGACTCTACCTGTCCTGGGGAGAAGGACCTCCGTGAAGAACAGACGTCAGCTGTTGGGATGTCTTGTGGAAGGTGGCACATCAGCGGCGGCCGACGGTCCACAGCTGACCAGCAGGAGAAAGAGTCTTGAATCCAGAAGGATCCCTGGAGGAGGGTGAAGCACTCCCTGGTGAACAAGAGGGCAGCAGCATCTGGCTGGAGGCTGTGAGGCCAAATTCCTGCCTCCAAACACATGACAGGGATGGCTGACCCCTCAAGTGCTAGCTGCAGGTAGAAAGGGCAGCTTTGTGCACCCTGTCGTGTGCAGGCAGCACAGGCCCTGAAAGCCCTCCCTTGTGCGGGCCTTGGTGGCTCCCTGGCCATCATCAGATGTGCTGGGCAGCAGGCTGCATGGTGCAGGGTGCTCTCCGCAGCAGCTGGAGCCTGGGACTTCCTATTGCAGATGGCTGCTGACCTCTGGTGCCTACTTCTCCATCCACCTGCTCCTGGCTTAGGAGCCCACATGCCCAGACACCACCCAGCTAGGCCGAGGAAGGCCGAGTAGTGTATCACATCACCCTAACCGCCACCCCACACATGCAAAAATACATGGAGCCGGGGCCCATCAGCGTGGCCTAGCGGCTGTTTGGCCTTGGAGCCCTGATCTTCCAACAACACGTGCCCCGGAATACTGTCCTGGACCCCCACACGACGCTAGGATGGCTCGGGTTGGGCTGTCTAGAGCTCAGAAGGCCTGAACCGACCAAGGGTAAAAAGGGCAGCTTGGGGCCCGGCGCCATAGCCTAGCAGCTAAAGTCCTCGCCTTGAACGCGCCGGGATCCCATATGGGCACCGGTTCTAATCCCAGCGGCTCCACTTCCCATCCAGCTCCCTGCTTGTGGCCTGGGAAAGCAGTCGAGGATGGCCCAAAGCTTTGGGACCCTGCACCCTCGTGGGAGACCCAGAAGAGCTTCCGGGTTCCCGGCTTTGGATCGGCACGCACCGGCCGTTGCGGCTCAGTTGCGGAGTGAATCATCAGATGGAAGATCTT
Source organism: Ochotona princeps (assembly GCF_030435755.1). Lineage (NCBI taxonomy): Eukaryota > Metazoa > Chordata > Mammalia > Lagomorpha > Ochotonidae > Ochotona > Ochotona princeps. Next base: position 74,615 of record NC_080859.1, read on the forward strand.
CCTCTCTGTCTCTCCTCCTCTCTGTTTATCTGACTTTGAAATTAAAAAAAAAAAAAACCATGAAGCCCTCTTGGCAGCCCATCGGAGAGCTGCTCCACTTGCCAAAGAACTCCCGGAGCCTGCATCTCAGGGTGCTCTTTGAGGAATGGGGGTGGTGGTAAGGTTTCCCCGGGACCTGATCTGGCAAAGTACAACCCCAGTCGGCTGGTGTGTAACACCAGCTGCCAGAGGGCCTCTGGGGACGCAGGCATGGGACTCCAGTTCCCAGGGGGCCTCTGGGGACGCTGACGTAGGACTCCAACTCCCAGAGGGCCTCTGGGGACGCTGACGTAGGACTCCAGCTCCCAGAGGGCTTGTGGGGACGCTGACGTAGGACTCCAGCTCCCAGATGGCCTGTGGGGACGCTGACGTAGGACTCCAGCTCCCAGAAGGCCTCTGGGGCACGCTGACGTAGGACTCCAACTCCCAGAGGGCCTCTGGGGCACGCTGACGTAGGACTCCAGCACCCAGAGGGCCCGTGGGCATGCTGACATAGGACTCCAGAGCCCAGAGGGCCTGTGGGCACGCTGACGTGGTATTCCACCTCCCAGGCTTCTTTAAGTGCCCTGCTATTAAAGGCACCCTGACACTTCCTATCTCACAGGCCCACGCTGATGCTAGGCCCCAATCTAACTCCTCCCCTCCCAGGCCTTGGTATGTGGGCTGTTCAGCATTGGAGCCCTGATCTTCCAACAACACGTGCCCCGGAATACTGTCCGGGACCCCCACACGACGCTAGCATGGCTCGGGTTGGGCTGTCTAGAGCTCAGAAGGCCTGAGCCGACCAAGGGTAGAAAGGGCAGCTTGGGGCCCGGCGCCATAGCCTAGCAGCTAAAGTCCTCGCCTTGAACGCGCCGGGATCCCATATGGGCACCGGTTCTAATCCCAGCGGCTCCACTTCCCATCCAGCTCCCTGCTTGTGGCCTGGGAAAGCAGTCGAGGATGGCCCAAAGCTTTGGGACCCTGCACACTCGTGGGAGACCCAGAAGAGCTTCCGGGTTCCCGGCTTTGGATCAGCACGCACCGGCCGTTGCAGCTCGGTTGGGGAGTGAATCATCAGATGGAAGATCTTCCTCTCTGTCTCTTCTCCTCTCTGTATATCTGACTTTGGAATAAAATAAATAAATCTGCTAAAAAAAAAAAAAAAAAAAGGCAGCTTTGCGCGCCCTCTCGTGGCCACCAGCACTCACTGCAGGACGCTCATCCAAGGCTCTGCTGCCAAATCAAGGGAAGCAGCCCAGCTCAGAGAGGCATTCTCTCTCAAGGACACTCTTTTTAGAGCTTGCACACGCGACCCAGGACGGAAGCCCTACGCACGCCCTGGGGCTCTGCATTGACAGACAAAAGCAGTCTACAGCCACAGCACAGCACACAGCACACAGCACGCTCCCTCGCAGGAGGCCGGCAGCTTTCTGTCTTTTCCTTCCTCCCTCCTGCCTCCCTCTGCCCTCTTTACTTGGAAGCACACAGGAACAGAGAGGGAGAGACAGCAAGCTTTCTGGCATCTGCTGGCTCACTTCCCCAAGGACCACCACCAGGGCCAGCTGTGGCTGGGTCAGGACAAGCCCAGGAACCAGGAGCTTCCTCCAGATCTCCCACAGGGCCACAGGGGCACAAGCCCTGGCAGCATCCTCCGCTGCTCTCCCAGGAGGATCGGCAGGGAGCTGGACTGCAGGGGAAGCAGCCAGGATTTCAAGCAGCACCCATACAGGCCATCCGCCTGGCAGGCTGAGGCTTGACCCACTCGGACAATACCCCGCACCAACACACCACAGCACACCACACCAACACCACACCAACCCTCGCTGGACCCTTCAGCAGCTCCTTCACCAGGCTGCTGAAGGTGCCTGTCCCCCTGGCTTGCACAACTTATGACGTCCTGTGCTGTGAGAGTGGCCGCTACAGACGAGGGATCCAGGCATGTTGCGACTCTACCTGTCCTGGGGAGAAGGACCTCCGTGAAGAACAGACGTCAGCTGTTGGGATGTCTTGTGGAAGGTGGCACATCAGCGGCGGCCGACGGTCCACAGCTGACCAGCAGGAGAAAGAGTCTTGAATCCAGAAGGATCCCTGGAGGAGGGTGAAGCACTCCCTGGTGAACAAGAGGGCAGCAGCATCTGGCTGGAGGCTGTGAGGCCAAATTCCTGCCTCCAAACACATGACAGGGATGGCTGACCCCTCAAGTGCTAGCTGCAGGTAGAAAGGGCAGCTTTGTGCACCCTGTCGTGTGCAGGCAGCACAGGCCCTGAAAGCCCTCCCTTGTGCGGGCCTTGGTGGCTCCCTGGCCATCATCAGATGTGCTGGGCAGCAGGCTGCATGGTGCAGGGTGCTCTCCGCAGCAGCTGGAGCCTGGGACTTCCTATTGCAGATGGCTGCTGACCTCTGGTGCCTACTTCTCCATCCACCTGCTCCTGGCTTAGGAGCCCACATGCCCAGACACCACCCAGCTAGGCCGAGGAAGGCCGAGTAGTGTATCACATCACCCTAACCGCCACCCCACACATGCAAAAATACATGGAGCCGGGGCCCATCAGCGTGGCCTAGCGGCTGTTTGGCCTTGGAGCCCTGATCTTCCAACAACACGTGCCCCGGAATACTGTCCTGGACCCCCACACGACGCTAGCATGGCTCGGGTTGGGCTGTCTAGAGCTCAGAAGGCCTGAACCGACCAAGGGTAAAAAGGGCAGCTTGGGGCCCGGCGCCATAGCCTAGCAGCTAAAGTCCTCGCCTTGAACGCGCCGGGATCCCATATGGGCACCGGTTCTAATCCCAGCGGCTCCACTTCCCATCCAGCTCCCTGCTTGTGGCCTGGGAAAGCAGTCGAGGATGGCCCAAAGCTTTGGGACCCTGCACCCTCGTGGGAGACCCAGAAGAGCTTCCGGGTTCCCGGCTTTGGATCGGCACGCACCGGCCGTTGCGGCTCAGTTGGGGAGTGAATCATCAGATGGAAGATCTTCCTCTCTGTCTCTCCTCCTCTCTGTTTATCTGACTTTGAAATTAAAAAAAAAAAAAACCATGAAGCCCTCTTGGCAGCCCATCGGGGAGCTGCTCCACTTGCCAAAGAACTCCCGGAGCCTGCATCTCAGGGTGCTCTTTGAGGAATGGGGGTGGTGGTAAGGTTTCCCCGGGACCTGATCTGGCAAAGTACAACCCCAGTCGGCTGGTGTGTAACACCAGCTGCCAGAGGGCCTCTGGGGACGCAGGCATGGGACTCCAGCTCCCAGGGGGCCTCTGGGGACGCTGACGTAGGACTCCAACTCCCAGAGGGCCTCTGGGGACGCTGACGTAGGACTCCAGCTCCCAGAGGGCTTGTGGGGACGCTGACGTAGGACTCCAGCTCCCAGATGGCCTGTGGGGACGCTGACGTAGGACTCCAGCTCCCAGAAGGCCTCTGGGGCACGCTGACGTAGGACTCCAACTCCCAGAGGGCCTCTGGGGCACGCTGACGTAGGACTCCAGCTCCCAGAGGGCCCGTGGGCATGCTGACATAGGACTCCAGAGCCCAGAGGGCCTGTGGGCACGCTGGCGTGGTATTCCACCTCCCAGGCTTCTTTAAGTGCCCTGCTATTAAAGGCACCCTGACACTTCCTATCTCACAGGCCCACGCTGATGCTAGGCCCCAATCTAACTCCTCCCCTCCCAGGCCTTGGTATGTGGGCTGTTCAGCATTGGAGCCCTGATCTTCCAACAACACGTGCCCCGGAATACTGTCCGGGACGCCCACACGACGCTAGCATGGCTCGGGTTGGGCTGTCTAGAGCTCAGAAGGCCTGAGCCGACCAAGGGTAGAAAGGGCAGCTTGGGGCCCGGCGCCATAGCCTAGCAGCTAAAGTCCTCGCCTTGAACGCGCCGGGATCCCATATGGGCACCGGTTCTAATCCCAGCGGCTCCACTTCCCATCCAGCTCCCTGCTTGTGGCCTGGGAAAGCAGTCGAGGATGGCCCAAAGCTTTGGGACCCTGCACCCTCGTGGGAGACCCAGAAGAGCTTCCGGGTTCCCGGCTTTGGATCAGCACGCACCGGCCGTTGCAGCTCGGTTGGGGAGTGAATCATCAGATGGAAAATCTTCCTCTCTGTCTCTTCTCCTCTCTGTATATCTGACTTTGGAATAAAATAAATAAATCTGCTAAAAAAAAAAAAAAAAAAAAAGGCAGCTTTGCGCGCCCTCTCGTGGCCACCAGCACTCACTGCAGGACGCTCATCCAAGGCTCTGCTGCCAAATCAAGGGAAGCAGCCCAGCTCAGAGAGGCATTCTCTCTCAAGGACACTCTTTTTAGAGCTTGCACACAAGACCCAGGACGGAAGCCCTACGCACGCCCTGGGGCTCTGCATTGACAGACAAAAGCAGTCTACAGCCACAGCACAGCACACAGCACACAGCACACAGCACGCTCCCTCGCAGGAGGCCGGCAGCTTTCTGTCTTTTCCTTCCTCCCTCCTGCCTCCCTCTGCCCTCTTTACTTGGAAGCACACAGGAACAGAGAGGGAGAGACAGCAAGCTTTCTGGCATCTGCTGGCTCACTTCCCCAAGGACCACCACCAGGGCCAGCTGTGGCTGGGTCAGGACAAGCCCAGGAACCAGGAGCTTCCTCCAGATCTCCCACAGGGCCACAGGGGCACAAGCCCTGGCAGCATCCTCCGCTGCTCTCCCAGGAGGATCGGCAGGGAGCTGGACTGCAGGGGAAGCAGCCAGGATTTCAAGCAGCACCCATACAGGCCATCCGCCTGGCAGGCTGAGGCTTGACCCACTCGGACAATACCCCGCACCAACACCACACCACACCACACCAACCCTCGCTGGACCCTTCAGCAGCTCCTTCACCAGGCTGCTGAAGGTGCCTGTCCCCCTGGCTTGCACAACTTATGACGTCCTGTGCTGTGAGAGCGGCCGCTACAGACGAGGGATCCAGGCATGTTGCGACTCTACCTGTCCTGGGGAGAAGGACCTCCATGAAGAACAGACGTCAGCTGTTGGGATGTCTTGTGGAAGGTGGCACATCAGCGGCGGCCGACGGTCCACAGCTGACCAGCAGGAGAAAGAGTCTTGAATCCAGAAGGATCCCTGGAGGAGGGTGAAGCACTCCCTGGTGAACAAGAGGGCAGCAGCATCTGGCTGGAGGCTGTGAGGCCAAATTCCTGCCTCCAAACACATGACAGGGATGGCTGACCCCTCAAGTGCTAGCTGCAGGTAGAAAGGGCAGCTTTGTGCACCCTGTCGTGTGCAGGCAGCACAGGCCCTGAAAGCCCTCCCTTGTGCGGGCCTTGGTGGCTCCCTGGCCATCATCAGATGTGCTGGGCAGCAGGCTGCATGGTGCAGGGTGCTCTCCGCAGCAGCTGGAGCCTGGGACTTCCTATTGCAGATGGCTGCTGACCTCTGGTGCCTACTTCTCCATCCACCTGCTCCTGGCTTAGGAGCCCACATGCCCAGACACCACCCAGCTAGGCCGAGGAAGGCCGAGTAGTGTATCACATCACCCTAACCGCCACCCCACACATGCAAAAATACATGGAGCCGGGGCCCATCAGCGTGGCCTAGCGGCTGTTTGGCCTTGGAGCCCTGATCTTCCAACAACACGTGCCCCGGAATACTGTCCGGGACCCCCACATGACGCCAGGATGGCTCGGGTTGGGCTGTCTAGAGCTCAGAAGGCCTGAGCCGACCAAGGGTAAAAAGGGCAGCTTGGGGCCCGGCGCCATAGCCTAGCGGCTAAAGTCCTCGCCTTGAACGCGCCGGGATCCCATATGGGCACCGGTTCTAATCCCGGCGGCTCCACTTCCCATCCAGCTCCCTGCTTGTGGCCTGGGAAAGCAGTCGAGGATGGCCCAAAGCTTTGGGACCCTGCACCCTCGTGGGAGACCTGGAAGAGGTTCCAGGTTCCCGGCTTTGGACCGGCACGCACCGTCCGCTGCAGCTCAGTTGGGGAGTGAATCATCAGATGGAAGATCTTCCTCTCTGTCTCTCCTCCTCTCTGTTTATCTGACTTTGAAATTAAAAAAAAAAAAAAACCATGAAGCCCTCTTGGCAGCCCATCGGGGAGCTGCTCCACTTGCCAAGGAACTCCCGGAGCCTGCATCTCAGGGTGCTCTTCGAGGAATGGGGGTGGCGGTAAGGTTTCCCCGGGACCTGATCTGGCAAAGTACAACCCCAGTCGGCTGGTGTGTAACACCAGCTGCCAGAGGGCCTCTGGGGACGCAGGCATGGGACTCCAGCTCCCAGGGGGCCTCTGGGGACGCTGACGTAGGACTCCAACTTCCAGAGGGCCTCTGGGGACGCTGACATAGGACTCCAGCTCCCAGAGGGCTTGTGGGGATGCTGACGTAGGACTCCAACTCCCAGAGGGCCCGTGGGGACGCTGACGTAGGACTCCAACTCCCAGAGGGCCTGTGGGGACGCTGACGTAGGACTCCAACTCCCAGAGGGCCTCTGGGGACACTGACGTAGGACTCCAACTCCCAGAGGGCCTCTGGGGACTCTGACGTAGGACTCCAGCTCCCACAGGGCCTGTGGGCACGCTGACGTGGTATTCCACCTCCCAGGCTTCTTTAAGTGCCCTGCTATTAAAGGCACCCTGACACTTCCTATCTCACAGGCCCACGCTGATGCTAGGCCCCAATCTAACTCCTCCCCTCCCAGGCCTTGGTATGTGGGCTGTTCAGCATTGGAGCCCTGATCTTCCAACAACACGTGCCCCGGAATACTGTCCGGGACGCCCACACGACGCTAGCATGGCTCGGGTTGGGCTGTCTAGAGCTCAGAAGGCCTGAGCAGACCAAGGGTAGAAAGGGCAGCTTGGGGCCCGGCGCCATAGCCTAGCGGCTAAAGTCCTCGCCTTGAACGCGCCGGGATCCCATATGGGCACCGGTTCTAATCCCAGCGGCTCCACTTCCCATCCAACTCCCTGCTTGTGGCCTGGGAAAGCAGTCCAGGACGGCCCAAGCTTTGGGACCCTGCACACTCGTGGGAGACCTGGAAGAGGTTCCAGGTTCCCGGCTTTGGATCGGCACGCACCGGCCGTTGCAGCTCGGTTGGGGAGTGAATCATCAGATGGAAGATCTTCCTCTCTGTCTCTTCTCTCTGTATATCTGACTTTGGAATAAAATAAATAAATCTGCTAAAAAAAAAAAAAAAAAGGCAGCTTTGCGCGCCCTCTCGTGGCCACCAGCACTCACTGCAGGACGCTCATCCAAGGCTCTGCTGCCAAATCAAGGGAAGCAGCCCAGCTCAGAGAGGCATTCTCTCTCAAGGACACTCTTTTTAGAGCTTGCACACGCGACCCAGGACGGAAGCCCTACGCACGCCCTGGGGCTCTGCATTGACAGACAAAAGCAGTCTACAGCCACAGCACAGCACACAGCACACAGCACGCTCCCTCGCAGGAGGCCGGCAGCTTTCTGTCTTTTCCTTCCTCCCTCCTGCCTCCCTCTGCCCTCTTTACTTGGAAGCACACAGGAACAGAGAGGGAGAGACAGCAAGCTTTCTGGCATCTGCTGGCTCACTTCCCCAAGGACCACCACCAGGGCCAGCTGTGGCTGGGTCAGGACAAGCCCAGGAACCAGGAGCTTCCTCCAGATCTCCCACAGGGCCACAGGGGCACAAGCCCTGGCAGCATCCTCCGCTGCTCTCCCAGGAGGATCGGCAGGGAGCTGGACTGCAGGGGAAGCAGCCAGGATTTCAAGCAGCACCCATACAGGCCATCCGCCTGGCAGGCTGAGGCTTGACCCACTCGGACAATACCCCGCACCAACACAACACACCACACCACACCACACCACACCAACCCTCGCTGGACCCTTCAGCAGCTCCTTCACCAGGCTGCTGAAGGTGCCTGTCCCCCTGGCTTGCACAACTTATGACGTCCTGTGCTGTGAGAGTGGCCGCTACAGACGAGGGATCCAGGCATGTTGCGACTCTACCTGTCCTGGGGAGAAGGACCTCCGTGAAAAACAGACGTCAGCTGTTGGGATGTCTTGTGGAAGGTGGCACATCAGCGGCGGCCGACGGTCCACAGCTGACCAGCAGGAGAAAGAGTCTTGAATCCAGAAGGATCCCTGGAGGAGGGTGAAGAACTCCCTGGTGAACAAGAGGGCAGCAGCATCTGGCTGGAGGCTGTGAGGCCAAATTCCTGCCTCCAAAGCACATGACAGGGATGGCTGACCCCTCAAGTGCTAGCTGCAGGTAGAAAGGGCAGCTTTGTGCACCCTGTCGTGTGCAGGCAGCACAGGCCCTGAAAGCCCTCCCTTGTGCGGGCCTTGGTGGCTCCCTGGCCATCATCAGATGTGCTGGGCAGCAGGGCTGCATGGTGCAGGGTGCTCTCCGCAGCAGCTGGGGCCTGGGACTTCCTATTGCAGATGGCTGCTGACCTCTGGTGCCTACTTCTCCATCCACCTGCTCCTGGCTTAGGAGCCCACATGCCCAGACACCACCCAGCTAGGCCGAGGAAGGCCGAGTAGTGTATCACATCACCCTAACCGCCACCCCACACATGCAAAAATACATGGAGCCGGGGCCCATCAGCGTGGCCTAGCGGCTGTTTGGCATTGGAGCCCTGATCTTCCAACAACACGTGCCCCGGAATACTGTCCGGGACCCCCACATGACGCTAGCATGGCTCGGGTTGGGCTGTCTAGAGCTCAGAAGGCCTGAACCGACCAAGGGTAAAAAGGGCAGCTTGGGGCCCGGCGCCATAGCCTAGCGGCTAAAGTCCTCGCCTTGAAAGCGCCGGGATCCCATATGGGCACCGGTTCTAATCCCAGCGGCTCCACTTCCCATCCAGCTCCCTGCTTGTGGCCTGGGAAAGCAGTCGAGGATGGCCCAAAGCTTTGGGACCCTGCACCCTCGTGGGAGACCCAGAAGAGCTTCTGGGTTCCCGGCTTTGGATTGACGCCCACCGGCCGTTGCGGCTCAGTTGGGGAGTGAATCATCAGATGGAAGATCTTCCTCTCTGTCTCTCCTCCTCTCTGTTTATCTGACTTTGAAATTAAAAAAAAAAAAAAACCATGAAGCCCTCTTGGCAGCCCATCGGGGAGCTGCTCCACTTGCCAAGGAACTCCCGGAGCCTGCATCTCAGGGTGCTCTTCGAGGAATGGGGGTGGCGGTAAGGTTTCCCCGGGACCTGATCTGGCAAAGTACAACCCCAGTCGGCTGGTGTGTAACACCAGCTGCCAGAGGGCCTCTGGGGACGCAGACATGGGACTCCAGCTCCCAGGGGGCCTCTGGGGACGCTGACGTAGGACTCCAACTCCCAGAGGGCCTCTGGGGACGCTGACGTAGGACTCCAGCTCCCAGAGGGCTTGTGGGGATGCTGACGTAGGACTCCAACTCCCAGATGGCCTGTGGGGACGCTGACGTAGGACTCCAGCTCCCAGAGGGTCTGTGGGCACGCTGACGTAGGACTCCAACTCCCAGAGGGCCTCTGGGGACTCTGACGTAGGACTCCAGCTCCCACAGGGCCTGTGGGCACGCTGACGTGGTATTCCACCTCCCAGGCTTCTTTAAGTGCCCTGCTATTAAAGGCACCCTGACACTTCCTATCTCACAGGCCCACGCTGATGCTAGGCCCCAATCTAACTCCTCCCCTCCCAGGCCTTGGTATGTGGGCTGTTCAGCATTGGAGCCCTGATCTTCCAACAACACGTGCCCCGGAATACTGTCCGGGACCCCCACACGACGCCAGGATGGCTCGGGTTGGGCTGTCTAGAGCTCAGAAGGCCTGAACCGACCAAGGGTAGAAAGGGCAGCTTGGGGCCCGGCGTCATAGCCTAGCGGCTAAAGTCCTCGCCTTGAACGCGCCGGGATCCCATATGGGCACCGGTTCTAATCCCAGCGGCTCCACTTCCCATCCAGCTCCCTGCTTGTGGCCTGGGAAAGCAGTCGAGGATGGCCCAAAGCTTTGGGACCCTGCACCCTCGTGGGAGACCTGGAAGAGGTTCCAGGTTCCCGGCTTTGGATCGGCACGCACCGGCCGTTGCAGCTCGGTTGGGGAGTGAATCATCAGATGGAAGATCTTCCTCTCTGTCTCTTCTCCTCTCTGTATATCTGACTTTGGAATAAAATAAATAAATCTGCTAAAAAAAAAAAAAAAAAAAAAAGGCAGCTTTGCGCGCCCTCTCGTGGCCACCAGCACTCACTGCAGGACGCTCATCCAAGGCTCTGCTGCCAAATCAAGGGAAGCAGCCCAGCTCAGAGAGGCATTCTCTCTCAAGGACACTCTTTTTAGAGCTTGCACACAAGACCCATGACTGGAAGCCCTACGCACGCCCTGGGGCTCTGCATTGACAGACAAAAGCAGTCTACAGCCACAGCACAGCACACAGCACACAGCACACAGCACGCTCCCTCGCAGGAGGCCGGCAGCTTTCTGTCTTTTCCTTCCTCCCTCCTGCCTCCCTCTGCCCTCTTTACTTGGAAGCACACAGGAACAGAGAGGGAGAGACAGCAAGCTTTCTGGCATCTGCTGGCTCACTTCCCCAAGGACCACCACCAGGGCCAGCTGTGGCTGGGTCAGGACAAGCCCAGGAACCAGGAGCTTCCTCCAGATCTCCCACAGGGCCACAGGGGCACAAGCCCTGGCAGCATCCTCCGCTGCTCTCCCAGGAGGATCGGCAGGGAGCTGGACTGCAGGGGAAGCAGCCAGGATTTCAAGCAGCACCCATACAGGCCATCCGCCCGGCAGGCTGAGGCTTGACCCACTCGGACAATACCCCGCACCAACACACCACAGCACACCACACCACACCACACCAACCCTCGCTGGACCCTTCAGCAGCTCCTTCACCAGGCTGCTGAAGGTGCCTGTCCCCCTGGCTTGCACAACTTATGACGTCCTGTGCTGTGAGAGCGGCCGCTACAGACGAGGGATCCAGGCATGTTGCGACTCTACCTGTCCTGGGGAGAAGGACCTCCGTGAAGAACAGACGTCAGCTGTTGGGATGTCTTGTGGAAGGTGGCACATCAGCGGCGGCCGACGGTCCACAGCTGACCAGCAGGAGAAAGAGTCTTGAATCCAGAAGGATCCCTGGAGGAGGGTGAAGCACTCCCTGGTGAACAAGAGGGCAGCAGCATCTGGCTGGAGGCTGTGAGGCCAAATTCCTGCCTCCAAACACATGACAGGGATGGCTGACCCCTCAAGTGCTAGCTGCAGGTAGAAAGGGCAGCTTTGTGCACCCTGTCGTGTGCAGGCAGCACAGGCCCTGAAAGCCCTCCCTTGTGCGGGCCTTGGTGGCTCCCTGGCCATCATCAGATGTGCTGGGCAGCAGGCTGCATGGTGCAGGGTGCTCTCCGCAGCAGCTGGAGCCTGGGACTTCCTATTGCAGATGGCTGCTGACCTCTGGTGCCTACTTCTCCATCCACCTGCTCCTGGCTTAGGAGCCCACATGCCCAGACACCACCCAGCTAGGCCGAGGAAGGCCGAGTAGTGTATCACATCACCCTAACCGCCACCCCACACATGCAAAAATACATGGAGCCGGGGCCCATCAGCGTGGCCTAGCGGCTGTTTGGCCTTGGAGCCCTGATCTTCCAACAACACGTGCCCCGGAATACTGTCCTGGACCCCCACACGACGCTAGGATGGCTCGGGTTGGGCTGTCTAGAGCTCAGAAGGCCTGAACCGACCAAGGGTAAAAAGGGCAGCTTGGGGCCCGGCGCCATAGCCTAGCAGCTAAAGTCCTCGCCTTGAACGCGCCGGGATCCCATATGGGCACCGGTTCTAATCCCAGCGGCTCCACTTCCCATCCAGCTCCCTGCTTGTGGCCTGGGAAAGCAGTCGAGGATGGCCCAAAGCTTTGGGACCCTGCACCCTCGTGGGAGACCCAGAAGAGCTTCCGGGTTCCCGGCTTTGGATCGGCACGCACCGGCCGTTGCGGCTCAGTTGCGGAGTGAATCATCAGATGGAAGATCTTCCTCTCTGTCTCTCCTCCTCTCTGTTTATCTGACTTTGAAATTAAAAAAAAAAAAAACCATGAAGCCCTCTTGGCAGCCCATCGGAGAGCTGCTCCACTTGCCAAAGAACTCCCGGAGCCTGCATCTCAGGGTGCTCTTTGAGGAATGGGGGTGGTGGTAAGGTTTCCCCGGGACCTGATCTGGCAAAGTACAACCCCAGTCGGCTGGTGTGTAACACCAGCTGCCAGAGGGCCTCTGGGGACGCAGGCATGGGACTCCAGTTCCCAGGGGGCCTCTGGGGACGCTGACGTAGGACTCCAACTCCCAGAGGGCCTCTGGGGACGCTGACGTAGGACTCCAGCTCCCAGAGGGCTTGTGGGGACGCTGACGTAGGACTCCAGCTCCCAGATGGCCTGTGGGGACGCTGACGTAGGACTCCAGCTCCCAGAAGGCCTCTGGGGCACGCTGACGTAGGACTCCAACTCCCAGAGGGCCTCTGGGGCACGCTGACGTAGGACTCCAGCACCCAGAGGGCCCGTGGGCATGCTGACATAGGACTCCAGAGCCCAGAGGGCCTGTGGGCACGCTGACGTGGTATTCCACCTCCCAGGCTTCTTTAAGTGCCCTGCTATTAAAGGCACCCTGACACTTCCTATCTCACAGGCCCACGCTGATGCTAGGCCCCAATCTAACTCCTCCCCTCCCAGGCCTTGGTATGTGGGCTGTTCAGCATTGGAGCCCTGATCTTCCAACAACACGTGCCCCGGAATACTGTCCGGGACCCCCACACGACGCTAGCATGGCTCGGGTTGGGCTGTCTAGAGCTCAGAAGGCCTGAGCCGACCAAGGGTAGAAAGGGCAGCTTGGGGCCCGGCGCCATAGCCTAGCAGCTAAAGTCCTCGCCTTGAACGCGCCGGGATCCCATATGGGCACCGGTTCTAATCCCAGCGGCTCCACTTCCCATCCAGCTCCCTGCTTGTGGCCTGGGAAAGCAGTCGAGGATGGCCCAAAGCTTTGGGACCCTGCACACTCGTGGGAGACCCAGAAGAGCTTCCGGGTTCCCGGCTTTGGATCAGCACGCACCGGCCGTTGCAGCTCGGTTGGGGAGTGAATCATCAGATGGAAGATCTTCCTCTCTGTCTCTTCTCCTCTCTGTATATCTGACTTTGGAATAAAATAAATAAATCTGCTAAAAAAAAAAAAAAAAAAAGGCAGCTTTGCGCGCCCTCTCGTGGCCACCAGCACTCACTGCAGGACGCTCATCCAAGGCTCTGCTGCCAAATCAAGGGAAGCAGCCCAGCTCAGAGAGGCATTCTCTCTCAAGGACACTCTTTTTAGAGCTTGCACACGCGACCCAGGACGGAAGCCCTACGCACGCCCTGGGGCTCTGCATTGACAGACAAAAGCAGTCTACAGCCACAGCACAGCACACAGCACACAGCACGCTCCCTCGCAGGAGGCCGGCAGCTTTCTGTCTTTTCCTTCCTCCCTCCTGCCTCCCTCTGCCCTCTTTACTTGGAAGCACACAGGAACAGAGAGGGAGAGACAGCAAGCTTTCTGGCATCTGCTGGCTCACTTCCCCAAGGACCACCACCAGGGCCAGCTGTGGCTGGGTCAGGACAAGCCCAGGAACCAGGAGCTTCCTCCAGATCTCCCACAGGGCCACAGGGGCACAAGCCCTGGCAGCATCCTCCGCTGCTCTCCCAGGAGGATCGGCAGGGAGCTGGACTGCAGGGGAAGCAGCCAGGATTTCAAGCAGCACCCATACAGGCCATCCGCCTGGCAGGCTGAGGCTTGACCCACTCGGACAATACCCCGCACCAACACACCACAGCACACCACACCAACACCACACCAACCCTCGCTGGACCCTTCAGCAGCTCCTTCACCAGGCTGCTGAAGGTGCCTGTCCCCCTGGCTTGCACAACTTATGACGTCCTGTGCTGTGAGAGCGGCCGCTACAGACGAGGGATCCAGGCATGTTGCGACTCTACCTGTCCTGGGGAGAAGGACCTCCGTGAAGAACAGACGTCAGCTGTTGGGATGTCTTGTGGAAGGTGGCACATCAGCGGCGGCCGACGGTCCACAGCTGACCAGCAGGAGAAAGAGTCTTGAATCCAGAAGGATCCCTGGAGGAGGGTGAAGCACTCCCTGGTGAACAAGAGGGCAGCAGCATCTGGCTGGAGGCTGTGAGGCCAAATTCCTGCCTCCAAACACATGACAGGGATGGCTGACCCCTCAAGTGCTAGCTGCAGGTAGAAAGGGCAGCTTTGTGCACCCTGTCGTGTGCAGGCAGCACAGGCCCTGAAAGCCCTCCCTTGTGCGGGCCTTGGTGGCTCCCTGGCCATCATCAGATGTGCTGGGCAGCAGGCTGCATGGTGCAGGGTGCTCTCCGCAGCAGCTGGAGCCTGGGACTTCCTATTGCAGATGGCTGCTGACCTCTGGTGCCTACTTCTCCATCCACCTGCTCCTGGCTTAGGAGCCCACATGCCCAGACACCACCCAGCTAGGCCGAGGAAGGCCGAGTAGTGTATCACATCACCCTAACCGCCACCCCACACATGCAAAAATACATGGAGCCGGGGCCCATCAGCGTGGCCTAGCGGCTGTTTGGCCTTGGAGCCCTGATCTTCCAACAACACGTGCCCCGGAATACTGTCCTGGACCCCCACACGACGCTAGCATGGCTCGGGTTGGGCTGTCTAGAGCTCAGAAGGCCTGAACCGACCAAGGGTAAAAAGGGCAGCTTGGGGCCCGGCGCCATAGCCTAGCAGCTAAAGTCCTCGCCTTGAACGCGCCGGGATCCCATATGGGCACCGGTTCTAATCCCAGCGGCTCCACTTCCCATCCAGCTCCCTGCTTGTGGCCTGGGAAAGCAGTCGAGGATGGCCCAAAGCTTTGGGACCCTGCACCCTCGTGGGAGACCCAGAAGAGCTTCCGGGTTCCCGGCTTTGGATCGGCACGCACCGGCCGTTGCGGCTCAGTTGGGGAGTGAATCATCAGATGGAAGATCTTCCTCTCTGTCTCTCCTCCTCTCTGTTTATCTGACTTTGAAATTAAAAAAAAAAAAAACCATGAAGCCCTCTTGGCAGCCCATCGGGGAGCTGCTCCACTTGCCAAAGAACTCCCGGAGCCTGCATCTCAGGGTGCTCTTTGAGGAATGGGGGTGGTGGTAAGGTTTCCCCGGGACCTGATCTGGCAAAGTACAACCCCAGTCGGCTGGTGTGTAACACCAGCTGCCAGAGGGCCTCTGGGGACGCAGGCATGGGACTCCAGCTCCCAGGGGGCCTCTGGGGACGCTGACGTAGGACTCCAACTCCCAGAGGGCCTCTGGGGACGCTGACGTAGGACTCCAGCTCCCAGAGGGCTTGTGGGGACGCTGACGTAGGACTCCAGCTCCCAGATGGCCTGTGGGGACGCTGACGTAGGACTCCAGCTCCCAGAAGGCCTCTGGGGCACGCTGACGTAGGACTCCAACTCCCAGAGGGCCTCTGGGGCACGCTGACGTAGGACTCCAGCTCCCAGAGGGCCCGTGGGCATGCTGACATAGGACTCCAGAGCCCAGAGGGCCTGTGGGCACGCTGGCGTGGTATTCCACCTCCCAGGCTTCTTTAAGTGCCCTGCTATTAAAGGCACCCTGACACTTCCTATCTCACAGGCCCACGCTGATGCTAGGCCCCAATCTAACTCCTCCCCTCCCAGGCCTTGGTATGTGGGCTGTTCAGCATTGGAGCCCTGATCTTCCAACAACACGTGCCCCGGAATACTGTCCGGGACGCCCACACGACGCTAGCATGGCTCGGGTTGGGCTGTCTAGAGCTCAGAAGGCCTGAGCCGACCAAGGGTAGAAAGGGCAGCTTGGGGCCCGGCGCCATAGCCTAGCAGCTAAAGTCCTCGCCTTGAACGCGCCGGGATCCCATATGGGCACCGGTTCTAATCCCAGCGGCTCCACTTCCCATCCAGCTCCCTGCTTGTGGCCTGGGAAAGCAGTCGAGGATGGCCCAAAGCTTTGGGACCCTGCACCCTCGTGGGAGACCCAGAAGAGCTTCCGGGTTCCCGGCTTTGGATCAGCACGCACCGGCCGTTGCAGCTCGGTTGGGGAGTGAATCATCAGATGGAAAATCTTCCTCTCTGTCTCTTCTCCTCTCTGTATATCTGACTTTGGAATAAAATAAATAAATCTGCTAAAAAAAAAAAAAAAAAAAAGGCAGCTTTGCGCGCCCTCTCGTGGCCACCAGCACTCACTGCAGGACGCTCATCCAAGGCTCTGCTGCCAAATCAAGGGAAGCAGCCCAGCTCAGAGAGGCATTCTCTCTCAAGGACACTCTTTTTAGAGCTTGCACACAAGACCCAGGACGGAAGCCCTACGCACGCCCTGGGGCTCTGCATTGACAGACAAAAGCAGTCTACAGCCACAGCACAGCACACAGCACACAGCACACAGCACGCTCCCTCGCAGGAGGCCGGCAGCTTTCTGTCTTTTCCTTCCTCCCTCCTGCCTCCCTCTGCCCTCTTTACTTGGAAGCACACAGGAACAGAGAGGGAGAGACAGCAAGCTTTCTGGCATCTGCTGGCTCACTTCCCCAAGGACCACCACCAGGGCCAGCTGTGGCTGGGTCAGGACAAGCCCAGGAACCAGGAGCTTCCTCCAGATCTCCCACAGGGCCACAGGGGCACAAGCCCTGGCAGCATCCTCCGCTGCTCTCCCAGGAGGATCGGCAGGGAGCTGGACTGCAGGGGAAGCAGCCAGGATTTCAAGCAGCACCCATACAGGCCATCCGCCTGGCAGGCTGAGGCTTGACCCACTCGGACAATACCCCGCACCAACACCACACCACACCACACCAACCCTCGCTGGACCCTTCAGCAGCTCCTTCACCAGGCTGCTGAAGGTGCCTGTCCCCCTGGCTTGCACAACTTATGACGTCCTGTGCTGTGAGAGCGGCCGCTACAGACGAGGGATCCAGGCATGTTGCGACTCTACCTGTCCTGGGGAGAAGGACCTCCATGAAGAACAGACGTCAGCTGTTGGGATGTCTTGTGGAAGGTGGCACATCAGCGGCGGCCGACGGTCCACAGCTGACCAGCAGGAGAAAGAGTCTTGAATCCAGAAGGATCCCTGGAGGAGGGTGAAGCACTCCCTGGTGAACAAGAGGGCAGCAGCATCTGGCTGGAGGCTGTGAGGCCAAATTCCTGCCTCCAAACACATGACAGGGATGGCTGACCCCTCAAGTGCTAGCTGCAGGTAGAAAGGGCAGCTTTGTGCACCCTGTCGTGTGCAGGCAGCACAGGCCCTGAAAGCCCTCCCTTGTGCGGGCCTTGGTGGCTCCCTGGCCATCATCAGATGTGCTGGGCAGCAGGCTGCATGGTGCAGGGTGCTCTCCGCAGCAGCTGGAGCCTGGGACTTCCTATTGCAGATGGCTGCTGACCTCTGGTGCCTACTTCTCCATCCACCTGCTCCTGGCTTAGGAGCCCACATGCCCAGACACCACCCAGCTAGGCCGAGGAAGGCCGAGTAGTGTATCACATCACCCTAACCGCCACCCCACACATGCAAAAATACATGGAGCCGGGGCCCATCAGCGTGGCCTAGCGGCTGTTTGGCCTTGGAGCCCTGATCTTCCAACAACACGTGCCCCGGAATACTGTCCGGGACCCCCACATGACGCCAGGATGGCTCGGGTTGGGCTGTCTAGAGCTCAGAAGGCCTGAGCCGACCAAGGGTAAAAAGGGCAGCTTGGGGCCCGGCGCCATAGCCTAGCGGCTAAAGTCCTCGCCTTGAACGCGCCGGGATCCCATATGGGCACCGGTTCTAATCCCGGCGGCTCCACTTCCCATCCAGCTCCCTGCTTGTGGTCTGGGAAAGCAGTCGAGGATGGCCCAAAGCTTTGGGACCCTGCACCCTCGTGGGAGACCTGGAAGAGGTTCCAGGTTCCCGGCTTTGGACCGGCACGCACCGTCCGCTGCAGCTCAGTTGGGGAGTGAATCATCAGATGGAAGATCTTCCTCTCTGTCTCTCCTCCTCTCTGTTTATCTGACTTTGAAATTAAAAAAAAAAAAAAAACCATGAAGCCCTCTTGGCAGCCCATCGGGGAGCTGCTCCACTTGCCAAGGAACTCCCGGAGCCTGCATCTCAGGGTGCTCTTCGAGGAATGGGGGTGGCGGTAAGGTTTCCCCGGGACCTGATCTGGCAAAGTACAACCCCAGTCGGCTGGTGTGTAACACCAGCTGCCAGAGGGCCTCTGGGGACGCAGGCATGGGACTCCAGCTCCCAGGGGGCCTCTGGGGACGCTGACGTAGGACTCCAACTCCCAGAGGGCCTCTGGGGACGCTGACATAGGACTCCAGCTCCCAGAGGGCTTGTGGGGATGCTGACGTAGGACTCCAACTCCCAGAGGGCCCGTGGGGACGCTGACGTAGGACTCCAACTCCCAGAGGGCCTGTGGGGACGCTGACGTAGGACTCCAACTCCCAGAGGGCCTCTGGGGACACTGACGTAGGACTCCAACTCCCAGAGGGCCTCTGGGGACTCTGACGTAGGACTCCAGCTCCCACAGGGCCTGTGGGCACGCTGACGTGGTATTCCACCTCCCAGGCTTCTTTAAGTGCCCTGCTATTAAAGGCACCCTGACACTTCCTATCTCACAGGCCCACGCTGATGCTAGGCCCCAATCTAACTCCTCCCCTCCCAGGCCTTGGTATGTGGGCTGTTCAGCATTGGAGCCCTGATCTTCCAACAACACGTGCCCCGGAATACTGTCCGGGACGCCCACACGACGCTAGCATGGCTCGGGTTGGGCTGTCTAGAGCTCAGAAGGCCTGAGCAGACCAAGGGTAGAAAGGGCAGCTTGGGGCCCGGCGCCATAGCCTAGCGGCTAAAGTCCTCGCCTTGAACGCGCCGGGATCCCATATGGGCACCGGTTCTAATCCCAGCGGCTCCACTTCCCATCCAACTCCCTGCTTGTGGCCTGGGAAAGCAGTCCAGGACGGCCCAAGCTTTGGGACCCTGCACACTCGTGGGAGACCTGGAAGAGGTTCCAGGTTCCCGGCTTTGGATCGGCACGCACCGGCCGTTGCAGCTCGGTTGGGGAGTGAATCATCAGATGGAAGATCTTCCTCTCTGTCTCTTCTCCTCTCTGTATATCTGACTTTGGAATAAAATAAATAAATCTGCTAAAAAAAAAAAAAAAAGGCAGCTTTGCGCGCCCTCTCGTGGCCACCAGCACTCACTGCAGGACGCTCATCCAAGGCTCTGCTGCCAAATCAAGGGAAGCAGCCCAGCTCAGAGAGGCATTCTCTCTCAAGGACACTCTTTTTAGAGCTTGCACACAAGACCCATGACTGGAAGCCCTACGCACGCCCTGGGGCTCTGCATTGACAGACAAAAGCAGTCTAGAGCCACAGCACAGCACACAGCACACAGCACACAGCATGCTCCCTCGCAGGAGGCCGGCAGCTTTCTGTCTTTTCCTTCCTCCCTCCTGCCTCCCTCTGCCCTCTTTACTTGGAAGCACACAGGAACAGAGAGGGAGAGACAGCAAGCTTTCTGGCATCTGCTGGCTCACTTCCCCAAGGACCACCACCAGAGCCAGCTGTGGCTGGGTCAGGACAAGCCCAGGAACCAGGAGCTTCCTCCAGATCTCCCACAGGGCCACAGGGGCACAAGCCCTGGCAGCATCCTCCGCTGCTCTCCCAGGAGGATCGGCAGGGAGCTGGACTGCAGGGGAAGCAGCCAGGATTTCAAGCAGCACCCATACAGGCCATCCGCCTGGCAGGCTGAGGCTTGACCCACTCGGACAATACCCCGCACCAACACAACACACCACACCACACCACACCACACCAACCCTCGCTGGACCCTTCAGCAGCTCCTTCACCAGGCTGCTGAAGGTGCCTGTCCCCCTGGCTTGCACAACTTATGACGTCCTGTGTTGTGAGAGTGGCCGCTACAGACGAGGGATCCAGGCATGTTGCGACTCTACCTGTCCTGGGGAGAAGGACCTCCATGAAGAACAGACGTCAGCTGTTGGGATGTCTTGTGGAAGGTGGCACATCAGCGGCGGCCGACGGTCCACAGCTGACCAGCAGGAGAAAGAGTCTTGAATCCAGAAGGATCCCTGGAGGAGGGTGAAGCACTCCCTGGTGAACAAGAGGGCAGCAGCATCTGGCTGGAGGCTGTGAGGCCAAATTCCTGCCTCCAAAGCACATGACAGGGATGGCTGACCCCTCAAGTGCTAGCTGCAGGTAGAAAGGGCAGCTTTGTGCACCCTGTCATGTGCAGGCAGCACAGGCCCTGAAAGCCCTCCCTTGTGCGGGCCTTGGTGGCTCCCCAGCCATCATCAGATGTGCTGGGCAGCAGGGCTGCATGGTGCAGGGTGCTCTCCGCAGCAGCTGGGGCCTGGGACTTCCTATTGCAGATGGCTGCTGACCTCTGGTGCCTACTTCTCCATCCACCTGCTCCTGGCTTAGGAGCCCACATGCCCAGACACCACCCAGCTAGGCCGAGGAAGGCCGAGTAGTGTATCACATCACCCTAACCGCCACCCCACACATGCAAAAATACATGGAGCCGGGGCCCATCAGCGTGGCCTAGCGGCTGTTTGGCCTTGGAGCCCTGATCTTCCAACAACACGTGCCCCGGAATACTGTCCTGGACCCCCACACGACGCTAGGATGGCTCGGGTTGGGCTGTCTAGAGCTCAGAAGGCCTGAACCGACCAAGGGTAAAAAGGGCAGCTTGGGGCCCGGCGCCATAGCCTAGCAGCTAAAGTCCTCGCCTTGAACGCGCCGGGATCCCATATGGGCACCGGTTCTAATCCCAGCGGCTCCACTTCCCATCCAGCTCCCTGCTTGTGGCCTGGGAAAGCAGTCGAGGATGGCCCAAAGCTTTGGGACCCTGCACCCTCGTGGGAGACCCAGAAGAGCTTCCGGGTTCCCGGCTTTGGATCGGCACGCACCGGCCGTTGCGGCTCAGTTGCGGAGTGAATCATCAGATGGAAGATCTTCCTCTCTGTCTCTCCTCCTCTCTGTTTATCTGACTTTGAAATTAAAAAAAAAAAAAACCATGAAGCCCTCTTGGCAGCCCATCGGGGAGCTGCTCCACTTGCCAAAGAACTCCCGGAGCCTGCATCTCAGGGTGCTCTTTGAGGAATGGGGGTGGTGGTAAGGTTTCCCCGGGACCTGATCTGGCAAAGTACAACCCCAGTCGGCTGGTGTGTAACACCAGCTGCCAGAGGGCCTCTGGGGACGCAGGCATGGGACTCCAGTTCCCAGGGGGCCTCTGGGCACGCTGACGTAGGACTCCAACTCCCAGAGGGCCTCTGGGGACGCTGACGTAGGACTCCAGCTCCCAGAGGGCTTGTGGGGATGCTGACGTAGGACTCCAACTCCCAGATGGCCTGTGGGGACGCTGACGTAGGACTCCAGCTCCCAGAAGGCCTCTGGGGCACGCTGACGTAGGACTCCAACTCCCAGAGGGCCTCTGGGGACGCTGACGTAGGACTCCAGCACCCAGAGGGCCCGTGGGCATGCTGACATAGGACTCCAGAGCCCAGAGGGCCTGTGGGCACGCTGACGTGGTATTCCACCTCCCAGGCTTCTTTAAGTGCCCTGCTATTAAAGGCACCCTGACACTTCCTATCTCACAGGCCCACGCTGATGCTAGGCCCCAATCTAACTCCTCCCCTCCCAGGCCTTGGTATGTGGGCTGTTCAGCATTGGAGCCCTGATCTTCCAACAACACGTGCCCCGGAATACTGTCCGGGACCCCCACACGACGCTAGCATGGCTCGGGTTGGGCTGTCTAGAGCTCAGAAGGCCTGAGCAGACCAAGGGTAGAAAGGGCAGCTAGGGGCCCGGCGCCATAGCCTAGCAGCTAAAGACCTCGCCTTGAACGCGCCGGGATCCCATATGGGCACCGGTTCTAATCCCAGCGGCTCCACTTCCCATCCAGCTCCCTGCTTGTGGCCTGGGAAAGCAGTCGAGGATGGCCCAAAGCTTTGGGACCCTGCACCCTCGTGGGAGACCCAGAAGAGCTTCCGGGTTCCCGGCTTTGGATCGGCACGCACCGGCCGTTGCAGCTCGGTTGGGGAGTGAATCATCAGATGAAAGATCTTCCTCTCTGTCTCTTCTCCTCTCTGTATATCTGACTTTGGAATAAAATAAATAAATCTGCTAAAAAAAAAAAAAAAAAAAAAAAAGGCAGCTTTGCGCGCCCTCTCGTGGCCACCAGCACTCACTGCAGGACGCTCATCCAAGGCTCTGCTGCCAAATCAAGGGAAGCAGCCCAGCTCAGAGAGGCATTCTCTCTCAAGGACACTCTTTTTAGAGCTTGCACACAAGACCCATGACTGGAAGCCCTACGCACGCCCTGGGGCTCTGCATTGACAGACAAAAGCAGTCTACAGCCACAGCACAGCACACAGCACACAGCACACAGCATGCTCCCTCGCAGGAGGCCGGCAGCTTTCTGTCTTTTCCTTCCTCCCTCCTGCCTCCCTCTGCCCTCTTTACTTGGAAGCACACAGGAACAGAGAGGGAGAGACAGCAAGCTTTCTGGCATCTGCTGGCTCACTTCCCCAAGGACCACCACCAGGGCCAGCTGTGGCTGGGTCAGGACAAGCCCAGGAACCAGGAGCTTCCTCCAGATCTCCCACAGGGCCACAGGGGCACAAGCCCTGGCAGCATCCTCCGCTGCTCTCCCAGGAGGATCGGCAGGGAGCTGGACTGCAGGGGAAGCAGCCAGGATTTCAAGCAGCACCCATACAGGCCATCCGCCTGGCAGGCTGAGGCTTGACCCACTCGGACAATACCCCGCACCAACACAACACACCACACCACACCACACCACACCAACCCTCGCTGGACCCTTCAGCAGCTCCTTCACCAGGCTGCTGAAGGTGCCTGTCCCCCTGGCTTGCACAACTTATGACGTCCTGTGCTGTGAGAGTGGCCGCTACAGACGAGGGATCCAGGCATGTTGCGACTCTACCTGTCCTGGGGAGAAGGACCTCCATGAAGAACAGACGTCAGCTGTTGGGATGTCTTGTGGAAGGTGGCACATCAGCGGCGGCCGACGGTCCACAGCTGACCAGCAGGAGAAAGAGTCTTGAATCCAGAAGGATCCCTGGAGGAGGGTGAAGCACTCCCTGGTGAACAAGAGGGCAGCAGCATCTGGCTGGAGGCTGTGAGGCCAAATTCCTGCCTCCAAACACATGACAGGGATGGCTGACCCCTCAAGTGCTAGCTGCAGGTAGAAAGGGCAGCTTTGTGCACCCTGTCGTGTGCAGGCAGCACAGGCCCTGAAAGCCCTCCCTTGTGCGGGCCTTGGTGGCTCCCTGGCCATCATCAGATGTGCTGGGCAGCAGGCTGCATGGTGCAGGGTGCTCTCCGCAGCAGCTGGGGCCTGGGACTTCCTATTGCAGATGGCTGCTGACCTCTGGTGCCTACTTCTCCATCCACCTGCTCCTGGCTTAGGAGCCCACATGCCCAGACACCACCCAGCTAGGCCGAGGAAGGCCGAGTAGTGTATCACATCACCCTAACCGCCACCCCACACATGCAAAAATACATGGAGCCGGGGCCCATCAGCGTGGCCTAGCGGCTGTTTGGCCTTGGAGCCCTGATCTTCCAACAACACGTGCCCCGGAATACTGTCCGGGACCCCCACACGACGCTAGCATGGCTCGGGTTGGGCTGTCTAGAGCTCAGAAGGCCTGAACCGACCAAGGGTAAAAAGGGCAGCTTGGGGCCCGGCGCCATAGCCTAGCGGCTAAAGTCCTCGCCTTGAACGCGCCGGGATCCCATATGGGCACCGGTTCTAATCCCAGCGGCTCCACTTCCCATCCAGCTCCCTGCTTGTGGCCTGGGAAAGCAGTCAAGGATGGCCCAAAGCTTTGGGACCCTGCACCCTCGTGGGAGACCCAGAAGAGCTTCCAGGTTCCCGGCTTTGGATCGGCACGCACCGGCCGTTGCAGCTCAGTTGCGGAGTGAATCATCAGATGGAAGATCTTCCTCTCTGTCTCTTCTCCTCTCTGTTTATCTGACTTTGAAATTAAAAAACAAAAACCATGAAGCCCTCTTGGCAGCCCATCGGGGAGCTGCTCCACTTGCCAAAGAACTCCGGGAGCCTGCATCTCAGGGTGCTCTTCGAGGAATGGGGGTGGCGGTAAGGTTTCCCCGGGACCTGATCTGGCAAAGTACAACCCCAGTCGGCTGGTGTGTAACACCAGCTGCCAGAGGGCCTCTGGGGACGCAGGCATGGGACTCCAGCTCCCAGAGGGCCTCTGGGGACGCTGACATAGGACTCCAACTCCCAGAGGGCCTCTGGGGACGCTGACGTAGGACTCCAGCTCCCAGAGGGCTTGTGGGGATGCTGACGTAGGACTCCAACTCCCAGATGGCCTGTGGGGACGCTGACGTAGGACTCCAGCTCCCAGAAGGCCTCTGGGGCACGCTGACGTAGGACTCCAACTCCCAGAGGGCCTCTGGGGACGCTGACGTAGGACTCCAGCACCCAGAGGGCCCGTGGGCATGCTGACATAGGACTCCAGAGCCCAGAGGGCCTGTGGGCACGCTGACGTGGTATTCCACCTCCCAGGCTTCTTTAAGTGCCCTGCTATTAAAGGCACCCTGACACTTCCTATCTCACAGGCCCACGCTGATGCTAGGCCCCAATCTAACTCCTCCCCTCCCAGGCCTTGGTATGTGGGCTGTTCAGCATTGGAGCCCTGATCTTCCAACAACACGTGCCCCGGAATACTGTCCGGGACCCCCACACGACGCTAGCATGGCTCGGGTTGGGCTGTCTAGAGCTCAGAAGGCCTGAGCAGACCAAGGGTAGAAAGGGCAGCTAGGGGCCCGGCGCCATAGCCTAGCAGCTAAAGACCTCGCCTTGAACGCGCCGGGATCCCATATGGGCACCGGTTCTAATCCCAGCGGCTCCACTTCCCATCCAGCTCCCTGCTTGTGGCCTGGGAAAGCAGTCGAGGATGGCCCAAAGCTTTGGGACCCTGCACCCTCGTGGGAGACCCAGAAGAGCTTCCGGGTTCCCGGCTTTGGATCGGCACGCACCGGCCGTTGCAGCTCGGTTGGGGAGTGAATCATCAGATGGAAGATCTTCCTCTCTGTCTCTTCTCCTCTCTGTATATCTGACTTTGGAATAAAATAAATAAATCTGCTAAAAAAAAAAAAAAAAAAAGGCAGCTTTGCGCGCCCTCTCGTGGCCACCAGCACTCACTGCAGGACGCTCATCCAAGGCTCTGCTGCCAAATCAAGGGAAGCAGCCCAGCTCAGAGAGGCATTCTCTCTCAAGGACACTCTTTTTAGAGCTTGCACACAAGACCCAGGACGGAAGCCCTACGCACGCCCTGGGGCTCTGCATTGACAGACAAAAGCAGTCTACAGCCACAGCACAGCACACAGCACACAGCACACAGCACGCTCCCTCGCAGGAGGCCGGCAGCTTTCTGTCTTTTCCTTCCTCCCTCCTGCCTCCCTCTGCCCTCTTTACTTGGAAGCACACAGGAACAGAGAGGGAGAGACAGCAAGCTTTCTGGCATCTGCTGGCTCACTTCCCCAAGGACCACCACCAGGGCCAGCTGTGGCTGGGTCAGGACAAGCCCAGGAACCAGGAGCTTCCTCCAGATCTCCCACAGGGCCACAGGGGCACAAGCCCTGGCAGCATCCTCCGCTGCTCTCCCAGGAGGATCGGCAGGGAGCTGGACTGCAGGGGAAGCAGCCAGGATTTCAAGCAGCACCCATACAGGCCATCCGCCTGGCAGGCTGAGGCTTGACCCACTCGGACAATACCCCGCACCAACACAACACACCACACCACACCACACCACACCAACCCTCGCTGGACCCTTCAGCAGCTCCTTCACCAGGCTGCTGAAGGTGCCTGTCCCCCTGGCTTGCACAACTTATGACGTCCTGTGCTGTGAGAGCGGCCGCTACAGACGAGGGATCCAGGCATGTTGCGACTCTACCTGTCCTGGGGAGAAGGACCTCCGTGAAGAACAGACGTCAGCTGTTGGGATGTCTTGTGGAAGGTGGCACATCAGCGGCGGCCGACGGTCCACAGCTGACCAGCAGGAGAAAGAGTCTTGAATCCAGAAGGATCCCTGGAGGAGGGTGAAGCACTCCCTGGTGAACAAGAGGGCAGCAGCATCTGGCTGGAGGCTGTGAGGCCAAATTCCTGCCTCCAAACACATGACAGGGATGGCTGACCCCTCAAGTGCTAGCTGCAGGTAGAAAGGGCAGCTTTGTGCACCCTGTCGTGTGCAGGCAGCACAGGCCCTGAAAGCCCTCCCTTGTGCGGGCCTTGGTGGCTCCCTGGCCATCATCAGATGTGCTGGGCAGCAGGCTGCATGGTGCAGGGTGCTCTCCGCAGCAGCTGGGGCCTGGGACTTCCTATTGCAGATGGCTGCTGACCTCTGGTGCCTACTTCTCCATCCACCTGCTCCTGGCTTAGGAGCCCACATGCCCAGACACCACCCAGCTAGGCCGAGGAAGGCCGAGTAGTGTATCACATCACCCTAACCGCCACCCCACACATGCAAAAATACATGGAGCCGGGGCCCATCAGCGTGGCCTAGCGGCTGTTTGGCCTTGGAGCCCTGATCTTCCAACAACACGTGCCCCGGAATACTGTCCGGGACCCCCACACGACGCTAGCATGGCTCGGGTTGGGCTGTCTAGAGCTCAGAAGGCCTGAACCGACCAAGGGTAAAAAGGGCAGCTTGGGGCCCGGCGCCATAGCCTAGCGGCTAAAGTCCTCGCCTTGAACGCGCCGGGATCCCATATGGGCACCGGTTCTAATCCCAGCGGCTCCACTTCCCATCCAGCTCCCTGCTTGTGGCCTGGGAAAGCAGTCGAGGATGGCCCAAAGCTTTGGGACCCTGCACCCTCGTGGGAGACCCAGAAGAGCTTCCGGGTTCCCGGCTTTGGATCGGCACGCACCGGCCGTTGCGTCTCGGTTGGGGAGTGAATCATCAGATGGAAGATCTTCCTCTCTGTCTCTCCTCCTCTCTGTTTATCTGACTTTGAAATTAAAAAACAAAAACCATGAAGCCCTCTTGGCAGCCCATCGGGGAGCTGCTCCACTTGCCAAAGAACTCCCGGAGCCTGCATCTCAGGGTGCTCTTCGAGGAATGGGGGTGGCGGTAAGGTTTCCCCGGGACCTGATCTGGCAAAGTACAACCCCAGTCGGCTGGTGTGTAACACCAGCTGCCAGAGGGCCTCTGGGGACGCAGGCATGGGACTCCAGCTCCCAGGGGGCCTCTGGGGACGCTGACATAGGACTCCAACTCCCAGAGGGCCTCTGGGGACGCTGACGTAGGACTCCAGCTCCCAGAGGGCTTGTGGGGATGCTGACGTAGGACTCCAACTCCCAGATGGCCTGTGGGGACGCTGACGTAGGACTCCAGCTCCCAGAAGGCCTCTGGGGCACGCTGACGTAGGACTCCAACTCCCAGAGGGCCTCTGGGGACGCTGACGTAGGACTCCAGCACCCAGAGGGCCCGTGGGCATGCTGACATAGGACTCCAGAGCCCAGAGGGCCTGTGGGCACGCTGACGTGGTATTCCACCTCCCAGGCTTCTTTAAGTGCCCTGCTATTAAAGGCACCCTGACACTTCCTATCTCACAGGCCCACGCTGATGCTAGGCCCCAATCTAACTCCTCCCCTCCCAGGCCTTGGTATGTGGGCTGTTCAGCATTGGAGCCCTGATCTTCCAACAACACGTGCCCCGGAATACTGTCCGGGACCCCCACACGACGCCAGGATGGCTCGGGTTGGGCTGTCTAGAGCTCAGAAGGCCTGAGCAGACCAAGGGTAGAAAGGGCAGCTAGGGGCCCGGCGCCATAGCCTAGCAGCTAAAGACCTCGCCTTGAACGCGCCGGGATCCCATATGGGCACCGGTTCTAATCCCAGCGGCTCCACTTCCCATCCAGCTCCCTGCTTGTGGCCTGGGAAAGCAGTCGAGGATGGCCCAAAGCTTTGGGACCCTGCACACTCGTGGGAGACCCAGAAGAGCTTCCGGGTTCCCGGCTTTGGATCGGCACGCACCGGCCGTTGCAGCTCGGTTGGGGAGTGAATCATCAGATGGAAGATCTTCCTCTCTGTCTCTTCTCTCTGTATATCTGACTTTGGAATAAAATAAATAAATCTGCTAAAAAAAAAAAAAAAAAGGCAGCTTTGCGCGCCCTCTCGTGGCCACCAGCACTCACTGCAGGACGCTCATCCAAGGCTCTGCTGCCAAATCAAGGGAAGCAGCCCAGCTCAGAGAGGCATTCTCTCTCAAGGACACTCTTTTTAGAGCTTGCACACAAGACCCATGACTGGAAGCCCTACGCACGCCCTGGGGCTCTGCATTGACAGACAAAAGCAGTCTACAGCCACAGCACAGCACACAGCACACAGCACACAGCATGCTCCCTCGCAGGAGGCCGGCAGCTTTCTGTCTTTTCCTTCCTCCCTCCTGCCTCCCTCTGCCCTCTTTACTTGGAAGCACACAGGAACAGAGAGGGAGAGACAGCAAGCTTTCTGGCATCTGCTGGCTCACTTCCCCAAGGACCACCACCAGAGCCAGCTGTGGCTGGGTCAGGACAAGCCCAGGAACCAGGAGCTTCCTCCAGATCTCCCACAGGGCCACAGGGGCACAAGCCCTGGCAGCATCCTCCGCTGCTCTCCCAGGAGGATCGGCAGGGAGCTGGACTGCAGGGGAAGCAGCCAGGATTTCAAGCAGCACCCATACAGGCCATCCACCTGGCAGGCTGAGGCTTGACCCACTCGGACAATACCCCGCACCAACACAACACACCACACCACACCACACCACACCAACCCTCGCTGGACCCTTCAGCAGCTCCTTCACCAGGCTGCTGAAGGTGCCTGTCCCCCTGGCTTGCACAACTTATGACGTCCTGTGCTGTGAGAGTGGCCGCTACAGACGAGGGATCCAGGCATGTTGCGACTCTACCTGTCCTGGGGAGAAGGACCTCCATGAAGAACAGACGTCAGCTGTTGGGATGTCTTGTGGAAGGTGGCACATCAGCGGCGGCCGACGGTCCACAGCTGACCAGCAGGAGAAAGAGTCTTGAATCCAGAAGGATCCCTGGAGGAGGGTGAAGCACTCCCTGGTGAACAAGAGGGCAGCAGCATCTGGCTGGAGGCTGTGAGGCCAAATTCCTGCCTCCAAACACATGACAGGGATGGCTGACCCCTCAAGTGCTAGCTGCAGGTAGAAAGGGCAGCTTTGTGCACCCTGTCGTGTGCAGGCAGCACAGGCCCTGAAAGCCCTCCCTTGTGCGGGCCTTGGTGGCTCCCTGGCCATCATCAGATGTGCTGGGCAGCAGGCTGCATGGTGCAGGGTGCTCTCCGCAGCAGCTGGGGCCTGGGACTTCCTATTGCAGATGGCTGCTGACCTCTGGTGCCTACTTCTCCATCCACCTGCTCCTGGCTTAGGAGCCCACATGCCCAGACACCACCCAGCTAGGCCGAGGAAGGCCGAGTAGTGTATCACATCACCCTAACCGCCACCCCACACATGCAAAAATACATGGAGCCGGGGCCCATCAGCGTGGCCTAGCGGCTGTTTGGCCTTGGAGCCCTGATCTTCCAACAACACGTGCCCCGGAATACTGTCCGGGACCCCCACACGACGCTAGCATGGCTCGGGTTGGGCTGTCTAGAGCTCAGAAGGCCTGAACCGACCAAGGGTAGAAAGGGCAGCTTGGGGCCCGGCGCCATAGCCTAGCGGCTAAAGTCCTCGCCTTGAACGCGCCGGGATCCCATATGGGCACCGGTTCTAATCCCGGCGGCTCCACTTCCCATCCAGCTCCCTGCTTGTGGCCTGGGAAAGCAGTCGAGGATGGCCCAAAGCTTTGGGACCCTGCACCCTCGTGGGAGACCCAGAAGAGCTTCCAGGTTCCCGGCTTTGGATCGGCACGCACCGGCCGTTGCGGCTCAGTTGGGGAGTGAATCATCAGATGGAAGATCTTCCTCTCTGTCTCTTCTCCTCTCTGTTTATCTGACTTTGAAATTAAAAAACAAAAACCATGAAGCCCTCTTGGCAGCCCATCGGGGAGCTGCTCCACTTGCCAAAGAACTCCCGGAGCCTGCATCTCAGGGTGCTCTTCGAGGAATGGGGGTGGCGGTAAGGTTTCCCCGGGACCTGATCTGGCAAAGTACAACCCCAGTCGGCTGGTGTGTAACACCAGCTGCCAGAGGGCCTCTGGGGACGCAGGCATGGGACTCCAGCTCACAGGGGGCCTCTGGGGACGCTGACGTAGGACTCCAACTCCCAGAGGGCCTCTGGGGATGCTGACGTAGGACTCCAGCTCCCAGAGGGCTTGTGGGGACGCTGATGTAGGACTGCAACTCCCAGATGGCCTCTGGGGCACGCTGACTTAGGACTCCAGAGCCCAGAAGGTCTGTGGGCACGCTGACATAGGACTCCAGAGCCCAGAGGGCCTGTGGGCACGCTGACGTGGTATTCCACCTCCCAGGCTTCTTTAAGTGCCCTGCTATTAAAGGCACCCTGACACTTCCTATCTCACAGGCCCACGCTGATGCTAGGCCCCAATCTAACTCCTCCCCTCCCAAGCCTTGGTATGTGGGCTGTTCAGCATTGGAGCCCTGATCTTCCAACAACACGTGCCCCGGAATACTGTCCGGGACCCCCACACGACGCTAGCATGGCTCGGGTTGGGCTGTCTAGAGCTCAGAAGGCCTGAACCGACCAAGGGTAGAAAGGGCAGCTTGGGGCCCGGCGCCATAGCCTAGCGGCTAAAGTCCTCGCCTTGAACGCGCCGGGATCCCATATGGGCACCGGTTCTAATCCCGGCGGCTCCACTTCCCATCCAGCTCCCTGCTTGTGGCCTGGGAAAGCAGTCGAGGATGGCCCAAAGCTTTGGGACCCTGCACCCTCATGGGAGACCTGGAAGAGCTTCCAGGTTCCCGGCTTTGGATCGGCACGCACCGGCCGTTGCAGCTCGGTTGGGGAGTGAATCATCAGATGGAAGATCTTCCTCTCTGTCTCTTCTCCTCTCTGTATATCTGACTTTGGAATAAAATAAATAAATCTGCTAAAAAAAAAAAAAAAAAAAAAAAAAGGCAGCTTTGCGCGCCCTCTCGTGGCCACCAGCACTCACTGCAGGACGCTCATCCAAGGCTCTGCTGCCAAATCAAGGGAAGCAGCCCAGCTCAGAGAGGCATTCTCTCTCAAGGACACTCTTTTTAGAGCTTGCACACAAGACCCATGACTGGAAGCCCTACGCACGCCCTGGGGCTCTGCATTGACAGACAAAAGCAGTCTAGAGCCACAGCACAGCACACAGCACACAGCATGCTCCCTCGCAGGAGGCCGGCAGCTTTCTGTCTTTTCCTTCCTCCCTCCTGCCTCCCTCTGCCCTCTTTACTTGGAAGCACACAGGAACAGAGAGGGAGAGACAGCAAGCTTTCTGGCATCTGCTGGCTCACTTCCCCAAGGACCACCACCAGAGCCAGCCTAGGCTAGGTCAGGACAAGCCCAGGAACCAGGAGCTTCCTCCAGATCTCCCACAGGGCCACAGGGCCACAGGGGCACAAGGGCACAAGCCCTGACAGCATCCTCCGCTGCTCTCCCAGGAGGATCGGCAGGGAGCTGGACTGCAGGGGAAGCAGCCAGGATTCGAAGTAGCACCCATACAGGCCATCCGCCTGGCAGGCTGAGGCTTGACCCACTCGGACAATACCCCGCACCAACACAACACACCACACCACACCACACCAACACCACACCACACCACACCACACCACCCCTCGCTGGAACCTTCAGCAGCTCCTTCACCAGGCTGCTAAAGGTGCCTGTCCCCCTGGCTTGCACAACTTATGACGTCCTGTGCTGTGAGAGCGGCCGCTACAGACGAGGGATCCAGGCATGTTGCGACTCTACCTGTCCTGGGGAAAAGGACCTCTGTGAAGAACAGATGTCAGCTGTTGGGATGTCTTGTGGAAGGTGGCACATCAGCGGCGGCCGACGGTCCACAGCTGACCAGCAGGAGAAAGAGTCTTGAATCCAGAAGGATCCCTGGAGGAGGGTGAAGCACTCCCTGGTGAACAAGAGGGCAGCAGCATCTGGCTGGAGGCTGTGAGGCCAAATTCCTGCCTCCAAAGCACATGACAGGGATGGCTGACCCCTCAAGTGCTAGCTGCAGGTAGAAAGGGCAGCTTTGTGCACCCTGTCGTGTGCAGGCAGCACAGGCCCTGAAAGCCCTCCCTTGTGCGGGCCTTGGTGGCTCCCTGGCCATCATCAGATGTGCTGGGCAGCAGGGCTGCATGGTGCAGGGTGCTCTCCGCAGCAGCTAGGGCCTGGGACTTCCTATTGCAGATGGCTGCTGACCTCTGGTGCCTACTTCTCCATCCACCTGCTCCTGGCTTAGGAGCC
Organism: Ochotona princeps; assembly: GCF_030435755.1. Taxonomy (NCBI): domain Eukaryota; kingdom Metazoa; phylum Chordata; class Mammalia; order Lagomorpha; family Ochotonidae; genus Ochotona; species Ochotona princeps. The sequence goes on from NC_080859.1 coordinate 106,963, forward strand.
CACATGCCCAGACACCACCCAGCTAGGCCGAGGAAGGCCAAGTAGTGTATCACATCACCCTAACCGCCACCCCACACATGCAAAAATACATGGAGCCGGGGCCCATCAGCGTGGCCTAGCGGCTGTCCGGCCTTGGAGCCCTGATCTTCCAACAACACGTGCCCCGGAATACTGTCCTGGACCCCCACACGACTCTAGGATGGCTCGGGTTGGGCTGTCTAGAGCTCAGAAGGCCTGAGCCAACCAGGGGTAGAAAGGGCAGCTTGGGGCCCGGCGCCGTAGCCTAGCGGCTAAAGTCCTCACCTTGAACACGCCAGGATCCCATATGGGCACCAGTTCTAATCCCGGCGGCTCCACTTCCCATCCAGCCGCCTGCTTGTGGCCTGGGAAAGCAGTCGAGGACGGCCCAAAGCTTTGGGACCCTGCACCCTCGTGGGAGACCCAGAAGAGCTTCCAGGTTCCCGGCTTTGGATCGACGCCCACCGGCCGTTGCAGCTCGGTTGGGGAGTGAATCATCAGATGGAAGATCTTCCTCTCTGTCTCTTCTCCTCTTTGTATATCTGACTTTGTAATGAAATAAATAAATCTGTTAAAAACAAAAACAAAAAAAAGGCAGCTTTGCACGCCCTCTCGTGGCCACCAGCACTCACTGCAGGAAGCTCATCCCAGGCTCTCCTGCCAAATCAAGGGAAGAGGCCAGCTCCAGCTCAGAGAAGTATTCTCTCTCAAGGACACTCTTTTTAGAGCTTGCACACAAGAACCATGAACGGAAGCCCTACGCACGCCCTGGCGGTCTGCATTGACAAACAAAAGCAGTCTACAGCCACAGCACAGCTCACAGCACACAGCATGCTCCCTCGCAGGAGGCCGGCAACTTTCTGTCTTTTCCTTCCTCCCTCCTGCCTCCCTCTGCCCTCTTTTCTTGGAAGCACACAGGAACAGAGAGGGAGAGACAGCAAGCTTTCTGGCATCTGCTGGCTCACTTCCCCAAGGACCACCACCAGGGCCAGCTGTGGCTGGGTCAGGACAAGCCCAGGAACCAGGAGCTTCCTCCAGATCTCCCACAGGGCCACAGGGGCACAAGCCCTGGCAGCATCCTCCACTGTTCTCCCAGGAGGATCGGCAGGGAGCTGGACTGCAGGAGAAGCAGCCAGGATTTGAAGTAGCACCCATACAGGCCATTTGCTTGGCAGGCTGAGGCTTGACCCATTGGGACACCATCCCTCACCACACCACACCACCCAACTGCACCCCTTCCTGGTTTCTTCAGCACTCCTTCGCCAGGCCGGTGAAGGTGCCTGTCCCCTTGGCTTGCACAAGTTATGCCGTTGCGTGCTGTGACAGCAGCAGGCATAAGTGAGGGATCCAGGCATGTTGCGACTCTACCTGTCCTGGGGAGAAGGACCTCTGTGGAAAAAAGACATCAGCTGTTGGGATGTCTTGTGGAAGGTGGCACATCAGCGGCGGCTGATTATCCATGGGTAGCCTGCAGGATAAAATCTTGAATCCGGGATGAATCCTGGTTAACAAGACGACACCGGCATCTGCCTGGGGCTGTGGGGCCACATTCCTGCCTCAAATGCACATGACAGGGATGCCTGACCCCTCAAGTGTTTTTAGGGGGCCCTGAAGAAGGGAAAGGGTCTTCGTGAGCCCATGCCCGGAAATGGCATGGAAGGTTGCACTGGACACCCACATCACCGAGATTGTGGCAAGATTAGGCCTATGGACACACACACACACACACAGGCACTATAGGAGAGAAAGACAGTGGGAAGGCAGGCAGGAGGGCAGGGACAGACTCCAGCACCTGGCAAAGGGGGTCATGACTGCACCGCCTCAGGAGGGGCATGCAAGCAGGTCATTGTGGGGAGGCTTCAGCCATCCACGTGGGCTTGAGCTCTCGAGTGACCAGGTAGGAAAGTGTCCTGTGAAAACTGATGAGCAGGGCCCAGCGGCGTGGCCTAGCGGCTAAAGTCCTCGCCTTGAACACGCCAGGGTCCCATATGGGCGCCTGTTCTAATCCTGGCAGCTCCACTTCCCATCCAGCTCCCTGCTTGTACCTGGGAAGGCAGTCGAGGACGGCCCAAAGCCTTGGGACCCTGCACCCACGTGGGAGACCTGGAGGAAGTTCCTGGCTCCTGGCTCCAGATCAGCACAGCACTGGCCATTGCGCTCATTTGGGGAATGAATCATCTGATGGAAGATATTCCTCTGTCTCTCCTCTCTGTATATCTGACTTTACAATAAAAATAAATAAATCTTTAAAAAAAAAAGAAAACTGATGAACAGCCACCAGAGAGAGCGTGGGAGAAGCCCTTGAGCCTGAAGACACCCACGAGCAAGGCAGGGTTTCTGCCAAAAAGCGGGAGGGTAACAGACCCGTTGCCAGAGACCAGCAATAAGCAAGTGAGCAGGCAAGCGGTGTCTATCAGGGCAACTTGAGATCAAGCACTGAGCAGGCAGGAGTAGGCAGGACAGCTGTGCAGGGCCTCCAGGAGGGGCTGGGGTGCACAGCCAAGGCACGGGCAAGGGGGGAAGGGGTGACGGGTGTTTGAGCAGAGGCCAGGGATGCAGGGGAGCACCTCCCCAAAGTGGCCTTTCCAAAAGTAGAGTTCAGGGCAGAAAGCAGGGAGGGCTGTGGGGAAACAGTCCAGGGGTCCAGGCCTGTGCAGGCAGCACAGACCCTGAAAGCCCTCCCTTGTGCAGGCCTTGGTGGTTCCCCGGCCACCATCATACCTGCTGGGCAGCAGGACTGCATGTTGCAGGGCGCTCTTGGAGCACCTAGGGCCTGAGACTTCCTATTGCAGATGGCTGGTGACCTCTGGTTCCTACTTGCCCATCCACCTACTCCTGGCTTATGAGCCCACATGCCCAGACACCACCCAGCAAGGCAGAGGAAGGCCGAGTGGTGTATCACCCTAAACACCACCCCATACAAGCAAAAATTCACGAAAAAAATACACGAAGCTTTCTCCGCAGCACATCAGGGCGCTGCTCTGCTTGCTAAACAATGCTTGGGGTCTGCAACTCAGGATGCTCTGCCAGGAATGGGGTTGGTGATAAGGTTCCCCGGGACCTCATCTGTCAAAGTTCAATGCAAGTCAGCTAGTACCTCTGGGCACGCTGGACTCCAGCTCCCAGAGGGCCCGTGGGCATGCTGACGTGGGACTCCAGCTCCCAGAGGGCTCATGGGCATGCTGACGTGGGACCCCAGCTCCCAGAGTGCCTGTGGATGCCTCGACATGGGACTACAGCTCCAAGAGTGCCTGTGGTGGTTGCGTCTTGGGACTCCCACTCCCAAAAGTTACTTGCTGGTGAACGCACCCTGCCCCTTTGTATCACAGTGGGCCTGTGGGTGCAAGGCCGCAAGGGTCTTCCACCCACTCCCCCAGGCCTTGGTAGTCAGCCGTTCATCCTTGGACCCCTGATCTTCCAATGACATGTGTCCGGAAACATCTGGGACCCTCGCCTGGTTTAGATCAGCTCAGGCTCTGCTGTCTCATGCTCAGAATGCCTAAGTGGACCAGCGGCAGAAAGGACAGCTTCGCGCTCCCTCTCGTGGCCATCAGTACTTAGTGCATGACGTTCCTCCAGCTCTCTTGCCTGACCTTAACCTTAACCCTACGAATATCAGATCCCTAAACTATGATGTACAGCAGAGCAAAGAGTGTAGCTTAGTCTGAGTATAGCTGCCAATCACTGTTTCTGGCATCACAGGTACAGATTTCCTAAATGCCTTGGGTGTGGCTATGAAGTCCCTCCGGTGTAATTCCTAATCTGGGCATAAAAACCACAATTCATCTCTCACTACCATCTGTGCGATTCTATCTTCTCCCTGTAAAGATGGGTTCAGGCCTTGCTGGGAAGCCAACGGGGCATCCCAGTTGGGTTGGTGTTCCCACTGGCAAAAATGAGAGTAGGATTAGAGACAGCAGGCTGGACTTGACATGGCTATTATCTGCACCAGCATGGGTGTGTGCTAGGACTGTGGAGCCACAGACTGGGCTAGACTCCAGCCCCCAGTGGTACTCCTGAGAACCAGGTTGAGTGTAGAACAGGCCAGGAAAAATTTTTACTCCCATTGAACCACATGAAGGCTGTGTGACCAAGAGTACAGGTGTGGCTGGTTGAGCAAGGACACTCTTCTTGCCAGGACAGGAGGTGGACAAAGCCAACCTGGGCCAACAACACAGTGGTGTGTGCAAGAACCGCCACTGGGAGGAAAATCAATGGAGGATCTTGGGAAATTTCTTCCTTGGGATGCAGTCCTTGCAGGTGAACACAAGAAGTAAGGCAAGAAGCAACCCAGACAACGCAAAGTTTCAGTACATGCCGGCATACATTTGGGTCAGATCTGGGGACAGACCAGTCTGGGCCAGCACCTAACAGCCACTGGCAGATCTGAAAACCAGGCCAGGGGACAGGAGGAGCCAAATTCATCCGCAACACCCACTAGTTCACATTAGGACCAGGACAGCAACCAGTTTGGGCTGAGATAGGGTGCAGCACCCACCTGTGGGAGCTGGAACAGGGGGCAGCCCAGACTACACCGGGCTGAGCAGTAAGATTGTGAATACTGTGAGGCAAGTCATGCCAGCCTGGGCCCAGCAGTGGCTGGGTTTCTGGGTCCCAGGGAAAGTGGATCTGCCAGGGTTCAGGTCACCTGGTGCAAATGCGGAGGCCTACCTACTAGGTGGGAGCTGGGTTCATGAGCCCAGGGGTGGGAAATTCGGCAATGCTTGGGGTGCCTGGCCCGGGGCCTTGCACTCACCTGCGAGAACATGTCCTACTTAACAAAAAAGGCAGAGCAGTGGACACAGGCCCTGTTGTAAAAGAATATGGCAGCTCATCTGGTGCTGTAGCAGGAGAACTATTTTCCCCAAACCTCTATCCTTCCCACTCTGATCAACCATGTAATCATAAAAAATAAAATTTAAAAAAAGAGAGAGCGATTCCCTCCCCTCCAAAAAAAAGAAAGTTCTTGCATGCACTGCTTTACTCCTTAGATGGCCACAATGGCCAGGGATGGAGCAGACCTAAGCCAGGAAAAAGGATTTACTTCCAGTCCTCCCATGTGGAGCAACAGGGGTCCAAACACTTTGTCCATGTTCTGCTGATTTCGTCAGGTCAACAGCAGGGAACTGGACAGGAAATGGAGCAGCTGTGTCATGAACTGGTGCCTACATCGGATGCCGACACTGTAGATGGCAACTTTACCTGCTAAGCCAAAACTCTGGCCTAACTGTTCTGCATCAGGTTTGATGACACAGGACTGGTGTGGTGGTGCAGCAGACTAACTCGCCACCCTGTAGTACCAGCATCCCATATGCTTGTTTTATATCTCAGCATCTCCAACTTTGACCCATCTCTGTGTGGCGTGGGAAGGAAGACCAAATCCCTTGGAACCCTGGAAGAGGTCCATACTCCCAACTTTAGCTCAGGCTGCTGTCACCACTGGAGAGTGAACAAGCAGATGGAAGATGTTCTTTCTCTCCTCTGTAAAATCTACCTTTCAAATAAACTTTAAAAAACACCTGTACCCAGAACAAGAAACTACAGCATCAATCAGAAAACTAATCAGTGCAATATCCAGAACACATGACCAAGAACAGAACACCTCTACTACCCCAAAAAAATCTGAAACTAAGGGATTTCTGAAGACAATTGCCCTTGTAAATGAAATGCATAACAATGAGTTTAATTTATTGAAGCATTAGTTAGCAGAAACATTGGAAAAGCAAATACAACATTCCCTCAGCAAATCATCCAGTCTCCCTGCAACTGCCAACATCTACCCTTTCTATCAAATCTGGTCATCCTGATATTTGAGACTTGCATCCTGTGTTTAACACTATGAAGATACTTGGGGGAATTGAGTAGGGCCAATAAGCTCTTCTTCATGAGTAACAGTGGATGTCAGATAACTTGAAGGAAAACAAAAGCTGTTGCACCATCTTTCAAACTCTTTTTTAGACTGAGATCTACCCGCTGGTTCACTCCCGAAGTGGTGCAATGGATGTAACTGAGCCAAGTTGAAGCCAGGAGCCAAGAGCCTCTTCCGGGACTCCCATGCAGGGGGAGGGTCTGAAGGCCTTGGGCCATCCTCACCTGCTTTTCCAGGACACAAGCAGAGGGCTGGATGGGAAGTGGGGCCACAGCGACATGAACCAGTACCCATATCGGATCCCAGCATATGCAAAGCCATCGCATTGGGCCCCATCTTTTAAATCCTTAAAGTGAGTTGAAAACTAACTTATGCCCAAAGACTTCACATCCACTGACATAGCTTTGTTTTCCTTTGTGAATTCTTTGATGTCTGCTGAGACTGAACTTCTAGACAACATTCTTATATTTTCTGCATCAAACAGTATCCTTTGTAAATTCTATGGAGGCCTGAATACCTGGAAAATGTTTTTCCACATCCATTACACTTCCAAAACTGTCTCATGTGAATTCTTCAATGTTTAATGATTGATTTCTGGCAAAAGGCTTTGCCATGCTACTAGCACTTTCAACCATTTCCCCAAAAGAGTCCCATGCCTATATCTGATTTCCAGCAAAAGGCTTTGTTACAATAATTACATTGATTCAGAATTAAAACGCAATCATTCATTTTTATGCTTTATCCATTGTCTAAATTCCCTGATGTGCTCAGTTACTACTGCTGAAAACAAATAATTTCACATGTACTACAATAATAAGATTTCTGCCTGCGAATTCTGTGTTCTACCATGTGACTTTTGGCAAAAGGTTCTCCCATTCGTAACATTCACTTCTCCCCTGTGTGAATTGTTTCATGAGGACAGATTTGCACCAAGAAAACTTCTCCTCAGTCAGTATTATTTACAATATCTCCCCCTCATCTGACTTTCCTGATGTCCATAAGATGTGGTTTATGGCAAAAATCTTTTCCAAAGTTATGCATTCATATGGTTTCTCCACTGTGTGTGTTCTTTGATGTACCGTGCGTTGTGGTTTCTGGATAAGGGCTTCTCCATGGTTAATATGTTCAGAAGGTTTCTTCCCTGTGTCTGTTCTTCGATGTGTTGTGAGCTGTGGCTTCTGGATAAAGGATTTTCCATGGTCACATTCATAAACTTTCTCTCCTGTGTCTGTTCTTTGTTGTACTGTGAGCTGTGGCTTCTGGATAACGGCTTCAACATGGTCATTACATTCATGGAGTTTCTCCTCTGCTTCTGTTTTATGACTTATTTTGACTTGTGGCTTCTCTCCATGGTCACATTCATAAGCTTTCTCCCCTGTGTCTGCTCTTTGATGCAATATGAGTTGTGGCTTCTGGATGAAGTCTTCTCCATGATCATTACATTCATAAGGTTTCTCCCCTGTATGGCTTTTCTGATGTTTTATGAGGGATGATCTATGGTAAAAAGCTTTTCCACAGTCATTACATTCATAAGGCTTCTCCCCTGTATGTGTTCTCTGATGTAGTATCAATTTTGACTTCTGGATAAACCCTTTTCCACAGTTGTTACATTCATAAGGTTTGTCCCCCGTGTGAGTTTTTTGATGTTTTATGAGTTGTGACTTCTGGGCAAAATCTTTCCCACAGTCATTACATTCATAGGGCTTCTCCCCTGTGTGAATTCTCTGATGTATTACAAGGCATGACTTCTGAGCAAAAGCTTTCCCACAGTCACTGCATTCATAAGGTTTCTCTCCTGTATGAGTTTTCTGATGTCTTATGAGGTGTGATGCACTTCGAAAAGTTTTTCCACAGTCACTGCATTCAAAAGGTCTCTCTCCTGTGTGGGTTCTCTCATGTATTGTGAGTTGTGGCTTCTGGATAAAGCCTTTCCCACAGTGATTACATTCATAAGGTTTCTCCCCTGTGTGAACTCTCTGATGTTTCTTCAATTGTGACTTCTCGATAAAGTCTTTCCCACAGATATTACATTCATATGGTTTCTCCCCTGTGTGAATTCTCTGGTGTTTTATGAGTTGTGATGTACAGCTAAAGGCTTTTCCACAGTCACTGCATTCAAAAGGTTTCTCCCCTGTGTGAATTCTCTGATGAACTATTAAGTGGGACTTATTATCAAAGGCTTTGCCACAGTCATTACATTCATAAGGTTTCTTCCTTGTGTGGATTTTCTGATGTATTATGAGGGATGACATGTGGCCAAAAGCTTTTCCACAGTCATCACATTCATAAGGTTTCTCATCCATGTGAATTGTTTGATGCATTATGAGGGATGTCTTACGGCCAAAAGCTTCTCCACAGTCACTACATTTATATGGTTTCTCTCCTGTATGAGTTCTCTGATGCACTGTTAAGTGTGACATACGCCCAAAGGCTTTCCCACAATCATTACATTCATAAGGTTTCTCCCCTGTGTGGATTCTTTGATGCATTGTGAGATGTGACTTATGACCAAAGGATTTCCCACAGTCATTACACTCATAAGGTTTCTCCCCTGTGTGGATTCTTTGATGCATTTTGAGGTGTGACTTACGGCCAAAGGCTTTCCCACAATCATTACACTCATAAGGTTTCTCCCCTGTGTGAATCTGATTTCTAATGAGGTCTGACTTCTGATATGGGGTTTCTCCACATTCGCCAAATACATGGAGATTTTCCCCTCTATGACTGCTGTGATACATTGTATGGCAGGATTGACTGCTAAATGGTTTTCCACAGGGTTCACATGCAAGAGATTTATTCTCTGTATGGGGCACCTGATTTATTATAAGATCAGATTTGTAAATGGGAGGTTCCCCATATTCAAAATATTCACTGAATTTCTCTCTTTTATGGGTTTGTTGATGATTACTTGGCTTAGAACATTTATGGAGACTTTTCTTCTCCATCTGAGTTGTCCCCTTATTACATGTCTCTTCCATATGAACACTCCCAAATGCAAATGTCTTCTTCATTTTGAAGGCTTTCCATTGTGCATTATGTTCAAATGGCTGCTGTACAGTCTGAATCTTGTGATACTCATTAAGAGGCTCATAGCATTGAAGAGAGTTTCCAGGCACATTAATGCTATCACATTTCTCTTCCGCTTCTACTTCATGAAGTCCACAGGGGTTATATACATCAAATTCCTCAGATTTTATTTCTAAATAATTTCCATTTTTGGAAATCAGTTTTGGAATATGGCTTGAATTCAAATTATTTTTTTTAATTTCCATTTCTTCAGGAGTTGATACGCTGCTTGCAATAATATCCATATCTGAATGTTTTGTACTGACTTTCCTGGTTGGTTCTGATCAGATAATCTCTTTTCAAGGCAGCTGAAATGAGAAGAACATAACCATGTAACCTGGAATACTCATGTAAAGGGAATGAAGTTACTTGTCACCTAAGTGGCATAAGACTTTAAGATAGTAAGATACTTATACATTACAAACTCCAAGGAAATTACCAAGAAAAATACTTAGGAAACACATACTTGGTGTCTTAACAGACAAAATGGAATCCTTCAGGATTCTCAAATAAGAAAGGTGTGGGCAGTAAGAAAGTTGCTTGGAATGTCCTCATCCTGTATTACAGTACCTATGTATAAGTCCTGAAGAAGTAGAACTGAGTGTCGGTGCAATAATTCAACAGGCTAATACTGCACCTTCAAGTGCTCACAGCCCATATGGGCACTGGTTTATGTTCTGGCTGCACCACTTCTGATACAGCTCCCTATTTATGACCTGGGAAAGCACTTGGGCCAGTGGAGGATGGCCCAAGAGTTTGGGACCCTGCACCCTTAAGGCAGACATGAAAAAAGCTCCTGGTTCCAGACTACTCAGTTCTGACCAGTGCAGCCCTTGGGGAAGTGAGCCAACAGATCGAAGATATTTCTGTGTCTCTTCTCTCTGTAAATATGCCTTTCAAATATATATATATTAGTTTTCCAAGTAGAACTGGGACTAAAAATGTCCCAGAAGCTAAGGCAGGGGGAATTCCAAGATGGATGAAGTAGGTGATTGTATCCTATACAACCAAGGATCCCCTTTCTCAAACTGGGTGCCATGGCTAGCTAATAACAGAGACCAGAGATCCACTAATGGATAGATAAAATGAAGTGCCTACCTATGGTGAGGATACACGTTAATTCAAAGGATCAATTTCTAACATTTGATCTTAATCATGTATCAATGTCACAAGCAGAGAGAGAAATGAGCACCTACCATACTGAGTCAATCTTAAGTCTGCTTTCTTCAACACTAATCCTTCACAGAATTCAGTCAGTGGCTATAATCATCCCTGATGCTGCATGAAGAGCAAAGAGAACCAATTTGGAAGATGGTTAGGAATGGAGTTTCTAAACCTGTTCCCTATGGTGCCATCTTCAAGGAAAAAGATCACGGAAATGACCATTCACAGAGCTGGTTAAATGGAATTACAGCAAGCATTCACATCTACTCTGCCCACTTTATCGCTCACTTGTTCAGTTAAAACTCTTCCCTTTTGAAGATCCTCATTTCTTCATGTGCCTACTCAGAGAATAAGCAAGATGAAGACAGACAGATGCACACACACACATATACACTATTATTCTGCTACCTCTCTCCCAAAATGCTTACAACAGCTGCAACTGGCCATGCTGAATCCAGGCACCAGCACATGGAAAATCATACGCTGCCTCTCATTCCTGTGCATTATCCAGAAGCTAGACTAGAATGGAGTTGCAGTGGAGATAGAACTAGATTATAGGTACTCCATCATAGGGTGAAGGCATCCACCCCCTCCCACCACCCGTGGCAACTTAACACACTACAGCACAACTACCCAAAGGCTTCTCATTTTTGTTTCAAACTTATTTTAAAAGTCAAAGTTACATCCCCAAAAACCTTTACCAATTCATAACTGTTAATGTTAAACAAGATGTAACTGCATAGAAACTTTGATGTTAATTTTGTACTCAGCTGTTATATATATATACATATGATGGATGTTAATGTTGATCCTTTCTCTGTTCCTGTGCCACTCTGATTTAGGTTAAACTCAAAAACATATTAGCTTGGGAGAAAAAAAAAAGTTCATAGCAGCTGCTTGTGTATATACTAAAATTGAGATGCCAAGCAAGTAGTTGCAGGATGTGGTTAAGAACCTGTATTTTCTAACATATTGGTCACTCAATACCATGTTAATTAACTTCATGATGTTTTTAATTTCGATGCTTCTTCCTGTTGTTGAAGTTGTGTAATGACATTTCATTGGAGGGGATGATATTTTGCGAGCTCTACTTTCAGACCAAGGGTGGTCTCCCAATGAAACTGTTGAATGTATCTGAACAATAAGATGCTGGATTCTCCACATGGTCCATGCTCACAATGAAAGAATCATGACTGGATATGAACTGTACTACTGTAACAATATGAAGGAATTCAATACGGGGGGTGGGGAGAGTTTGGGGAGGGGCTGGGGGAATCCCAGAGCCTATGAAACTGTATTATAAAATGATATAAAAATGATATGAAAAATAAAATAAATTTTGATTTTTAAAAAAGATTTATTTTTATGACAAAGTCAGATATACAGAGAGGAGGAGAGACAGAGAGAAAGATCTTCTGTCCGATGAGTCACTCCCCAAGTGAGCTGCAACAGCCAGTGCTGCGCTGATCCAATGAGCCGCAACGGTCGGTGCTGTGCCAATCCGAAGCCAATAGCCAGGAACCTCTTCCAGGTCTCCCACATGGGTGCAGTGTCCCAAAGCTTTGGGCCATCCTTGACTGCTTTCCCAGGCCACAAGCAGGGAGCTGGATGAGAAGTGGAGCTGCCGGGATTAGAACTGATGCCCATATGGGATCCCGGCGCGCTCAAGGCGAGGACTTTAGCCACTATGGCTAGGCCACGCCACCGGGCCCAAATTTTTGATTCTTCAAAAAAAAAAAAACCCAAAGTTACAGAATCGGAAAGAGCTATTCCATCTGCTGGTTTATATTCCAGTTGACTGCAATGACCAGTGCTTGGCCAGGCTGAAGTTAAAGCTAAGGAATGTATCTGGGTCTTTCATATGGTAAGCAGAAGCACAAACACCTGAGCTATCTGCTGCTTTTTCCATGCAATTAATGGGGAACTACATTGGAAATGGTCAGCCAGGGCAGGGCCCAATGCATCACAAGCTACAACTTTACCATTTATGCCACAATGTCAGCCCCAAGATTTTTCACTTTTACATTCCACTCATTATCTATCCCATGATCAGTTTGTTATTTCTGGATGGTGAAACTGAAATAATCATCACAACCATTCTAAAAACTCATGCAGAAAAATAAACTAATTTTATGAAAAAAAAAAAATCAACCACTTCAACAGCAACTGCTATTGTACCCCCACCCACTTCACCATTCATAAGAAACAGCCAATTAGTAATTGGTTCTAGACCCAGAAAAATCACATTTCAATAATTAATTCATCTTTGCATGAATTTACCTTTAAATAATAAGTGATAACTATACTACTCTATAGTCTTCCAAGTTACCCTTTAAAATACCACTTTATTTAAGAATATTTTTAGATTTATAGAAAAATGATAAACAGAAACAGCTTGCTGGGCCCAGTGTGTTAGCATAGTGGTTAAAGTCCTCACCTTGAACGTGCTGGGATACCATATGAGAACCAGTTCTAATCCCGGCTGCTCTGCTTCCATCCAGTACCCTGCCTATGGCCTGGGAAAGCAGCTGAGGACGGCCCAAAGCCTTGGGACCCTGCATCTGTGTGGGAGACCTGGAAGAGGTTCCTGGCTATTGGCTTCGGATTGGATCAGCTCCAGCCATTGCAGTTGCTTGAGGAGTGAATCACTAGATGGAAAATCTTCCTTTCTGTCTCTCCTCCTCTTTGTATATCTGACTTTCCAATAAAAGTAAATAAATAAATCTTCAAAAAAAAAAAAAGAAAAAAGTTTGCTCATTAGCCATACTAGTTTCCACTATTATAAAACAAGTATCTATGTAACTGTGTCACATAATACAATGTAATTACTGAAGTTAAATAAATAATTTAAAAAAAAAAAATGTAGATGACCAGAAAGAACATCTCCTCCTTTACTGAGGAATTTTCAACATTTTTGCATACACAGGCAGTGCTTATACATAGCCAATGTGATAATGCACTTCTATAGTCGAATTTACCAAAAATACATAACATTAATTAGAAAAAAACATCCCATATTAATATGGTTCACCTATTGCAACAAATAAAGAAAAGCTGATACATCTTCTTTTAAAAAGATTTATTTAATTTGAAAGGCAAAGATACAGTGAGGGAAAGACAGGTCTTCTGTCATCGGTTCAATCTCTAAATGGCTGCAATGGCTAGGGCTGGGCAAGGCTAAATACAAGATCTTAGAATGCCAACTGAGTCTCTCACATGGGAGTTAGGAACCCAAATATTAATTACAACTGCTGATACTTTCTCAGATGAATTATCAGGAAGCTGGTTTGCAAGTGAAGCATCTGGAAATTGAAATAGCTTTCATGTGGAATTACTGGCATTGAAAGCAATACATAACATATAATGGCAACATTCGTCCCTACTCTGATACACTACCAACTAAAGTCTATACTTTATTAGAGATTGCTTAATTATTGCCTGATGTCCCTTTTCTGTTCCAGTATTTTCAAATTATCACATTAAAGTCAGAATCCAGATTTTTAACTATAGAACTATTACATGAGGGGCCAGCATGGTGGCACAGAATGTTAACCCCTGCCTCCAGTGCCACCGTTCCATAAGGACACTAGCTCATGCTCCAGCTGCTCTACTTCCAATCCGGCTTACTACTATGATCTGGGAAAGCAGTGGAGGATGGCCCAAGTCCTTGAGTCTGTGAACACTGTGGGAAACCTGGAAGCAGCTTCTGGCTCCTGGTTTTGAATCAACTCGGCTCAGGCTACTGTGGCTATTCGGAGTGAATCAGCAGATGAAGACCTCTGTCTCTCCTTGTCTCTCTGTCAATCTGCCTTTCAAATAAAAATAAGTAATTTCAAAATAATAGTACATAAGACGTAATACTGTGCTTCTGTAGGTTAAGCTATTGCTTACAATCCTAAGATCCCATATAGGAAAACCAGTTAGAATCCTGTTCTTCCTCTGATCTAGCTTCCTGATCATGCACTTGGAAAGCAGAACATGGCTCATATGCTTAAATCCCTACCACTCCCTGAAGGAGACCCAAATGGGGTTCCTGGCTTCACACTGGCCCACCCCTTTAATATACTGGTTTCTCTTTCTGAGGTTCTACCTTTTTTTTTTTTTTTTGATGTTATCTTTTTTTTTTTTTTTATTTTGTGCAATTTTTTTATTATTATTAATTTCATTGCATAATGTGACACTGGAATTCCCCCCACCCCTCCCCAAACCCTCCCCTCACCCCCACGGTGGATTACTCCACCTTGTTGCATTTCCATAGTTCAAATTCAGTTGACATTCTTTCATTGGAGGTTTTGACCAATCATAAAGTCCAGCATCTTATTGTCTTGGTAAGTTTTCTTGGTGAGACCATCTCTGGTCTGAAGGTAGAACCAACAGAGTATCATCCCAATCAAGTAAAAAACCCAACATAATATTTACAACCATTTACAACATTATGGCATTAATTGACATGGTATTGATTAACCAATGTTACTAGAGAAACGCATGTTCTCGGCCACAACCTGTGACTTCCTCATGGACATTTCAATTTTGGTTTATATTTAACCATATTCTATATACCTTAGAATGGCTATATATTGCTATTCAGCTGTCTCTTGTCTATTTCAATGTTAGTATTTAGCATTTTATAGCATTGAAGCATGATTTTGCTGAACCTGGTTGTTTTTCGGGTAGTCTAACTCTATAACTTTAACAGGACAAATGTCAACAGTTTAGGTGAACGGTTTTGGGAGGGGTGTGCAGAGAAATCCTCAACACCCCAGAGAAGAGTAACTGATCTTTGTGTACCACCCAGTGAGTTATAAGTGCATCCCAGCTGGCCGCTTCCTGTCTGTTTCTAAACTTTCCTAGTTGTTCTCTATCTATTCTAATTTGTTTGTTCATGTTTGTTTGTTGTGAGGGGTTTCTGGAGCAATCCTGATGGTCCTTACAAAAGAGGGTGGGGACCCAAAGTTGGAAGCAGGCAAGGGCCAGAGAAAGCTCCTCTCCTAGTTCCGATGGAAGTTTACTGTTCTTCTGTTTCTGCGGACCGCTCAGGGATCCTGGTTGTCGTTCCGATGACCCTGGATCCTTCAAAGGAGGAATTGGGCTTCTTCCATCCCACATTGTAGATCCAAATGGGAGTGGGTGACCTCAGAGTTCTTGGCCTCTGAAGGCACTCCTTTTCCCCCGTAGTCTCCTTGGCAGTAGGGATGTAGTCCTCGGTGGTCGTACTGATAGTCCTTGGTGAGGCTTTGGGAGTCCTGAGGGTTGGGATAAAAGCCTCCTCCTGTCCCCCTGCTCCACTTTGGGGTCCCCTCCTGCTCTATGCGTATGACCTCCTGTTAAGAGGTTGTTAGGATTGCTCCTGATTCCCTCCACATGTCTTTGTAGTTTTGCTATTGTCTAATGCTGATTCCAGTCCGCTGTCTATGAGTTACCTGTTATGATCCTGATGGGTTATACTTCCCCCGTCTTCCTCACACCTACTGGGGTGATGTAAGATCTCTCTGCCCTCCCTCCCATTTCCAAGTATCATAGGGCCTTACAAATTTATTAGGTCTTACAATTCTTGATGCAGATCATAAGCAATCTGACTCATATCGATTGTTGGTTCATTGGCCAGCTCACAACGTCCTATTGCATGAGACACAGGCTGTTTGGGGTTGAAACAATATTACTGTTTTCTGGATTGACTTCATTTCATGACAGCCACATCAATTACCACCATGAGGTTCTACCTTTTAAAAACACAGACAGCGGTACCATTCCCTTCTTTTCACCTAAGTCATATTTCCCAGAACTACTCCTACCAGTTCCTCACATGTCATTCTCAGACTTATATATGCATTTGCATATACACACAGGTGTGCACACATACACACACACACGGCTACTTTAAAAATCAGAAAAAAGTGGAGTTAAAAAGTTGTTTTGCGATAATAAGATTCATAAAGGCCTTTCAAAATGCTTACGTAGAATGTGTAATACAAAAAATAAATTTCAATTTTTGCACCAAAATATCCTAATTTTAAAATATTATTATCAAAAATCATTTTTATTAGAAACAAAAATAGATACAAAAAGAACTCAGCCATTCACTTTCCAAATGGTTGAACTGGTTGAAGCTGAGCCAATCCAAAGTCAGAAGCCAGGAGTTTCTTCTGGGTCTCCTGTGTGGATACAGGATCCCAAGGACTCAAGCCATCCTCTGCTGCTTTCCCAGGCCATAAGCAGGGAGCTGGGACCTGAACCAGTACCCATGTGGACTGTGAGCATTGCAGGTAGAAGCTCAGTCAACTATACCATAACTCTGGCACCAATAACCTCATTTTTATATGCATGAATCTTTATTTTTTAATAAAGTAGCATCTTTTCTGTACCTTAACAGCTAAGCACATATTTCAAACCACCACAGACATCACATGCATCTTCACGAGTCATCAAAGACCACACTGAGAAATGGGTTGGTTCCATGGGCACCAACATTATTTTTTATAGCAGCAACATTATTTTTTACTTACATGCCCTCCTCATCACACAGGATTCCCACTCCCCATTTCTGAGAAGGAGTAAAGCTTTCCAACAAGATGCTTGGCATCTCTGATAATAGCTGAGAAGCTAACAGTATCTTAGCATGTACTCTCTATAAGTGCCCATCTTAGAACACCAAAATCTTTTGTCAGGTTCAGGGGCCAGCCTTGTAAGGCCACTGTCCCTGGGACCCCACCTCACAGCTCCATGTTTGCACATAGCAAGTATTGGCAAACAGGGTAGTGTTTAAATCCTGAAAGCCTGACACTTAAGTGAGAAGCAAATTTCATCTCAGGGGAAACTCACCATTTGTCCCTCACGAGATGGCCAAGAAAAATAACACCTTGAACTGGGCAGCACAGGAATTGCCCAGCCATTTTTTAATTGACTAGGGACCACCAGTACAAGGTTTCCACCCTACTTCCTAAAACCTGGGTCTCTCTCCTTTCAGGAGGCACCCCACCTCTACGAGGTGCTTTCATTTTATTTCTTCCATGTTCACTTGCACATTTTGAAAACAGAACTCTGCAACCAATTCCTGGCTTTTTCTACATTAAATTAAGGAAAACCCCACTGGGCTTTGCCAGTAACATTGAGAACCATTTTTCTGAAGAGCCATTCAGATATTTAGATCATCACTTACCAACCATATACCATTACAAACTTGAAAAATAAGTTTGCTGCAGATTTACTGAATACTTTTGCCTGCAGTTGCATTGCCAGGGCCCAGCCAGAGGTGAAATCCAATAAAGGTCCCTGCAACCAAATGGAATTAGAAGAAGCTTCTTAAGGGTGGTGCTATGGTGTTGTGAGTAAAGGCACTGCTTGCAATGCCGGCATCCCATATGGGCACTGATTTCAGTTCTGGCTGCAGTACTTTCACTCCAACTGTCTGCTAACATGCTAAGGAAAGCAAAAGAAGATGGTCCAAGTGCTTCAGCCCCTGCACCTACATGTGAGATCTGGAAGAAGCTCCCAGTTGCCTGGCTTTGGACCAACCCAGTTTCATCCATTATGACCATTTGTAGGAGTCAACCAGTGGATGAAGATCTCTCTGTGCCTCTCTCTCTCTCTCTCTCTCTCTCTCTCTCTCTAACCCTGCTTTTCAACTAAATAAGTAAGTCTTTTTAAAGGACACTTCTGGACCCCGCACAATGGCTCAGTAGCTAAATCCTCACATTGCCTGAGTCGGGATCTTATATGGGCACCAGTTCATGTCCCAGCTGCTCCACTTCCCATCCAGCTCCCTTAGGGCTTAGAAAAGCAGTAGAGGATGGTACAAAGCCTTGGGACCCTGCACACACGTGGGAGACCCAGAAAACTCAGACCAGCTTAGCCGTGACCACTTAGCGAATCAGCAAAAGGAAGATCTTTCAATCTCCTTCTCTGTTTTTTTTTTTTTTTTTTAAGATTTACTTTATTTTCATTGGAAAGTCAGATATACAGAAAGGAGGAGAGACAGAGAGGAAGATCTTCTGTCCAATGATTCACTCCCCAAGTGAGCTGCAACAGCCGGTGCTATGCCGATCCGAAGACAGGAGCCAGGAACCTCTTCCAGGTCTCCCACACAGGTGCAGGGTCCCCCATGTTTTGGGCTGTTCTCACCTGCTTTCCCAGGCCACAGGCAGGGAGCTGGATGGGAAGTGGAGCTGCTGGGATTAGAACCGGCGACCATATGGGATCCCAGCACGTTCAAGGCGAGGACTTTAGCCACTACGGCTAGGCCACACTGCCGGGCCCTCAATCTCCTTCTCTGTAAATCTGCTTTTCCAATATAAATAGAAAATAAATACATCTTTATTTTTTAAAATGAAAACTTCTTTTAGCTTGTACATTTTCATCGCCACCGCTTGCATTCCAAAATGTATATTGAGCAGCTGCCATTATGCCATGGGTTAAGGTGCTACCTGCAAAGCCAGCAAAACACATTAGCACAGTCTGAGATCTGGCTACACCACTTCCAACCCACTTCACTGACGATATGCCTGGGAAAGTGGCCGAAGATGGCCCAAGTAGCCACCAGTCTAGGATCTGGCTATACCACTTCCAACCCAGTTAACTAATGATTTGCCCAGGAAATTGGCTGAAGATGGCCCAAGTAGTTTTGTCCCTGTTGCCCATTTGGGAAAACTGGATGAAGCTCTGGACACCTAATATTACCTTCCAATAGTCACAGCCTTTGCAGCCATCTGAGAAAGGAACTAGTAAATGGAAGCTCTCATTCACCCTAGCTTTCAAATAAATAATAAAATACACCTTTGCAAAAGAGTATAATGGGTGATGGATAACAGTTATTTATCACAAGGCAGGGTAACATTAGCTACTAACACACACTAACTTAAACACATACACTAAACAGAGACAACAATCACCAGCTGCTACAAATGATACTCTTTATACATAGACAATCATATAAGTAAACATCATACCTGCTCATCACTACCCTCAGTTAAACTGTGGAGCTCAAAGGATGGACTTCCTCCTCCAGTCCCAGGGTGGACACCAACAACTGCTATTAACAGGAACAAGAATGAACACCATGAGGCTCCTTCCTCATTTAGCCGTTTCTCTTAAACTACCAGTTAGGTATCTGATATTTTTAGAAATTCTTTTTCCAATTCTTAAATAATTTGGTCAATTTACAGCAATACAGGGAATGATCTACCAAGGACAGAAATCTTGTTCGTGGTTGTTTCCCAATTAGACACACGGTCATACAGCATGGGCACGCAGGAAATGGGCTCATGGCTGTTTTGGGGTGGGAAGCAGATCTCCACAGCAGAAGCACAAAACTGCTTATCCACCCACAATCACTATGATGAGAGGAAGCAAACTCAAGCAAAGGACAAAGATTAACACACTGGGATGTGCCACCTTAGCATTCGCTATCACTTGGTATTCCCTGGCTATTTTTACTTCCTAGAAGAGCTCATTATGTTAAACAAGTTCATAGATGAGTAATCTGGTGACAGCACCAAGCATTCCAAAAGTGATTGAATAAAACCCAGTTTTTAGCTTCATTATACTCAGTCAACAATGATTTTCAAGGCCCCGTCTGACTCCATTGTGGGCCTCTCTGGGAAGGGCACTTGCTACCCTTTTCCTCGTCACACTATGAACTTGCAGAGGCTTCTGTGGAACACAGTCAATAACAAAGTCTTCCAATAGTAACTGGCTCCCAGTGGCAAGAAGGCCATAAGACTCAACACAGAACCCAAGTAAGAAAGCTGGCCTTAATTAAAACCACATGAAGGCCCGGCGCGGTGGCCTAGCGGCTAATGTTCTCACCTTAAATGTACCAGGATCACATATGGGTGCCAGTTCTAATCCCAACAGCCCCACTTGCCATCCAGCTCCCTGCTTGTGGCCTGGGAAAGCAGTTGTGGACGGCCCAAAGCGTGGGAGACCCGGAGAAGGCTTGTGGCTCTTGGCTTTCGAGCAGTGCAGCTCGGGCCGTTGTGGCAGATTGAGGAGTGAATCATTGCATGGAAGATCTTGCTCTGGTTGAAGGCCAGTCAGGAAAAGTCACTGTTCCTGCTAGGACAGGAGGTGAACTGAGTAGGGTTGGCTCATGGATCCCCTGGTATGCACAAAATCTGACATTGGGAGGGGTTCTAATGGAGGAGCCTGGGCAACTCCTCTGGCAGGACACAGACCCGGCAGGTAAGCGCAAGAAGCACGATAGGAAACAGCCCAGAATAGGCCATGGAAAGTTACCCACTGGCATACATTTGGCATAGGTCAGGGGCAGACCAGGCTGAATCAGTTCACGCCATCCACTGGCAAATCTGAACACCAGAACAGAGTGTGGGTCGAGCCAGGTTCAGTCGCAACAAAAACCAGTGTACAATACGGAATGCCAGGGCGTGGTTGCCTATACCAGATGTGACTGCAGCGCCCAACCAGCAGGCGTGAGAACCAGGAAGGAGGGGTGGAGCCGGCAGGAGGAATATGGGGGGGGGTTCCCTAGCTGGACAGCTACTCCCACTGGAGAGCGTGAGCTGGGATGGGGGCAGACCAGACTGAGCAGGGCTACAATACCTGTGCACCTCATGTGGACTAGATCAGGGAAAAGCCAGGTTGGGCGGATTATTCCTACTGGTGCAAATAAAATTAGAGTGGGTGAGGGTTGTTTGGACTTAGCTGCAGCATCAGCTGGCAGAAGCTGTCAAGTTAAACCACAGAAACACCTGGAGAGTGCATAATCCGGGAGTGGGAGAGGCCTGAGGGAAATAGTGGGCTCCTCCCTCTTGGGTTACCACTCTCATAGGAGGGCACAAAAACTAGGACAGGGGCTGAGGTGGCTAGACAGAGAGGCACTCAACAACATCCATGAAGACTGGACAGTTGAGCTGGTTAGATGGAACGAAGCTTCAATACCCATTGAAATGTACGAGAGTCAAACGGGATATGGGACAGACTGGACTAGTCTGTTACACATACTGACAAACCAGGGTAGGGGGCGGGCCTGGTGGGGGTTACTGTGGGTCGCTACGACTAGGCTGCAGCTCCCACTGGTTTACGCCAGGGCCGAGTATGTGCTGGGCAGAACCAGGCTGGACTGCAACACCCATTGGTTCCAGTGGAAGTCGGGGCTGAAAACAGAACCAACCCAGCAATTGCAACCACCAGCTGATCAAGGAGATGGACTGTGCCGGGCCCTGTGTTTGCTAGAACATACAAGAATGTGGTCTGGGAACAGCTCAGACAAAGTTTCTTTGGGGATCTCCCCAATCGAAATGCCGGACTCAGAACCCTAACCAAGAAAAGACAGAAGACAGAACAAGTCAAACAACCACCTCAGCTATATGTTGGCAGTGAAATATTGGGCAAATGGAGACTTTATGATGGACTATGTCAATTGGTGGATTCTTCAACGACCTCATCATGCTTGGAGTGGCGAGACTGGCAGCACTTCTTAACTGGTAAACTATCAAAACCACTTGAGCAAGTATCTCGGAGCATGCCCCACATCCGGGAACTGGTGGGCCTTCTCCCTCAATATCCCCCTTTACCTCAGATACATGAAGGAAACAATATGGAAATAATAGTCTTACCCATAGCCCTTGAACCTTTTTACCCTAATTAACTATGTACACATTGTCAAAAATATAATAAAAAATGAAAGACAAAGATCTTGCTCTCTGTCTCTCCTATCTGTACACCTGCCTTTCCAACAAAAATAAACAAATCTCTAAAAAAATATTAAAACCACATGGATAATAATATAATCAGTTGGGTAGAGCATTTTGGCTGTAAAGAAAAAGGCAAAGTGTCATTTTTCTGCCCCTAAGATTTTGAGATTCAGCACTTCATATAAATCCCAATGAAAATTGTTCCACTTGGGCTCGGCAGCGTGGCCTAGTGGCTAAGGTCCTCGCCTTGATCCCATATGGCCGCTGGTTCTGATCCTGGCAGCTCCACTTCCTCTCTATCTCTCCTCCTCTCAGTATATCTGACTTTGTAATAAAAATAAAATAAATCTTTAAAAAAAAAAAAAAGAAAATTGTTCCACTTATTGACCCAAGCAGTACACTTGCCTTCACCTCATTTCTCACTTTGCAAAGAGATCAGGAACAAGTAATGACAGATCATACTGCTTTAAAAGAAAAAACACTTACGACAGAAATTAGAAGCAGGCAGGTGGGCCCAGCACAATGGCTCAACAGCTAAACCCTCACCTTGCAAGCACCAGGATCTCAAATGGGTGCCAGTTTGCATGCCAGCTCCTCCACTTCCCATCCAGCTTCCTGCTTAGGACCTAAGAAAGCAACAGAGAATGGCCCAAAGCCTTGGGACCCTGCACTCACGAGGGAGACCCAGAACAGCTTCTGGCTCCTGGCTTTAAGTCAGCTCAGTTCCATCCATTGAGGCCATTTGGACAGTTAATCTGTGGAAGAAAGGTCTGTCTCTCCTTCTCTCAGTAAATCTGATCTGCCTTTCCAACAAAAATAAATAATTCTTTAAAACCATCAGCTACTTTCACCAGCTTCAGAACAACTCCAGATTGCAAAGTCCTAGTGAACTAATCATCCACAAAGCCACTGTACACCTGCACACAGCCGCCACAAAGGCCCTAGCTGCTCTGGGTTCCCCATGCGATTGCTGATCTTAACCTGACCATTCTTCCATCTGTGTGTGCCATTTTGGTTGGAGAGAACTCCCTCTGGACTGCGACAATGCTGAGAGAGGGGGCAAGAACAGAAGGTTCTTTGCAATAAGGACAGAAGCTCCCCTTGTTGGGTAGGGTCCCCAACTGGGATCCTTATCTCCCCAACCTCATCCATCATGTCCTGGCCCCTCATCTGGATGGTACACCCTTATCCTGACGAGCTCTCCCACCTCTTCCCACCAGCAGAGATAAAGTGACCGGATTCTCCCACCTTCAACGCAGGAAAGGTCACTGGTCGGTTATTATTTCCCATATCCTTATCTCCTGTGCCATATCATCCCTCTTCCTATTATGAACGCGGCACAGGACAGAAAGAAACGGAGTATGAACTCACAGCCAGAAAGAACTTATTTTAGAGAAATAAATTCACAGAAGTCACATAGAGAGCATGCACAGGGAAGGGGAGCTGGGCTAGCTTTCACCCCCAGTGCAGTCCACAGAGACCACCCCATCAGGACTCACTTCACCCATGCCTTGTACTGTCCCCATCCATCTTCTGCACTTCTTGCCAACCACCCAGCCCCCGGACAAAGCCCTACCAGGGTTGTCTGCAACTGACTTCTCTTTTATAATAACCTCGCGCCTGTTTCCTCTGTTTAGCACCTCTTTCCCAACACTCCTTCCCTTCGTTCTGCTCCAAACTGCGTTCTGGCATCCTGTTCTCCACGCAGAGCAGCTGCACTTGCGCTGAGAGCGCTCTGGTCGCTCGGGCCCTCCTCTGGAGTCCTCTCTTGTCTGCACCCCAGGCTCGGCTCGCGGGATCCGCCATCGCGCTCGTCGGAGAGCCTGATCGGCGGAGAGCGGGACCGCGGCTTGCCGAGACTCGCGGCCGCCCCCGCTCCCCCTCACGTTCCTACCGAGTCACCCCCGCTGCCAACGCGCTGGAAGACGACCGGGGCCGCGCACCGAGACGGCGAGCCGCCCCGAGCCCATCCCGGCGCGGCCTCTGCCTGTACCTGCGGACAATCGCGGGCGCGGCCGCTCCCCTCAAGAACCGGGGAGCCGGCGCAGCCGAAACAGCTGGACGGGACGCGGGATCGTGAGCGTGGGAGCGGAGGCTCCGCCGGCCTCTGCGGCCCAGGGATGCGGCGCACCGCGCGCAGACGCACGCAGACGCACGCCCTCGCACCTGCACGCAGGCGCTCGGAACTCGGAACTCTGGGAAATGGAGTCCAGGCCCAGGGGCGCTCCCCCCGCCAAGATTTATTTAGTTTTTATTGGAAAGTCAGATATACAGAGAAGAGAACAGAGAGAGAAAGATCTTCCATCCGCTGATTCACTCCCCAAGGGGCCACAGAGACCAGAGCTGCGCCGATCCGAAGCCAGGAGCCAGGAGACTGTTCTGGGTTCCCTACAGGAGTGCAGGGTCTTAAGGCTTTGGGCCGTCCGACTGCTTTCCCAGGCCACGAGAAGGGAGCTGAATGGGAAGAGGGATTTCTGGGATTAAAGCTGATGCCCATATGGGATCCCTGCGCATGCCGTTGAGCTACCACATCAGGCCACTGCGTTGGGCCCCACCATATCTTTTTTATTAGGAGTCTGGAGAACACAGTTTAGCATTAAATATGCAAGAATAAATTTCGACAGTTTTTCACTGATGTTTGTCGTACTTTTCAAATCATTTTACATGATCTTATAATTCACCAAGTACAGAAAAATAGGCAGAGAACTGGACAGGGAGCTAACATTCCTGAGTGATCAAATATTGTTCATTTCATTTCAACCTTAGATTAATTCTGGACAAGACATCGTCGATAATTTACAAAGAAACACAGGTGGACAGTTTTGTAATTTACCCATATCTAGTACTTATTTTTTAAAAATCATTCTTTTGTACTCAGTTTCTGAAATATGATATTTCACATCTGTTTAAAAATAAATAGAGAAATAAACAAAAACAGGGCCAAAATTATAATATACTAGATAAAGTCTCCAGTTGCAAGCTTAAAGGTGTCCCAGGTGCTCCTGTTTGAATCCAGCTAATTGCCAATGTTTAGCTTGGGCTCAGCAGAATTGATTCCAGCACCCTGCCAAAGTCAAACTGATATTCCCATCCAGGAATATTTGGAATGCCAACTCACCCTAACCTTCTCTGTAAAGAAGGTCAATACCAGCCATAATGAGCACCCAAGCTATACTGCACACACATGTGCAGACAGGAGCTGCTACCCTCCTCCATCCCCCACACCTAAGATACATGAAGGCCCAGCGCTATGTGCAATGGGCACCAACTTCCCTCACAAGGTCATCCACCTTATGGAAGTGGTCTTGCACTATCTCCATCAGGCTCTCTCCAGGTAGAAGCCTAGACCACCCCCTCCTTCAAATTCATTTTCTTCCTTCAAGCTCCATCTCTCTCTCAATGGAAAGTCAGATTTGCAGAATGAAGGGGATAAAGAAAGATCTTCTATCCACTGGTTCACTCCCCAAGTGGCCACAATGGCCAGAGCCAAAGCCAATCCAAAGCCAGGTGTAAGGAGCTTCTTCTGGGTTTCCCACGAAGAGTCCCAGAGCTTTGGGCCATTCTCCACTGCCTACCCTGGCTGTAAAGACTGGAGCTGAGCCTATCTGAAGCTAGGAGCCCAGAGCCTCTTCCTGGTCTCCCACATGGGTGCAGGGTCCCAGACTTTGGGTCATCCTCGACTGCTTTCCCAGGCCACAAGCAGGGAGCTGGATGGGAAGTGGGGCCACCTGGATTAGAACCAGCACAGATATGGGATTCTGGCACATTCAAGGTGAAGGTGAAGGCGCCAGGCGCACTAAATAAATCTTTTAAAAAATTGTTTGAATTTTTTTAATGTATTGCTGTATGTCATGAGTTTTTGAGGCAACACTTAGGTTTGCTGAAATTTATATCTGAAACATTGAAAAGGGACTGTATTTTGAATTTTGAAGGGGGCCATTATAAGGCCTTATTCCTGAAAAATAGAAGTAGCTGATTTCATTAACATATCAATATCAGCATCAGGTTGTGCAAAAAGTATGGCATCCATATAATGAATTGTCATCATCTTGAGGAAAGTGTCATTTAATTTGCAAAGGCTGATTAACATCGTATTGACACATGGAAGGGCTATTAAGCATAACTTAAGGAAGAACTTTCCACTGATATCAGGGGGTTGGACGGCTCTGATTATATGCAAGTACAGTAAAGGCAAAAGCAGCTCCATTTTCTGCTTGTAAATGAATGGGGAAAAACAATCTTTAAGAACAATAATCATAGTTTGTCAATCTTGAGGGATCATTGTAGGTGTTGAAAGACCTGGCTGAAGTGATCCCAAGGATAAAGTGCACTTATTAACATTGCACAGGTCTGTTACCATTCTCCATTTTCCTAATTTCTATTTACAACAAAAAATGGGAGAGTTCCAAGGACTACTGGATTCTTCCTTATGTCCAGCATCTAACTGTTCTTGTACTAATATTTGCAAGGCCTGTAACATCTCACTAGGAAGGGGCCACTGTTCTGTCCACACAGGCTTGTTATTTTTCCATTTTAATTATAAGGAATAATAAGCAGTGGTCCCTACTTTGAATTTGACCAGCCAAGACCTCTCCTTTGTTCATTAGTTTGTTTTGGGATAAAGAATGGTGTGCCCTGATGAAATTTCCCTAATCCATGAACTTCTTTATATTCCATGGGCTTCATCATTTCCCTAGCTGAAGAAGATAAGCATCCCCCTATGCTAATATTTGTATGTAAATTAGAAAGTAAATCTTGATCACACAATGTAAATCCTAGGTCTGCTACATATAACACAAAAACGTTACTTGTTTTTCCTCCTGAAAACAATGTCCCAGAAGTGTTTCGGAAGACCTAGCCTTACTGTTGCCATTTTTTATTGTCTGGGCTGTCATACTCTAAGGCAAGCCTCCATGTACACTCACCTCAAGATTCAGGCGCCACACATGCATATATGTTATCTATAATTTTCAACTATCTTTTTTTCTCTTAGGTCATAAATCTCATTTTTGTTTGTATTTTCAAATTCTGTTATCAATTATATATATATCCTTAAATATACACATTTTATGCACGTGTTAAGAATTTATCCACTGTACTTTTCTGAAGTTCCCAATTATATTTATAAATATATTTCCTATTATAAAACCTGATCTAAAACAACTTCTAGGTACTATAAGACAAGTTCATGCTTGAGAAGCACTACTGTACATTGTCCTCTGGTCCCTGGATATGAGCATGCTAGTAAGTAATGTACTATATTTTTTTTAGAATATGTTTTTATTTATTTGACATGCAGAGTTCCAGAGGGAAGTGGAGAAATACACAGAGAGAGCTTCCAGGCCAGGCCAAAGCCAGGAGTTTCTTTTTAGTCTCCTATGTGGCAGGGTAAGTGCCCAGTTGCTTTTCTAGGTACAATAGCAAAGAGCTGGACTAGAGGTGGAACATCAAGTTCCATATGGATGCAGCTGCCAGTTTAACCTGGCACATCACAATGCCAGCCTCACAGTCTGTTTTAAAAAAGGAAAAGAGAGAAAGATCCAGGGAAAACCTTCCATCTATTGCCTCACTTTAAATGTCCACCAGTCTGGCAGTTGAAGTCAGAATGTGGAACTTTTAACTCAGGTCCCCTGTGCGGGTACCAGAAACCAAATCTTTTACCCTTCACCTGCAAACTCCCAGGTTGTCTTCAGCAGGAAGCTGGAGCCAGAAAGGCCATCACTTAGGCCACCTCCCACCCCAGTGTCACTCTGTATAAGTAGCATACTGAACCCAACAATATGATAGTACTAACATGCAGGAAAACTCTGCCACACTGGAATTTATTCTAGGAACAGACATTGATTTCTGGAAATCAAGAAATACTCAATTCATACTCTTAGCAGATGAAAGGATTATTGAAATAACTTGATACACATAGAAAAAAATGGATAAAATTGAATATCCATTCATAATTTTAAAAAATTTTGAAATTCCTGGGCCCGGCGGCGTGGCCTAGTGGTTAAGGTCCTCGCCTTGAAAGCCCCAGGATCCCATATGGGCGCCGGTTCTAATCCCGGCAGCTCCACTTCCCATCCAGCTCCCTGCTTGTGGCCTGGGAAAGCAGTCGAGGACAGCCCAATGCATTGGGACCCTGCACCCGCGTGGGAGACCCGGAAGAGGTTCCTGGTTCCCGGCATCGGATTGGCGCGTACCGGCCCGTTGCGGCTCACTTGGGGAGTGAATCATCGGACGGAAGATCTTCCTCTCTGTCTCTCCTCCTCTGTGTATATCTGGCTGTAATAAAATGAATAAATCTTTTAAAAAAAAACAGAAAGGAAAGAATAACAATACACAATACTTCCCATTAAGAACAATCCCATATGTATGTTTTCCGAAGTCGGGAACCTGGAACCTCTTCCGGGTCTCCCACGCGGGTTCAGTGTTCCAATGCATTGGGCTGTCCGCTCCTGCTTTCCCAGGCCACAAGCAGGGTGCTGGATGGGAAGTGGAGCTGCTGGGATTAGAACCAGTGCTCATATGGGATCCTGGGTGTGCTCAAGCCAAGGACTTTAGCCGCTAGGCCATGCCACCGGGCCCCTAAAGTAGTATAACATTCTTAACCATTGGTTTGACAAAAGTGTAAAAGTTTTACAAAATCTTAGCAGCAACAGTTGTACAGGCAGGCATTTTTTTTTTTTTTTTTGCTTGTTCTTTGTTGAACCTCTTATTTGGTGAGGAATTAAGACTTTTTATCATCATGTAAAATATGCTACCTGAAAAACAAAACACACAGATGGGAATATCATTATATTTAACCAGTACCTATGAACTGTATGGAATTGGTTCTCAACTAATCAAAATTCTTAAAACGTTAAATACATTTTATAGATGGTTTATTTATTTGAAACAGAATTATATATAGACAGGGATGTCTTCCATCTGTTGCTTCACTCCCCAAATGGTCCCAGTGACTAGGACTTGCCCAAACCAGGAACTTCCTCTGGGTCTCCCACATAGGTGCAGGGGCCCTACCACCTGATCCATCACCGTCTGTTGCCTTCCAAAGCCATTGTCAGAAAGCTGGGTAGGACGTGAAGCCTGGCAGGGCTCCCCTGAGGAATGCTGGCACTGCAGGAGGTGATTTAAGCCACTGGTGCCACAGTGCCAGCCCTAGTAAAAATCTTTTAAAAAATAAACCAGGGGTATTCAAGGCCTGTAATGTCTGTGAAGCATAGCTGCACAAAGTCAGAAATGTAGACTAGTGTTCATCATTTGCAAGATGCTGGTTTCCATCCAGGTATTGCAACATTAAAACAACTCTAACCATTATTGTTAGAGGTCCTAAAAAACAAAGAGGGCAAAAACAAGTCTGGAACGTAAATGTGGAAACAAGGAGTAAAGGCAGCCGCTTGGTGCCTGCCTGTTCATGTCACCCCTTCAGGAACATCCCACAGAAACAGGCACAACAGAGTCACATTTGCTTGAATCTTGTGAATGACACATCAGCTCTATAATTTCATTAGTGACAGCACATTACTGTGGTTTATAATTACTCAAAACCCTAACCCTCCGTCCACCGCGGACTGGGAACCGGTGGCGGCCGAGGGCGTCGGTGCGACGCGGGATGAATAGGTCTGTTATTGGCATCTACTAGGTCGGCCGAGCTGGGCCCCTAAACCGGGAGCTCCGCCCCCAGCCGGCTCTACCTGTCAGTCAAGGCGACCACTTCCCATAATGCAGCTGTAGCAGCCCTCCCCTTCCACGGCTTCCGGGCCGCAGGATTGTACGTCCAGACTGCTCGGTGCGACTCCAAGTCCCTGAGCGCCACGCGAGAAGCTTCACAATGAGACTCCATGTCCCACGGTGCCCCGCGAAAGGCTGCATGAGACTACATCTCCCATAGTGCCTCGCGAGAAGACTTTATGTCCCACGGTGCCCCGCGAGAGGACCACATCTCCCAGTGCGTCCCAAGCGGTGTCCGGCGGCGGTGGGCGCGGTAGCCTGTCCTCCCGCTGCCCGGAGCCACCACGGACTCTGGTCCAACCACGACCAACTCTCTTCCTGTTCGGGACAGCTGCCCGGCGTCCTGTTCCCACAGCAGGGGCCAAGGGACTGCATGGGGAAGGGGACGCTCCTCTGAGCCCTAGAAGGTGTGTGCGGAGAGCAGGCAGAGGGAATGTGGTTCCAGCCTGGGGGCCCCAGGGAGTGGCCAGGACGCCCAGGGGTTAGCGAGAGGCCATAACGGACAGTGCGAATCTGAACGAGCTGGAAGGTGGGCAGTGGCTGGAGGATGCTGTAAGGGAATCCCCAGAGGGCCTTCGGAGAGCAAGTTATTGTCAGACTAGCAACTTAGGATCAGCACTTTGGAGTGGGAAAATGCCCACCACTGCAAAGGTCAGTGCTGGAATGGGAGGGGCACCCATGCTGCTTGGAACACTCCTCTCCGAGATCAGGGCGAGTGCAGATCCCTGGGGCTGCAGTACCTAGACCCCTGCCACCCATGTGGATGGCGTGAACTGGAATGTCCAGCGCCTGGATTCAGCCTGGCACGACCTGGTTGCTACAGAGGTTTGGGGAGTGAGGCAGCAGATGGAAAAAATGGGAGATAGCCCTCTCTGTAACTTTTGCAAATTACTGTTTTTAAAAGCTTGTGGTAACTGGCATTTACTCTAGCAGTTAGGATATCAGAATCCCATTTCGCGATGCTGATTCCAGCTTCCTGTCAATGAAGCATGCCAAGTCACTGTGTCCTTGCCCCCAGGCAGGAGGGGTGGACCGAGCCAGTTGCCCAGCTTTAGCCCTGGCATTTGGGTAGCAGACCAGCGGATGGCATCTTTTCTATGTCAGTCTTTGTGCCTTTTATGATAAGAATTCACGTGTATACACAGCAGAACATAGATATACCAAGGGCATGGCCTAAAGCCCCAAACACCCCTCCTAAGTTACCCCAGCTACTGTTTCTGTGCCTATACCAATCCCTTCCCTGTGCCAAATGGAGAGGTACTATCTCCTTCACTGGACAGATTTGCCAATAATAAACTGCCTCATCACAAAACTCATGTCTTTAAGTTGGGATCAGGGAGTGCATCAAGTATTTGAACTCCTGAGTCAGTCTGGCTAGTGTTAACTGAAGTTGAATGCTTTGTGGAATAGCTTAAAGCTTTCTCTTACCTGAGTTATGGCTCATTTAAGCTGTTGTAAAATGAATTAAACTTTCTGGCAAAGAAAACCTCTTGAGGGGTTTCCCTAGTCAGTCTCTCCAGATCCTGTATGAGTATATTCACAGGCAAACTTAGATTTCAACTGATTTAACTTCTGGGACATTCTAATATTTCTGCTTGTTTTGAGCCACTTCAGCAATGATTTTTTAAAATTACTATCATGGGGGACATCGTGGTGGCCTAACAGGTTGATCTTACAGTGCCAGCTTCTAATATGGGCATTGGTTCAAGTCCCAACTGTTCCACTTCTGATCCAACTCCCTGCTTATAGCCTGGGAAAGCAGAGAAGGAAGGCATGAGTCCTGGGACCTAAAGGCCTGACTTCGGATCAGCCCAGTTCTACTCACTGCAACCCTGTGGCGAGTGAACCAGTGGATGGACAATCTATCACTCCCTCTCTCTGTAAATCTTTCATAGCAATAAAAAGAAAAAAACCTAATGAAAATATCATAGACTAACACTATTAAGATTACATCCATGTGTTATTTTTGCATATTAGAAATACAAATGTAATAAAGGGATATAACACTAAAAGTTGTTGGGAGCACTGCACCTGTGCCCTGCCCTAAGGAGAGCCTGGACCCTACTTCCTCTTGGAGACAGGTTTCAGGAAGTGCCCTGTGATTGGCCCTTTACTGCTTGCCTCAGGCGTGTAAGCTGATTGGAGGATTGAGAGATAGCCAGGGGCCTCGGGGGAGGGGTGAGGAGGTTCTCTGTGTAACGGAAATAACGGACTTAACTGACTTAACTGAAGGCTTCTGGGTAACGGATTTAATGGATAGGAGGGATATATAAGCCAGGGGCTTCTGCCCCAAAGAGGGAACTGAAGGTTGGAATAAAAGTGCCTCTGAAATGCTCTCCAGTATCAGGTGATTTCTTCCGCGGGACGGGAGACACAGATATCTGGTACCATGACTCGGACAGAAGTTAGCTGGTGAATACCAGGAAGGTAAGTAGCTGAGCAGATCGCTCAGGGAGCCGCTTACAGCGGGAATTAGTTTACAACTGAGCCTTTTGCTCAGGAAGCCGCACTAGGCGGGGACGTGCACATCAGGTTCGCAGGTTAGCGACAAGAAAAACAAAAACAAAAATAAAAAGGTTCGCGGTTGGCGACAATAAGGTTCACGGTTGAGTGACTAGAGAAAAGTCAGAGCAATGGGGAATTTGTCCTCCATGGTGCGCATGCAGCACCTGCTGCAGAGATTGTTAAGTGAGTCAGAAGAGTCAGACTCGGAGGATAAGGAAGAGGTCTCTGGAAGTGAGTCTTCTGAGGATCCTCCACCCATTAAAAGCTTGGCTAAATGCTTTGCTCTGATAACAGTTTTTGGGATGCTTATTTTGTTAGTCAGAACTTATATTACTACAGGTGGCCGCTTTTTGATTCATGCAGACCTCCATTACTTGACCCTAAGTTTTCTGTTGCCTGGTTTTCTACCTTTTAAATATCTTTTTAGTATGATCCGAAAGAAAAGGTCAAGAAAAAAAAAAAAAAAAAAAACACGATTTTATCTCTTGTAATTCTTAAGGTTTCATTTGTGATGTTTTCAAAAATATAAAACTTTATTGCAAATAATTTGTTATAGAAGTTAACTGTAATTCACTATTAAATTATTTCAAGGTATAAGTTAAATTAATGTATTTATTTTATATAAAGCACTTTTAGAGTTTAAAATAATTCTTGTGTTTTCGGCTGGTTATCAAACTTCTCACTGCTTTAAATTGGTAAAGATTTTGTATTTGTTTTAAAGGTATTTGAGTGATTATTTCATGTTAATAATGAAGTCTAACCTATAATGTGTTATACTTAACAACAAAAACCTTCTTCCAGATATTTTTAGCCATCCTTAAAGCGGCATCCAAGAATTCAAAAGTTTCCAATTCTAGGGTTTCCCTTGGTATTCTTATGAGGCCTCAAGAATGCCAACGGATTTATCTCCCGTTTTGTGGAGACAGTTAATCAGG
This sequence comes from Ochotona princeps, assembly GCF_030435755.1. Classification (NCBI taxonomy): domain Eukaryota; kingdom Metazoa; phylum Chordata; class Mammalia; order Lagomorpha; family Ochotonidae; genus Ochotona; species Ochotona princeps. The sequence goes on from NC_080859.1 coordinate 139,893, forward strand.
TTGATTGGATTAAGATTATTGCCAAATGTAGTAAAATTTTGTTGTGTCAAACTGTTGTATACATCCATGGAGTTGTGAAGGTTTAAATTTTAGTTTGCAATGATGAAAACATCTCGTAACGGTGACTTTTCTTTCTCAAGGTCTTTGTTCAAGACTATTTACTTGATGATTTTACAGCTACTGGTTTCTGGAGAACACTACTATTACTAAGTTTAATTGAGAATAATTTTTTTAAGTCTCCAAAAGCATGTATCTGTGTGTGTGCGCGCACATGTGTGTCTTAATGTTTGTCATCTGTATAAATTGTTTAAAATTGTTATAATGTGTTACTGTCTGTTTGTTGGTCAGAAAATATTCTAGCTTTTGTGAATTAAGTTTAAACTTCCTGTAGGAAACATTTTAAAAAGCAGGTAAATTAATGCATACATATAATTTGCATATCAACAGCAAAAGCAGGTTGCCTTGAGCTCTGAATTCTGCAAACACTCCCAGAGCTTTCTGATAGGATTGTAAAAATATCTAAGTGATTTTAAACCTTTGCTACAAATTCATTTACTTTGAATAAGATTACTAGTTAACATGGATTTCTTAAATTTATGTAATTTAAATTACTAATAATTATTTTTTAAAGTATATTATATCATTGATACATTTATTATTAACCTGTATTCCTGCCTCATTTATAACAGGAAGTAGGCCTTTGGGATAAATGTTTAGTAAAGCTATTATTTGACAGTTTTCACTTTATACTAACCCTATAAGAGTAAGCAACCTGGTACCTCAGACCCAAGGCCCAGATCCCGTCCTCATTTGGGGGTGAGGATCAGTCTATATTTTCACAAAAAATGAAAATGGTTCGAGGTGGATTTCTGAGAGGCTTGTCCGGTAAGCTCCTGCTGCTGAGTCTTGTGAAAGCTCGGGTACTGGCCGAGATGATGGCATTTGAATTGGAAGATCGACGGGACAAGCAAGTATATTAGGCTTTTATATATTATATATTAGTATCTGTTAAGCATTTAGGTCCTGATAGTTCCTGCCAGTTTCTCCTTAAACCAGACTATCAGATTGTCTGGTGTGTGACCCCAGCTGTTGGGGGTCTGGAGCTCTTTTTATAAATAGCTCAATTTCTACCCATGCTTTTTCCTGGAAGGTAGCATACCAAGAGTTTTGTTCAGACACTGCGCAGCGTAATGCTGCTGCAGGAAACCCCCAGTGGAATTTAGAACAGGCAGTGGGGATCTACAGGGATGTCTCTCCAAAGTCATTCAAGGAGCCAATGAGCCTTATGTTGATTTTGTAGCTAGACTTATTCAAACTGCCTCTAGAAATTTTGGGGAGGTGGAGTCAGCAATGCCTTTGGTAAAGCAGTTAGTGTATGAACAGGCTAAAAAATGGTGCTGAGAAGCAATAAAGCTGTGGAAGCGTAAAAAAAAAAAAAGATTAAAACTATGCTATATAAACAGAAAGGGGGAATAGGGATCAATATAGATCCCTAAAGGACAAGCTAGTTATTATTGTTTCAGGTGAGTATTAATACTAGTAATTTTACTGTGCCATCACCCTGCGTTGTATTGACTAGTTAAACCTTAGGAATAGTGGCCATTCTTTTACAGATAAAAACAGTACATTTAGAGGACATAAGTATTCCTACTAAAATCCTATGCAGAGTATAACCACAAATTCTTTTGAGGTGAAGCCTCCGTTTGTGCTGTGGAAGCAGCAATGTCCATGATTTTTGGAGGCCAGTTGCAGAATTGCTTTTATCCGTTTGTGTTTCTTGTTAGCAATGCTAGTTAGGCAGAGATTCACTTAACTTGTGGAATAGATTGTTTTCTTTCAGAATGTTGGAATACAACTGAGTACCCGCTGGCTGTGGTGATGTGCGTACCCACCTATTTTCCCAGAATGATGACAGTTAAAGAAAACGACCTGTCAGTCCACCTGCGGCCAGAGTATGACTTCGGGGTTACCGCTGCCACTGTAACAGCAATAGCTACCGGCGGTTATGACTGTGTACACCCTGGCATGGCAGATCTCTGTGGTTCTTCAGACACAGGAGCAGTTTAACCAACATGTTTGGACTGGCTTGCTAATCATAAGCTGATGAGTGAACTTGACTTAAGAACAGGTGGACATGTTATCTGAGGTCCTCTCAGTTTCCAACTTGCAGCTAATGTATTTAGAAGCCTTTCAGTTTATTTGAATGGGACTTGAGATGTTTAGTTTGATAATTTACACGGTTTATTTGTATGGGACTCGGGATGTTCAGTTTGATATAATTATACATATGGTAATCCTGTTCAATCTGTATCTGCCCTGCCCTGGAATGCTTGGGTATTGTGCACCAGTAGGGGTAGATGTTCAGATATATCAGCTTTTGCATTTATTGATAAGGTAGTGATAAAAAATTGTAATTATAGTAGTAATAGTTCTAGAATATGGGAAGATGTTAAAGTTAATTGCAGTTGTGATGTTATCTATAATGCTATTTATGTATGTGTACAAGCTCCATTTACCTGGATTGTGTGTTACTCCTTCTATTGTCACCAGTGGGTCCCGAGCATTGAATTTGCCCAGAGAGTTATCCGCTATAAATAGCACCAAAGTAGAGATTGCCACGGTAGAGCAATGGACAAATTGGATACTAAAGGGTCTTTCCTTTGCACGCCAATGGGCCGGTATAGTAGGCCTGGGCCTTATCTTATTTCTTTGGGGGTCTGCAGATGCTTCATCTTTGAGTATGGCATCAGCAGCAGCAACAGCGGCTGCTAGTGCAAGCTGTGCTTGCCCTTCACAACAGAGAATCCCCAGAAGTCTGGCTAGGCATGTTGGACTGGTAGTCAGAGACGGGTAAGTATCCGAAAAGGCTTTACCAACCTAAGACAGGCGCCACGTTCCTAGCCACGCGGTTTGCCCATGACGGGTAAGGAGAGCCTGGACTCGGAACACCTAAGACAGGCACAGTCCCTTGCTTAATAAAACAAAAAGGGGGAGTTGTTGGGAGCACTGCACCTGTGCCCTGCCCTAAGGAGAGCCTGGACCCTACTTCCTCTTGGAGACAGGTTTCAGGAAGTGCCCTGTGATTGGCCCTTTACTGCTTGCCTCAGGCGTGTAAGCTGATTGGAGGATTGAGAGATAGCCAGGGGCCTCGGGGGAGGGGTGAGGAGGTTCTCTGTGTAACGGAAATAACGGACTTAACTGACTTAACTGAAGGCTTCTGGGTAACGGATTTAATGGATAGGAGGGATATATAAGCCAGGGGCTTCTGCCCCAAAGAGGGAACTGAAGGTTGGAATAAAAGTGCCTCTGAAACGCTCTCCAGTATCGGGTGATTTCTTCCGCGGGACGGGAGACACAGATAAAAAGTGAATAAAAATCAGAAACCTGGAGGACACAGCATGGTTGGCATCCCATATGGGTGCGGGTTTGTATCCCAGCAGCTCCACTTCCCATCCAGCTCCCTGCTGGTGGCCTGGGAAAGCAGTCGAGGTTGGCCCAAAGCCTTGGGACCCTGCACCTGTTTGGGAGACCCAGAAGAGGCTCCTGGCTCCTGGCTATGGATCATCTCAGCTCCTGTCATTGCGGCTGCTTGGGGAGTGAACCAGCAGAGGCAAGATCTTCCTGTATCTGCATTTCCAATTAAAAAAAAATAAATCTTTAATAAAAAATCAGAAATCTGATGTTACTTTAATCTTCATTGCTGATTGCTCACTACTTCAATCACACTAATTATTTCTAAATGCTGTTAAATTTTTGGAATATAACAAATTACACAATGCATACAAATATTACAAAGTGAAGAGGAAAATGTACTATGAGTTAATATAATTCATTTCCAAAATTTTTTATCTCTTTAAGATACTAGATATTTTTATTAAAATATGTAAAATTCTCCATGCACAAAACTTTTTTCTTAAAATGACAATCATACTAATAAAGTATGTTTATAATGGACTTCTTGTTTAAGGCTTTCTTTTCCTCCACGTAAGGTAAATACTGCAAAACACTGAGCAAGAGGCAAAGGGGAATTTTTTCAGATTTACTTTATTTTTATTTGAAAGGCAAAGTTACATAAAGAGAATTCCATCTAATACTTCACTTCCCAAATGGCCACAATGGTTGCAGCTCAGCTGATCCCAAAGCCAGAAGCTTCTTCCAGATCTTCTGTGTGGGGTACTGGGGCCCAGGCCAATCACAGGGAGCTGGATTGGAAGTGGAGCAGCCAGGACATGATTCAGTGTCCATATGGAATGCTGGCATCAGAAGCTTAGTCTACCAGGCCACAGCGTAGGCCCCAAAGGCAATTTTTAAAAAAGTGGAATCAGCCCTGGAAGTAGGCAATCACACTGATAAAATTCTTCTGAATGATGCAAAGGAGATTAGGATACTAAGGGGAAATGATTGACCAGGGAATTATCTTAAGCCTAAATATATGTATAAAGCACATTCATAAGTTTTGCATAGGACTCTAAGAATTTCTTCAAAGTCCGACAGTCCAAAGAAGCTCTGTGTGCAGCACTGATAAATACATTTTTAAACTGGTGTAGGTGCTCCATTTGATGGACCCTTCTGTTATTAACCCTCTCATTGCATGCTGTCTTCAGCTAACTCACAGTAAAGGAGTTCAGGTATTATAATACCCCAAGCTCTTAAAAGCTTGGTCTCTCAGCTTGCATGTATGTCACCAGGATGCTTCATTCCCCCTACCCCAAGTTTTTAACACCATTAAGTATTAATGCTGATAAGTAATCCTTGCTAGAAATACACCATAGGATTGACTTACAAATATAATATGCAAGAATATAGCTGACAAATGTTATCACTAATACAACAAGTCGTGGACTGTAAGTCTCCATTTGTATGTAATATTTCCACTGATTCATTCCACACTTTGAGGAGTGATTCCCTGCCTTTATTTATCTCACAGCACATATTACAAAGACAACATTACAAATGCGGGAAGTGGAGAGAATTCTTCGTTTTATCTTAAAAGATGTGAGCTTGAGTGCAAAGGATAGAGAACGACCTTACAGCCTGTTGGACACAGTCTCTAGGGAACGTAAGGTGGCTGTAGGGAGCAGCCCTCTTCCTCATACAGATAAGTTCAAGATGCAAAGTCTGTTATAAAGCTTGGAGTAGGCATTTAGCTGAGTTAAGACACTGGGTAGGAGGCTCCATGATTCCCAGCTCTGCTTCCTATTGACGCAGACCCTGGGTTCCTGCCAAACACCTAGGATGCCTGAATTGTGTTCTTGGTCTCAGCTTTGGCCTTACCCAGTATTGATCCTTGCAAGCACTTGGCTCTCTGCCAGTCTCAAACAAAAACAAAAGTTCAGTTCTTTAGGAGCCATGGAATGGTTGTTCCAGTGGCCTAGGAGTGGGAGGAACCACATTTGGGTGATATCACTGTGACCAGTGGTATTAAGGGCTGAAGAACCTACGAGGTCATGATGGCTACCAGGTGTACCACTAGAGCTGTGCCAGTCAAAGGGACATTACTCCAACCTACACCCTGCATGCAAATGAAGCAACCAGGCAAGTGAAAGGGGCGGGGTTAGGGGGAGCAGAGACAGGGAAGAGGCAGCAGGATGAATGCCCAAACACAAAGCTAGCTGCCAAAACATTGGCTTGCTTCTCTATTGCACATGTGAGGGCAATAGGAATAATTCACTATGACCCGGTGCCATTCTCCCAAGAAACATCGTTGCCTTATAAAAATGTAAACAAAACTGTCATGTCTGACAGATATGTAAGAGTGTAGGGCCTGAGGGTGAGGTCAGATCATCAGCTCAGACAGCAGAAGGGATTCTAGCCAGGAGCCTTCTGCAGGAATAGAAATGAGAGCATATTTTCTTGTGAGGGAGGAAAGGGGGCAGGCAGGTGGGAGGGGCTGCACAGTTTCAACACAGTTCTGTTGGACAAGAGGCTCCTTTGTGGCAGCTCAGAGCTGGAGGCTAGTCATTTGCCTCACCAACCAAATGAGCCTCTGGCTGTGCTGTGAGGTGGCCTGAGGGGCAGGCATAAGGTCTCCCTGGGGACAGGATCCTAGGGCCCTCTGGAGGCACTCATGATACCTGAGGGAGCTGAGGGGCAGGCAGAAGCATGGGCAGCCGGGGGCTTCCATGGCCCATTTTCCAGGTGGGTGGACAGAAGCACCAGGCTTCTTCCTCTCTCTGGCCTCAAGGGCCAGGGAGCTTACATGAAGGTGGCAGAATGTCCCACGGCTTTATGAGTGTGCAAGACAGACCTATTCAAGACTTTGATTAGCTGTGTTGTCCAAACTTAAGTATTTCAAGGTTATTTTTCCACTAAAAATTTGTAAAGATAAATATTGAGGTACACTATCACAGGCACTGTAGACCTGGCACTGAAATGAATAAACAGACATATGGAACTAAAGACAGAACTCATTATTACCAATTTTCATCTTTTAAACACTTATTAAACGTGGCAATTATCCTGCAGAATGATAGAAAAAAGCACAATAAAAGCTGCTGGCAAGGAAACAACATGGCTTCTCTTGGCGGACACCACAGTTACTTTCAGGAGACCTAGTTGGGTCTGGGGGAAGTGAGAGGTAACTCCAGCCAGGAACAGAAGCAAGTAAAAGTTGTGGAAGAGTGGGAGACATGGAAGGGGAAGTAGGAACCAGCGATCGGAGACTTGGGTTCAGCACACAGAGCCCACTGTATTCTGGCCACCACAATGGCAAGTCCCTGTCCAGGACATTGGGCACAGCTGGCAGTTCTTGCACGCTGTATCTACCAGGATATCACCTATGTCCACTTGCTCTCTGAATGTGACAGCAATCCCCTCAGAAGGAGAGCAGCAGGTAGGAGGAGGAGCAGAAACAACAAGTAGCCAGAATGGGGCTGAATCCATCTCCTTCCCTATCCAAAAAGGCTGTGGGTTTCTCGATGGCAGCAAGGACTGCCATTCAGCCTACAACTGTAAGCGAGCAGCCCAGAGAGGAAGAAAGTCAAAATTAGAACCCGAATCCCTCTGCTTTGACAGGCAACATGGTAAATGCTTGTCCAAACACTCAAAACCCAGCAGAGAGGGACAAGAGCTACAACCAGGAGAGGGAATTGCGAAGTACATACAGTACATACCCCAGATAAATCACAGATATGCCACAAAACTAGTCTTAGATTCAAGAAAACTGAAATCATATCAAATATCTCCTCAAAATTCAATGGCATGAAAACATAAGTCAATAAAGGAAATAATGGAAAACTCACAAATATGTAGAAATTAAATAATATGCTCCTAAGCAGCTACTAGGTCAAAGAAGAACTTAAAAGAGAAAATATAAAAATAATGGATCATAGTGCACAAACTTAAGGGGTGCAATAAAAACAATATTCAGAAGGATGTTTACAGCATTAAATGTCTACATCAAGAAATAAGGTCTTGGGCCTAGCATTGTGACCAGAGGGTTAAGGTGCTGCCTACCAAGCCTACATCCCAAACCGACACCAGCTCTTCTTCTGATCCAGATCCCTGCTAAGGCACCTGGGAAATCAGAAGATGGCCTGTGCAAGGGCCCCTACAGCCAAATGCAGTTCCAGGCTCCTGGTGTCAGCTTGGCCTAGCCCTGGTCACAGCAGCCATTTGGGGAGTGAATCAACAGATAAGGGTCTCTCACCAATGGATGAAAGATTCTCTCTCTCTCATATATATATATATATATATACATATATCCCTATCACCAAAACTCTGCCTTTCAAATAAATACAAATCTCAAGCAACCTAATAATGTAAAATGAAATCTCAAGAAATTAGAAAAGAACCTAAACTCAAAGTCAGTAGAAGGAAAGAAATCACAAAAATCAAAGCAGACATTAAAATATAGAAAACATCAGTGAAACTAAGCTGGTTTTTAATAAAGTGAAAACAAAATTGAAAAACCTTTAGCTAGTCTAACAATATAGACTAAAATAAAATCAGGAGACATTAAGCTGTAACAGAAGTACAAAGCATTGTATGAGAATATTATGAATAATTATGATCCGAAAGAATAACCTAGAAAAAATGAGTTCCTAGAAGCGTGACCCACCAAGATCAAATCCCAAAGAAATCATAAATATTAATACTCCAATAATTAATATGGAGACTAGGTCAATACTAAATTTCCCACCAAATGAGAACTCAGGACCAGAGGGCTTCAGGGCTGAATTCTACAACACACTTAAGTAATACTAATTCCAAAAATCTTCTTAAAAAATTGAAGAGAGTATACTTACAAACTCATTTTATAAGATCCGATCATTATTCTGATACCAGAGCAAGACAGACACTACAAGGAGGGTGGGGGTAGAAACACTATCTAAGATGAAAATAGATGCAAAAACACTCAACTATATTAACTAAATTATATTCAATGGCACAGCAAAAAGACTGTTTCCTTGGGAAGTAAGGATAGTTCAATATATGCAAATCAATACATGTAACTCATCACATTAATATACTGGCCAAACGCTCAAGAGATGCAAAAAATACACCTAATAAGCCTGAAACACTATTGTGAAAAACTGCCAACATTTAGCATGTTTATCCCATGTAAATATAAAAACTTTAATGAACCACTAAAATCTGTAAGAATTTAAATTAATTCATAGAAGTTTCAGAACACAAAATGATGCTTAAAAATCAACACTTCATGGCAGAAGGGTACCATCTGTAACATACAATGTTGAGAACACTTGCCATCTACTTGCAAAAAAAGAAAAACAACTGAATCCACTGGATCCTTAACTCAACCTTTATACAAAAATCAAGAGAAAATGGATTAGACACTTACACATAAGACTTGAAGCTGCAAAACATAAGCAAATATAAGGTGAACGCTCCCACTGGCCCTAACAACAACTTCTTGGATATGGTCCCCAAAAGCAAAGCAAAAAAACAGCAAAGAAACAGACAGTCGAAATGTTTAAGAAAATATTTAAAAATTATACATCTAATAAAGGGTCACTGTGGAAAATACATAAGAAATTCCAGCTGCTGTGTAATAAGCAATCAACTACCCTACTAGAAATGGGCAAAGGTCCTGAGCAGACAATTCTCAAAAGCAACACATATACAGCCAATAGATTATATGAAAAAAAAATCCTCAACATAATAATCAATGCTAAACAAAACAATGGGACATTGGTGCATGTGTTGTGGCATAACTGGTAGAACCACACTGCCTGCAAAACTGGCATCCCAAATGATGGGGACCAATGCAGTACCCAGCTGCTTCACTTCCATCCAGCTCCCTACTAATGGCCTGGGAAAGCCATTACTCCAGCCCAAGTCCTTGGGTTCCTTAGCCCACCTAAGAAATTCAAGAAGCTCCTGGTTTTTGACTTTGGACCTGCCCAGCTCCAGCTGTTGCAGCCATTTGGGGAGTGAACCAGCAAATGGAAAGATATTGTGTGTGCTCTCTGTAAATCTGCCTTTTAAATAAATAAATCTTAAAAAAAAAAAAAGATGAAAGTAAGCAGTATTTGTTAGTATGCAGAGAAAAGTACACTTTATCCACTATTATTATATATATAAATTAGCACAGCCAATCTGAAAATAATATGAAAGTTCTTAGAAAGCTAAGAACTACCACAGGATCCAGTTATGTCACTTTTGAGGATATATTTGAAGGAGTTTCCCAGTGCTTATTACAGCATTGTTTACAACAGGCAAGATACAGAAACTAACAATGGGCTCACCAATGGATAAATGTGTTTTAAAAATTTAGTATAGGAGCTAGTGCTGCAGCATAGCACATAAAGCAACTGCCTGTGAAGCCAGCATTTCATAAGGGTGCTGGTTCATGTCTCAGCTGCTGCTAACAGCTGGGAAAAGAGTAGAAAATGGCCAAAGTGCTTGCGACCCTAAGACCTACACAGGAGACTTAGAAGCTCCTGACTTCAGCCAGGCAGGCCCTGACCACTGCAGACTTCTGCAGATGAACCAGCCAATGGGAAGACCTCTTCCTCTCTAGAGGTCTTTCAAATAAAAAATAAGTCTCTAAAAAAATAAGTTTGGTATGTATCCACAATACAATGATACCCAATTCAGCCTTTGGAAGAAGAAAATTCTGTCATTTAACATAATGATAAACATAGAGGACATAATATTAAATGACATCAATATGGCACAGAAGGACTAGTATTGCATGAAATCACTTACATGTGAACTCAAAACCCAATTATTTGTTAGTTATTCATTAATTAAGGCTAAGAAGTTTAGGGGCAGGCATCATGACATAATGAACAAATCCACTACCTATGATGCTGGCATCTCCATGGCTGCCAGTTTTAGTCCTGGTTGTTCTACTTCCAATCCAGCTGCTTATGGCCTGGGAAGACAGTTGGAGGATGGCCCAAGTCGTTGGGCCCTTGTACCCACTTGGGAGGCCAGAAGAAGCTCCTGGCTCTTGGCTTCAGATCAGCTCAGATCAGCTCTGATCACTATGTCAGCTTCGAGTATGAACCAGCAGACGGAAGATTTCTGTCTGCCTTTCCTTCTCTCTGTAAAAACCTGCCTTTCAAATACAAATAAATAAACCTATTAAAAAATATAAATTGTAAAAACAGAAATTGCCAAATTGCATTTAAGAAAACAGGTAAAACAAACATACATGCACAAAAAATGCCTTAAAATATTTATGTATTTATTTATTTGAAAGGTAGAGTTAGAGAGAGAGAGAGGCAGAATGAGAACTCTTCCATCTGCTGATTCACTACCCAAATGGCCATAGCACTGAGGACTGGGCCAGAACAAAGTCAGAACCCAGGAATCCCACAGAGCAGAGCAAGGGCCTAAACTTGGACCTTCACAGACTGCTCCCCCAGGTGCATCAGCATGGAGCTACATCAGGAGCAGTTAGGACCTCCACTGACTCTCCAGTACAAGACGTCAGTGTTGTACGCAGTGGCTTAATCCACTGCACTACAATGTCAGTCCCAAGTAATAAACACTTTAAATTCATTTGCAGAAATGCTGAAATTTAGGATATAGAAAGAAGATATACCATGTAGAAAGTAGATATACTGGCTAACCATCCTCAAAATGGATAGAACAAACTTTAAAACAAAATAAAATTTTGAGATAAACATTTTATAGTAATGAAAAGGCCAATCAATCTAAATGACCAAGATCACACATGTATATACTTAACAACAACAACAACAAAAACTCAACATTAAATACAGGACAAAAATTCAGAGAGGTATACTGTTCAATAATAGTACTTGCAAATGTCAATATTCCTCTTTCACTAATTGACAGAAAAATTAGTAAAAGGCTAACAAGTGTATAAACAAAATGAATTGACAACGAATGCTACCTATTTCATCTATATAACTCATATATACTGAAATATCACATACCACCCAGCTAGTCAGTTACAGAAGAAATTACAAGGCAAGTTATAATTGAACATGAAAACACACAATAAAAATATGAACACAATGCAGATAAAACAGGGATTCAGGAAAATTTATAGGCTAAGTGTTTACATTTTTATAATACCTGAAATCAGCTGGTCTTCTGCCATAAGAAATTAGAAAAAGGAAGAACTAAGCCAAGAGAAACAAGAAGCAAAGATGAGAATGAAAAAGGATAGAGAAACTGTGGGAGAGACAGAAGCAGAATGGTAGCAGATAGAAAGCTACACTCCCACTCACCAAGACCCTCCAACCTCCACACTCAGCTGCAGACCTTAGGGTCTCAAATATTCCTGACTTGCTCCTGCCCTCTCTCTTGATTTTCCCCTGTGTCACACTGTACCTGCTATACAGCAGACCCTGCACTAAGTCCAGGGAAGGACCAGCCTTATAAGCTGACAGGCCAGCTCAACTCTGGGTCAGGAGCAATGCAGGTTCAGATCATGCCCTGTTTCGAAGTAGACAGTCACCCACTCAGACTTCATGAATGCTGGCAAGATACTGGATTTCTAGGCCAGAAGCAAAAGGCCAGGCTACACAAGCACCCAGCACACACTTCATCATGAGCAAATTTATCTCCAACTCTTTATCCAAAACCCATGCATGCATCCAGATGGAAGATGCATATGTGGTGGGCAGAGGAGGAGGAAACCACCTCCACAACAAACAGCAAATTAACAACTGCCTATGCCCAACAGTAGTCCCTGCTCTAATAGGGCTGCCCAGGAGAACCAAGCATCAAAAAATGCTATACTCCAGGACAGACAGGGCTATTAACCTGGTCAGGATGTGGAAGGCCTCGTTGTCCTACTCACATTCCAAGTTGCCAAGATGATTGGTGACATCATCTTCAACCATCTCTTCTACTCTCCTGATCTCATTTCTGGGATTTGAAGGCCCCAAACTGGACCCAGGAATGAGTCTGTGCAGTGCCACCGCCACTGTTCTCTGTGTTCCCTGGTTTCAGCTACATCCCAAAGCACACTTTCTCTTCCCACTCTGTCCTTACTTTGGAGCCCTGATCTTCTCTCCACAGAAATTCCAGAACAAATAGGGGGATAACCAGAATCCAGGAGGCTTCCCTACTAGAAACAGGCTACAAGGTGGAACCCACAATAAAACTACAGGCTGCATAGGAAATGCAGCTCTTCTCCTGGGCCTAGCACAGCCTGGGCTCAGTGTCCTCATGTTCCTCTGCCCATGATTTGTCTTCTGCGTAGCTGTTAATACAGTACTACTGCTGGGAAAGTTCAGGAGTTATGACAAGGGCAAGTGGAGCAGAGGAGGTGATGGGGTGCCCTGCAGGTTTGTCGTCAGGAGGGAAAATGGTCTAAGCCTATCGAGAGCAACAGCATCTACAAATGCATTTGTATCCCTGGTGCCCAGGAATGGTCAGGTTACCTGGGTGACATGTACTATCTAACTGTATAATATTGTATGCACTAAACCATATTGTATACTATAAGAATTCAGGTAGGGCTGGGCGGGGGACAGAAGGGGTGGCTAGCATTGCGGTGCAGCAAGTTAAGCTGCCATCTGTGAATTCAGCACACAATATGAACACAGGTTCGAATCCTAGATGCTGTGTTTCCAACATAGCTCTCTGCTACGTGCCTAGAAAAAAAACAGAAAATGATGGCTGGAGTACCTGGGCCCACCCATTTAGGAGACCCAGATAGAATTTCAGGCTCCTGGCTTTGATTTAGTCCAACCCTGATTATCACTGCCTTCTGGATCCAGCAGGTGGAAGATATCTATCTCTATCTCCCAGTCTTCCTTCTTTGTAACCACCTTTCAAATAAAGAAATCTTTTCTAAAAAGGGCTGTGGAAAGGAAGTTCACATAAACTTTAGAAAAAACTAAGGATCAATGTAAAGGAGGATATGACACAAAAAGAGTATATTAAGAGGAATATACAACTATGATAATATTAAACAGTTATGTTTTTCAACAAGTGTGGGCAAAGAGCTCAGTGAAATAAAAAAAAGGAGTCACTACAACCAGATAAATTCAATCAAGGTTCATTATTAAAACAGGAATAATCCAACTAAACAAAGTATAAGCAAAACAATCAAAGAAACAAAAGAAAAACTCTAGCACAGAATCAACAAACCACTAGACTGCCTGAAATTTGAGTCAGTGGCACAATCTGCTCACAGCCTTTCTTCACCCTGTGAACACAGAATGCAGACACAGCAGGCTGTGATCATCATAAATACAGTGGTAACCAGCAACTCTACCATGGACAAAGCACTCATCATGCAGAATTGAATTATAATTTTATGGCTGACATCTAACAATCATGTGATGCCCCTGTGGTTACACAGTTGATATTTATAGGATAATGTGGACAAAGAATGACAGAAAAGTAGCCACTCTAATAGTAATTTATAGTGAATGATATATTTTAAATAGGAGGGTGTTATGTATTCAATGTTCCCAAAACTGAAAAGTGGAAACTAATATCAGTTATATAATCACACCCACAATTGGAGTCATCTGAAAATCAAGGCTGCATGTCCAAGGAAGCAGAGTACAATGCGAAGAGTCCAAAGCCAGCCTCTGCAACACAGCATTACTCCCGTGTGAAATCCTAAATACCTGTGAGGTGGTGAGGTGTGACTTCAGGGAAAAGTATTCACATACTCATTACATTTAAGGTATCTTCTCTGTGGGACATCTGTCAAGGATTGACTCAGAAAAGGGTTCTCCCATTCAATACACTTTGACTTTTCCTCTGTGTGACTGTGGATGTTCAGTGAGCCCTACAATACAAACTGTTCCCATTCTTCATACTCATACGCTTTCCTACGTGTGTGAATCCGTTGATGGGTTCTGAGGTATGCCTTCCGGCAGAAGGTTTTCCCACATTCATTACATTCATAGGGCTTCTCCCCTGTGTGAATGCTCAAATGCATGCTAAGGTTTGACTTCCTGCAGAAAGTCTTCCCACATACAGTACACTCATAGGGTTTTTCACCTGTGTGAGTTCTGTGATGCCTGCTGAGATGGGACTTTTGGCAAAAAGTTCTTCCACATTCACTACATTCATAAGGTTTTTCCCCTGTGTGAGTTCTCTGATGTATAGTCAAGTCTGACTTTCGGTAAAAGTTTTTTCCACATTCGTTACATTCATAAGGTTTTTCCCCTGTATGGGTTCTCTGGTGCATGCTGAGATGTGATCTCTGACAAAATGTCTTCCCACAGACACTACAGGCATAAGGTTTCTCCCCTGTGTGAGTTCTCTGATGCTTGCTGAGGTTTGACTTCTGGTAGAAGGTTTTCCCACATACACTACACTCATACGGCTTTTCCCCTCTGTGAGTTCTCTGATGCATACTGAGGTGTGACTTCCGGCAGAAGGTCTTTCCACACTCACCACATCCATAAGGTTTTTCCCCTGTATGAGTCCGCTGATGCATGCTGAGATGTGACTTGTGATAGAAAGTTTTCCCACATTCCTTACATTCATAGGGCTTTTCCCCTGTGTGAATTCTGTAGTGCATGCGGAGATGTGACTTTCTAAAGAAGGCCTTTCCACACTCACCACATCCGTAAGGTTTTTCCCCTGTGTGAGTTCTCTGATGCATGCGGAGATGTGACTTGTGGTAGAAAGTTTTGCCACATTCATTACATTCGTAGGGCTTTTCTCCTGTGTGTGTTCTGTGATGCATGCTGAGGTGTGACTTCCTGAAGAAGGTTTTCCCACATTCGTTACATCCATAGGGCTTCTCTCCTGTGTGAGTTCTCTGATGCCTGCTGCAGTTTGACTTGTGGTAGAAAGTCTTTCCACATTCATTGCATTCATAGGGCTTTCCCTCTTGGTGAATTCTGTGATTGATAGTAAAGCTTGGTCTACAGATAAAAGGCTTCTCATACTTCCCTACATGTGTTCTCTGATTTATTATAAGATCACCATTGCTAAGGAAAGCTTCCCCAAATTCAATGCATTCAGAGACTTTCTCATCTTTGTGTGCTTGCTGATGTTCAGTGAGGTTACACTTCCCATAGAATGCTTCCTTTCCTATAGGTGCTGTCTCTCCAACAATGACAGCTGACTTGTCACAGAGTTTTCCACATTCACTGTATTTATAGGAAGTCTCTCCTATTTGAATCATCTTATGTGTGAAGAATAATTCCTCACTGTTGAAGGTTTCCCCTTGTTCATTATATTCAAAAGGCTGATGCAAAACTTGAAGGTCATAATGTGCATCAAGGTGGCCACAGCATCTGACAGAATTCCCAGGCATATGACAGTCACGATACTTGACTTCAGCTTGCATGTCAGCAGGCTCCCCAGGGAGGAGCACATTCTGACAGAGATTAAACACATGAGGTCTAAGTTGTGAGTAACTTCCATTCGTTAAAATAAATTCTGAAATATAACTTGAGCCCCAATTAAATGTTTTTCTTAATTCCACTCTTTCCTTAGTTGATGTGTTGCTGTTTGTAACTACAAATTGCCATAAATTTATGTCTTGTTTTTCCTGGCTGGTCTCAATCAGGTCATCAATTTTCTGAACAACTGAAATGAGGGAAAAAAAAAATCTCATGAACCAAACGTAAACACTAATCCTGGACTTCTCCTACAAAGGCAAACACAAATTTAATCTGTTCCTATCCCAGTGGTGTAGGATTGAAAAAAACATCAACAAAAAGTATTTAATAATGGTAAATAATGTGGTTTTCTCCTTAATAAGTTAACATATTAATTGTATTAACAGATTTTCAAATGTTAAATCATGTTGTTTTCTACTGCTTTGTTATTTTAATAAGTGAAGAAATATCTGGCAAAAATATTCATTCACTACCTAGCTTGTCACCTGCCATGCTGCACTTCTCCTCTGGCTTTTTATAGCAGCAGTCATGTGGGCACTGTGCTTCTCCTTTGCTGCTCTCTCTGCTTTGCAGACAGCAAGGTTTCCTTGGCCTGCTGTTTGCAGGTACAGAGGAGACCACCAGTCTGTTCTATAAGTGGCAACACAGCTGGGAAGAGAACTGGCACCTACACTCAGTTTTCACCCTTCCTAGAAAGGACACGAGAGAACTCTCCTTTGAGAACACACAATGCATGCGTCTGATGCATGAAAGCAGCTGTTGTCAGGGCTACAACAGATGAGAAGAGCTCAACAGAGCCAACTTCTGCTGAGCTCTTCTCATACTGGTCTCCCTGACCAGACGCACTCACTGACCTGACAGACTCTGGTTTAGGGAGTCCTCTACTGTCCATGGCTCTGCTCCTTGTTCCAACTTGAAGATGACCTCAGGCTTGGTAATGCAGAATCCTGTGAATGGGAAAGAATGCAGGGCTTGGACAAATTGTTTTGGTCCTTTTAAGAAGGACCACAGCTTAGTTTCAGGAACTATGCAATGAAAGTGCTAATTTGAACCTTTTGCTAGCATTTACAGCCACATTTTTCATAGACTGGAATCTTACACGTAGATGGCATTAAACCACATGCAAAGTTCATGCATTTCTCAAAAAAAAAAAACCAAAGTGTTCCACCTGGGAGCTACTGGAGAGTTGTGCTCACCCAAGGACAGCAGGCTGCTGTAGTTCTCCAGCATAACATCCCTGTACAGGGTCCTCTGAGCACTGTCGAGGTCCTGCCACTCCTCCCAGGAAAAATCCACAGCCAAGTCCTCAAAAGACATCAACACCTGTAACAGCATATTTCTCCTCAACATATCAGCTTGTAATCACAATACAAGAAGCCTGAGAGGTTTTCTTGGAAGTGTCACATATATTCCTTACATATGATGTAGCTTACTTTGAAATTTATATGGCAATGCAAAGAAAAAAATTACAATTTTTGTACTTGTATTATTAACTTTGCAGGTTGAAAAAAAATACCACCATAAAGTTGCCTTTATATGTATATCAAAATGCTTATTCCTAGCACGAATAACATACATACAATTTTGATTCTGAAAGGAGATCACAGTCTAGTCTAAAGATGTAAGTACAAACACATACCTGAAATAATATAGCAGGTAAGTTGAGGCACCTGTTCAATGTAAGTCAGAGTAACAAGGAAGCAGGTAAAATAGATTTTTCTGTATTATCAAATTGCACTTCACTGAAACCCAAAGATGTTTAGATCTTCTACACAGCTGAATAAACAGCAACAGAAGTAAAGTATTCATAAAAGCACAATGCACACACACCAAATGAATGAAACTATAAACAGCCCACTGTCCAACTGAGTATTCCTGAGCTGTGTAAAGACAGTAAAGGGGCAAAACAAATCAACAAACAATAATTGACTGTATATTTAAATACTGGACTTACTCTCAACAATAAAAATTTTATGGATTTGTTTCTAATTATCTATAAAGCATGCTCATAATTACCTACAAATTTCCCTTCAACATCAAGAAGAATTGTTACTGTTGGGCCTGGCCTAGTAGTCTAGTGACTGAAGTCCTCGCCTTGCACATGCCAGGAGACCATATCGACACTGATTCACATCCTGGTTGTTCCCCTTCCCTTCCAGCTCCCTGTTTGAGGCCTGGGAAAGCAGTCGAGGACGGCTCAAAGCCTTGGGACCCTGCACCTGCGTGGGAGACCTGGAAAGAAGTTCCTGGCTCCTGGCTCTGGATCGGCACAGCACCGGCTGTTGTGGTCACGTGGGGAATGATTCATCAGATGGAAGATCTTTCTCTCTGTCTCTCCTCCTCTCTGTACATTGGCCTTTCCAATAAAAAATAGATAAATCTTTTTTTAAAAAATGAGTGTATACAATCATGTATCAAAGATACTTATGAAACAAGCACTGTGTCTGTTTACCAGGCTGCCATAACAAGGTACCACAGCTTAGAAAGTTTAAACCATGAGACAGTATTATTTTCATAGTTGTGGAATCCAGGTGCAAGCTGCTAGCAGAACTGGTTTCACACAAGGCTTTTCTCTTAGCTTTGAAGATGGCCAAGTTCTCAGCATGTCCTCACATGGCTTTTTCTGTGCGCCTTCCTACCCCGGCACCTCTCTTACAAACACACAGACTGGTGTAGGGATTACCCACAGGACATCCCATTTGAAGGTCCCATTTCCAAATACAGTCACTAAGGGTGTGTAGTCTCCACATAAATCCTTTGGGAGAACATAATTCAGTCTATAACATAGAACTGAAAGATTGATACCAAAAAAAAAAAATACTAAAATATCTGGGCCTAGAAGTTAGGATGCTCATGTCCCACATCCCATTGTCTGGCTTTAATTCCCAGTCTGGCTCCTGACTCCAGCTTCCGGCTATTGGACAGCCTGGAGTCAGCAGTGATGGCTCCAGTTACTGGGTTCCTCTGGATGTGTTCCTGGCTCTTAGCCCTGGCACCAGCCCAATCCTGGTCACTGGGGGCATCTAGGGAGTAAATCAATGGATGGGACCTCTTTCTTTCTAAAACAAATAAAGTTGTATTAACCAAAAAGATGGTGGCAAACAAGGAACAGATGAGACAAACAAAAAATGAGTACCAACAGGTGGAACATATTTCAATCATATTAGTAATTAAGTGTAAAAGTACTAATAATTTAGGCACAAAAAGTCAGACTTGATTATAAAATATATATACTTCAATATTATATCCAAAAGTGCCATACATAAAGCACAGAAGATTGAGGTATTTATTGTTTATTATTATTATTACCACTACTATTAATTATTCTGTAAAAGGACAGAAAAAGATACAACATGGGAATATTCATCACAAAGTTAAACTGGACAGCTTAGCAGTGAACACAAAAATGACATAAAACATACTATCGTAGCCACGCAGGGAACGAACCAGTGATAGAACATCTCTGTGTCTCTCCTTCTAACTCTGCCTTTCAAATAAAAATAAAATTTTAAAAATGCTATCGAGAGTGAAAAGGCAACCCAGAGAATGGGAAAAAACATCTGAATCTTACAGGAGACTGATATCTCACAACTTAAAACAGGGAATCAAAACAAAGAAACATGGGCCAAAGATTAAAGAGATACTTCTTGAGAGAAGATATACAAATGGCTGATAAACACATGAGAAGTTCAACATCACTAATCACTGGAGAA
The DNA here is from genome assembly GCF_030435755.1 of Ochotona princeps. Taxonomy (NCBI): domain Eukaryota; kingdom Metazoa; phylum Chordata; class Mammalia; order Lagomorpha; family Ochotonidae; genus Ochotona; species Ochotona princeps. The sequence continues at coordinate 159,376 of NC_080859.1, forward strand.
GTACAAATGAGAAATATAATGAAATTTCACTCTACACCCACTGCAATGTCCACTACCAAAAAAATGCTAACACATTGCTGATATAAGTGTAAAATGGTAGAACTGACATGGAAGATGACATGGAGATTCCTGAAGGAAACAAGGAAAATTATTACACAATCCAGCAATTATATTCCTGGGGATATACACAAAAAGTCAAAGTGGGGACTAGAACAGTTGAATGCACCATTATACACATTATCCAACAAGTGGAAGCAATTCAAGTGTCCATGGAGGGTAAAGGAATAAATACAATGTGGTTTATACAAACATGAATGGTCTGTTTTCTGTTGCTACTGACACAATCGCACAGACAGGCAAGTCACAAAGAAGTTGATTTTGGCTCACAGTTCCAGCCACGGGGGCTGAGAAGGGGCAGACCTGGTGAGGACCTTCTTACTCACACAGCAAGAGACAGGGAGCACACAAATGTCTCCTTGGGTTCCACCCTTATGATCTAGTACAACACCAACTGCCTCCCAAACACCTACCTGTAAATACCGTAGTTGGATTGCGTTTTCACCCTCTTAGCACCCCACAGTGGGATTAAATTCCAGAGAGAACAGACCACATTAAACCATAACTACAACAGAACACTACTGAGCTTTAAAAAGGAATGATGACAAATTCTACAACACAGACAAACCTTATCCTACATGCAGTAAGTCAGCTAAATAAAAGGACAAATATTGTACAATTTCATTCTCATGAGGTTCCTAAAGTAGGGAAATTTGCAGAGCTAGTAAGTAGACCAGGGATTGCCATGGTCTGTTTTAGAGAGAAATAGGGAGTTGGTGTTTGGTGCATACAGAGGCTTCATCTGGGGAAGATAAAATAATTACTATAGATGGATGGGTGATAACAATTACAAAATGATGTGACTATACCTAATGCCATTAAACTGACACTTCAAAATAATCAAAGTGTCAGGGCATGGTAACACAGGACACTAATCCTCCATCCAGTAGCACTGGCATCCCATTAGAGTACCATTCAAGACCTGGCTGCTCCACACCTCAATCCAGCTCCCTGCCTATGGCCTGGGAAGGCAGCGAGGATGGCCTAAGTCCTTATGCCCCCACATCCACGGTGGAGACCCAGAAGACGCTCCTGGCTCCCACGTTCCGATCAGCCCAGCTCGGACCATTGTATTTGGGGAGTGAACCAACACTTAAGTAAAATAAATGTTTAAAAATATGACAAGTCATAATTATGTGTAAATACACACAATAGATAAAATCAGATATAAAAGCAAAAGTTATAAATCATTAGCATCTGTGTGCCCTATTCATCTTCCTGTTGTCTCATTCACAAGCACCTCATTAACTATTGGATGCATTCTCCCACTAAGACTGTCACATCTACTGGCTGCATGCACAGCTGAGAATGAAATTTCATCATGAGATAATACACATTTGTCAAGAAGGATAAAGCCAACATAAAAACAGAAAGTTATTGTATTTGTTTAGCACCAAAAGTCCCTCCTTTATATACTTTGCATTCAGGAATCAGAATAAATGTCTAAAAAATTTTTTTAATACCAAGCAGGATTTGTCTCCAAAGAAGATTAAACCCAAGAAGGTTAGCCCAGGAAAAGCCCCATTTTGGTGGTATGGGTCAAAACAAATTGGCACCAACGCCATATAAGAGGGAAAAGTGAAGAATGTGGTTTTATTTTGGATTTGCTGTATGTGAGATATTTTGGGGTCAGCAAAACAAACAAACTGGGAGTTGAAATATGATCCAAATGGTGAGGAAAGCGTCAGTCTAAAAGAGAGAAACAGTTAGCAATGTCAGGCCAAGGAGGCCACATCAGCAAAGGAGAACTGCAGTTGAGACGAATGGGAGACCAGATAGCACAACTGACTAAGCTATGTCAGCAATAAGAAGCTAGAAGACAGGAAGCTGCCACGGAGGTCACTACCACAGAAGAATTCAAGGGAAATATCAAACAGTATGACAGAAGATGCAACTAACGCAAATATTACTAGGTATTTGGACCTGACTATAATTTGAGTTATTGGTAAACTTCTGAAACTGAACTAAGACTACCCTGTTACCATCACAGTGTACACCTGCAGGAAGTACTACTGAGAAGTCTGGAATTACCTGCATATGGACGCACTGGAAGAAAAATTCAAAGAGCCATGGAGGGACCTACAGTACATTCTACTCAGCACACATTCCCAGCTCTGTCGGCGAATCAAATGCTGCCTTTTCCCAAAGATATCTGGGTTCACACTATGTTAGCAATGCCAGAAAAACTTAATTAATTGTGCTTTAGCATATAGCAAGTATTACTACTGCAGAATGCTGAATGTTGATTTTCAGACTGGTATTCCAACACTGTCCACTATATCATTCATGTACCCAATACAGTGTGTGATCCAAAATTCAGACCCCATAAGAACCACACATATTCTCCTGTTAGGGACAAACTGAATCCTCCAACAATTCTATCTTTTTGCTATGTTATCAGAAAGGCCAGAGATCAATCTGTACTCAACCTAGATGGCCTTATAGCCTCATAACCATGGCAATGTTAGCTTGTTTTTGTGTATTTCACTGATGCTGAATTTCATTTAGTTTTACTTTTTAATGCATACCCATAAAGCTCCTGAATTCCAATGTAAAACAAGCTTAGCAACAAATTAACAACTTGGGCCCGGTGCCGTAGCCTAGCGGCTAAAGTCCTCGCCTTGAAAGCCCCGGGATCACATATGGGTGCCGGTTCTAATCCTGGCAGCTCCACTTCCCATCCAGCTCCCTGCTTGTGGCCTGGGAAAGCAGCTGAGGATGGCCCAATGCCTTGGGACACTGCACCTGCATGGGAGACCCGGAAAGAAGTTCTAGGTTCCCGGCTTCGCATCGGCACGCATCGGCCCGTTGCGGCTCACTTGGGGAGTAAATCATCGGACAGAAGATCTTCCTCTCTGTCTCTCCTCCTCTGTGTATATCTGGCTGTAATAAAATGAATAAATATTAAAAAAAAAAAAAACAGGGCCCGGCAGCATGGCCTAGCGGCTAAAGTTCTCGCCTTGAAAGCCCCGGGGTCCCATATGGGCGCCGGTTCTAATCCCGGCAGCTCCACTTCCCATCCAGCTGCCTGCTTGTGGCCTGGGTAAGCAGTCGAGGACGGCCCAATGCCTTGGGACCCTGCACCCTCGTGGGAGACCTGGAGAAGGTTCCAGGTTCCCGGCTTCGGATCGGCACAGCACCGGCCGTTGCGGCTCAGTTGGGGAGTAAATCATCAGACGGAAGATATTCCTCTCTGTCTCTCCTCCTCTCTGTATATCTGACTTTGTAATGAAAATAAATAAATCTTTAAAAAAAAAAACAAAAACAAAAACAAAAAAACAAATTAACAACTTACGGGAGATGTATTCATTTTATTTGTTCTTGGAAACATGAAGAGGACTCTGGACCTACAGCTGCAAGAAAATGAAAGGGCACAATAAGAGAAAAGGTATGTCTTGCCCCTAAAAGCCATTATGCATTGCAAGGCCATGACAGAAAGGAACAATGTACATGTTAGCTGAGATAAAACCAAAACCAAGAGACTATTGTGCAGTGCAAGCAAAATCACACCAAACAAGTCTAAGGTTTATAATGAGTCTTTCTTAACCAAGCTTGGTGATAACAGGGCCCACTAGAAATAGCAAATCACAAATCCATACAGTAATCCAGAAAATCAAAACCCCAAGAGGAACAAATGGTCATTACCCTAAAGTCCATTCGTTAAGCTGAAGACCTATGTCCCAGCTTCCCCAACAACATAAGTCACCTAACTGACATGCAATAAATAACCTGGGCACACTTCCAAAGCTGCAGATTTTTCACCTTTCCCTGGCTTCTCTACCCACACTCCATTACTGCTAGGTTTCACCTCTCCTAAAACTCCCCAAAGTATGGACATTAGAAATACAAAGCATAGGGCCCGGCGCTATAGTGAAATGGTTAAGGTCCTCGCCTTGAACGTGCCAGGATCCCATATGGGTGCCGGTTCTAATCCCAGCAGCTCCACTTTCCATCCAGCTCTCTGCCTGTGCCTTGGGAAAGCAGCCAAGGACGGCCCAAAGCCTTGCGACCCTGCAACCGTGTGGGAGACCCGGAAAGAAGTTCCTGGCTCCTCGCTTTGGATTGGCACAGCACTGGTCGTTCTGGTCACTTGGGAAGTGAATCACTGGACGGAAGATCTTCCTCTCTGTCTCTCCTCCTCTCTATACATTTGCCTTTCCAATAAAATAAATAAATCTTAATAAATACAAAGCATCTTACCGTTGCTATCTTCATTGTCCCGCCCAAGCAGTAAACAGAGGGTGAGGAAAACAGACACACAAGGCGCCATGCTCAGGGGATATCTGTCCTCAGTTTGTCCTTGGGAAGCCAGAGAGCAAGCAGGTACTGGGGAGGCCAAGAGTCAAGTGCCAGAGAGACAGAGTCACAATAACCAAGAGTGAGCCCCTCCCTATCATGGGCCTTTCTAGAGGCTTGTGAGGGGAGTAGTTACACAATAATGCAATACTGCCCCCTTTCAGGTTCCTGGTGATGATAGGTGAGAGTTGCAGGTGGACAGGAGGGAACACCTAGGTGTTGGGGGGGTGGCTTCTAAGTTCGTGACCCTATACTAACTGCCTACCTCACCACAACTTCTCTGTGAGGCAATAACCCTTTACACATGACAAGGGGCGGGAAAACTTCACTGAAATCATACCCACTATTTTATTAACTGGTAGATGTTAAATAAAAGTTATCATTAGGTTAATGAAAACGTTTATCTGCTGATTCTATAAAAATAAACACTGCTATAAAGACATAGAGTTTAAAACGGTTGTTTAATGGAGGATGGTGCAAGTGCTTGCGCTGCTGTGCCCACAAAGGAGACTGGGCAAAGCTCCTGGCTCCTGATATTGGTCTCCCAGATCCAGCCCCTGTGCTATTTGGGAAGTAAATCAGCAGATACCTGTCCTCTTGAAGGAGCTGAATGTCAGTGGACTAGTGACTTATCAGGAGCCAAGAACACGTGGTGTGATGGTTCATCTTGGAGCAACCAAGTCTCAATGCTCTCTCTTCTTCTCTCCCTCTGCTAGTAACTTTGGTAACTTAAAGAAGACCCTACCCCACCCCAAGGCTATCTCCTCCTCTCTCTAAGTTCAGGTTGGCTATGTTGCTCTTCCTTTTTAGCTATCTTTAAGTTCAATTACCAAACAAGGGCCCCAGTCCAGGTAGCCTTAGTGGCTAAAGTCTTTGCCTTGTATGTGCCAGGATCCCACATGCACTCCCCATCCAGCTCCCTGCTGGTGGGCTGGGAAAACAGTCAAGGACGGCCCAAAGTCTTGGGATCTTTTTTTTTTTTTTTAAAGATTTATTCATTTTATTACAGCCAGATATACACAGAGGAGGAGAGACAGAGAGGAAGATCTTCCGTCTGATGATTCACTCCCCAAGTGAGCCGCAACGGGCCGGTGCGCGCCGATCCGATGCCGGGAACCTGGAACCTCTTCCGGGTCTCCCACGCGGGTGCAAGGACCCAATGCATTGGGTCGTCCTCAACTGCTTTCCCAGGCCACAAGCAGGGAGCTGGATGGGAAGTGGAGCTGCCGGGATTAGAACCGGCGCCCATATGTGATCCCGGGGCTTTCAAGGCGAGGACTTTAGCCGCTAGGCCACGCCGCCGGGCCCAGTCTTGGGATCTTGCACCCGAGTGGGAGACCCGGAAGAAGCTCCAGGCTCCTGGTTTCAGACTGGCTCAGCTCCAGCCACTGCAGTCACTTTGGAAGTGAATCAGCAGACAGAAGTTCCTGTCTCTCCTCCTCTATGTATATCTCATGTTCCAGTAAAAATAAATAAATCATAAAAAAGTTTAATCAACATATAAAACCAACCCTAGGGACTCTTAGTTCCACCCAAGATAGTGGTTAACAAAGGCTTGCATATCCTGGCCTTTGTAACAAGAGCTTTGTCACCCTGGCATTGTGGGTTATAAAAGTCTACAAGTTCGGGCCCGGCGGCGTGGCCTAGCGGCTAAAGTCCTCGCCTTGAAAGCCCCGGGATCCCATATGGGCGCCGGTTCTAATCCCGGCAGCTCCACTTCCCATCCAGCTCCCTGCTTGTGGCCTGGGAAAGCAGTCGAGGACGGCCCAATGCATTGGGACACTGCACCCGCGTGGGAGACCCGGAAGAGGTTCCAGGTTCCCGGCTTCGGATCGGCGCGCATCGGCCCGTTGCGGCTCACTTGGGGAGTGAATCATTGGACGGAAGATCTTCCTCTCTGTCTCTCCTCTGTATATATCTGGCTGTAATAAAATGAATAAATCTTAAAAAAAAAAAAAAAAAAAAAAAAAAAAAAAAGTCTACAAGTTCTCAGGTGCATCATCCTAAAAGCATGGATGATGGTAGCAGTGTAGTTTAATAAAACCCCTTTATTTTTAAATTCTGCTGGAAAGGCAGATATACAGAGAGGAGGAGAGACAGGAAGATCTTCCGCCCCATGATTCGCTGGTGCAGGGTCCCAAAGCTCTGGGCCGTCCTCGCCTGCTTTCCAGGCCACAGGCAGGGAGCTGGATGGGAAGTGGAGCTGCCGAGATTAGAACCGGTGCCCATATGGGATCCCAGGGCGTTCAAGGCGAGGACTTTAACCACTACATTATCATACCAGGCCAAATAAAACTATTTCTCTGTTAAGCATCTTCTCATTGTCTGTTCAATCAATCCTGACACTCCCTTTCCTCTCTCACAAATACGTAAATTTTTACAAAACAAGCAAGTAAATAAATAAGATGGTTACTTAACTTACAGTACAACAAACGAAGCACTGTGAAGTCACTAATATTTACACTACAGAAAAAGGCTAAGATGATATTAATCTCCCACTAATACAGACAAATCACACAGGATGCTATAATAACATTTCTATTAAATTTCAGAGAAAAGCATACATCTTCCAACCTCATATTTTTGGTCCACACTTACATAAATAAAACATATGCAATGCATACTATCCTAACATATTTTTCCAGTAATGGCTCTAAATGTCACAGGCCTTCCCCACAATGACCCACGGCTTTGCCATTTCACTGGTTTTAGCCAATGAACACCATAAGGTGTGACACACAGTTTTGAAAAGTAGATGCCTGCTGGAATTTGCCTTCTTGGAATCCTGCTGTCTTGTGAAAAGCTGCAGGGCTTGCCTACTGGAGCCAGTACAAGCCACAGGGAATATAAGTAAAACCATCTTCAAGGAGCCAGATGACTAAACCAGCACAGGAACAACGCTGCTGGACTCACCTTAAAAGACTAACTCGGAATTACAAATAAAATGACTGGGTTTTGTTGATTCATTACATACGCTGATACTCTGAGCAGAAAGGAAACACAACTAAACTACACAGCGAGTACCATCACTACAAGTTCAGGAGCCTGAAGTTTTCATAAGTGTGCAAAATAACCAGATGGTGCTAAGAAAGATTACAGGAATCACACACACAAATCGGAGATCATAGGTTTTGCTTTAAACTCTTACCAATATGTAGCCATCGTACTGTGTCTTATTTATATTTTAAGAAACTAATTAGCAGTGAGAGCATGATTCAGCCCAATTTCCCCAATTGAAATAGTGGGAAACACGCTATTACATTGCTATAGTATTTAAGATGATCAAGAATGGATTACTGACATTAACTTGCATTATAAACCTTTTGGGCAGGCACGGCATGGTAGCCTAGCGGCTAAAGTCCTCACCTTGCAGGCGTCAGGATCTCATATGGGCGCCGGTTTGTATCCCAGCAGCTCCATTTCCCATCCAGCTCCCTGCTTGTGGCTTGGGAAAGCAGTTGAGGACAGCCCAAAACCTTGGGACACTGCACCCGTGTGGGAGACCCAGAAGAGGCTCCAGGCTCCTGGCTTCTGGTCCGCACAGCTCCAACTGTTGCAGCCACTTGGGGAGTGAATCATCGGACGGAAGATATTCCTCTCTGTCTCTCCTCTTCTCTGTATATCTGACTTTGCAATTAAAAAAAAAAAGATAAATCTTCCAAAAAAATCTACTTTTGAATGACTGCAGCTCCTGAAACTGATCTCAAAAACAAACATGAGTTTTGAATTTATTGTAGCAAAATAGAAACTGCCTGTCCAAAAGGTTAGGATGACCGCATAGTCCACTAAATGTGACAGGATCAACTTACTGATCCTGCATTACTCTGCTTATCAGGTAGAAAGACCCAGGCAAACCCTCCAGAACCACCAGGACAACTGTGCGGACAGAGGAGCATTGCCATGGCGGTGGCGCCAGCTGTGCAGGGCTGCACCTCCAGAATCTCTGAGGGAAAATGACACCCGGTAGCCTTGGAGAAGGCCAGGACACAAACGCTGGCCTGCTCGTCGCCCCGCTCCCGAATCCGGCAGTTGGTCACTCCCAGGTGACAGGAGCAGCCAGACCGCGCTGGGATCTTCTCTTTCCTGCAGTCAGTCGGCGTTCCCTCAGAGAGTCCTATTCTCCGAGGCCACTTCCTCACACCCGGCTACTTCATCCCTCCTCACGGAATGCCCCATTGCTGGAAACCAGGTCCTTGTAGAAACGTCTACAAACCCTGGACCGTCCGGCAGGCAAGACGGGGCAAGGACGTGCACTTGCTGCAGGAGCAGCTCGGAGCTACAAGTACAGGCGCCTCACTGACAGTTACAGGCGCCCCGAAACGACATCCCGCCGAGGGGAGCGGGGCGTCCGCGGACGGGGGGCCCTCCTCAGGAGCCAGGGGGCCCATTCGCCCCATCGATCTGCACGCTCACCCCGCCGCGGCGCCCCCAGCCCGGCGCCCAAGCAGCCCCGAGGCCAGTCCTGCACGCCGCGGGCAGCCTGGCCTCCGGGCAGAGCTAAGCCACCCCAGGACGCGCCTCCGCTGACGCGCCGGGGTCGCAGCGCCCCAGGTGCACGGCGCCCCTGCTCCCCCAAGTGCGGCCCAGGGCCCCCCCGACACGCGGCGTTCCTCGTCTCCCAGCACACTGACCTTTACGGACATGGAATCCAACCCCAGAGTCTGCACAACAGATAGACGCGGCCACAACATCTGGATTTCCGGATAAAAGATGGCGTGTGGGCGGGACAGCGCGTGCGCAGGGGACTCGGGCAGCCCCCTCCCAGGGTCTTGGCTGCGAGGCCAAGGGAAAGGGAGACTACATTTCCCAGAGGCGTCCACGCCCCTCCTGTCGGTACAATGAACATGCGTAGTGCCTGGCCTTGGCCCAGAGCTGGCTACGTGGAGATTACACCTTCTAGAAGGTATACAATTAAAGTTCATGTTACCTTTGTCATAATCTCAAGGACTTGTTCCCTGAGTTAACCATTGATATTAGGGTAATTTGTGTAATTCAGGCATTTTCTTATACATTTATGTGCAGCTTATATCACTTAGAACAGAAGTCACATTTTATGTGAATTCTATTTTTGGAATATTACCATAAAAATACTAGATTAAAATTTGAACTAAACCAATATGCACTTTTTAAAGTTATCAGAAATCACTTTTTTATTTTTTAAAGATTTTTTTTTATTGGAAAGGCAGGTATATAGAAAGACAGAAAGATCTTCCATCTGTTGGTCACTCCCCAAGTGTCCCCAACGGCCAGAACTGACTGATCTGAAGCGAGGAGCCAGGAGCCTCCTCCGGCTCTCCTACGAGGGTGCAGTGTCCCAAGGCTTTGGGCCGTCCTCGACTGCTTTCCCAGGCCACAAGCAGGGAGCTGGATGGGAAGCGGTACAGCTGGGAATAGAACTGGGACCCATATGGGATCTCTATGCCTGCAAGCCAAGGACTTTAGCCACTAGACTACCATGCCAGGCCTTCTTTTTTATTATTTAAAAATTATTTATTAGAGTCTCAGAGAAAGCAAGACAGCTCCCATCAGCTAGTTTTACTCCCCCAAATTCCCTCAATGACTGGCACTAGGCTGGATATAAAACAAGGATCTGGGAACACATGGTATTAGCAACCAGATTACCTCATCAGTCACTGCTGTCGCCTAGGGTCCTGATTAGCTGGACTCAGAAGCCACAGCTGAGAGGTGACCCTGTATTCCAATGTAGGCATCTTGAGCACCAGCCTAAAGGCCCAACCATGCACCAAAACACACCTTTGATGTTTTTAATCCCTTCTTACTCTGAGAACTGGGATGAATGCACAGAATTTATTTCACATAGGTAGGCACCAACCACACAATTCTTGGAGACAGTGATTGGCAACATTTGTGAAATGTGGGCAATACAAATCTGTTCTCTTTAGAAGTCAAGTCTCTCTCAGAAATGCCTCTTGGGGCCAGCAGCATAGTGCAGCAGGTTAAGCCAACACCAACATCCCATGGGCTACTGGTTTAAGCACTGGCTACTCCAATCCAGAAGTGGCAGCAGATGACATAAATGTATCCCTGCATCCACATGAAAGTCCCAGATACAAGCTCCTGGCTTCCTCCTGTGTCAGCCATTGTGGCTGTTTGGGAAGTAAACCAGTGGATGGCCGATTCTTTCTTTTCCTTCTTCCCTCCTTTTCCTTTCAAAGTAAGTCTTTTTTTTTTTTAGATTTATTATTTTTATTCCAAAGTCAGATATACAGAGAGGAAGGTCTTTTGTCCAATGATTCACTCCCCAAGTGGCCGCAACAGCTGGCGCTGAGCCAATCCAAAGCCAGGAGCTTCTTCCGGGTCTCCCACACAGGTGCAGGGTCCCAAACCTTTGGGCCGTCCTCCACTGCTATATTCCCAGGCATCAAGCATGGAGCTGGATGGGAAGTGGAGCTGCTGGGATTAGAACCGGCGCCCATATGGGATCCCAGGCATGCAAGACGAGGACCTTAACCATTACTCTATCATGCCAAGCCCTCAAAGTAAGTCTTTTTAAAAATACTGTGTGTCACTCCTAACTGAATAAACAGATGAAACCCATTACAATTTCATACTGTTCTGGAAGTACAGACCACTGAATTAGAGAACAGAAAGAAGTCTTTATATGAAAATAAAGTAAGGAATATTTTTTTTAAAAAGAATATGAAAAGAAATGCACCTTATGGAAATGACTTAAGGAAAGGTGGAAATCCAAGCTCAGAGCTATTTATTCTGTTAGGTCCAAAAGATCCCCGAACCATGGACAGACGAGTTCCACATGCAACAATGCAAAAGCAAAAAAACTTTATTGCTAGCTCGAGCTAGGGTCCATGTCTCATCCATCGCAGTGGAGTCTTGGTAAGGACCCCGCTTGTCTCTTTCAGACTCTTTTTATCCCCTTAGTCATGTACAAAACGTGTCCAGCAAACAGTCCTTATCTTGGTCGTGTATAACTCATACTGGTGTAGGCCACATTCCCGTGCAATCCACACCAGTGCAGACAACATTCTGCCTGCAGATGTGCGGATGACCCTGATTGGCCCATCTCCAAGGTCACTGCCCCCTGCCCACTCCATCACTCTGAAGAAAATGCAACTTTGAAGTGAAGTGAGACTTAGGCCTACTCTCTGGCCTTAGCCCTATCATGACATCGGTCCTGTTCTTTATGCAGCAAAGCCAAGCCCAATAGAGCGGTTATGCTAAGAAACTCTCTCATCACTACTGTTGTTAAGAGTAAATCCCTGCCACCCAGCCTTGCACCCACAACTCCACAATACCCATTACTCGTAACAGGCAAAACCAAAGCTTCAGTGGCTGTCAGTCCAAATATCTTACAAGGATCCACACTGCCACACAACAGCGTCACTGTAATATCTTGGCAGTAGGAAGAGACACAAGCCAAAGTGTGTTTGTGCAAATCCTGAGAACTCAGTGATGTCTGTGAGGAGTAATTCAAACACTGACCCTGAAGGCCTCAGCCATTTTGGACTCCATACTATTTCTTTTGCACTGTTCTGGTTATCCACAAATGAGATGTAATCCCATGGCGTCTTACCTGGGAACCTCACTCATGTTCTCTCGCGCCCCCTCCCCTAGTCCTGCCCACTTACCATCACCTGTGATAATCTCCCTCAGCAATTGCTGGGGCCCACCCACAGCCCTCCCAACCAATTCCACATGCCCTACACATCTTCCAGGCTCACCTGGCTCTCCCCGCCCTCCTCCATCTTGCCCCTTCCCCTGCCCTAGCAGCCCCTTATCCTGCCATCATGGCAGGAGATGTTTGCCTTCTTGTTCTCCCTCCTCCACTCCTGCTTCTCCTGTTCCTACCCTGCTGGAATAAAGGACCTCTTAAGCATCTTGCTGTGTCTAGCATTTTGGATTGTAGTAAACTTATCATGAAAAGAGGACTTGGCTGTGAAAATTAGCTGCACACAAGGAATTAACTGCATGTAAGAACTTAAGTGCACCTAAAACTAAGAGTCATCAGGATGCTACAACCTCCAACATACAATTTCTGTTTATTTTCCTTTATTGTTCTGTAGGAAACAGTAGTAACAATAACAAAAAAAAAAATCAAATACATCTACCCAGGGTACTCGCTCAGGTTCTCTTCGGGAATCCCAGAAGCAAGCCTTTACTGTTCTGAATGGAGGTCAAAGCTGAGGTGGGTGTCCTCTCCCATGGCCTCTCCCTGCCAGCCTGGGTGGATTCTCTGAAGCAAAGCTGAAGCAGTTGGCATCAAAGGACTGAGAACAAATACGCACGTGTCGTGCCGTCTCACCTGCAGGGTTTCCTGATCCACTTATCCTGACTCGGATGAGCTTCCTGCATGGGAAGCTGATATCCTCATCACCAGGACACTGCTATGTACCACTCACCTTCATTCCTTCTGGGAACTCCGGTGGATCTCACAGGCATTCCGCTCAGCAAAGTAGTATCTACACAAGGAACTCTTGGAGACTGTCCACCTTCAAAGCACAGGGTTAGAGACAGAGTCTGTTCCCAAGCACCCAGGGGCTTCTCACAAAGGCAGTAATTCCTCAAAGAGATACAAGATTGGGTTCTCCAAGCACAGAAGGAGATCAGGCTACCCAACTGGAAGCCGACTGCCACAAAGTCATCAAGTGACCAGAAAGGTGTGCCTGGAAAGTCCATTTTGGAGAAGCCTGAAGGAGAAGAGACAAGGAAACCGTGGAGGCCAAGTTACATAGTGAGTGTTTGTGACACATACAGGATGTCCATTACATTGAAGAGAAACTAACACCAATCAGTCTTCAAACATGAGCGGTGCCAGGGACTGAAAGCGCCTCTGCAAGGAACCAGACTACCAAGAACGGGAAGCTTGTAAATTCCAGGACTCTGGCTAGTGGATTCCATTTTATTTTATAGCATCAGAGAATTAACATCTGCTAGCAGAATACAAAAATTAAACAGTAATCTATTTAAAACTCCTAGAATGGGGAATGTGGTTTAAAAAAGGGGAATTTAGAAATAAGTTGAAAAACATGTTTGAAAAAAAACCTCTAATTAGGACAGTTGTAGCATACATAAGCATATGTTTATTTCACATTCCCAAAGAAGACTCTGATTTTGCTTTCCAGGAAAAATATAAAAAATATATAGGTATTCATATCATCACATTCTGGAAGGCAAATTTTCAAATTTAAACATATATTTAATTTACAATAACTAAAACACTTTAAAAATAGCAGCAACATTGGCTTTTAAATATGCACAATATTATACTAGATCACTCAAATCACATGTTTTGGTGGCTCTTTATTATTAATATCTAGTACCCACACACAATTTACAGATGCCAAGAGCCTGGCCTAATCTCTAGATAGCTTAGGAATCTAGAATCAATAAATAGCACATAAACAACATTCACAGCACACAGGAGGCAAAATATGTTCCCCATCAGAGAAGGAACCATACCCAGAGATGTCAGGAAGAATCAAGTCTGAAGGCAGCAGGAGGGAACCTGCAGATTCCAGGCAAGAGCTCCCTGGAATGCTTGACCACATATGCCCAGGGACCACAGAAGTAAGAAATATGTGCTCAACAGGTTGATCCTCCACCTGCCAGCGGCAGGATCCCATATGGGTGCTGGTTAATGTTCCTGCTGCTCTACTTCCCATCCAGCTCCCTGCCTGGGAAAGCAGTGGATGATGGTCCAAGTCCTTGGAGCCCTGCATTCACATAGGAGACTCGGAACAAGCTCCCATTTGAATCAGCTCTGGCTATGGCAGCCATCTGGGAACAGAAGACCTCTCTATCACTCCTTCTCTTTCTGTAAAAAACTGCCTTTCAAATAAAAATAAATAAATCATTTTTTTTAAAAAAGGTGATTGCCATCACGACATTGTGGAACCTGAAGCCAAGGTGGGTCCTTCCCAAGCTATTCTTTCCCCACTCACACAGCCCAATTCCCATGATTGATGGGCAAGGCAAAGTAAAATTTGGCTTTGGCATTGAGAACCTGGATGATCCCTGAGCTCTCTGAGGTCATGGTGTCTCTCCAAACAGTCTCATGGGCAGGAAAAGTCCAGCGGACTAAAGACAGATGGAGTGTGGATCCCTGCACAAACTGTTGTGGAGTGGTTGGTTTACAGGATGAACACCAACTACAAAAGCTCTCTGAGTGGTCCCCAGAGACCGGTGGAGGGGTAGCCAGGGTCTCCCTTATACCACCCACTCACCATGACCTGGGTGTCGCTCCTGTGTAGCTTCTGAGCAGCCACTGAGGGGCCAGCTACGACTCTGGCTCAGCTCAGAGAGACCACAGGGAAAATCAAGTGCTAGGACAAGCAGCCACCAGCAAGCTCCTCTGACCCAGCTTGCCCACTCCGTTCACACCAAATCCAGGTGGTACTCTGCATGATCCAGCAGACCAGATGCCCAGCTCTTCCCCTCAGGTCTCACTGCAGTGATGTGCAGGTGGGATTCCCTTTTGTAACTGATGTTTTTGAAGACAAAGTAATCCACTCTCTCTGTTGTTCTTCTAGCTTTTCTGCCAAACACTTGGTCAAGACAGGGTCTACCTTAGAGTCAAATTTATTCGCAAACCAATGCCCATCTTTCATAAGCCACCTTAATTCCGCAGCTCCGTAAATACACACACTTCGAAGGTGAGATCCAGTACAGCTAGGGTATAAATAGCCCTCATAGTAGTTCCATTTGACAAGGCGGGTCTTACTCTGTAGGTCAGTCACATCAGGAGCTGACCTGGAAATCTCTCCAGGCACTCCTGGAACGCGGATCAAGGTTGCCCAGAAGTGCTCATCAGGCGAGTAGGTGTCTTGAGACCAGGCAAAGAAGTCTTTCACCAGGGAGCTGTTGGAGACATAGTTAACAAAGGCATGACTGAGCACAAAGTAGGCACTGCCAACAAAGATTTCAATGCCGTGTGGGGGCGCCCCTTTGGAGGATTTTGTCCTCACTGGCACCTGTGCTGCGTTGTAAGGCACTTGCCTGAGCTCATGGTGGTACATGAATCTCTCAGTCTTGCTGCTGGGGGGTTTGATTGTCTCCAACATGTTTGCTCCGTTGAGCTTCTTCAACTCTGACACCAACTCAAAGTTTGACTTCAGGGGAAAATCCTGCCCACACAGATTGATAACGTATTTCCACTGTACAGAAGACTTCAGCAGGTCTGACAAGCAATTCAGATCTGCCTGGAGCCTGGAAACGTGTGCATACTGCACAGCCTCCAGCTTGGAGGCAATGAAGACATTGGAGAAGCACTTTGCTAGGTTGTTCATAGCAACTTTGAAGGTGACCGGGGACTTGAGGTCGTAATGGATGCAGTAAACATTGTGCGGGGTGTAAATGGCCCGGAGCAGCCTTTCCACCATGATTGCATCTTTGTGGACAACTAGTGAATAGGCAATCGGGAAGTGCCTCTCCTCCCTCGACACAGGCCTGGGGTCATACTGCCTGAGAGCCTGGTAAATGTCGCAGTCACGGGTCATGGCCATGACGTCCTCATCCTCAAGGTCGATGATGTGTCTCTTTCGGATTTCCAGGCTTTTGCCGATCTCCAGGGGCTCCTGTTCAAAGACAGCTGAGCAGTTAACTTCATCCCTGTCTGCATCTTTAAGGTGGGTGTACCTGTGCCTCACAAAGGGCGAGGTGCTCAAAGTGAACTCCACAAGGTATAGGTCTCGGGGTGGGAAGAGGAGTCTCCTCACGTCCAGCAGCTTCACCAGGGACAGCAGCCACAGGGTCAGGAACACAAAGAAGATCTGCTGCTGCAGGGTATACTTGAGACAACATCTGAAAATCTTCATTCTGCAAGAGGACAGAGGAGTGCCAGGATTAACAAAGGGCACCAAGCACCAGGAGAAAACCAGTTGAGTTTTCCCTGAGTCCACGAGTGATGTCCACCTGCTCAAAGATGGAGACAGTCAGGTTCATGCCCTTGGAAGACTCCAGAGAGGGAAATGGAGAAGGTGGAATGGTGAGATCCCATGCTGTTCTGTGTTAACCCAGCTTTGGGAGCTGTTGTGTGCCAAGCAGAATGGAAGACAGACTCCTAGAACATAAATGCAGTCACCAGCTGGTATTTGTGGAGGACAGTCCAGGCCAAAGACATCCCTACAAAAAGGGCAGAATATGTGCACCAAGTCTATACAGTCCTTGCTGGGCTACTTGCACCACCACCATTTGCATGGATTCAATACTTGGTGCTGGGCAAATTCAAGCTGTGCTTTTTAGAACTTTCTGGAAAAGTATTTTTCAAATACTCTCATCCACAGACGGTTGGATATGTAGATGCAGAAGTTGCAGACATGAAGGGCCAGCTGTGTGATGTCAGAGGAGGGATCGCTCCAGTTTGGGCAGATGTACAGCACACTGCACATCCTCAAGAGGTCCCCCTGCTGCCCAGGGGCACACATGTTCTGACCCCATGTTCAGGTTCCAATAAGCCTGCGGTCTGCTTAGACGGGAGCCCAGTGAATGCCATGTTCAGGAACAAGAGCAGCAGAGGACTCCAAGCAGCTATGTTGGACACAACAGGCTAAGCCGTGCCAATTACAGAAGCTGAGCAAACTAAACACACACTTTCCTTCACTTCTGTTTTGTTAGTATCCATTTCCTCGCAAGGATCAACAGTTTAGCTCCTAACACACAAAGGGCTCTATAGCAGTTGAGAACCATCCCATTGCTGCAGCTTCATCCTGGCCTTGTGCGTTGAGTTCAGCTGTCTACAGCTTCACGACAGTCAGCATGTGTCTGGGCCTTTAGCCTAAACTCATGGCACGGGGCAGAAGCTGACATAGCTAGCATGGCTCTGAGGCAAGTGACAGTTGGCCACCCTCAGGTTTCAAGCTTAGGTCATGAGTGAGGACCTCATCATATACCAAGCCAGAAACCAGCAGAGTGTCCAGTTTAGTTTCAGACTCATGGAGCTGAACAACTGTAGGACATGCTCACAGGGAGGAAGATTCCGGGACATGAACATGGAGCCGGGACTCAGAGAGCAACAAGGGTGTGTATGAGGAGCGTAAGGTCAGGAGCATGGGGCAGCCCCTGTGGAGGGGGATACTGGCCACCTAAGCCAGACTCTGCGGTGCAGTCTGTGGTCATGAAGGAACAAGTCCAGAAGCCTGAGCCTATAGGCAAATTCAGTGCTACAGCAAAATAAGTCATAGGGAAGCCAACCCCAGTTC
Source organism: Ochotona princeps (assembly GCF_030435755.1). Taxonomy (NCBI): domain Eukaryota; kingdom Metazoa; phylum Chordata; class Mammalia; order Lagomorpha; family Ochotonidae; genus Ochotona; species Ochotona princeps. The sequence continues at coordinate 176,964 of NC_080859.1, forward strand.
ATGGGAAGGAGCTTACACAAACACTCAACTAGAGTGAGTCTTAGGGCAGTGAGGTAAGCCATTCCCTGCCAATGCTCTTGGAAAAGCAGTGGAACATGGTTCAAGTGTTTGAGACCCTGCTGTTTATGTGGGAGACCCAGACGGAGCTCCTGGCTCCTGGCTTTGGTTCAGTCCAGTTCCAGCTGTCATGGCCATTCGGGAAGTGAACCAGCAGACAGGACATCTCGTTCTGTGTCTCTCCCTCTTCTCTCTCTGTAACTGTGTTTTAGATAAATGAATCTTTTTAAAAACTAGTCTTGCCCAAATAAAATGTTTGCTTTTCTTTTCTTTGTCAGGCAAGGACTGTCTAATCAACTCAGTTAACTCTTCCCCGGTGCAATGAAAAGACCTGGAATTTCCAGAGGCTTCTCAAGTCTCCCAGAGTTGTCATGTTCATTTAATAGCCATCTTCACACTAACACAGAAAGGCCAGCCTCCATCCCCATTACACACTTCCAGGGCCTCCTCAGGTCAGCTTGGGACCAGGAGGTCACAAGAAGGGAAAGGAGCCCAGAGGTGTCCTCCGGGAACTGGCTTGGGCTCCTGGACTTGAAGTTCCCAGGACAGGGACATTGCTCAGTTCAGAATGAAGAAGCAGGGCCAGACCCTGGCTCTTGGCCTACCTGGTTTGGAGTGCAGCTTGGCTAAGTGAGCAGAGCCTGTTTTATCCCTATAAAGCAGCAGTCAGTGCTACCCACCCCAAGTGCAGATAAACCCCTTGCCTTGGTTACCAAGGCCAAAAAGGCCTGGAACTGCAGGACAGGGGAAACAGAGGAGGTGCAACGCCCTTGGGTGTGTGTGTGAGTCTCTGACGAACCCCAAAGGGGCTGTGGCTTCTCCCTAGCTGGGGCGAACACCAGGGCCAGGCCATGCACCAAGGGAGAGGGGCTCAGAGGAGACCAGAGTTTAGAGACTGGGCTGGGTGTTTCAGAAAGCTGGACCCAGCTCCCACCTGCAGTGGGGAGAAGTGGACAGTGTGGGTACAGCTACTGCAGCCCAGAGGCCACGGGGCTGGTGACTGGGAAGGGGCTCCTGGTGTGGGCAGCTATGCTGGCCATGGGCTCTGAGGACAGCAGCCTGGAAACACTGAACCTGAGGGCGTGGGTGGGCACTGTGCTGCCAGGAAATGGTATTTCCTTTCCCTGCGAGCGGAGTTCATGTCCATGTGCAGTGACCAGTGCAGGTAATAGACAAAAGATGAAAATGACAGCAAGCTTGGGTGAAAAAAAGTCTGCAATAACCCAAGCAAACTGTTCCCTCACTGAGGTCCCAGCCAGGACACTGCTTGAAGTTTCTTTCCAACCACATCCTTTTCCCAAGTTGCCTGGAATCACCAAAGCCAGCAGGTGATGGGAGCACCAGGCAAGGCCTTCTTTTTTCTAACACTTTGAAAGGCAAAGTGACAGAGAGAGGGACAGATTCCAATCATTGCTTCACTCCCCACGTGCCTACAACAACTGGGGCTGGGTCAGGCTGAAGGCAGGAGCCCCAGGTAGCGGGAGGCTCATGTCCACAGCCTTCCCAGCAGCAGCCAGGACCTCGGCTTCATTGCCATTTGGGCTGTAGGTGTGCCCAGTGGCCACTTACCCACTGTGCCGCATGCCTGCCCAACAACCAACTTCTCTTTAGGCAGAAGACGGGAGCAGGGAGAAGTGCAGACATAGTTTTCTGGGGAAATAGTGGGGGAGGATGGTGATCTCTGTCTGCACTCCTCCCAGTGGCTCCCATGGGTGCCAGGGCTGGGAGAGAAGCTTCAAGATGCCATGGAGGCTCTGGCCAAACCCTGGGCCAAGGTCTCAGGCTTGTATGGAGAATGAGGCTCCTCCCACTGTGGCCCACCCTGCTGGGCTCTACTCTCAGGTTTTTCCATGCTCAAGATGATCTCGTACAATGTGAAGAAAGATCCACCCTTGGCTCTGCTGACCCAGGGACTCTTGCAATGGGTAAGCAAGAACGGAGTGAGCAGTGTGGTCTAGTGATAAGTATCCAGCAAGGGACAGGGGCTGCAGTTCAGGGAGGCCTAACCAGCGCCTGGACCCAGACAGGTCTCTCTGTGTGCCGTTCAGCGAGCTCCTGTGTGCCAGGTGCTGTGGCAGTCCCGTTCAGCGAGCTCCTGTGTGCCAGGTGCTGTGGCATAGCCAGGAGCACAACTGCCTGCTGAGTGTTGACTGTGGCTCCCTGCTCATCCTCACCCCTATCTTCTTCTCCAGCTGCCCTCCAAATGTTACCAGATCCAGGGCTTGTCTGTTCTCACTGGATGCCGACACACACTGAGCTGTGATGGCACTGTGCCACGCTGCTCCATGTCTGTGTCACATAGGGGCACAGTGATGTAACCAGCAGCAACCACGAAGCAGGCAACACCATCATCTCCACCCAAGCAAGGCCCCCAAACTCTGCCAGAGCCCAGAGTCCTGCTTGCTCAGATATACTCTAAATCCTCCATGTGACACTGCACCACAGGATACAAGAAAACCCGTGCTACTTTTACAGCAGTTCTGCTCCTCGACCAGCAGGCCCTATGCCTCAAGCTTCAGTCCTGGGTCCTCCTTCCTGTCCAGTGGACCCAGCCCTTCACTGGGAGAAGCAGCCTGTGCTGAGTCAGGCTCCATGCTTGCAATGGGAGGCGGGGCCAGGAGCAAAAGGAGTGATGAATAAATTTTCTAGGAGTGGCTAGTAGCAGCCTGCCCCAAGGGAGCTGCCAGTTATTCTGGTTCAAGCACGGCCACTGATTACTCATCCTCTTTCCCTAGTGGCCTGAGATACAAGATGGCTCTGGGAGAATTATTAACTACTTCAGCAAAGTTTTCAACTGGAGAATATTCCCTCCAACAGTTTTTACCTTGTATTGTTACAGCTTAGCTTGGAAATGGAAAAGGGGCGTTCATTGATTTAGAAAGTTCAAGATTTTGTTCTTTCCCTACCAAGGAGAATCATTACCTAGAACAGCAATGCACAGAGACAAGATGCCACACACACTCTCCTCACACGGCCAGTGAATTCCCTCCTGGCTAGGATAATGTGTAATAGCAGAACATGATTACGGCTCCTGGGGCTGCGCAGCTCACCCCCTGGGACAGCTCACACTGCTGCTGTGTCCTCACAAGCAGGCCAACCAGCTCCCCTGCCCCTGCCAGCTCCCAGACCCTATTCACCAGGGCTCTGTCCCCCGCCATTCCCACCTCTCAACACTAACACATTGTCGCTTGCACAGACAAATTCTGGGAACATATGCGGACCACAGAGAGGCAACTTCATGCTTTGGTTCCCACCAGGCAGTGGATGGGAGAGGCCCATCATGCTGGTGTCCAGTCCACCCTGGGTCCACTCCCATCCCCATTAAGGCTGCCTGAGCATGTCATTGGAGGTCAAGCAACAGCTCTTGCCCAAGGTTCAGCACTGACACTGGTTCTCCCCACATTATCTTATTTACCCATTGCACTCAGCACCTCTGTGACATAGGTAGCTATATTTATTCCTGTTTTTAAACAGAAAAAAAAAGAAAAAAGAGTCACAGAAGAGGAGTAATCCCCAGAGGCCACACAAGGAATCCTGATGCAGGTGACAGCCCATTCTGAGGTCACACTGTTAAGCGCAAGGCAGACCATCCTCTCCCACAGCAAACACACCTCGATTCCAGCAGCTCCTTTCACTCCAGGATCCGCTCTGCTCCTAGCCAGCTCAGGCGTTGCCTGCATATGAAGCCACTTCCTCATGGGCCCATCCCAACTCCATTCTCTGTGCTGCAGCCCCAATGATTTATAAACACTAAACTCAGAGCCTTTACCTAGGACTTCCATGGCAAGGACGGTTTCTTTGGAGAACCAGGAGTTGACACAGTTTGAGTTCATTCTAATTCTGTGAGATCTGTATGTATCATTCCCTTCATTCCGACACTACTTGTTTCCACTGCTGGACAACAGAGTTGTTCCCAAGTTTCAGAACTTCCTAGACACGCACCTGTCTTGGGGCTTGAGAGGTGGGAAGATGGTTGTTTTTTGTACCAGGATGTTCAGTATCTTTCAAAAGTGACAGCTAATGAATTTTTTGAGGGACCTGTGGCTTAACAGGTTAATCCTCAGCCTGCAGCCATACCCATGACTACACACTCAACGCAGCGGCCCCATGGGCTGTGCATGGGCTTCTGCCACCCAGATCACACAGCACAGCCCAAGCAGCTGCAGCACGCCTTGTCCAAGGGATGCTGCTGAGAAAGATGCCACAGGCGGCTGTATTCCCTCTAGGCAGTGGGCTCCAGGTCACAAGCATGAGTCCACAGATGCCATCCTCTTATAGTGAAGGATGGCTCTACACGCATGGCTGCGAGTGCAGAGCCCAGACAAGTCACTGGGCATTGCAGTACTCGGACACCATTTCCCCAGGGTGACTGTCCCATGTAGCCTCATGGTGGCGACTATGCAAGGCCCATGGAGCCACTCAGTCACATGACACCGGAGTGCACTATGCAGCTTGCTGCCAAGCCATGAAAATAACAGTCTGTACTCTTGGACACACAGGGGCTACACTATGTCAGCAGCTACATTCTGGGGCACACGTCAGCAGCCTACACTCGGGGGCACATGAAACCGCTGGGATGAGCCAGGCTGGAGCAGGGAACCAGGATCTCCGCCCAGGAAACACATATGGGTGGAGGGACTCAGTATCTGAACCATTACCACGGCTTCCCAGTACAGGCAGGAGCCATTACATGACATGGGAAGTGGGGATGCTACTGGAGTTAGAGGGTGGGAAGTATGGATGCTAATCCCCAGGCAAAGTGCCCACTCCTGCATAGCAGCAATATAGGCACAAACTTAGGGATCAGTGGCATCTACTCAGATGCAGGTCTGGAGTGTCCACCAGAAATGACATGTACCTTGATCACACTGCCCGTGTATGGACAGAACACACAGTTTTGAGCCATGAGGAGGGAATGTTTGTTATCTTCAGCGGACCCCACTGCCAGGTTGTGATGTTGACAAGCACCAACTGCCACATGACAGAGCCAGGCAGGGGACATCGAGACACAGGCCCAGTCACCTTCCTGCACTCACCCATGGCTCCTCTTTACTGAGACAGTCACAAATGTGTACATATTCTGTAACCTCTAATTTAAAAATAAACTTGTTCATTGAGAGACAGAGGAACTCCCGCTGTTGGTCCACTCCCCAAATACCCTGAATAGGCACAGCTGGGGCCATAGCCAGGAATCAGGATCTCATCCAGGCCACCCACGTGGGTGAGAGACTGGCTGTGTGAGTCATCTCTGCCACCTCCCCAGGTCTGACGGAGAGGGGTCTGGAGTGAAGAACCAGAGCTGGGTCCTAAACCCTCGCGCTCCCATGCAAAAAATAGCCCCCCAAAATGGGTCTTTTAGAAAGTTCTTCCAGCTTCCACACTAGGGGACTGCCAACAAGACTCCAGATAAGGCCCAGGGGATTTGGCCTGCAGGTATAAGAGGGACAGGTCTGCAGGTAGGTGTGAGAGGGACTGGTCTGCAGGTGTGAGGAGGACAAACCCACAGGTGTGAGAGGGTTTCGGCCTGCATGAAGGTGTGAGGGGAACCGGCCAACAGGTGTGAAGGGATCGGCCCACAGGTGTAAGGGTTTTGGCCTTCATGAAGGTGTGAGGGGAACCAGCCAACAGGTGTGAGGGGGACCGGCCTGCAGGTGTGAGGGGGATCGGCCCACAGATGTGAGGGGGATCGGCCCACAGGTGTAGGGGAACCGGCCAACAGGTGTGAGGGGGACCAGCCTGCAGGTGTGAGGGGGATCAGCCCACAGATGTGAGGGGGATCGGCCCACAGGTGTGAGGGGAACCGGCCAACAGGTGTGAGGGGGACCGGCCTGCAGGTGTGAGGGGGATCAGCCCACAGATGTGAGGGGGATCGGCCCACAGGTATGAGGGGGACCAGCCCACAGGTGTGAGGGGCACCGGCCTGCAGGTGTATTGCATGTGTGAGCACCTCTGTTCTTCTTCCATGTGTGAGCACCTCTGTTCTGCAGGTGTGAGGGGGGGGACCGGCCTGCAGGTGTGAGGGGGACCAGCCCGCAGGTGTGAGGAGGACCAGCCCACAGGTGTGAGGGGGATTGGCCCACAGGTGTGGGGGGATCATTCCACAGGTGTGAGGGGGATCGGCCCACATGTGTGAGGGGAACCGGCCAACAGGTGTGAGGGGGACCAGCCTGCAGGTGTGTTGCATGTGTGAGCACCTCTGTTCTGCTTCCACTCCAGAGGACCGCTATCCACTCTCTCTTTCCCCCACCTACCCTGGTAGTATGCTGGCTGGAGACCAAGCAGCCACCTCTGGACCAAAAGAGGCCTGGGGACTTCAACCCCATATCCTGTAGCCACTGGACACTCACTCCCGGTGCTTGTTATGCAAGAAAAGAAGAACAGTTTAACAACATGTACTTTGAAAAGGACAGCCCTTAACACACAGCCAACCAGAAGACTACATTTAAAGCAGACTGATGTGTCTAACCTATATCACTGTGTTATCTATATATAGCCAAGTGCAAAAATGCATGTCTCAGATCAGCTGAGTATCTCATCCGCCTCCAGGTGGAGGCAGCGAGAGGCTCTAGTTGAGTATCTTCAGGGAAGCAGTCCCCAAGGATCGCAGACTAACTGTGACATTGGTGAGACCAGGCAGTGATCACCAAACCCCAGTCAAACACCATTCAGCTTCCGGCTGACCTCTGGGCAGGGGCAGGGATGGACTTGGTCTCCAAAAGCCCGTTTGTGAATGGATGACCTTCCTGTGACTATATAACACAGCGCAGGATCTAAGAGTGACTCAACACAGAAACTTAGAGTGACTCAGCATGGAACCCTGGAGTGACTCAGCACATAACCCAAGGCTGACTTAACACGGGACCTTAGGTGACTCAGCATGGGGCACCAGATGACTCAGCACAGAACAACAGAGTTACTAACTCAGTAGGGGATCTGGGATGACACAGTCAGTGGCTTTGCATCCAGGGCCTGAGTCTGCTGCTAATATGATGTCATGGTTCCTGCCTCACCGTCAGTGAGGGAGGAACCAGGATCAGACTGTGCAGCTGCTGGGATGAGGGACCTCACTCCACCCAGGCACATTCAAGCAGAGAAAGGAGCAGATGCACCGTGGGCAGAGGGTTGGGGTCACTGATCTGGCACTGGGTGCACTCAGGGACTGCCTCATGACCTCTGGGCTCCAGCCTCCTGCACACCCTCAGGCAGCAATGGTGTCTCTAGTAATTTGGTTCCTATAGTCTACATGGACCACCTGGCTTATATTCTCAGCTTCAGCCCTGGCAGGCGCAGCTATAGCAGCATTCGGAGAGTAAACCAGCAAAAGGTCGTCCCTCTTCTGTCCTCCCCCACAGAAAACTGCTTTAAGACAGAAAAGACTCCTCTCTTCAGGCCAAACCCTCTCCCTCACTGTGTCTGCACCGTTGTGCTTACCCAGTCATCTGTCACGAGCACTGGCTGTGCCAACAGGGCTGTGCAAGGGTCAGCCCTGAGAACTCTGAGACTTTATCCTTTTGCGTCCCATCTCTACCCCTTTAGTACATTACATTCTTACTTGCTAGACCTGCAGTGAGAAGTAAACAGGTTTAAGGGAGCCAGTACACATTTAAGAAACACTAGTTCTCTTGTCTCTTTCGAGCAGTCAGGAGCATCTGGAGATGGCTCAGCATCAGGACTTTGCTCTCAGGCTGCGACTTCACCACCCTCCCTCTCACCATCTTCTCTGCAGACCCTCATTTCTGCTGGTAGCCTCGCCCACACGGCTGCCAGCAACCCCACTGTCTCCACTGCATCCTACAAGTGCTTTTCAAGTTCCAGGCTTTGCCACTTCAACCGTGTCCACCTCGGGTTCCTCTTGACCCTCTCCTAATCCAAGTGCTTCTATTTCCTCTGGCTCTGCCTGAGAGGACAGCATCATCTCCACAAACCACCACTGCCATCCTCTGTCCCAGGTCTCTCCCCCTTCATACCCAGGCCACGCCAGAGCCATTTCTTAGGTTCACAGCCATCTGCTCTTCCATCACTTTTCCTTTAATACTCCAAATGCAAACACTGCAGCAACACAGGCAGCCGGTGAAGGAAGAGAAGGAACCGGCAAGCACAGGCACTATGTCAGGCGCTGTGCTTCACAACCCAAAGCACAACTCCGTTGCAGTCCAGGGGAGTTGCCGGGAACTTGTGGTCAATCCGGAGAGATGCCAGGGCTCACAGACTGCAAGGAGGCTGGCTCACCTCTACCCCTAGCCCAGCCAAGGAGCCTGTGCCTTGGGGGCAACCTCACACACATTCTCCTCAAATAGACTAGGAGAGAAAATGAGGAGACTGACAAGATATGGCTGGAGAAGGAAAAGCAGTGAAAGAGCTTGCCAGATGCCACCCAGTGTGAAGTGGCCAGGAATGCACGTCACAGCTCCTGACCTCTGAGTTTCAGGCACTTGAAAAACAGCAGGCATGGGGCCAGCGGCCAGGCTGTGGCAGAGTGGGTACAGCTGGCATCCCATATGGGTGTCCCAGCTGCTCCATGTCTGACCAAGCTCCCTGTTAATGCCCCCTGGGAAGAGCAGCTGAGAATGGCTCAAGTGCTCAGATCCTACTACCCACATGGGAGATGTGGAGGGCCTGATCCAGCCCTGGCTGATGGGGTCATGTGGAGAATGAACCAGCAGATGGAAGACCTCCCTTTCTGTAGCTCTTTCAAATGAATAATTAAAAAAGAAGAAGAAGAAAGAAAGGAAAATAAGCAGACACATGGTCACTCTGACATCCTGCTACTTCTTAGCACATGACGATCGCCTTCCCATCAAGCAAGAAGTCACGGCCCTTACAGAACATCTCTAAGTTTTACACAATCCCCTGTTCTTCTGGTCACTTCCCTGCTGCACTAACCTGGCCCCGTGTCACACTTTCCTGTCCACCACCCGACCCGTCCACTCGAATGCACATCCCTGGGCCCACCTCTTCTGATGAGGCTGTCAACACAGCACGCTCATCTGCTGACCTTGCTGTGTGCGCTGCCCGTTCAGGCCCAGCAGCGTGAAGGGATGACGGTGCTTCCCTCACCAGGGAGATGAGCTTGAGATAACAGAGACTTTTATCAGCAGCAGGCATGGCTGTGGCCTCCTGCCAGGATGTGGGGAGCAGAACACAAGAGACGTGATAGCGTCTCAGAGAAGGAAAGCATGCATGCATTTATTGAGATCTTGAAGTTTGATTCAAGAATGGAATTTCCACGTAGGGAGGTGAGGTGGATGCCTGGCTGCTTGGGCCTCCAGGTCCTTTTTCGTGCCAGAAGCGTTTCTTGCTGTAAAGTTGTTCTGTTTCTCGCCTCCTACAGCTCTGATATTTTAGTACATTTGTGTTTTCTTTCTTTCTTCTTTTTTTTTGATCTTCCACTGGTTGGTTCACTCTCCAAATGACTGCAACAGCTCAGGCTATTGCCGTCAAAGCCAGGAATAACATTTTATTTATTTTTAAAAAAGATTTATTAATTTTTATTGCAAAGTCAGATATATAGAGAGGAAGAGAGACAGAGTGGAAGATCTTCGGTTTGCTGATTCGCTCCCCAAATGACCACAATGGCTGGAGCTGAGCCAATCCGAAGCCAGGAGCCAGGAACTTCTTCCAGGTCTCCCATGAGGGTGCAGGGTTCCAAGGTTCTGGGCCGTCCTCCACTACTTTCCCAGGCCACAAGCAGGGAGCTGGATGGGAAGTGGGGCTGCCGGGATTAGAACCAGTGCCCATATGAGATCCGGGCATGTTCAAGGTGAGCACTTCAGCCGTTAGGCCACCATGCCAGGCCCACATTTGTGTTTTCTAATTGTACTTTTTCGAGACTCATGCACATGAAAGTGAACCAGCAGAAGGAAGATCTCTCTTTCTCCCTCTCCTCTCTTTCTCGCTCCCTACCTCAGCCTTCTACATAGAAAAAATAAGTCCGTGTTTTCAAAATGATGCAACATGAGTCTCCTGGTCACATCCAAACTTCGGCACAAAACTCCTAAGTTCTGAAGTTTGGGAGAAAGACACTGCAAGACATGGTCTTCGCTTCTTATAGCCTGACATTTCTGAACAAGCAAGCTGAAGCTCAGCCTTATACTTCCTACAAAACACACATCAGCAGCAAACGCCCCCATGCTGAAGACTTACATGGTCCAGGGACAGGAGGTCACCACTTGTACTACCACACCGTGCCACAGCCGGCTGTGGTGGGAGCAGGAAGTGAGCAGGACAGATCTGCTGGGAGCCAGGCGACAGCAGAGGCAGATCGCACGGAGTCCAAGAAGTGAGCTATACTGGTTCCTCAGAGAGAATGTGGGGGACAGGAGAAATCTCAGGGAACAGCAGGGTGGTCTGGACAAGCTACAGCAAACCAAAACGCAAAGCAGAATAACCAAGCCCAACCCAAGACCACTGTGGTCATGGACAGCCACAGGTGGCCAAGCTGGGGGGGCCCCAGCAAGCAGGGCTCACTCTCCAGACCCAGGGGTCAAGAGGGAGCCCAGGCCACTTTGCACCGCAGGAAGCCCGCGAGCTGACCACAGGACTGGGGGCAGCAGGTCCATGTGGTGAGGGGTGCAGGGAGCACTGGGTGGCAGTGGGGCAGGTGGTGTCCAGTTCTTCACACCACTGCCCCATCCTAAGCTGAGACAGGATGACAGGCTGGCTGGATCCTTAAGGAGCACAAATCCTGGCGTGCATGCTGGGTCCAGACCTACGAGGTGAAGAACCTGGATGTTTTCTGCCTTTTGTGATTCTGCCTTAATGGCTTGATTATCTGGGGATTTCAAAATCCGGCACAACAGGGGTATTTCAGACCAAGCTCTCCGTGGATCACAGGGCCCCAAGGGCCCCAGCTCCTCCACTCAATGCTTCCTGTTCAGCCTCACAAAATCCACTTTTCCCACCTTTGCCTCCTTTGGTCATCTACTCTTCCCATCCCCTGTCACCTGCAGGAGACAAGCTTGGTGATTCAGGAGGATGTGGCCTAGTCTCATCAAAGGCCGTCTGGCTTCCCACATGGAAAATTGCGACTGCTGAATCCGGCCTTGACCTTTCTGGCCCACACTGACCCTGCCCAGGTAAGAAACAAATTTAGCTCTCCTACAGTGCCAGCCTTCACAAACCCACCAGGAAAAACCACCAGCACATGGGAATACCTATAAAAGAACACGCAAATTAAGTTTTAAAAAACTGCACACCTCTAAATTGCTGAGACGTCTCCGCGTGCCCTGTTGTGTTACACTCCCACCCTTCATTACAGTTCACCCAGCACGTGCAGCAGGGGTAAGGTGCTCCGACGACTTGGTGGTTAGGTATCCTGACTTCATTAAAAAAAAAACAAAAACCTTTTTAGCTTGAAAGAAGAGAAACAGAGTAGCACACAGAGGGAATTTTCCTTCTACTGCTAAGTCTTCAAAAAGCCCAGGCCCAAGTCACCAGCTAGAAATTCCATCAGGGGCCCCAGCTCCTAGGCCATGCCTGTTGCCTTCCCGGACTCATGAAGTGGAGGCTGGGTCTCCCAGCAGCCTGGACTCAGGTGTGTTAGCGTCCCCAGACCTTACTAACTTTGCTGTCTTTTGTCTCTATGACTGAGCAGTAGCTCTCAAAAAGCTGCTCGGAGGCCACTACATGGACTCTTTCTATATTTCCTTGCTTCCATAGACAGTACCTTACCCGCTCAGCTCTGGTCTAGGCTCCTCAGAGTCCTCTGGAGCCTGCATTCCACCCATTCCCCAAAGACATCCCTTTTCACTCCACTAAAGCAGGTCCTGATCCTGGGGGAGGGGCCGAGCAGGAATAGCACTCTGTCCCCAGCGATCCTCGGAGGGCCTCCTGGGGCAGTCAGTCAGCTGGGTCCGCAGCCTCCTCCAACCCTACCCTAGAGCAGCACTTCACCGGATCCTGCCGGCACAGCTCCCTCCTCAGGGCCGGCACGCCGGGGCGACTCCCACCAGAGACCCGCGGGGCTCCAAAGCCCGGCGTTCCGCCACCCCCCTCCTCGGCCCCTACGGGACGGGTTCTCACCGCCATCCCGCACCATCAGCAAGCACCCCGCTCCCAGCTGGCTCTGACCTCAGCCTAAGAAAGTGGGGCACCCTGCTCCAGACGCCAGATGCGGGGAAGGTACCCGGGCCAGCGGGGACCCCCACCTTCTCGCCGTCTGCAGGGCACCGCAGCAGGCGTCTCCCGGAGCGCAAAGTTCGCACGCAGGACGTCCCCCGCCCCACTCCCCCGTCTCCCAGCACACGCGGAACCAGGCCGCGCTCAGCTTCTGGCACTCCAGCCCCTTCTCCGGGAGGGAAGAGGCTCCAAAGTTGCAAAGTGAAAGTCGCTAGCAAGAGTGTGGGGGCATAGCGGCCGCCCGGCGTGCAAACCAGCCCGTCCGGGCCATCCGGATTCACGAAGAGGGGCGTCCCCGCGCGGGGGTCCCGTGGCCTCAGAGCCCACGGGCGGGCCGCCCACGCGCCGCGCGGTGCCGGTGCACTGTCCCGGTCCCTCGACGCGGCCCCCGTGACGCGGAGAACGGAGGAGCTGCCGCACGGAGCTGCGGGTCGCGCCGGGGTCCCACCGCCGCGCGTGGAGCAGCAGCTTCGCAGACCGCTGGGGCGCACTTACCTCGGCCTGCAGGGGTCACCCAAAGGTGCCCAGGCGCGGCTGCACTCCTGGCCCGGGAGGAACGCGGTGCGGAGGGGCGAGTGGGAGGCGCCGGCGGCCTGAGGCGCAGGGAACCCTGCCTCTCAGCGGAACCTCCTCGTCACGCTCCACGGGGTACGAGGACGGCTGTAGCGCGAGGGTGGCCTCCGGTCCCTCGCACCCACGCTTCACGAGCCTCCGGCCTCAGATCCGGGGACTCGGCTGGTCTCGAACACCCTGGTCCGCTGTGCGTCTCTCCAAGACAGGACCAGGGAGCAGGTGCCCAGCGTCGCGTGGGACCTGCACCCTTCACCCACAGAGCCAACGCAGGGAGAACCTTTTCAACAACCGCCTTGCAGACTCACCGGAGCCGTGCCCTGGCTGCCTCCTCCCAGGGGCACTCTTCTTTCCGGAACCTCCATCAGGGCTCTGCGCCTGGCCTCCGTGGCTTCGCTCCCCCTGTGCCGAGGCCGCGTTTGGTTCAGTGCACTGGCGCTATGCATCAGTCTCTCGACCCCATAGGGAAGCTGCTGTTTCCCCTCAAGGAAAATGCAAAAAGAGGGAGCCAACCAGCCGGCCCGCAGTCAGCACTGGGCGGGCTGCCTCTGGGCCTGAACTTACAGGAGCTGGCCCTACTCAGCCATGCCTCAGGGCAGGAAATTCGCAGTTAGTCAAGCCAGTGACCTGGGGAAATCCAATCTGCCCTCTTGCCCAATCTGCCGTTTTGACTCAACATATCCAAAGTGGATGTCCACTCACAGGCTGTCCTGTCCCTGACTGCAGTAGAAGTTTGCAAACTCCACCTGCTTCTGCCTCAGACCTCACCCCTACTTGCTGACTCCCCTCTGTCCCCCAGGTCTTCCATTCCAGATTGCACCTCTGTCTTGGCCAAGCATGCCCCTCCTAGGACTGCAGCAAGTAATGATCAAAGGGAAGGACTTGCAAAAGGCTTTCACTTCCTCGGTTTAAGGACCCTGAAGCCAGACATCAAAGCCGTTGGGGCTGTGGTCTCCGCCAAGGGACCCCTTCCACATTCCTACTTCCTAGGTGACAGGGCTATCTTGTCATCTGCCTTGTTCCCAAATGTCCCTCTCCTTTAAGGCCCACCTTAGTCCAGAACAATCTCGTCCCTTACCCCTGCAAGGACCCTACTTCCAAATAGGATGACATTCACAGCAGGACATGAACGAAGGTAAACCATTCAGCCCAGCGCATTGTTCAATTGTTTACCACCTTTGAAAGCAGGCTGTGAGGATACAGAGGGTAAGCTGTCATTCCTGCCCCCAGAAGAACCCTGTGAGAGAGGGGGCAACACAGTCAGAGCCCGCAGAGACCGTGCAGGCTGAAAGCCCATGGGCTGTGCTGACAAGCCTCCATCACAGGTCCCACAGGGCAGGACGGGGCCATGCAGGCACAGATAACAGGAGGTTGGGTTGGCACGAAATCGGTGGCTGAGAGCAAGGGCCAGGGACCCTGCTGGTGGCAAGTAACTAGAGAAACACAGAAAAGTAACCATGTAAAGCAAGGTGCTGGCTGTCTTGGCCCTGGACATGGATATTTGGCTTCTAAAGTGAAAGGGGGCCACACCTCCAACCTTAGGGCTCTCTGGCTTGGATGTCTTTGAAGTCACTGGAATCTTGGTGCCCGACTCCTCCACATTTTGTCTGAGGGCATTTTCTCCATCCACTTCCATCAGTCACTACCTTTACACAAATAGAAATGTTAGACTCGAGTGGGCAGGGGCCAGGGGCCCTCGCCCCTCAACAAACGGAGCCCTCCGGCAGACACGAGACAGGAGACCAAGAGATGCAATCACGCATGAGGCAAGGTTTATTTCACACGGGCTCGTGGGCGCTCCCACTCGTTCAAGTAAGGAGTCGCCCCGAGCCGCACAAGCTGGGTCTTTTTATAAGATATGGGAAGCAAAAAGCGGGGTTACAGAAGCAGATGCATAGTTACAGGGATCCCATTGGCACCTTTAGGTCACACAAGGCTATGATTGGTACAAAAGCTGCCCCTGCTTAAAGCAGTCTTCAAGAATGGCTCAGTGTCTGAGAAATGGAAACTTATCTCTCTTGTAAAATAAAAACTTGGGAAACTGAAACTTACTGTTCCAAGCTCTTGGAAAGCACCCAACGGCTCCTAGCTCTCTATCTTGCAAGGTCTTCTGCCTCTCCTTATCTCATAAGGTCTTCTGCCTGCAGGCATCCTATTGACCCTTTTTCTGCTGGAGCTAAATTTGGGCTCCACATTCCCCCCTTTTCTTTTGGGCATGAGGCAAATCATTGACTCAAGTTGCTTCTTGTTCTGGTCTGAGGGCTTGATACTGGTTTGTTAGTATAGAAATCTGGATCACTGACAATCTTTTTCTCATGAATCGTATTAGTCTATTGATGATATATGGCCCAATGGTTAGGAGCAAAAACAAAATGATGAGTGGTCCCAGTAGCGAAGAGATTAAGGTAGTCAGCCAGGGTGAGCGGTTAAACACTCCTTCAAATCAGCCCTGTTGGGCCTCAAATTCTGTCTTTGGTCCAGTCTTTCTCTCAGTTTATTTAATGTCTCAGTAACTATGCCTGTCTGATCTGTATAAAAACAACACTTTTCCTTTAGGGCAGTGCACAATCTTTCTTTTTGAGGAGTGGTTTGCTTACGTGACTTGCCAGGTGTCCTGTTGGGTGTCACGTAGACTGTCAGGCCTGGAGTTTATACAGTCTTTAGCCAAGTCATTAGGGCAGAATCACAAAAAGCAGAGAACATTTAGGTTCTTTATTTTTCATTTTAGTAGTTAATTAAATATCTGATTTAATAACACTTATTAATACAATTAACAAGGTACAAGCATCATTGAAAATACTAATATTTAAGAATCTTTTAGTGTTAAGATGTTATATGTGTACAACACAGTTCTGTCAGGAACCGGAGACCTTAATTGTTAACTGTTTAGGGAAAGGGGACGTTGTCATCCGCTCTTGACTATTTCCTGTTGAGAATGGGCGCAGTAGAGTAACAGCAATAGTGGGGGGGCCTATCTAACGGTTCCTGATAGAAGGCAGAAGTCATCAGGTGCTCGATGCACAGCCTGGCACATGAAAATCTTTTTCTTGTTGAAATCTAGATAACAAAACATAACATTAGTTTTAATACTTGAGCTCCAGAGCTTAGATGTAAGAGAATTGTTAGGTTTTAACCTTTGTTTTACTAAATTATGAAACTCTTTTTGAGCTGTATAAATAGTTGACCTAGATTAATTAGAAGGCACAGTAACAATGTAAGGATTAGCATGTAGTATCTGGATATAAGCCCGCTACAGGACAGGTAAATGCAAGCTGACTTTTTGGAAATTATTGCATAGGTAATGTCTACCACAGTTATCAGAGGAAGGTAGAGTTTACCTCTAATTAAGCCTGGAATGCATGGCAGAACTCTGGTGGGGCCTCTCTTAGGTTGTGAAATCACTGTAGTACTAATGAGGGGCACAAACCCACATTACTCTACTAAACAAGGGCCGAGGCGACCTTTATTTTAGCTTTCATGTTAAGTGGAGTCTAAAAAGGCTTTTTTAGATTCACAAATCACTACTTAAAAGAATCTATGAATATTAATAATGTATCTTTTTAGTGTAACTCTGAAGATAGAGGTCCTGCATGGGAAGTCAGTACACAGTGACTCTAATGAGTTTAACAAATTAACACTCTTATGTGTGACATCAGTGATCACCTGAGGCTCCTGACACACAATGCTTAGGCTGTGGAAGCTTCTTCAATCCACAACACTCCCAGGATTTTTTAGACAAGGCCATATACAAAGTGGAAGTTCTCTCCTCTATTGAGAGAAGAGCACAACCATCTTTGATGGCTGCTTCTTTGCACTGGGGTGTGGACCACTGAGGTTTTTCACGGAGGGACAGTCTTCGCAGCAGTGTCCTGGCTTTCTACACCTGATATGCTTGTTCTCATGCTGGCTCTTCTGTCAGACCAGAATGCCTTTGGGTTGATTCTGAGGCCACTGAGTGTTACTCAAGATTGTCAGTCTATGAGTCTGCTGTAAGAACCGTTTCCTATGTTGGAGCATTTTTAACACTACCTGACATCTAAATTATCATTGAACACTTTTATATATATATACAGCCATGCATTTTACCACTTAGTTTATGGGGATCTGGCATTCTATGACGTTTTGAAACTGTGCCTTTAGCAGTAAGTCTATTTGAATGCATGCAGAACTATATAGTTGAACAAACTTTGTAGATTCTGAGAAAACAGGAACAGACATAATTCTCCAAGAACTTAATTATGCATCCATATATTATTTTCAAAAGGATTCAGCTTAACAATTTTATTTATGAACATTTTCATTTATAAGCCAATTAAAATAGACTTCATAGTTTTCCACATAAACGTGCACATGCATATCAGATAACACACATTATAAAACAAAACAGCTTTTATAACAGTTACTTGAGAATTCTCTTAAGTGTTTTAAAGTGATCAATTATTTAGAATTACATCTTGCTCTTAGTAATCTGAATAAACCATAGTTTTAATGGATACAATAGGTCTGTCACAACTTAGAAAAATACAGTAGCCACAATTAGAATTATAAAACACTGATTAGGTAGAGACACCTATGTTTTATTTAGCCCTGTGAAATTATCTGTAGGATTTTACACATGCTTGTACTTTTTAGGCCTAGGAGCCTAACCATTATGACTAATAACAATATGAGAGAACTTGAAATTTAACATAATCTCACATTTTATAATATTTTGCATATAATCCAAATATTCAAACCAAGTTATTACTTTTACTAAAAGAAAGATAGAGACTTTGACACACATTCTTTTGACTTTCAGACCTCTAGGGCTCATTTGGAAATTCCAAAACACAAGAGTTAAACCTGTTAAATATACCAAGAGGTCTTAAAGGATCTAATTAGAGATTTCTCATTATTATCAAGTAATATTTAGTCAAGCTGATTTAAGCAGTACCAGATCAATTTTTTTACTTATAAAGTAATTATGTAGATATTTTAAATTAAATACATATCAGAAAATATTCTTGAAAACACTGTTCTTTTTAAGTTATGCAAACTTAACAAAGACAATATAGAGAACTCAAAAGTTACCTAACTGGAAGGCAAAATGTATATTTCCTTAGTCAATCACCAAAAGGAAACTACAACATTAAAGACAGAAATTAATGCATAAAATCATCTCACAACTTCACCAATTAAACAGACTACCTAGGAAATGTTGTAAATAGTATTTAGAGACTATGATTAATTATATTGCATACAAATCATATAAGATGTATCCTTCTCACATTCTTTACGGCTTCTCTATTCTTTCTTCAGCAAACTTTATTCTGCAAATGTTTTATTTTTTTTTCCAAAAAAACCTCTTCTTTATAACATTTTTCATCAAGAACACATTTGTATCTAATATCAATATATCTTAGATATTAGTGTTAAAAGTTTAAACAATACTGTCATAGTATCTCAAAAATTATAGCCAATTATATAAAATTTACAAGACTCACATTTCAACTTTTCCAACTTCCCAACTCTTTTTTAACGTGCTTAAACCTTTAAGTATTTTGTCCCAGCTCTTTTTTTTTTTTTTTGTAGCCATTCTGTAGGACAAAAAAAATTTTACAAGCTATGCTTTTTCTTTAACAAAAGTACCCTCTTTTTATAACCTTCTTACTAAGAACACATTCTCAGATTCACAACCAGCTTTCATCTGGCAATTCTCTGGATCTATATTTTGAAACATTTAAAACTCTAAACTAAAACATTTTCTAAACAAAAACAGGTTAACCTTTAAATACAATTGCTTTAGGCAATCTTTAATTATTTTTCATATATAACCAACTCATGAACACATTTTAAAACCCAAACCCGCTTCAGAACTAGAAGCGGTTACCTCCTTTTAGTTGATTTGGGAACTTTTTTCTTTTTAAATGAAGGCAGAGACAAGGTCAAAGTTCTAAAGTCCCAATTTCTTTAAAGGCCAGGCTCCAAGCATGCCCCTTCTTTTTTCTTGGGCTGATTGGCCTGGACTATCTTCTTATCTTCTGTTTTACTGAAGTCAAGGGCACTGAAGAACTTATGACAAGAACTTTTGACTTTTGTTTTGATTCTGTTGCTCTAAAAAAGGTTAAATACTTAGAAGATTATGTACGATATAGACAACTTTATTACACATTCTTTAAAAACTCCTTGTTTTCTTGTAAGGCAAAATTTTAAAAACAGTACTTTTTCATAAATAAGAACACAGATAACTTATAACCTGAATTAATTTTGTGATCAAAAACATTTTGACCAATGGACATAAACATCAATACACATTCTTTGTAACCATGTAAATATCCATTACTGTATAGAACATATGAAGCAACCAACTTTGCATAATTTCATAACATTGTGAGAATATAATCCAGATTGTTTCAAATAAGAACTGAATTATCCAAATTTTGTCTCTTTCTTTGAGAGTTCCATGGATCCTATGGAATTCCCAAAGTCAGGAGAACTGAGCATGCTGACAAGTAGGTCAGATCTGATCTGAGTTACAACACTAGAAGCCAGTGCTAACTTTTAAGACCAAAAAGTAGCAAAGAACATTGTAAAACCCTGAGAGTTTATTACCGAAATCACTTGCCATAATATAAAAACTCTGATAAGGCACATGAACCCATTAGTAATATCAGTAAAATACACCACAAAAGGCACATAGGATTCTACAGTCCTAGTCAGAGGCAGAGACCACCCCAGAAAAGGAACCAAAATCTCTCAGACTAGAAAGAGTTAAATTAACTGAAGAGTTTGCTCCCGCCCAGGTCTTGCTGCCTAGAAGCCACACCTTGGCCAACCAGCAGCACTCTGAAGCTGTGGGAGCCTTCCCAGGTATCTAATTCAAGCCTAAAATAAAAACAGGGCTACAAAACAAGGACACACAGTACACATCCAATTTAGGCCCGCAAATATACAAATTTTTACAGCAAATTAATTTTCACTTGGACCGGTCTACTTTACACACTTTCCCACACATTTACCACTCCTCCAGATCCGGATCCTTAACCTGTAAAATAATGGGTAGATTAAAAGTTCCCTCTCGCGGCCATCCGACATCGAATGATGGCCATTCAGCCGCGCAAAGGGTCATTTATTTCTTCTTTTTCACATCCACGGAGGGGCTGTGGCTCCGGTCACGGACCTCACTCCAGTGATCTAGGGAGAGGCTCAGGGGAGTTGTGACCTTTTGGCCCATTTTAATACATACACACTACTTGTTTATCAAACTTCACACACTACAGGCAACATACACAAGTCTTTTTCACACACACACACACAGCGCGCTTACTCACACAGCACCAGCGCCTCCACAGAACACACGGGGAGTTCAACCAAACTCCACCCCTGGACAACAAATGCACCCAAAAACAACCACAACAAGGAAGAAAGAAAAGGAAAAAAAAGATGTGGCCACCACACCAAGCCCGGAGGCTTCCACACGAAGCCCAAAGGCTTCCACTCCCACAGGGCGTCCCCAGGGGCGGGGAGGGAGAAGTCCGAGTTCGTCAACTCCTTCTCCAGTCTCCCCCACACGCCTCATTAGAGGCC
This sequence comes from Ochotona princeps, assembly GCF_030435755.1. NCBI lineage: Eukaryota > Metazoa > Chordata > Mammalia > Lagomorpha > Ochotonidae > Ochotona > Ochotona princeps. The sequence goes on from NC_080859.1 coordinate 197,274, forward strand.
ACACGGCCACCACACGAAGCTCGAAGGCTTCCACACGAAGCTCGAAGGCTTCCACTCCCACGGGGCACCCCCCGGGGTGGGGAGAGAGAAGTCTGAGTCCGTCAACTCCTTCTCAAGTCTCCCCCACACGCCTCATCAGAGGCCACACGGATCCGTCAGGAAAACACCAAAGACCAAGTCTCTCAATATCACAAAGAGATCACCAAAATTACAAAGAGATCTCCAAAAACCAAGTCTCACAATATCACAAAAAAAAAGATCTCCAAAAACTAAGTCTCACAATATCACAGAGATCTCCAAAAACCAAGTCTCACGATATCACAAAGAGAAACAACAATAAGAGACAACAGAAAGCGATTGAATGCAGTCACAGCCTTACCTCCTGTTGGCCAGCTGTTCGTGGGTGCGGCAGAGGGTCCCCAAATCTCGGTGGGACCTCCAAATGTTAGACCCGAGTGGACAGGGGCCAGGGGCCCTCGCCCCTCAACAAACGGAGCCCTCCGGCAGATACGAGACAGGAGACCAAGAGATGCAATCACGCATGAGGCAAGGTTTATTTCACACGGGCTCGTGGGCGCTCCCGCTCGTTCAAGTAAGGAGTCGCCCCGAGCCGCACAAGCTGGGTCTTTTTATAAGATATGGGAAGCAAAAAGCGGGGTTACAGAAGCAGATGCATAGTTACAGGGATCCCATTGGCACCTTTAGGTCACACAAGGCTATGATTGGTACAAAAGCTGCCCCTGCTTAAAGCAGTCTTCAAGAATGGCTCAGTGTCTGAGAAATGGAAACTTATCTCTCTTGTAAAATAAAAACTTGGGAAACTGAAACTTACTGTTCCAAGCTCTTGGAAAGCACCCAACGGCTCCTAGCTCTCTATCTTGCAAGGTCTTCTGCCTCTCCTTATCTCATAAGGTCTTCTGCCTGCAGGCATCCTATTGACCCTTTTTCTGCTGGAGCTAAATTTGGGCTCTACAGAAACACCTTTGGTTTCCTTCCACTTCGTGGCAGCTACCAGGTAGGATAGTGATGACGATGTTGGGGGTTGGCACCCCAAGACCACTGTTCCCTTCGGGCCTCACCTCCACCTTTGGGAAACAACCCAGGCTCAACTGCGTGCTAGAAGTTCAGGGTGTCCGTGAACACCCCCAACACCAGCTGCTTTACCAACAGCACAGCCACACACACCTGGGTTGTGCCTTCTGTAAGAGTCCCAAGCCTGGGAACTATCTGAACAGGAGAACTGAAGGCAGGTACTGGAAACCTGGTCTCTGTATCAGCATGTGAGGAGGTGCCCCTCCTCCCAGGTGACAAAGTCACAAGGGCAGGGACCCTGGTGTGGATTAATGGTGATTCTACAAGGCCTCATAGCTTTGTATCAGTACTTCCTTGTTGTTGTACCATATGAGGACACAGCAAGAGAGTGCTCCCCTGAAGCACCCCCCTCAATCTTGGACTTGTAGAATTGTAGCCAACTGTCTGCGGCAGCAGAAAATTAACCATGACCATAAAGGACTTTAGAGGATGCTGAGGTCAGCTGTTTAGATATGTTCTTACATGGTTTCTCAGGTAGGTTAAGCTGGTCATTTAATGATACTAGCATCCCACACTGGGCACTGGTTGGAGTTCTGGCTACTCCACTTCCTTTCATTTATTTATTTATTTATTTATTTTAATTTGAAGGATAGATTTACAGAGACGAGTGACAGAGAGATCTACCATTCATGATTCACTCCCGAAATGGCTGCAATGGAGATAAGCTATAAGAAGCAAAGCAGTAATGCCAGAAGGTAAAACAGCATTAACTAGGTGGATTGCCTGTATTTGAGAAAGCAACACCAGGAGGTCACATATTTATATGAGGAGAGGCTTCAAAGAAAAAGGAAAAAAAATGATGAGCATGGGTTGGAGGGCAGGCTGGGGAAGCAGTGCAAGTCAGTGTAGGAGTCAGGGCGGCATTCGTTTGCCAGTCATTGCTATACCAGAGCATCACAAAAACTGGATGGCTTCAACCAACAGAACACTGGGACTGGTGCTGGTTGAACTGTCCCTTGGGATACCGCCATCCCATATCTGAGTGCTAGGATCGAATCCCACCTCTGCTTCTTCCAAAGCAGCATTACTGCTAATGTGTCTAGGAAAGCTAATGGCCCTGGGTCCCCGCCATTCACAAGGGAAACTTGGCTTGAGAGGTAGGCTCCTGTCTTAGGCCTGTTGGGAGACCTCTATTTCTGTGTATCTGCCTTTCAAATTAAAGCAAAAGGAGTAAATTTAAAATGTTAAGAATAAATGCTGCACATAAATAAATAAAACCTTGGATAGGCAAAGCATCTAGCAAAAACCTGCAACTGCTCAGTCCCTCAGAGATCCAACGAAGGCTAAGGCAGCTCTGTCCAGCCCTGGCTGGAGTGACCCTCGTGTCGTCTGGTTGGGGCAGGACGCAGGATGCTGACAATAAATGAACATCAGGAACTTGATCACGGAAATGAAAACTTAGAATTGCAAGATGTTTCACACAATAAACTTGGAATGCATGACTTTTGCAAACTAAGATAAAAAAAAGCCTTTTAGAGTTTTCTTTTGAAAATATTTAGGTTTACTTTAAAAGATTTGTTTGTTTGAAAGAGTTACAGGAGGTTCGGGCCTTGGGATCGGGGGCAAGTGCCGCTCCTCACAGTGTGGCGGCTGTGGGGGGTGCCCCTGCCGGGTCGGACCCAATGCTGGGGGCTCACGCCAAAGACACTGCTGCAAGGCAGTGTACGAGTCCTTGGCCTCCCCCAGGGTGGCCAGTGCACCATGTGGTGCCAGGCTGTGCCTGCTGGCCGCCCGGCCAGGGAGCTCTGGGGTATTGGTTGTCTGAATCGCTGCTTAGGTAGCTAGTTGAGTCAAGGACGCTAAGTCACACTGACTAAGGCAGAGGCCAGGAAAAGTGAGGGACTGAGATAAGCTGAGTCAGAGCAACCACTGGCAGGCTCATGATCTACGGCTAGGAACAGGCCCAGTTGGGGAGGCATGGGGACACGTTAACTGGGTTGAGGTTCCCACCAAGGGGTGCGTGTGCTGGAATGGGGGCTGCATTCTATCTAGGAAACAGTTGTAGTCATCCGAGGCACTAGTGTGGGCTGGGATTGGATGCACCAGGCCAGTTCAGATCCCTACACCATCTGGTGTCATGAAGAACCAGAGGGTAGATGTGGGACTGATTAGGCTGGGTCCCAATCCCCTCTTGAGCCATGCGTGAGCTGTATGCGGGTATGGACGAGCCATGGCCGGGCTGAAACATCCAACAACAAGAACCAGAATGGGGTGAAAGCCAGCCAGGAAAAGCCACTGTTCCTGCTAGGACAGGAGGTGAACTGAGTAGGGTTGGCTCAAGGACCCCTGGCATGCGCAAAATCTGCCATTGGGAGGGGTTCTGATGGAGGAGCCTGGGCAACTCCTCTGGCAGGACACAGTCCCTGCAGGTTAGCGCAAGAAGCATGATAGGAAACAGCCCAGAATAGGCCATGGAAAGTTTCCCACTGGCACACATTCGGCATGGGTCAGGAGCAGACCAGGCTGAATCAGTTCATGTCACCCACTGGCAAATCCGATCACCAGAACAGAGTGTGGGATGAGCCGGGTTTGGTCGCGACAAAACCAGTACACATTATGGAATGCCAGGGCGTGGTTGCCTGTACTGGATATGAATGCAGCATCCAACCAGCACACGTGAGATCCAGGAAGGGAGGGGCAGAACCAGCAGGGGGATTAAGGGGCTGGTCCCCTCGCTGGACAGCTACTCCCACTGGAGAGCGTGGGCTGGAATAGAGACAGACCAGACTAAGCGAGGCTACATCACCTGTGCGCTGCATGTGGATTAGACCAGGGAAAAGCCAGGCTGGGCTGATTATTCCTGCTGGTGCAAGCATAAATTAGAGTGGGTGAGGGATGTATGGGCATAGCCGCAGAAGCTGGCACTGGGGACTAATTCTGTCAAGTCAAATCACAGAACCACATAAAGAGTGCATAAACCAGGACAGAGACCTGAGAGGGAAAAAGTGGGTTCCCCCTTCTTGGGTCACTATTCCTGTGGGAGGGCATGAAAACTAGGACGGGGGCTGGGATGGCTAAATAGAGAGGCACTCAACAACACCCGTGAGGGCTGGATGGTTGAGTTGGTTAGATGGAACTAAGCTTTAATACCCATTGACAAGTACAAGAGCCAAATGGGATGGGGGACAGACTGGTCCTCTGCTACACATACTGGCAAACCAGGGTAGGGGGCAGGCCTCGTGGGGGTTATTGTGGGTCGCCCCAACCTAGGCTGCAGCTCCCACTGGTTGATGTAAGGGCCGAACCAGACTGGACTGCAACACCCATTGGTTCCAGTGCAACTCGGGACCGAAAACAGAACCAACCCAGCAATTGAAACCACCAGCTGATCGGGGTGATGGACTGTGCCGGGCCCTGTGCTTGCTAGAACATACAAGAAACTAGTCTGGGAATACCTCAAAGTTTCTTTGGAGATCTCCCCAATCGAAATGCTGGACTCAGAACTCTAATCAAGAAAAGACAGAAGACGGAGCGGATCAATCATTCATCTCAGCTATATGTTGGCAGCAAAGTATGGGGCAAACGGAGACTTTATAATGGACCATATCAATCAGTGGATGACCTCATCGAGCGAAACTGGCAGCGATTCATAACCGGAGAACTATTAACACCACTCGAGCACATATCTCAGAGCATGCCCCACATCCGGGACTCGGGGTGGGCGGGAAACCGGGTGGGGCTTCTCCCTCAATATCCCCCTTTACCTCAGATACATGATGGAAACAATATGGACATAATAGTATTACCCACCTCCCCATCCCCTTGAACCTTTTTTTTTTCTTTTTCTTTCTTTAACTGTAATTAACTATGTAAAGATTGTCAACAACAACACAATAAAATAGATTTAGAAAGAAAAAAAAAGAGTTACAGGAAAAAAAGGAGAGACAGAGAAAGAGAATCTTCCATCCCCTGGCTCACTCCCCAGATGGTCACACATTGGCCAGGCTCAAGTCAGAAGCATGCAATCTCGTTCTGGTTTCCCAAACCCAAGCCAGGGTCTAAGTGCTTAGGTCATTTCCTGCTGCTTTTCCTGGTACTTTAGCATGGAGCTGGATTCAAAGTACAGCAAAAACAACATGAACTGGCACCCACAGGGATACCAGCATTGCAGGTTGGCCGCACGCCCCCACAAAACTGGTCCTGAAAATCCATTTTTTTAGTTAAAAAGCAATTCACACTCTTTTTTGTTGTTTTTGGGAAGACTGCAAAAGTACCTTCTACTCTCTTTGATCCAGCTTCCTGAGGGACAGGCACTACAGCAAGTGGTACCTGCAACATCCTTGCCCTTCCCACAAACACAACAAACACACATTTTCACAGCCTTACATACACAAGTGTGTCTTACACAACAGCTTTACACTATGGACTTGAATGGTAACTGCTAAAGCCATCTGAGACACAGACGGGCCACTGATTCCCAGGGGATGGGGCCTTTCAGAGTCTCAGCCCCTTCCTGCCAGGAGGGGCTTCCATCCTGGGGCAGCCCATCTGCCTTTCCCTGCCATCTGAGCACATTCAGTGGAGAATGCCAGGCATCACCTCTGTCCACTGCCCACCAGATATTAACAGGGGGTCTTTTTTTATTGTGATTGACAGCATATTTCCAAAGATGTAACATTTTTATCAGAATAGAAAGAACACACATAGTTCCAGTTTCAAAAACTGCCTGTCCCCCTTTCCCAGCACTGCAACTTCTTCCCTCACAACCGTATCAATATGCTACCTTCAAGAAAAACCTAAAGTCTGCACCCAGGCTGGAGCTGCTGAGCCTCTTGAGCGTGACTGGCTGACTCGTGTTGGGTTTCTTAGTGAGCTGCAGTTACAAGGTTACCTGTAGCACACAGAGCCAGGACTTTCATTGAGGTCAAAATTTGCATTTTTGCTTGTTTACATATTTAGTTAGTACATACATTCTCAAAATGGCCCATATTTTGAACATTTTTCTTAAAAAATAAAGCCAAACATCTCCCATAATTATTGATTATTTAAGAACTAAAATATAGTCTAGGCAGATTATAATGAAATGATAAAATCCTCAACAGGCCTCAACCATTACAACATGTCAGGTTATTCTATTTGAATATTTTCACTGGGCTCTTGATGAAAGAAAAATAATTGAGTGAATCTTTTTACTTTTATTAACAGGCAAGCCTTTCCAGCTGCTTTCTCTTCAAACATGTAAAAGTTTTTGGCTAAATTAAAAACAACAACAACAACAACAACAACAACAAAAAAAAAAACCACTCATTCCAATTTCTCAAGTTACCTAGAATGCACACAGTCAGAAGTGGTGTTTCCTTCCTGGCCGCCCTCCAACTCATTTCCCAGTCTCTTATCCACAGCCCAAAATGTTTCTTAATATTTCACCACTCAGCTTTTTGCTGATACAAGTAAAGCACATGACAGGCATTAGGGTTTATTTCTGCTCACCGTTGTGGAGGGTCCAATTCAGGCAGGTCCCGCTGGTCTGGTGTCTGAAGAAGACAGTAGGTGCTGGACAGGTAGAGACTCACATGGGGAGCGGAGAGAGAAGGCACAGCTGTCCCTTCTCCCCCAGCTACACAGCCTTTCCTTGCGAAGTAACCAGGATCCCACCACAGGGGCCCCACTCCAACAAGCTCATTAACTTCCTGCCTTAGCTCACTAAGCTAAGATTCTGATCTTTGGGGAACGCCCGCGCTGGTATCCAAGCTGGGACAGGATTCAGTACATTAAAAACAAGCATGTGGGCCCAGCAGCGTGGCTTAAGGGCTAAAGTCCTCGCCTTGAAAGCCCCGGGATTACATATGGGCGCCGGTTCTAATCCCGGCAGCTCTACTTCCCATCCAGCTCCCTGCTTGTGGCCTGGGAAAGCAGTCGAGGACGGCCCAATGCATTGGGACCCTGCACCCTCGTGGGAGACCTGGAAGAGGTTCCTGGTTCCCGGCTTTGGATCGGCGTGCACCGGCCCATTGCGGCTCACATGGGGAGTGAATCATCGGACGGAAGATCTTCCTCTCTGTCTCTCCTCCTCTCTGTATATCTGACTTTGTAATAAAAATAAATCTTTAAAAAACAAAAACGTGGGAGGGGATGGGGGAACATCAGAGCCCATGAAACGATGTTATAAAATGAAATGCAATTAAAAAAAAACATGCTACTACTACAACTGTGTAGTATAAATTTGCACCCAATCCATAACAGTGTTGAATAAGTTCAAAATAAAAACATGTTACTATTAAGACCCCTACATGTGAATATTAATTTTCACATATGAAAGTTAAATCTATTGAAAGAATTTTGGAATAAAAAATAGAACTGAGTACTGGGGAAATTTATTATGATTCATAAAACATGCCTTTGTCAAACAGAATCAACTTTTAGTAAGATTTACTATATATAGTTCTGATAAAGTGTGTACATTTAATAGAAAACACTTTACTGACACCCCAGTTCTCTTTAAATGCTGTAACATTATGATTCACATGTAACACTTAGATGTTTTAATAAGATTTTATCATATTAGATAATGTAATGATAAACTGTTTTTTTTTTAAAGATTTATTATTATTGGAAAGCCAGATATACAGAGAGGAGGAGAGACAGAGAGGAAGATCTTCCATCCGATGATTCACTCCCCAAGTGAGCCGCAATGGCCGGTGCACGCCGATCCGAAGCCGGGAACCAGGAACCTCTTCCGGGTCTCCCACGCGGGTGCAGGGTCCCAAAGCCCAAAGCCCAAAGCATTGGGCCGTCCTCAACTGCTTTCCCAGGCCACAAGCAGGGAGCTGGATGCGAAGTGGAGCTGCTGGGATTAGAACCGGAGCCCATATGGGATCCCGGGGCTTTCAAGGCGAGGACTTTAGCCCCTAGGCCACGCCGCCAGGCCCAATAAACTGTTTTTAAATGTGAACTATTCAACAAATAATTACCAAGGCCACAGGCCCAACCTCTGATTTCTACCTAATGTGATGAGCTGGGTTCAATTGATGGTTCATCACTGAAGTGATCATAAACTTTAGTTGATTTCTGGAGAAAAGAAATTATCAGTCTGAGTGAGACACACAGCACAGGACAGACCCTGGAGTGAAAAGTCTTACCACAGGACTTTAAAAAGGTTATATAAGGTTGGAGCACAAAGACACATTTATTTTGGTGCAAAGAAATTTTGAAAACCATGTATATAGTTCTTTGGCAAATACTCAATTTCCAGGAAAATTCAGAAGACTACTGTATGCATAGGTTTCAGAAAATCTTTGAACAAAATGATTTTATTTTTTATTGTTACAGCAACAGAGAAAGACAGACAGAAGTATCTTCTATTAGCTGTTTCAGTCCTAGAATGCCAATGCTGGACCTGAGCCAGGATGAAGCCAGGAAACTGAATCTCCACCCAAAGCTCTCAGGGTGCTTGCCAGCAGAGACCTGGGTCAGAGTGGAGACAGGACCCAGCAGTGTTGTAACACTGCTGAGCCACCACACCCACCGCTGAAATGACCCTTTAATCCCATCTTTCCAGGAACTTGTTCAAGAATCTTTGCATCTGGGAGACTGAGGTCATTTAATATATGTGAAGTTTAACTTGCTTATCAAAGTGTGGAAAGATCTGCCTGGATGAAGCTCTGGATGCGTCTCTTCACAGGCGGCTGTTCACAGTGAGGTGATCTAACCGGACAGAATCCACTCCCACAGCAACACTGAGCTGCAGTCCGACTCACAGCAAGTGTAGGAACTAAAATCACATTTTTGTTTCGGAAAGTACCCAGCCTTCAGTTCTTGTTTGATATGGATTTTTCTGGGCCTCCACAGATGGATGGTAACTATCCTGGCTACCCACAAAGCTCCTGACCGAGAGGTCGGCTTGAAGTCTATGAGGGTTAACAAGAGCATTCAAAAATCTTTATTTCAGCAAGGAAAAAGCCTTAAACAGTAAACACACATTGTCATATAGCTATGCTAAAATATGCCCACCAGCCACATCAGATAAAATACAAATGTTGGATGATAATATGAACAGATACTTAATAAATGCCTAAGAAGACAGGCTTAAAACTAAAACGTCAGTTCCTCACACTCAGCATAGAACTTCCAATGCTGATTCATTACATTGCATGGCAGAAATTCTTGGTCACTGATTAATAATATTTCATTTATTTGTAGATAACATGGTATGCTTTGTGTTGACTCTCTGGAAGTTCCTGTTTAAAAAAAAATCACATTAAAATGTGCCTTTTAAAATGCAAGATCACATTTATTGTTATTATTATTTTAAAATATTTATTTCTCTTGGAAAAGCAAATTCACAGAAAGAAGAAGAGACACAGAGAAAGATAGTCCATCTGCTAGTTCACTCCCCAAGTGGCCACAATGGCCAAAACTGAGCCGATCCAAAGCCAGGAGCCAGGAGCCTCCTCTGAGTCTCCCAAGTGGCTGCAGGGCCCCAAGGCTCTGGCCCATCCTCTACTGCCCTCATAGGCCACAAGCAGGGAGCTGGATGGGAAGTGGAGCAGCAGGGGTGCCCCATGGGATCCCGGCATATGCCAGGTAAGGATTTAGCCACTGGGCCATTGCGCCGGGTCAAGATCACATTTATTTACTACTAGACCTAGAATCTACATCAGAGCACACACAGGAGGATTTGTAACTGAAGCTGGTGGTAAGATGACCAGTCATCTGCCGCGACCACACCCATGGTCTCAGCTGGTGCCCCTCTGCGTGGCCCAGTCGTTGGTGTAGTGAGGGAAACCAGGGAAAGCTGGTCCCAGGTGAGCAGGAAGGCTCCTCGGCAGCAGGAAGAGATGTGGACAGGCAGAAGAGCTCAGAAAACAGGTGGCTTCCTGCCTCCCCAACAAGGCAACTGCAGTCTTGGTCACCCATTCCCTATCACACACCAGGCCTTCACTTCCCTTGTGCTAAGACACAACAATGTCCAAGTGTGTGCTGCACACCACATGGAGATGCAAAGAAACAAGGCTGTGGAACAGACTTCTCTCTCCATGACACATAGAACTGAGACCACCCCTGACCTCCCCCAGTCCCAGTCTCTCCCACAGTAGCTTACTTCCCTGAAGGAATGGCTTCGGATGGGCTCAGCTCTGGCTGCTGCAGCCACTTGGGGAGTGAGCCAGCGTAAGGAAGATCTTTCTATCTGTATCTCCTTTTCTCTGTATAGCTGCCTTTCCAATAAAAATAAATAATAAAATAATACTGCATAATTATTTGAAAGACAGACCATTCTAGACAGCTTAAGACACACAGAAAGATTCTTCCACCCCTGGTTTTTCTCCCCTCAGTAGCCACAATAGCAGTATCTGGCCCAGGCTGAAGCTAGGAGCAAGGAACTCAATTCTGGGCCCCTCATTTGAACCATCCTCCACTGTCTGACTAACCACATCAGCAGGAAGTCAGCTGGGACTCCAACTGCACTCTGAAATGGGAGGCTGGCCACACAAACAGCAACCCAACATGCTGTGCCACAGTGCCAGCCCTGGGCACTTTATAAACATTCGTTCTTCTGAGCCATGAACAGTGAGTACCTTTTCCCTTGTGTGTGCAATCTTGATTGCTTTACAGTTTTCATTATAGAGATCTTTAACTTCTTTGGTTACATTTTTTCCCTAAACATTTAATTTTGGTAGCTACTACGAATGAGATTGCTTTCTCAATTTCTTTTGCAGCAAGATCACTATTTTATGTTGATTTTGTACACTGTAACTTTGCCAGTTCATCGGTGCAAACAGCATTTTTGCTAGAGTGTTTAGCTTTTTCCATGTACCAAATCTTGTCAGTTGGAAACATGATGTTTAAACTTCCTTTCCAATTGTGATGGCTTTGATTTTTCTCCTCCTTAGTTGCTTCAAGACTTTCAATAATATACAAAGAGTGGTAAGTATGAACATCTTTGTCTTGTCTCAGAAAGAAGAAATGTTTGCAGCTTTTCTGGGTTTGTGACACATGGGCTCCTTCTATGACTTGTTGACACATTTTATTATGAAGACAAATACCTTTTCTGCATCTGTGGAAATGACCACGTGGTTTTCTCCTTTATTCTGCTGAAGCGATGCATTCTATTTACTAACTTGTGAATGTTGAGCCATCCTTGCAGCCTGGAATAAATCTCACATGACTGATTTACTATAGTTTTTTTAAGATTTATTTATTTTTGTTGGAAAGGCAGATATACAGAGAGGAGGAGAGACAGAGAGGAAGATCTTCCGTCCGATGATTCACTCCCCAAGTGACCACAACGACCAGTGCTGTGCCAATCCGAAGCCAGGAGTTCTTCCGGGTCTCCCACGCAGTGCAGGGTCCCAAGGCTTTGCGCCGTCCTTGACTACTTTCCTAGGCCACAAGCAGGGAGCTGGATGGGAAGCAGGGCCGCCGGGATTAGAACCGGCAACCATATGGGATCCCGGGGCGTGCAAGGGGAGGACTTTAACCACTACGTTATCGCGCCGGGCCCTGATTTATTATAGTTTTAATGTGTTGTTAAAAGTTGGTTTACTAATACTTTACTGGGAATGTTTGCATCTATGTTCACCAAGGATATTTGTCTTAAGGTTTTGTGTTGTGTTGTGCCTTTCATTTTGGAATCAGAGCAATGCTGGCCTCAGAAACAGTTTGGCAGTTTCATCCTTTGTAATAGCTGGAATAGCCTGAGGAATACTGAAGTCAGTGTCTCTTGCCTCACAAAACGAGATGAAGGACAGTGGGCATTCTCACTGCTGCTCCAGACTGCTCTGACTTACGTGCTCCTTGTAGTGAAAGATTACTTATGTATGTGTGTATGTATTTGAGAGGCAGGAAGACAGAAGAAGAGATTTTTCCAACAACTAGTTTACTTCTTAAGTGGCTGCAGCAGCCAGATCTGGGCCAGTAACTTCATCCTCGTCTCCCACATGGATTGGAAACATCTGGGACTTAAGCCAGCACTTGAATATGTGATTAGCTAGCATTGCAAGCAGCAGCTTAACCTGATACCGGCAGCGAGGTAGTAAAGAGGAACCAAGCACTCCACTGCCCAAACTTGGCCCCTTTCTGTGCTGCTCCAACAAAGCTTCAGGCTCAGGGCATCCACTCCTGAGCCTCACTTCCCAGCATGCACTGGAAGCTTGATACTTGCTGTATCTCACCACACATGTACCAGACACCATGAAGCAGTCCCACCCCTCACTCTGCTCCATCTGATGATCCAACAAGGCCTTACCTTGGTCAACACCCCTGTCCTAAAGGATGACCCCGCCTTATGCCAATCATGACATTCGTCCTCTCCTAAGACTGCCCGCCCTCCTGTCCTGCTGTGTACAGTCCCTTGTCTTTCAGTATGTCTTCCATTCACTATCTTTTTTATGGCTCCTCCCTGAATTCTTTCATGCCTGGAGTAAAGTCTGGCAAGCAGGGTAGGGAAAGAGGGAGTCTCTGTCTTCCCCCAGCAGCCACCCACAGTGGCACAATGCTGGCCTTGGATGTGTTTTTCTTAAGTTGTCTCAAGTTGCAAGTTGCTTTTCCAGTCATATTAGTATATGCAAACTTTAGTTCTTAGAAATTTTGTCATTGTGGTTTTATCTGTATCTGAACATGTGGGCCTTAAATTTCAGAATAAACAGGTTTTTCCATTTTTTTCTATTAAGTAACTAACAGTTGAAAGCATCTTACTTAAAAATAAATTCTAATTTAAGGAAACAAATGGGAAAAGGTTTTGTCAATGCTCTGTACAACAGATCAAAAGTAGAAACATCAGGTGTGCTCATCAGCAGTCTATAAGCTGTTTCCTTTTAACCCATCTCACCTCTCAGTCTCAACATTTATAAAACTAGTCCAGCATTGGTTGACTCATGAGGCTCACTTCTGGCTTCATGGTCTTGTTCTGTCATCTAAGCGCTCAGTATTTCATTAGGAACATGGGATAGAAAGGAGCATAATATGTACATCCTCTTTCTACCATGCTGTTTCCCTCACAACAGCTGCACACCAAACATGCAGGCTTCTTCCTCACACCAACAATTTGTCCAACTCTCTAACATGAGCTCAGTGTCCTACAGTCAGTTCAGTTCTGGCACTAACCTCTCAGTTTGCACCAGACACCTTCCAGTCCCACCACGCTGCCCTGACCTCAGACACCAATTGCAGGCATTAAGTCCTGGCTACTCTCACTTTTATGCAACGTGTCTACAAGTTTGTAGGTTTCCATGGCACGTAGCCTGACCCAAGGTCTGATAATCCACTAGAACAACTCATGTGCAAGAAAAATGTTTTCCTGAATACAACTCTGGAACCGCCTAATGGAAAAGGTGAGCAGGGCAAGGAGCAACCCTGCCTCTCTGAACACTGCTGACCCAGCACCTTTCACGTTGACCAGTGCAGAAGCTCTCGACCTGCTGCACTTACGGACACTCTGCTACTCAGGCAGGGTTGACCCAATCATTGGTCATGGGTCATTAGTCCAGTCTGAACAGTGACAGGAGCCGGCATGTTCTTCTAGAGACATGGTGATAGCAAAGATGTTCCAGCCCCCCTGGGATCTGTTGGGAAGACAGGCTATTACTTTTGCTTGATCAGGGGCTGCAGCTTCCTGAAAAACATCTCATTTAAAGTCTAGCACCAGGATGTTGGCTTTGGGAGTAACTTAACTCTGAGTCCTGTGGGGTCCACCCTTTCTTTTCCACATCCAGAATTCAATGAGTTGACCTTTGAAAAGCTGAGGAGTTGGCCTGTGAGCAACACAGTGAAAATGACAGAGGTATTGTATGCTGAGGCAGAGGCAGAGGCAGAGGCAGGGTCCAATAAAGTCTACATTGAAGCTTTAGGGATGGGGCCAGTTATAATGATGGCTCATGTACCTGGGCCCCCACCATCCACATGGGAGGCCCAGATGGAGATACAGGCTCCTGTCCTTCATTTGGCCCAGCCTTAGCTGTTGAAGGCTCCTGGAGTGAACCACCAGATGAAAGATCTCTCTCTCTCCCCCGCCTCCCTCTCTCTACCACTGTCTTTTAAATAAATACACCACACACACACACATTTTAGAAAAAAAGACATGGAACTGAAATATAACTACTTAATAGTCCTTATTTTATGAAGGAAAACTGAACTCAAATAGGTGGTTTCTTAAGCTAAACTGGGTTTGGGGTACTTGATCTTACATGTCAGGTATTCAGATAGTTGGTGCTGTTAAATGACAATGTATGTAAAATAACCCGGTAAGTACTGGCTTGGGGCCAATGTTTAAGAAATGCTTCCATTTCTCCTCTTTCCTTGCCTATCAGTAGATGTATTCTCTATTTTATGAATTAGATTACAGAAGTGTTACTCATGATATCAGAGTGAAGAAAATCATTGTTCAAACCATGAGAAAGAATCAAGAGTTCTCAACAAGGGCAGAGATGAATATTCTATGCCCTCCCCCGCCCCCTTAACCACAAGACTTAGGAGCACCTGTGAACAGCTAGCTCTGCTCTGTACTCTTCTATGGGAAACAAAGCACAACAAACCTGAAAGAAGTCATTTGTCTGCAGGCTAAGGACTGGCTTATTTAACACAATAAGCCTGCTTCTAATGGGAAAGCAGGCTTTGTCTTCAAATGAATCCAAAATTATAAATAAACTGGATACCAAGCTTGCTATTTTCTCTATGCAATAATAATAGAAAATACTGACTAATAAATTTAAAGTTTTATGCATGATTTTCTTAAAGGGAATGGCAAAGTTCTTTACATTTCTGGCTAAGAAAACTGGTGAGTTGACTTTATTATAATTTCATAATTAGAAACAGTAAATTCAGAAAACGGAGATATTAACTAACCAAAATCTCACCTACCATTTGTTGAGTCCATCTCAGATTCTGTTAGAGCCTGTGAGATGTGGGCATGTCCACCTAAAAAAAACAGTTAATCCATGTGAATCCAGTCTGACAACAGCAGTCCTTTGTGGGACATGCTTGCTTTCACTCACTCCTTCACTCACTGGGGGTACCATTCAAGAAGCAATTACTGGGAAGCACTGAGGGGCAAAATAGACAACCCATAACAGTCTCTCTGAATCCCAAGATCTACCAGTGGCTAAAGAATACGTAACCAGCAACTCTTGTGAGATGTAAATGTCAATTTACACAGTATGCTAGAATCTACACATTTCTTACAAAGTAGATGAAATCGGCAAGTTCCTCTCTTTATTCCTTATCTTGTCCAGTTTACTCAAGCATGTTTGGTTTCTGGGCTGGGCTACCTAAGCCAGGCACATCTATGAGAGGGAATGGGATTAAGAATTCTGCTGGATTAGGGAAACCTGGTCAAACCACAGGGCAAACTCCCCGTGGCTGTGGGAAAAGTGGGCACCCTTCCTGGTGCCCCAATTCCAGAATGTGCATGGACTGATAACAATAGCCCTCAGGCTCCACAGCAACAGAACTGTGACTTTCATGCCCCATTTTCAACATTCACAAGAGAAATTCTTTCCTGCATGCTTTGCTTTTCAAATGGTTAGACAGGTTTACACTTGCTTAACTTTCCAGGTCTGGATTTTCTCCAGGGATCACAAAACCAGATAGAAAAGAATCTTAATCAAAGAGGCTCTGAGAAACCTATGGGAGGCAGCAAGAACTTGTTGACTCCTGGCCCAGCTCAAGGAAAACAGAAGCTAAATTCTTAAAATGACACTAATGTTTTCTGAAATACTAAGAAAAATCAGAATTTCTGGAAGGAATAATAAGCTATTTCTATTACAGGTGAGACAGTGGCAGTTCAGAACTCATCTCTGAATTCAAAGTCATTGTGCAGGGAATTGTGCGCCCTCTGAGGAAGAAGAGGCTGCCTGGGGTTGCAAACGCCTGCCTAGAACAACAACAAAAATCTGAGAAGCAGATGGCTTTATCGCTGAAGCAAAAACCTATAGGTCTGCTGTGACTCTTGAGGTTACAAACGGGTGTGAGATAGGAAGAGTGAGAGTGACAGCAAGTGCGGCTGAAACCTCAGCTGCTCCATGCTCAGGCTCAGCCACCAACGGAAAGGTCATTTACCATCTGCATCAGAAATCAAATACGACTCATTATCCCAAGCCAAGCTTGCCACAGCAAAGTCACTTAAAAATTCAGGTCAGCAGGTTTTTCACCAAGTGAGGACGACACAGATCCAAGATTTGGAACCAAGACCATGATTACAAGAATGCCCTCCACTTCTCACACCTACTTTTCTTACTTGGTCTGTTCCCCAAATAGCATTAAAATCATATTCTGTCCTACAAGACTGGGGAGAACTCTAGAGCCAATTTCTGAGCAAGAGGAGGTGCGTAAGAGAACAGCCTGCATGAGGGTTTAGTGCAGGAAGCAAAGCAGTTGAAATCATTGGGGCTGGCTGCAGGAAGAGGAACAACTCCAGAGAGCTCCTGGGCAGGCACAAGAGGACAGAAATGCTATCCCGGTTCTGACCTGGTCACTACAGCATCATTGCTGTTTTGCACATTCCCTTTGCCTAGACTGTTCCAACTTCTCAAGTCAGAACCATTGGGAAAGAAAATGAAGTCCCTGGCCAAGGGAGATGGAGTCTTTCCATCAGTCCACTTCTCAGAAAGAGGCCCCGGCCTTTCTCCGCCCTTCTTTGTGGTGAAGACAACACCCTCAGGAGTGTGCCTCGGCCAAAGTTCACTCCAGTAGCTGAACAGTATGACTCATTTCAGTGCCTGTTTTCAGAAAACACATGCAACAGTTCAGACAAATGGTGCAGCGAGTGAAGGTTCAGCTGAGAGCACCAGCACGCCACAACACAGCATTTGTTTAAGCTCCAGCTACTCCACTTTTCTGATCTAGCTTCCTCCTAAAGCAGCTGGGACAGCAGAAGATGACTCAAGCATTTGGTCATGTGGCACCCACATAGGAGACCTGGATAGAGTTCAGGTTACTGAATTGAGTCTGGCCTAGACCCAGTTACTAAGGTTATTTGGTAAGTGACCCAGTAGAAGGAGGACCTACCTCCCTCTATCTCTCACTCTCTGCCTTCCAAACACATAAATCATTTTCAAGAGAAGAATACATAAAACTATCCAAATTAATCTTTCAGAAAGAAAAAAAAATTGTCTTCTTATGACACTTCAAAAAATCTGTCCACAACTAAGTTCAGATTCAGAGAAAAGGATCATTAGGGAGGTTGTTACTGTTTAAACCCTCTGAGAAACAACTATGGAAAACCAAACAGAACTAAGTGCTGGTGGGGAAATGAAATGACTCACAATGAGTTCACAAGAATGGCTGTGTGGGGCCTGGCGGCATGGCCTAGCGGCTAAAGTCCTCACCTTGAACGCCCCGGGATCCCATATGGGCGCCGGTTCTAATCCCGGCAGCTCCATTTCCCATCCAGCTCCCTGCTTGTGGCCTGGGAAAGCAGTCGAGGACGGCCCAAAGCTTTGGGACCCTGCACCCACATGGGAGACCCGGAAGAGGTTCCTGGTTCCCGGCATCGGATCGGCACAGCACTCGCCCGTTGAGGCTCACTTGGGGAGTGAAACATCGGATGGAAGATCTTCCTCTCTGTCTCTCCTCCTTTCTGTATATCCGGCTTTCCAAAAACAATAAAATCTTTAAAAAAAAAAAAAAGAATGGCTGTGTGATAAACCAATAAAATCAAGAGACACACCAATAATACAAACAATGTATGTTCAGAGTAACAACACAATACCTACACCCCGACAGGAGAAAACACCCATATATTCGTCAAAGGTAGAGGGGACAGAGGATGGCCTGTTGATACAAGGATGTAAAATACTTTTGACAGAAAACACAAGGTGGCACACCACACACAGGGTAGTTACCCAGTCCTGACAGGGACACAGGGTGGTACACCCCCACACAAGGTAGTTACCCAGTCCTGACAGGGACACAGGGTGATACACCCACACACAGAGTGGTTATCCAGTCCTGACAGGGACACAGGGTGATACACCCACACACAGGGTGGTTACCCAGTCCTGACTGGGACACATGGTGGTACACCCACACAGGGTAGTTACCCAATCCTGACTGGGACATAGGGTGGTAGACCCACACATAGTGTGGTTACCCAGTCCTGACTGGACACAGGGCAATACACCCACACACAGGGTTAGGGTCTTGACAGGAGTCAGATGGTTTCTAAATAACAGAGCAATGTGTGATTTAGTCATCACAGGAATCTTTATGACACATGTCACCTCATGGATAACCCTCACAGACATACGGTCAATCAGAAACCACTCGATATTTTATGACTCCATTACAGGAGAGATTCAAAAAAGGTGACACAAACAGTAATGGTTCCGTGCTTGAAGGGGGGTGGGTACACTGTGAAGAATAAGTCTTTGGGGCTGTACAATTGGGCTGGTTGCACAACATGGTGAAGGTACTGGCTGCACAGTTTACTGTTAAATCTTCCATTGCACTTTCACCTTAGTTAAACACTAAGACATGCACAGAAGGGGTGGCTCTCGGGAGGGTAAGCTTTGGTTGGCACATACCTGGCAGGTGTGGGTGGCATGGGCTTGGAGGCGAAGGCACTTCCTCAGAAGCATACTTCAGAAGCTGCTTCCCCAGATACGTTACCTGCACACAATTAGGCACAAAATGTAAAGTACTTCCTGTAAGAAGCAAATACGCCCATATCCTGTGAATTTTAACTTCTGTGGAGCTGTTTTTCATTTCTTTCATGTGTCCAGCTCCCTGGGCGCTGCAGCAGACCTTAGTAGTTGTGACAGAGATGTTCCATTCACAGAGCATTCAATACATGCGATCTGCCCTTTGATCAAAAAAGGCGCATTTGTAAAGAGTATCTCCAGTATTCTGCTGTGGGGATTAAAAGAACTGACAAAGGAAAAGCATTTGGCTACTATTCTAGCTCATCCTGAGTGCTCCTGTAATGCATGCTAAATGGAACAGAGTGAGGAGGGTCTGGGCAGGGCAATAATTAAGCAGAGCTGGCAATGGGCACACAATAGGTCTGGCAGAACCAGGGTGCCAACTCCATCTCACATGGCATGAAAAAAGGAGAGGTCACGTCAGTTTCCAAAGAAACAATTCAGAAACAGTGGATTGGATTCTGAATGAGCCACTCCCTGACTAAGTCCAGCACTCTACACAACCAATAACCTGACTTGCCCAGACTATGGGTGCTTTAAGAAATTCCACTCTGTTAAAATAAACTTTCCACAAGCAGTCATGAATTATTGAACAGGTTAATGGACAGGCACGAAGTCACTTCTGGAAACTGCATTTGCTGAGTGCCTGTGTGCTGGATTGTTAACAGCTCACAAGTGCACGGCACTCAGATCTAGAGATCTGAACCCAGACTGTCTTGCCAGACCAAGATCTGGCTCACATGCCTGCTCTGGCAGGGCACAGCAGAAAGAGCTTAGTGGTTCAGCAATGTGCCACCCAAGACTCAGGTTTACAGGGGCAGCCAACATGACATGACCCTCAGCCCTCACCTGGAGGGGCACAGGTCAGCAAATCAAAGCTTGGGAACAGCCTGTGAGGACAACTATAGGTGCTGCAATCCTACTTTCAAAAATGTGTAACTGCCGTGGTCCTTGTTGGAGCCACTAATGCTTTAACTCACGTTCTTACAGGACAAGGTCCACCACAGCTCAGCAATGAACCTGGGCTAACCCAGAGGTAGACAGGGCACATGGAGTAAGTGGGTGCAGATGTATGGCGAGGTTGGACCATATAGCCTGTCACTCTAAATGAAACATACTTACCAAGCCTATGCAATTGTCAAGTAAATTTATTTTGGTAAGATCTTCTTAAGAGACAGGGCCAGTGTGGTGGCTCAACAAGTTAGTCCTACTCCTGTAAGCACCAGCATCCCATATGGGAACGGGTTTGTGTCCTGGCTTCTCCTCTTCTAATCCAGCCCCCAACTTGCAGCCTAGGAAAACATAAGAGGATGGCCCAAGTCCTTGGGACCCTGCACCCATGTGGGAGACCCGCAGGAAGCTCCTGGCTTCAGATTGCCTTAGCTCTGGTTGTTGTAGCTACTTGGGAGGGTGAACCAACAGACGGAAGATCTTTTGTCTCTATTTCTCTCTGTAACTCTGCCTTTCCAATAAAAACAAAACAAATTTTATCTTTTTTTAAAAGATTTATTTATTTTATTACAAAGTCAGATATACAGAAAGGAGGAGAGACAGAGAGGAAGATCTTCCGTCCGATGAATCACTCCCCAAGTGAGCCGCAACGGCCAGTGCTGTGCCAATCCGATGCCAGGAGCCTGGAGCTCCTCCAGGTCTCCCACACGGGTGCAGGGTCCCAACGCATTGGGCCATCCTCGACTGCTTCCCCAGGCCACAAGCAGGCAGCTGGATGCGAAGTGGAGCTGCTGGGATTAGAACCGGCGCCCATATGGGATCCCGGGGCTTTCAAGGCGAGGACTTTAGCTGCTAGGCCATGCCGCCGGGCCCAACAAAACAAATTTTAAAAAACCTTCTGAAGAGACAACATGCAGTATTTACTGTCATGATTAATTACCATTAGCTCACACATTAATGTGCATAAAAACTGCAAAACAGCCTGCCTGTGAACTCTCAGGAGGTGTTCAAGAATTTATTTCCCTGTTGGTAGTATGTTTTTCACATCTCCAGAATATCCATTTGCTAAAACTAACAGGATTACGAAGTGTTTTATTTTCACTTCAAGCTATACAAATTTTATTTTTAACATAAAATTTAAAGAATAAATACAGTTGGTTTTTATCTCAGGGTTGGGGGATAAATGGCAAAGAAACAAAAGAAAAGTATAGACTTTCTTTTAGGTGCATTGTATCAAAAAATAATTCTCTAAGAAAATGAGATATTCCCAAATAAAAAATTTCTTTAGAGATTCAGAACATAAGACAGAAAGCGGATTCAGCATGATTCTTAGCACAGCAAGTACAAGGAGGGCTTGGGTACTCACTACCCACCACATCCAGTTCAGGCTCTGATGTACTCCCTCAACACCAGGACTCTCAGCACCAGGACTCTCTCAGGACTCCCCAGCACCAGGACTCCCTCAGCACCAGGACTCCTTCAGGACTCCTCAGCACCAGGTTCCCTCAGCACCAGGACTCCCTCAGCACCAGGACTCCCTCAGCACCAGGTCTCCCTCAGCACCAGGACTCCCTCAGCACCAGGTCTCCCTCAGCACCAGGACTCTCTCAGCACCACGACTCCTCAGCACCACGACTCCTCAGCACCACGACTCCTCAGCACCAGGATTCCCTCAGCACCACGACTCCTCAGCACCAGGATTCCCTCAGCACCACGACTCCTCAGCACCAGGACTAACTCAGCACCAGGACTCCCTCAGCACCAGGTCTCCCTCAGCACCAGGATTCCCTCAGCACCAGGATTCCCTCAGCACCAGGATTCCCTCAGCACCAGGACTCCCTCAGCACCAGGACTCCCTCAGCACCACGACTCCTCAGCACCACGACTCCTCAGCACCAGGACTCCTCAGCACCAGGATTCCCTCAGCACCACGACTCCTCAGCACCATGACTCCTCAGCACCAGGACTCCCTCAGCACCAGGACTCCCTCTGCACCAGGATTCCCTCAGCACCAGGATTCCCTCAGCACCAGGATTCCCTCTGCACCAGGATTCCCTCAGCACCACGACTCCTCAGCACCAGGACTAACTCAGCACCAGGACTCCCTCTGCACCAGGACTCCCTCAGCACCAGGACTCCCTCTGCACCAGGATTCCCTCAGCACCAGGACTCCCTCTGCACCAGGACTCCCTCTGCACCAGGATTCCCTCAGCACCAGGATTCCCTCAGCACCAGGATTCCCTCAGTACCAGGATTCCCTCAGCACCGGGACTCCCTGCTCCTACATGTGCACAGCTCACTCAGTGCCATAAGCCTAGCCACCTGCCCCTCTTCCCAGTCCTCCTTCACTTCCCTCCCTCTCCTTCTCCCCTCTTCCTTTCCCCTTCGGTGAGTGGAAACTCTGGGAGCTCTGCACCAGAAAGCACACAGGGCAGCCCTGCCTCACTGACAAGAGAGCATCCAAATTCTTCATCTGCACGGATCCTTTCCTGGGCTTTCACACCAGTGAGCTGTCTGTGCCATGAGAATAGCTATCCCGGTTTCATACTGCAACTGTTTCACAAAATGGCATTTTTCCTGTGGGAACTCTTTCCTTGCACAAGACTGAAGCTTTGCATCCACTCACAAAGGGGACAGATGATATTGCAGGCTCTTCTTTAGTCCAGGGAAACCATTCCCACTGAAAGCCCAGTTCTCCTCCCTGTGCCGCTGTGCCAGAAGCAGAACACAGTACAGAGGACAGCCAAGGGAGGATCCAGGCCCTGTTCCGGAACTCACTGGCCTTGAGGCTAACCAGGTAACAGAACCTGCTGAAAGTCTGCTTTCATCTGTAAACTGGGTAACAGCTGATCTTGCTGCCTGAGGAGGCTGTTGTGTACAAGTGCCTGTGCACCACACAGTGCTGCCTGCGTCCTAGAACCTCCCATAGGCAGGGTCTTTCAAACACCTAGCCCTTTGTGGCCAGCACTGTGACACAGCGGGTTAAGCTGCCATCTCTGATGCTGACATCCCATTTGGTTGCCAGTTCAGTCTGCTTCCAATCCAGCATCCTGCTAACACAGCAGCGCATGGCCCAATGATCTGGGTCCCTGCCACGTACAAGGAGACCCAGTTGGAGTTCCAGGCTCTTGCCCTCAGGCTGGCCTAGCCTCAACCATTTCGTTACACAGATTTGCTCTCTGTCCCACTCTCTACCTTTCAAATAAGTAAAATAAAGGACCACACTATCTGAATAGGTAGTTAAATTTAAGAATAATTACAAAATAAACAGAAGGAAAGAAGGAAGGAAGGGAGAAAGGAGCACTCTGACTCACCTTGCTCCAAGCGTAATTCCAGGTCACATAACTGTCACCTCCCACAAGATCCTTGATCCAGCTAACGGGGTTTTGATAAATCTGACCACTTTCAACTTTAATTTTACCATTCACTAAAATGCTGGCTTTGTGGGTAGTCTCCTAAAGTGAAAAAGAAAAAAAATTTAAAATATCTGAAATATATGGACTTCTGCATTTGGCTATGATAAGAATCAGGAGCACATGTACTGTAATGCCAGATATAACCAAAAGCAGATTAATTGTAAGCATCAGATAAAAAGTACAGTGAGCCCAGAAACAAAAGTGTAATGGGAGAACCCTACACTCATCCCAGCTTCCCACTTTGAGGGCATCCCCAGGCCAAAAGGGGGACCCCAGAGCACAGCACCTAGGTAGGTAGTGGGAAGAGCTGCAGCGGGGAAGATCAGAAAGGAAGAGCTCTGTGACAGGGTTCTCTGGAGTAGTGAGTGTGTTTGCGTGTGCAGTAACCAAGGATGGAGCCACCTGACAGAATTAGAGGAACTTAGGCAGGGTTCCCCCAAGGCAGGGAGTGGTGCTGTGCCCACCAGCCAGACTGAGGACCCTTCAGAGTCAAAGGGGAATAGGTAAGGTGCTAAGAGGGGCGTCCCACTAAAGTCAACACTGAACTAATCTTGCCTAACAAATCCCAAGCAAGACACAAAAGATCAAAACTGGTTCCAAAAATCTTAACTGTATTGTAATACAAGACATCAAACTATTTGTAACACAAAAGATAAATTTCATAACTTCTGGGATCCAATAAAAAAATTAACAGACTTAGGAGCTGGTGTCTCGGTGCAGCAGGCAGCAGACTAAGTGGGACATTCAACACCAGAGTGCCGTCTGGACTCCCGGCTGCACCATGTGGTATCCAGCTCCCAGTGGAAGGCAGCACAGGTAGTTTGGTCTCTGTCACCAGGGTGGGAGGCCCGGAGGGAGTTCCAGGTTCCCAGTTTCTGCCTGGCTGAGCTCCGGCTATTGAGGCCATTTAGGAAACAAATCGGCAAATGGAAGATCTCTGTCTCTCTGATTTTTAAACAGGCAAATAAATCTTTTCTAAAAAGCCACAGTAAAATAAAATAACAACAAAAAAAAAATAAATGAAAAACAAAACAAAAGCCACAGTAAAACAGAATCCATACAGAGGAAATAAAGCAATCAACAGAAAATGACCAAGATGTGATGGAGATGTTAGAATCAGCAGACAGAAGCGTGAAGTTGCAATCACACTCTTTGGGAAGTTAGGTGTTTGGTTGGGGGAGTGGTGTGTTAACTCAAAGTCTGCAACACTGGCAATCCCAGCTGCTCCATGTCCAGTCCAACTCACTACTAACGCACCTGGGGAAAGCAGTGGAAGGTGGCCCAGGTGCTCCGGTCCCTGCACACACCTGGCAGAGCCTGAGGGAGTGCCACACATTGGGCTTCAGTCTGGCCCAGTTCCAGCTACTACATCCATTTGAGGAATAAACCAGCAGGTGTAAATTCATTCTCCTAATCGATCTATCTATCTATTTATCTATCTAGCCATCCTTCTACCCAGTAACTTTGACTTTAAAAAAATTTTTTGTGGAAGATACAAAAAGACTCAAACTTCCAGAGATGAAGATTATAATTATGAAGAACAGCAGAATACACTGAATAGGATTAATGACATTACAAAAAAAGGATTAGTTAATATAAAGGTATAGCACGTAGAAATGAAACATACAGACAAATTTTAAAAATGAACAGAGCATGGGGCCCGGCGGCGTGGCCTAGCGGCTAAAGTCCTCGCCTTGAATGCCCCGGGATCCCATATGGGCGCCGGTTCTAATCCCGGCAGCTCCACTTCCCATCCAGCTCCCTGCTTGTGGCCTGGGAAAGCAGTCGAGGACGGCCCAATGCGTTGGGACCCTGCACCCGCGTGGGAGACCTGGAGGAGGTTCCAGGTTCCTGGCATCGGATCGGCGTGCACCGGCCCGTTGCGGCTCACTTGGGGAGTGAATCATCGGATGAAGGATCTTCCTCTCTGTCTCTCTTCCTCTATATATATCCGCCTTTCCAATAAAAATAATAAATCTTTAAAGAAAAATGAACAGAGCATCAATGAGTTCTGGAATTATCTCCAAACAGCATAATATTGATGTCACTGTAGTTCAAAACAGAAGGAGTAGGAAGGAAAGTATTGGAAAAAAAATGAATGTTAAAATTTTCCCAAACTTGAGGAAATGAAAACCTAGAAATCCCAGAGGGTCAGCAACTCTTAGCGTAAGAAACATGAAAAAAAAAAATCACTCCAGTACTCACTATAGTCAGAAGAGTTGGGCCTGGCCTTGTGACATACAGGTAAACAGCCACCTGCAAGGGTTGCATCCCCTGTGGGCATGGGTTTGAGTTCTTGATGCTCGTGGTAGCACCCCATAGCCAAGGCTTACTGGATTACACTTTGGGCTTGCAGGCTCCGTTCTGGTCCTTGCCCTTCTTGCCTGCTCCCATGCACCATCTGAGTTAACTGAATGCTTTCTACAGCCGTGCCACTCAAGTTGATTGGAGTGTGAGGGCTTAAAAACCCCTGACTTCGGCTACATGGGACAGTGCCTTTAGAAGTGTATCAGGAGGGCTCGGCAGTGTGGCCTGGTGGCTAAGGTCCTTGCCTTGATCCCATGTGGCTGCTGGTTCATGTGGCTGCTGGTTCTAGTCCCGGCAGCTCCACTTCCTCTCTGTCTCTCCTCCTCTCAGTATATCTGACTTTGTAATAAAAATAAAATAAATCTTAAAAAAAAAGTGTATCAGGAGCTGCTGTTGCCAATATTAGCTAATAAAGACTCTTCTTAACAACCTACACTTCTGTCTGGCATGACTGCTCCTTCTCACACTCCGCAACAGCTCTACTTATGATTCAACTTCCTGTAAGTGTGCTTGGGGAATGCAGAACACAACCCCAGTACACATGTAGGAGACCCAATAGAAGCTCCTAGCTCCTGGCTTCAACTTGGCTTAGTCCCAGATGTTGTGGACACTGGGGAGTGAAACAGCAGATGGAAGATCTTTCTCTCTGTCTCTCCTTCTCTCTGTAAATCTGTCTTTCCAATAAAAATAAAAACATTAGAAACTTGTTAAAAAAGTTAAATGATACAGATGTTCCATTTCTAGGTATTTATTTTAAATCAAAATCTATGCAATACCATTCGGCATGGGTCAGGAGCAGACCAGGCTGAATCAGTTCATGTCATCCTCTGGCAAATCCGATCACCAGAACAGAGTGTGGAATGGGCCGGGTTTGGTTGCGACAAAACCAGTACACATTATGGAACGCCAGGGCGTGGTTGCCTGTACTGGATATGAATGCAGCACCCATCCAGCACACGTGAGATCCAGGAAGGGAGGGGCAGAGCTGGCGGGGGGGTTAAGGGGCTGGTCCCCTCGCTGGACAACCACTCCCACTGGAGAGTGTTGGCTGGGATAGAGACAGACACGACTAAGCAAGGCTACAACACCTGTGCGCTGCATGTGGACAAGATCAGGGCCACAGCATCAGCTGGCAGAAGCTGGCACTGGGGACTAATTCTGTCGAGTCAAATCACAGGACCACCTAAAGAGTGCATAAACCGGGACAGAGAGACCTGGGAGGGAAAAAGTGGGTTCCCCCTTCTTGGGTCACTATTCCCGTGGGAGGGCATGAAAACTAGGACGGGGGCTGGGATGGCTAGATAGAGAGGTACTCAACAATATCTGTGAGGGCTGGATGGTTGAGTTGGTTAGATAAAACCAAGCTTTAATACCCATTGACAAGTACCAGAGCCAAATGGGATGGGGGACAGATTGGTCTTCTGCTACACATACTGGCAAACCAGGGTAGGGGGCAGGCCTCGTGGGGGTTATTGTGGGTCGCCCCAACTAGGCTACAGCTCCCACTGGTTGATGTAAGGGCCGAACCAGACTGGACTGCAACACCCATTGGTTCCAGTGCAACTCGGGACTGAAAACAGAACCAACACAGCAATTGCAACCACCAGCTGATCAGGGTGATGGACTGTGCCGGGCCCTGTGCTTGCTAGAACATACAAGAATCTGGTCTGGGAATACCTCAAAGTATCTTTGGAGATCTCCCCACTTGAACTGCTGGACTCAGAATTCTAACCAAGAAAAGACAGAAGACAGAATAGGACAATCATTCATCTCAGCTACATGTTGGCAGCGAAATATGGGACAAATGGAGACTTCATGATGGACCATATCAATCAGTGGACCACCTCATCGAGCGAAACTGGCAGTGACTCATAACTGGAGAACTATTAACTCCACTTGAGCAAATATCTCAGAGCATGCCCCACATCCGGGACTTGGGGTGGGCGGGAAACCGGGTGGGGCTTCTCCCTCAATATCCCCTTTTACCTCAGATACATGATGGAAACAATATGGACATAATAGCATTGCCCACCTCCCTATCCCCCTGAACCTTTTTTTTTTTTCTTCTCTTTCTTGTTTTTCCTTCAACTATAGTTAACTATGTAAAGATTGTCAACAACAATACAATAAAATGGATTATAAAAAAAAAAAAATCTATGCAATACCAAGACACACACATCAATATTCATAATAGTTTATACCTAATAGTCTGAGGTGAGTACTACTTACCAACACACTGGTTGACAGGCAAGCAAATAGCAACATTATGGGATGTGAGATTAAGTTACTAAGTGGGTCATACCATTCCATGCCGGAGCTCTAAAGAGGAAGTGCCTGAGTATCCAGAAAGGGGAAGAGCTGGAGAAAGGTCATTCCAATTAAATTGCAAACAGTCTGGGTTTCTGTTGGACTGGTCCATAAACAAAGAAGCAAGCAGGGACTCGGGAGTCCTGCCATTCTAAATTCCTCTTTGTAAAGGTGAATGTGAGGAGACAGGAGAGGGTGCTTCCTTTGTAGGGGCACCTAGCAGACCCTCTTTCTCCAATACTGTCATGCACTCACCACAAGGCACATTTACCCAAACTCCAAGCCACTCTTTGGGATGCTTCCACAGCATACTAGTCACTTCCAAGTCCCTGGCATGGAAGCCAGCACAATGTATTATTTCTACATTGCTCTCACATCCTTCTTGTTGCTACAGGACTAATTCTAGCGTGAGGTGAGATGTATCAGGCAATTACAAAAGCACCATTTCACTTACCAGGAACACAGTCAATGTGACCCTCCATCCAGAAAGCCCAGTCCCTTATCTCCCCAGTCAGAGCCACACTCCATCTCCCTCCTCAGAGCCAGAGGCCCATACTGCACGGGGCAACATGGACCCACTACCACAATCACATGACCTTGAGAAAAAATAATTAACATGATACCTGCGTTTTGAATTCCAGAATGTTAACCCCTGGATGAATCCTTCCTAGAGACATCAGGTCTTTTATCTGCATACATTTCTTTTTGGGAATTGTGCTGTGATGGAATGGCTTTCTGATGACTTCCTGTTGACCAGCCCCAGAAGAGGAGGCGTGGCTACAGCTGTCGTTGGAGTGCTGAGTTGCAAGTGCTGGCTTACCAGATGGACCTGCTGGGTGCACAGCATGGCTGCCTGAGAGGACAGCACCCTGCTGTGTGGGGCACTTGGGGACCACTCTTGGGTGCTGCTGGGAGGCAACTTTCCTGTTTCGTTGCTGCAGACTGTCAACAGAAAGGTCTTCACCTGACGTAGCAGTGAGTGGACGGACATCTGTGGGTTCTGCAGAGGGCCTGCAGCATCCACGCCCGTCAGCAGAAGTCTCTGTGAAATTGTCCTCTCTGTATGAAGATTTCACACCTGCAGCAGCAGTAGGTTGGGACGATGGCTTAGTCTTCTCAGGGCTGTTGGGATATCTGGACTTCACTAACCCATCCAAAACTCGGTCACTGGAATCCTGCTCAGCAGTTGCCTTGTTTTCAAACACGTTTTCTCTGCTCCTCACCTCCACCTCTGCACACAAACTGGTGTTCTGGCTGCCACTCCAAGTTTCAAGAGTATCAGGACAGGGGGCAGCTGACTGGGGCCACACAGAATTTTCCAGACTGGTAACCTGCTGGAGATCCCCCTCACTGGAGATTTCTGAGGTCGGTTTCCTTACACCAAAACCAGGCAGCAAGGCACTGTTCTTACAGTTTTGAATTTTCAGGCTTATTTCTTTCTGTTTTCTGGCCACAGCTAAGAGGTCCTTCTGTCTCGTGGCCAAGTTGGTCAGCTGTTCTCTCAGAACTCCCTGTTTAAATGACTCTATGGATACCCTACAGGAAGCAGGAGGAAAAAGGACAAACACATAAGCAGTGGATTCTGCTTTTAGAGGTCATTTAGGTGTCTGATTCTGTTTCAATTGTAAGTGGCTTTGAGGACACCAAGGGCACTAGCTACACAGGATGTCCCCTTTGAAAGGGGCGGAGTCCTGCACAAAGGGGCGGAGCCCCGCACACAAGGGGCAGAGTCCTGTATATAAGGA
This sequence comes from Ochotona princeps, assembly GCF_030435755.1. NCBI lineage: Eukaryota > Metazoa > Chordata > Mammalia > Lagomorpha > Ochotonidae > Ochotona > Ochotona princeps. The sequence goes on from NC_080859.1 coordinate 226,665, forward strand.
GGCCTTTGCCATTCTTAGGCTTTGACAATGCGGCTGCATGGATTTATTTTGAGGTCATTATTTGTCAGCCATGAGAAAAAAGGTCATTTATGTAGATCTCTACTAGTCTGCGATCAGGACAGTATCCTGCTTCAGTGGGAAAGTTAAACTGAGGAATCTGGGAGGAAAAATGGGAGTAAACTCCACTCAAGCTCCTTGGCTCAGGAATAACAACCCCTTCAGTCCCTTCCCCAAATGAGTCCTGTAGTTGCACCTGAAGCCTGCACTGAGACACCTGGTGTCCTGGCGACTGCCCACACCAGCTGTGTCCTGGTGTCAAACACACGCCCCAGGCTCTTTAAGATACAGGAGGAAACAGGCCACAGCCCTGTCTTTGGGCTATGACACTGGGAAATCAAGACTTCCTGGGCCTCAGGACCTACTTATGCTGAAGAATTACCAAGAAACTCAACAAACAGCTTTCCTTCATGCAGACTGTATCTATCAATATTCACTGCTTCAGAAATTAATGCTGAGAATGTTTTAAAAGATTTTTTAAAATAATTTTTATTGGGAAAGCAGATTTACAGAGAGAAGGAGAGACAGGGAGAAAGATCTTCCAAACACTGGTTCACTCCCCAAGTGGGCACAATGGCCAGAGCTGAGCTAATCTAAAATCAGGAGCCAGGAGCCTCCTCAGGGTCTCCCACGTGGGTGCAGGGGCCCAACACAACAATACATTCTTTTTTTTTTCTGAACCAGCCAACTTTCATTTGTGCTGCCAGTTGTTTGCTGATTTTCCCACTTACATATACTCTTGTTAATGCTTACTCTGCTTGGAATTCAACATCAACAGCTCTAAATTTTGATAGGAAAGTGAAGTGCATATCCTATTGCTTTTTCTTGAAACCTCAGATCGTAAAGACCGCTTCAGGAGCATCTGTGAAGTTAAACATGTTTTTACAACATATTTAATGGTGTGTTTTACTGTTTTTGCATGTGTGGTGTATTTTTCAAAGAATGCATAATGTTATCATTACTCTAAGGGTTAATGGAATGGGTGCTTCTGTATTTTAGCTTTTAGAAATCTCTTGGGCCCAGCATGATGGCTCAGTGGCTAAATCCTCCCCTTTCAAGTGCTGGGAGCCCATATTGGCACCAGTTCATTTCCTGGCTGCTCCACTTCCATCCAGCTCCCTGCCTGTGGCCTGGAAAAACAGTTGAGAACAGCCCAAAGCCTTGGGACACTGTCCCCGCATGGTAGGCCCAGAAGAAGCTGCTGGCTTCAGATCAGCTCAGTGCTGGCTGTTGTAGCCGCTTGGAGAGTGAACCAGCAGACAGAGAAGGTCTTTCTCTCTACATCTCCTTCTCTCTGTGTATCTGCCTTTGTAATAAAAGTATATATATCAATCTTTAAAAAATTAAATAAATTTTAAAAAGTGCTCTCGCTAAAGTGCTCACACCAAGATCAGTCTCTTTCTGAAACTACAGGTGTGCTGTGAGCCACAGGGCTCTGGAGGAAACTGTAGCTGTAGTCAGCCACCTTTTACAGCACATAAACTCTCACCGGCACCAACAGGAGGTAAACCAGGGAGAACGATTCACTGGCAAGAGAGGCAAAGTGCGGATCACACAGTAGGTCAATCAACCAACCAACCAAACAAAAACCCAAATATAATTAGGTATTGAAGGATTACTAGACAAGAACATGAAGGAATTACTTGGTGCTATATCACAGTAAGCTAAGCTGCCACCTACAACACATCCTGGCTGCTTTGCTTCCTAACCAGCTCTTTATCAAAGCATTTGAAAGGGCAGTTCCAGCCCTTGGGCCCCTGTCAGCAACACAGGAGGCCAAGTTGGGGCTCTGGATTTCTGGCTTCAGCAGACACCAGTCCAGGGAGCAAACCAAATGGAAGATTCCTTCTCTTTCTGTCAAGTCAACTGCTTGGAAGGAAAGCAATTGTGGCACTTTTTGTGGGAAAAACTGCAATGCGTAAAACCAATGTGTGCTAAGGAAAGACCTTTGCCATCTTCAGGCAAGTGTAATTCCCCGTGGAGATCAGACAACCTCACAAAATCAAATGCATGAATTCCAGAAATGACAAAGCACTTCTATTTTTTCACTCACCTGTATTTTTTAGCAAGATCATCTCTTTCTGCTTTCTGTTTTGCAAGCACATTATCCATAACCTCTTTGATCTCCAGCATCTTCTCAATGTATTGTTCTAGACATCCAGAGATTAAAAGTTCATTTCAATTGGTCACACAGGGTCAGCCCTACTGTTACTTTTTTTAAACCCTAACTCCCTGCTCACCTCCCCAGCACTAACATCCTAGCCTCCAAGGGCTGAGCATCTGGCCCAATGATCAGCACACCCGTGCTCCACACTGGGGCACTTCAACTGGATGCCAGAACTCAGCTCCTGACAAGGCAGACCCCAGAAGGCAGAAGCGATGGCCCAAGCGGCTGGGTTCCTGCCACTCCTGCCAACTGGCATGAGTTCCTGCTCCAGAGTTAGCCCCAGCTGTGGAGGGCATGTGGTTGAGCGAATCAACAGAAGGGAGCTCTCCCCAACTCTCTTATTATGCTTCTTAAATAAAAAAAAAAAATCAATTTCCATTAAGACTTTAATAGTTACATTACTCAGTGAGGATGTTCTGAGGTATACAGGAACCAACACTACACGTTGTACCTAGAGAGAGCTACCCCCATGACAAAACTTGGCATACCTGGATAAAGCGTGGGACTCTGGGGCAGCTTCTGTATTCATCAAACGTTTTTCAAACAAGAGGGCTTGCAGAGATGAAAAGCTGCTGTTAACACAGGTGTTAACACTGTGTATGTTTGTGTGTTCTTTGCTGTAGATTACTGAATCTACTGCTTTAAAGACTTGGGACTGTGTAACAGCACCTCTTTTTTTTATTATTATTATTTTTTTTTACTACAAAGTCAGATATACAGAGAGGAGGAGAGACAGAGAGGAAGATCTTCCGTCCGATGATTCACTCCCCAAGTGACCGCAAATGGGCCGGTGCTATGCCGATCCGAAGCCGGGAACCTGGAACCTCCTCCAGGTCTCCCACATGAGTGCAGGGTCCCAAAGCTTTGGGCTGTCTTCGACTGCTTACCCAGGCCACAAGCAGGGAGCTGGATGGGAAGTGGAGCCGCCGGGATTAGAACCGGCGCCCATATGGGATCCCGGGGCTTTCAAGGTGAGGACTTTAGCTGCTAGGCCATGCCGCCGGGCCCAACAGCACCTCTTACATCCTTAAGCATTAGACTCATGCTATCAGTTCTTGTCCTTTGAAAGCAATGCTCCGGCCCGGCACGATAGTGTAATGGTTAAGGTCCTCGCCTTGACACCCCGGGATCCCATATAGGGGCCGGTTCTAGTCCCAGCAGCTTTACTTCCCATCCAGCTCCCTGCTTGTGGCCTGGGAAAGCAGGAGAGGACGGCCCAAAGCCTTGGGATCCTGCACCTGCGTGGGAGACCTGGAAAGAAGTTCCTGGCTCCTGGCTCTGGATCGGTGCAGCACCGGCTGTTGTGGCCACGTGGGGAGTGAATCATCAGATGGAAGATCTTCCTCTCTGTTTTTCCTCCTCTCTGTACATCTGCCTTTCCAATAAAATAAATAAATCTTTAAAAAAATTTTTAAAAAGGGGCCCGGCGGCGTGGCCTAGCAGCTAAAGTCCTCGCCTTGAACGCCCCAGGATCCCATATGGGCGCTGGTTCTAATCCCGGCAGCCCCACTTCCCATCCAGCTCCCTGCTTGTGGCCTGGGTAAGCAGTCGAAGACAGCCCAAAGCTTTGGGACCCTGCACTCATGTGGGAGACCTGGAGGAGGCTCCAGGTTCCCGGCTTCGGATCGGCGTAGCACCGGCCCATTTGCGGTCACTTGGGGAGTGAATCATCGGACGGAAGATCTTCCTCTCTGTCTCTCCTCCTCTCTGTATATCTGACTTTGTAGTAAAAATAAATAAATCTTAAAAAAATTTAGAAAAGAAAGCAATGCTTCGATAATCTCGTTTGATAAAATTACTTAGAGAGCGTATAAATTCACCACTACAATAATCAAATCTTCTTATTATCTTTCTTTGCTTCCCAAGTAAGGCTGATTTTGCCTATCACAAGTGCACGGGATTTATATATCATGTAGTTTATGTCTCAAACTAGATATCTAAGTATAGAACTGCCAGGTATTATACTTAGATTAAAAAAAAACCTAAATCTTACTTCTAAGCAGCATGTTTTTTTGTTTCATTTTGGCTTTTGTTAAGGGGCTTCCTAATTTTTTTGACCAATGAGCATTTTTCTACATAATGTGAAAAAATCCCAGAGTGACATGACATGATTGAAGAGCCTCCCTAGACAAATATGAGCAATGATGTAAAATGGCAGAAACAGCGGCCGGAGCTTGTCTGATCGCACACCAGCTGGGCACAGGCCGCACCGCAAGGGCTGGAAGAATTTGGACATCTGTGTATTACAGAAGTTGAATCTGTTTATAAACACTTTTAAATAACTTTTGAGCCCTGTCATGCTGAGGTTTCTAATTGAATTTTAAACTGCAGGTAAAGATAACCTCATATAGTAACCTAAAATATTCTATAGATTTCTTCTTTTTTGAAATTTAAATTTTTGAAATTAAAAAAATATTTTAAAAAAAGCTCGTTTGAAAGGCAGAGAGAGAGAGAGAGAGAAAGAGATTGATCTTCCATTTATTGGTTCCTTTCCCAAACAGCAACAGTCAAAGCTGGGCCAGGCCAAAGCCAGGAGACTGGAACTCCATCTGGGTCTCTCACATGGGTATCAAGGGTCCAAATACGTGAGCCATTGTGTGCTGTGTCCCCAGCTTTGTCAGCACGGACTGGACTGAAAGGACAACAGCTCCTCAAGGACTGCACAGGGAGCACAGCAAACACAGCAGAGGGGATGGGGTGGACACAGCCAAACTCTGACGGGTGACTGGGATTGTTCAGAGGACACAACTGCACTTCACAGAGAAAATGCACCGTGAGCAAACACGGTGCAGGACCGTGAAGAATAAGGTGTTTGCACACTCCTACAGCAGGGTGAAAAAAGGCTACTGCTAATGCAGCAGATGTGATTTCCCCCCTCCCAACAGGGCTACAGGAGTCCCAAAGACGGAGTGCAAAGCTGCCATGTGTCCTTTCTGTGAGGGCTTCTGCTGAAGCTGACTGTGTAGACGGAGAAGCTGGGAGCACCAGCCTGAGCTGTAGACAGAGAAGGTGGGGATGGAGAGGAGCCAGACAGAAGGCTCTGGTCTAAAGGGCCACACCTCAGACAGCTCAGAGGAGTCTCAGAAAAGGGCTCACAAGAACGGAACTTAGGCACCTGCCGGAGAGCAGCAGGGCGAGCCAAGAATACCAGAGCCCACAGCTCTTCCTCTTCTTCCTTAAAAAGCAGTGAAACACATAAAAAAAAAAAATCACAAATCATGGCTAACCAATGTGTCAGTTACCAGAGAACAAAAATTTAGAAATCTGGGGGTTTAAGAAGCAGTACAGCAGTCAAAACAACAAGAGAAAAAGGCTAATATTTTTATGATACAGAATTTGAAATTTTGTATATTTAAACACAAACTATCACACATTAGAAATAAAAGGCAGTCATCAAATGGCAAAGGCCAAGAAGGGGCTTAAACCATGCCAGACTGGATCGGAACAACCGCCGGCACATGTAAGATCTGTGGCTGGGAGAAATCCTGGTCAGGGGGCTAAGGTGCTGCCCAGGCTGGGCTGCAGTTCTCACTGGTAAGCGAGAGAACTGGAATGGGGGCAGTGATCTGGGCTAGACATGGCTGCAGCATCCATTAGCATGGGTGTGGACTGGGTCTTGGCTGTGCCAGACTGGGCTAGGATCCAGCACAGAAGAAGACAGAAGAAAGAATCTCAGAATTGGAAGATATTTCCTGTCACCAGGAGGAAACAAACAAAAAGCTGGAAGCAGAGCTGGGTCAAGCTAAAAAAAGTATTCAAGAATTGAAAGACACATCAAATATAAGAGTTATGGGAGTCCCAGAAGGTGCAGAAAGATAAACTGGAAAGTGGGTTCCCCCTTCTTGGGTCACTATTCCTGTGGGAGGGCATGAAAACTAGGACGGGAGCTGGGATGGCTAAATAGAGAGGCACTCAACAACACCCGTGAGGGCTGGATGGTTGAGTTGGTTAGATAGAACTAAGCCTTAATACCCATTGACAAGTACAAGAGCCAAATGGGATGGGGGACAGACTGGTCCTCTGCTACACATACTGGCAAACCAGGGTAGGGGGCGGGCCTCGTGGGGGTTATTGTGGGTCGCCCCAACCTAGGCTGCAGCTCCCACTGGTTGATGTAAGGGCCGAACCAGACTGGACTGCAACACCCATTGGTTCCAGTGCAACTCGGGACCGAAAACAGAACCAACCCAGCAATTGAAACCACCAGCTGATCGGGGTGATGGACTGTGCCGGGCCCTGTGCTTGCTAGAACATACAAGAAACTAGTCTGGGAATACCTCAAAGTTTCTTTGGAGAGCTCCCCAATCGAAATGCTGGACTCAGAACTCTAATCAAGAAAAGACAGAAGACGGAGCGGATCAATCATTCATCTCAGCTATATGTTGGCAGCAAAGTATGGGGCAAACGGAGACTTTATAATGGACCATATCAATCAGTGGATGACCTCATCGAGCGAAACTGGCAGCAATTCATAACCAGAGAACTATTAACACCACTCGAGCACATATCTCAGAGCATGCCCCACATCCGGGACTTGAGGTGGGTGGGAAACCGGGTGGGGCTTCTCCCTCAATATCCCCCTTTACCTCAGATACAAGATGGAAACAATATGGACATAATAGTATTACTCACTTCCCTATCCCCCTGAACCTTTTTTTTTTCTTTCTTTAACTGTAATTAACTATGTAAAGATTGTCAACAACAATACAATAAAATAGATTAAAAAAAAAAAAAAGAAAGATAAACTGGGACTAAGGGTGTATTCAATGAAATTATAAGGGAAAATTTCCCTAATCTGAAGAAAGAATTGGGAAGCAATGTCAAGGAGGGGCACAAAACTCCCAACAAGGTTGACCAAAAGCAATCTTCACCATGACACATGAATATCAAGCTCTTTAATCAAACATAAATAAAAGACCCTTAAATGTGCAAGTGAAAAAAATCAACTGACATATAAAGAAATGCTAATTAAATTCACAGGAGACCTCTCACAGGAAACTACAGGCCAGAAGAGTGGAGGAACATAGTCCAGATTCTAAAACCAAAAAATTGTCGGCCCAGAATAGCATACTCAGCAAAGTTTTCCTTTGTCTTTGAAAATGAAATAAAATTCTTCCAAAGTAAAGTTAAAAGAATATGCTTCTTCCAAGCCTGCCCTACAAATGATAATTAAAGATGTATTCTCAGGCCCAGCGCAGTAGCCTAGTGGCTGAAGTCCCCCTTTGTACACACTGGGATCCCATATGGGTGTTGGTTGTAGTCCTGATGGCCCTGCTTCCCATTCAGCTCCCTGCTTGTGGCCTGGGAATATAGCAGCGGAGGACGGCCCAAAGCCTTGGGACTCTGGCACCAAAAAGAAACACTTTTTCAAGACCATGGAGACACTGAGTTATGACTGAAAGCTACTCTGAATCATTCATGAAGCTGAGATCTGAATATATCAGAAAACAGTCTCACGGCACTTGTGGACATGCAGCTAAGATTTGAGATTATGACATCGGGATCAACATCCAGCTTGCTATTCTGCATCACCAAGGACAGTCACGCGGACATGCTGTGCACCTGCAAGGCAGCAGGATTTTCTGTCTCCCCTGTGTACACACTCCACTTCTATTTCTGACTCACCAAGCTGAGGAGACAAACAGCAGCAGACTCCAGCTTGTCCTTCCCACCTACACCTGAGCCTGTTTCTGCATTTATGGGGGTGCCTCAGCTTACACCCAGCAGCACCCTGACCAGCAACGACACCACTCGCTGTGTTGTGTCATTGACTTTTCAATAGTGATTTGTTTGATGTCTTAAATATTTCCACATTTTCAAAAACCACTTTTTTTCAGACATGGTGAGCTTTGAAACAACATGTGCATTAGGATGAGGCAGGTGTGATCCCGGGTGTCTCAGATGACCAGGCCTATTTACCTGCGTCGTCACGGTTTCTGATTTCAAACTCCAGTAACATTGCTTGTTTCTCCCTGATGTCTTGTAGAATGGCGCTGACAGTCTGTTGCTATTGGAGAAAATACCAGAAACTTCTTCACAACAAGCAGCTATGCTCTCTGATCAGTCATAGAGAAGCACACAGTAAAGTGGTCAAAAATATGCTGCTGAAAACACATTCAAAACATTTTTTTAAAGGTGGATATGGTATTAATGGTATAAACATTGCAGATCTGAAAATAAGTGGGCTTAAATATGTCTAGATTTATGCAGCAGATCTCCAGGAAAACAGAATTTAACAACAGAATCAGGCCAGCACGATGGCTCAACCAGCTACCCTCCACCTTGCAGCACTGGTATCCCATATGGGCACTGATTTAAGTCCTGGCTGCTCCACTTCCCATCCAGATCCCTGCTTGTGGCCTGTAAAAAGCAGCAGAGGATGGCCCAAAGTCTGAGCTCCTGCACCCATCTAGGTGACCTAGAGGAAGCTCTTGGATCCTGGCTTCAGATGGGCTCAACTCCTGCCATTGCAGCCATTTGGGGAGTGAACCAGCAGATGAAAGACCTCCTTCTCTGTCTTTCATTCTCTCTGTAAATCTGCTTTTCCAATAAAAATAAATAAATCTTAAAAAAAAGACAGAAGCAGCTATAAAAGTTCAACAATTTCTTTTGTAAAAAAAATTTACTGGAAAGGCAGATCAGATTTACAGAGATGCATATATATATACATATATATATCTTCCAGCTGCTGGTTCACTACCCAAGTGGCCACAGTGCCAAAGCTAAACAGATCCGAAATCAGGAGCAAGCAGCTTCTTCTGGGTCTTCCACGAGGGTGCAGGGTCCCAAGGCTTTGGGCCGTCCTCGACTGCTTTCCCAGGCCACAAGCAGGAAGCTGGCTGGGAAGTGGAACAGCTGAGAAAACCCAGCACCCATATGAGATCTCGGTGTGTAGAAGGTGAGAATTTTGCCATTGAGCCATTGTGCTGTGCCCCCCTACTACCTTCTATTAAAACTACAGGTATAGGAGAAAAATATGCCACTCGGCATGTGATATTCAAACACTCACATATGTCCAACAAGTTGGTCCTTGGGCATTATAGCATTAGAATCTCATACACGGCCTCAGAAATAAAACACACAGGAGACTTAACCATAGCTTCCTGCCTTTGCCTGCACAGTTTGCTGCTTGGAAGGCCTGCCTGGGTTAAACCTGACGCCATCTCTTCCCAGGTAGGGACCATGCTGGCACAAGGGGGACCTCAGTAACTGTTGCTTATTATTATCACTATTAGGTTAAATCTATCTGCACACAAAACTTCTGACAAATCCATACTAGTTTCTCTCTTCTCTGAGCTACATCAGGGTTTCAGAGTTGCACAAATCCACATTAGCACGTATGGTGTCTTACGTGTTGTTCCCTCAAGGGATGGACACCCTGTGGGCAGGATTCTATCTGTGTGTACCTGTGTGGCTGGGCACAGAGAGGCCGCTCCATAAATGGTGACCCTTGTGCTGACACAGTCTATTCTCTCCTACGCTCTCCACACAGAGGGACTCTCAGCACGTGTAGGTCCTCCAAGCTTTCATGCTCACAACGCTATGGAAAACGCACATCATAAAAATCACCTACTAGTTTGGCAAAGCAGTCCTACTGCCGTCATTTATTGAATGCATCAAAATGAAACTATAAAACTTAACTATTCAAAGCAACCAAACCCCACCAAACTCGTTGACATTGAAAGGTTTATGGCTGTAAAAAGGAACTAAAGCATTAAACGTGTTCTCAAGTGAAGCATCTACCTACAGGTTAGGTAGATAAAGGAACATCTTTCTGTATTGCTCATACTAGCAGAGTACTACTCAAAATGACATTTTATTGGGGAGGCTATCTTGTGTCACAAGCAAGTCTGCTTTGTCAAACTGAGAGCTAGTTTATCCATCAAGATGCATGTTACAGAGCACTTGTGGTGTTACTGTTGTACAAGTCTACTTTTACACGGTGAGCTCCACAGCAAATTGTCATTACCAACTGCAGGACTCAGGACAGGTAGACTGGGGTCTTTTCCTGGTTGGGGCAGGGAAGAAGTGGAGACTGTATCAAACAGCAGTGTCTATGGGACAAGACATAGCCAAGCAACCAAGCTGACGCCCAGCTCTGCACTACACAGGGCACAGGTTCTGGCTCCTGTTCTGCTGAGCCATCTTATCAGCATGTCCTTGAAATGGAAACACTCGCCAGAGGCCAACAGCAGAACTGTGTGTTCACTCACCAATGGAAGATTTTCCCTGGATTCTCCTTGGTTTGCAGGGCAAGGTGGGTCAACAGTGTGGTCATCACAGAAAAAGCCTTTACTCTTTCTTGACCGAACACGAGGAGTTTTTGCTTTCAGAAAGAAGAAAGTGCAATACATCAGCCTCATTGTACCATCTGAATGGTGACCAGCACAGGAAGAATACACTACAGCCACGGTTTTAGGACCTCAGTGCTATGGAGCACTGCTTTACTGTCAAGTGATGATTAAGGACTCAGTTACTGAGCACACGCTGCTATGGGTACCCAGGAAGCTGGCAAGCGGGGCTGGGGTCCCTGCACCCTTCCATGCAGCAGAAAATCATAGCTTCCATGATTTTGGCACATAGAACCAGAGTCCATTAAAAGTAACCAATATGGCTGGCAGCTATGACCCCTGATAACCACTAGCTCCTTGTGTCACAGTCAACTGACCATGACCGACACATTTATCCCATCACATGCCTGACTCCATGACACTGCCAATGTCTCCAGAAACAGCAAAGGAAAGCAGGACTCCAGCCACCCACTCTGAGTGTTGAGGTAATAAGGTAAGCAACCATAGCCAGCACTCCCTGTATCCCCAGACCACACAGGACGGCCGCACACAGAATGGCCAGCACTCCCTGTATCCCCAGACCGCACAGAATGGCCAGCACTCCCTATCCCCAGACCACACAGGACGGCCACACACCGGACGGCCAGCACTCCTGAATCCCCAGACCACACAGAATGGCCAACACTCCCTATCCCCAGACCACACAGGACGGCCACACACCGGACGGCCAGCACTCCTGTATCCCCAGACCACACCGGACGGCCAGCACTCCTGTATCCCCAGACCACACCGGACGGCCAGCACTCCTGTATCCCCAGACCACACCGGACGGCCAGCACTCCCTATCCCCAGACCACACAGGATGGCCAGCACTCCTGTATCCCCAGACCACACCGGACGGCCAGCACTCCCTATCTCCAGACCACACAGAATGGCCAGCACTGCTGTATCCCCAGACCTCACCGGACGGCCAGCACTCCTGTATCCCCAGACCACACCGGACGGCCAGCACTCCCTATCCCCAGACCACACAGGACGGCCTGTGCCTGCCTACACAGATTCCTGAGGGTGCACTGCAGCTCTGCACGTTGCTCAGCTTTGTTTCTCTGCTGATCTTTATCCACACCTTGTCCATGAATCCCTTCTTGCGTTGCAGAGAAGAGCAGGGGACCCAGCCACCCAACATGACCATAGGTTGGATCAACGACACTTAAAAAAAAAAACAATTTACATGATAGGAAGATTTATAGAGACACAGAAAGAAAGGTCTTCCATTCACTAGTTCATTTCCCAAGTGGCCATAACAACTGATGCTGAGCCAATCTGAAGCCAGGAGCCAGGAGTGTCTTCTAGGTCTCCCAAGCAGGTGCAGGGTCTCAAGGCTTTGGGCCATCCTCTACTGCTTTCCCAGGTCACAGCAGGAAGCAGGATGGGAAGCGAAGCAGTCGGGACACAAACCGGTGTTCATATGGGATGCTGGTGCTTGCATGTGGAGTTCAGCCACCAAGGCCCCATCAGCTACTCTGCTTGTGAACGACCTCATTTGCTCTTCGCAGGAAGCTGTGATGCACATGGTACATTACATCTGCTTTACAAAGAGGACAGAGGTCCAACGTCCAATGTCACAGAAATACCTCATCTCGTCAGACCCAAGGTCCAGTCTCTATCCACCATGACTACGATTTATAACCTCTGAAGTCCCCAGAACCCTTTTCCCAGTGGTCTCCCTTCCTCTGCATCATAGTTGTACCCTACACCCCTCATCCCTCTGGGGTACCTGATTGAGGAAGTATATGCACAACAAACAACAGATACATGAGACTAAGTAGCACTTTGTATAACAGAACAGCCAAGCTATCTTCAGAAAATGGAACTCATCTAAACCATGAGAACTGAATAGCAGTTCAGTAACAGCTGGGCAGGACAGAGAAACTCTGGGGCCCAGACCCTACAGAAATACTACAGATTAGCAGACAGTGAGAAAAAAAAATTATCAAACCTGACCCTGCCTCACACGTGGCCTACTTCATTGGTAAAATATGACACAATCAATAGCCCAGGCTCTGGCCAACCCTATCAGTAATCCTTTCTTCCTTGCTGTTCAACAGAGAGATATGATGCTGCAGCAGGCAGAGCAGCAGTGTGCCATGGGGCTTTCTCCCTCCTTCAGTTAGGAATGGAGGAACAGCATTCCACCTCAGTCTTACAGAGTAAACTGCTACTGTGGTGGGTAGCAGTGCCTTGCTGCACACAGAGCTGGGCTGTACACCGAGCCGGACTGTACACAGAGCCGGACTGTACACTGAGCTGGGCTGTACACCAAGTCGGGCTGTACACCGAGCTTGTCCGCACAGCAGTCGAGCTGCAGACTGAACTAGGATGTACACAGAGCCGAGCTGCACACAGAACTGGGCTATACACAGAGTTGGACTGTACACAGAGCCTGGCTGTACACAGAGCTGGGGTGTACACTGAGCTGGGCTGTACACCGAGCTGGGCTGTACACTGAACTGGGCTGTACACCGAGTCAGACTATACACAGAGCCGAGCTGTGCACTGAACTGGGCTGCACACCGAGCTGGCTGTACACCAAGTCAGGCTGTACACCGAGCTGGTCTGCATGGTAACTGGTCTGCACACAGGCTGCACACTGAGCTGGGCTGTACACCAAGCTGGGCTCCACACAGTGCCAGGCTGCACACCACCCTAAAATATCCTTTTGCTTTGATAAATATTACATACACATGGAGCACATATGCTGAATGTTCTTAGATTAGATTCCTGCAAAGTAAGTTGATATAATTCTAATCAATGTACAAATCATCACAAACTCTGAAGTAAAAGAAGATTTTGGCTGTGAAGACTTCTGCATAATGTCACCTCATTCCTGACATGACACAAGTAAACACATCTGCTTCATTTGCACTAACCCTTTTTTACAAAACCAACATTGGGGAGATTCAAGTTTGATCAATGAATGAAATAGGTTTGATGTCAGCATGTAACCTAATAGGATCTACATATCACATCTGAAAATGTTAATTTAAAAAATGATGGCTCCTAGCGGCTAAAGTCCTCGCCTTGAAAGCCCCGGGATCCCATATGGGCGCCGGTTCTAATCCCGGCAGCTCCACTTCCCATCCAGCTCCCTGCTTGTGGCCTGGGAAAGCAGTTGAGGACGGCCCAATGCATTGGGACACTGCACCCGCGTGGGAGACCTGGAAGAGGTTCCTGGTTCCCGGCATCGGATCGGCGCGCATCGGCCCGTTGTGGCTCACTTGGGGAGTGAATCATCGGATGGAAGATCTTCCTCTCTGTCTCTCCTCCTCTCTGTATATCTGACTGTAATAAAATGAATAAATCTTTAAAAAAAAAAAAAAAAAAAAAAATGATGGCTCCTAAGTGTTTAATAAACATAGAAAACATCTATCCTAGTTATGAAACAATATATATTACAAATATGAATATTTTATTTTTATATCAGATAAGCACAATGAGGGGTGGACATCTGGTGCCAGAGTCCCAGCTCTGCTCCCAATTCCAGCTTCCATGTTAAGACACACCCTGGGAGGTAGGTGATGGCTCAGGCACATAGGAGACCCAGGCTCAGTCCTCGGCCCTAATTCCTGGGTCGCTTCACCCACACGGGAGACCCAGGCTCAGTCCTAGGCACTAACTCCTGGGTCCCTTCACCCACACGGGAGACCCAGGCTCAGTCCTAGGCACTAACTCCTGGGTCCCTTCACCCACATGGGAGACCCAGGCTCAGTCCTCGGCCCTAACTCCTGGGTCCCTTCACCCACATGGGAGACCCAGGCTCAGTCCTCAGTACTAACTTGTGCTGTTGCAGGCACTTCGGGATCTCTTTCTCTGGCCTTCACGTAAACATCTGAAGAACACGAAGAACGCTAATACACATACCTGTGCTTGCAGCATTGCTGTCATTTCTACTCTCGGACTCAACAGCACCATAGGCTTTTAGCAGCCCTCTCATTCTTTCATCGTGCGCTTCATCTAAAGCTGTCTTCTGCTGCTGATGTTTCTGATTCGGGTCTGCTCCGTGTTGCAGTAGAATCTCAGCAGCCTGTAAGATATTCTTTCCAAGCTGTTTCTACAGACACCTGACTTTCTCACAACACTACCAAGCATTACAAGCTATCCAGGAAAAAATATTTCAGGGGCCCAACATGGTAGTTCAACAGCTAAATCCTCGCCTTGCATGTGCCAGGATCCCATGAGGGCACTGGTTCGTGTTCCAGCTCCTTCATTTCCCATCCAGCTCCCTGCTTGTGGCCTGGGATGATAGCAGTGGAAGACAGCCCAAGTCCTTGTGATCCTGCACCCGTATGGGAGACCCAGAGAAGGCTCCTGGCTCCTGGCTTCGGAATAGCTCAGCTCTAGTTGTTGGGGCCATTTGGGGAGTGAACCAGTGAATGGAAGATCTTTCTGTCTCTCCCTATCTCTGTAAATCTGACCTGATTTCCAATAAAAACATAAATCTTTTAAAAAAAGATTTCAGACTTTGGTTAACAAATGCTTTTATGAAATGTTATGGCAGATGTAAACGACCCACTGTTTGCTGTGACCTCACTCCTAACAGAACCACTGGTGAATACAGGACGTGTGACAGGCTGCTGCTCTGACTGCATAGTTGGAAGGCACAGGTAGGTGGGTCAATTCTAGATTAGCTCTGTCTGCAGAACTTTCTATAGCAATGAAATGTTCTATTTGCGCTCTACAATAAGAGCCACTAATCACACGTGGTTATTATGCATTTTAAGTGCAGCTAATGTGACTAAAGAGGTAAATTTTTATTAACTAAACATTATTATGTAGTGTTTAATTAATGAATCATTTAATTAATTAAACATTTAAATAACTACATGTTGGTAGTTGCTACCAGATTTGACAACACAAGTCCAGAGGCTGCACAGCTACAGCCGCTTGCACTCAAACGTAGAATCGCTAAAGGACTGGTCCATCTCTTTAACACAGCCGCCTGCACATCCTTGAGCCATTGGAGTGCACACTGAAAGGGGCAGGGGTTGCTTTAGGAACATGCTACACTACAAACTGTACAGTGAACTGGCAAACACATGGATGAATCAAATCCTTTTTGGACTATACTCAAGTATGCACTACTTGCCAAGGAGGCTTATGAACCAGCCTAGGAGCTTGAAGCTACTCGAACTGTCTCAGAAATCACCAGAAAAGGAAATGTAGGTGAAGGAGGTTGTCACACTTTTGGAGAAAAGAAAGCCTCTAATACAAATAAGGTTGCTCTGAATATTTCAAGCTTGCAATTCATCAAAATTAACTATTACAAACTACAATGCTAGAAGTCAACAGTGAACAAAAAACAGAACAACAGTGATTGTACCTGCAAATAGCAAGTAATGGCTCAGGATTTTGTTGACAAGGGAGAAAATACTATGTGTAACATGTTTTAAATCTTTTTCCTTGTATCCAATGATGAAGATGCACAGTAGTTTAGAAGCAAATGGGCCAGGGGAAATTACTAGCAAGGCACCTTAGCTCTTCTGGTTGCCACTGTAGCACAGCCTAAGGAAGACAACCTTTCTTTAGAAGTTGAGCAAATGGGCCAGGGGAAATTACTAGCAAGGCACCTTAGCTCTTCTGGTTGCCACTGTAGCACAGCCTAAGGAAGACAACCTTTCTTTAGAGTTGAGCGTTCCAAGTTCACCTGTTGCTCACCATTTACATCCCTCGGCAACCTTGCATTTTATCGCCTGTGAGAACTCAGTGTGAACTCCTCATAAATTACCTAGTGTGCGGCAGGCTCTCAACAACACAGTCCTCTAACACTCCCTCCCTCCACTACTCCCCTTTTTTTTGGATTGGTGAGAAGACCAACTATGGTACCGAGACATCAAATGACATGAAAACCTCCTGCAAAGAGACATCTGAAGAACTCTGGAAGCAGGACGTCTGTCCCTAGTCTCTGTCTCACTGATGAGGAAAGTCACTGATTCAGCTACTTAAACACAGAGGTTCTTTAGACTATCTCTAGGCCTTAACCAGCAGACACTCATCTTCAACTTTCTTTGGGGAGAGAAAAACTTGTTTTTGGAAGGAGAAGCTTTTCTAGACTCTTAAAACTTTACATCATATGAACACCTATTCTGCCAGGGTGTTAAAATAGGGACTTTCTATACACTGCCTTTATTTTATTCACATGGTTCCTTTCATATGCTAGTTTTGAAGACATAAAGACTTTATCTCAGAGAATGGAACCCTGAGCAGCTGTTTTCTTGTTTGTTTCCAATAATACCCAGTGAGAGGGAAGAGTTTGGGAGAACAGAAGCCAGGTAGCAAGGAATTAACCAGGAAAGGCTGACTGGTAAAGTTGGAAGAGGGCTCCAGGCAGCTTGGCAAAGAATAAGTAACTAAGAAATAAGGCCCTTAGCTGTTTGAGAAGGCAAAACCAAGCAGTGCAGTGAAAGAGTCACTAGCGCCACTGTGACTTGGAAATGGCCACTGAAGTAATCACTACCACCATCACTCGTACCAAGTCCGGAAGCCATGCTTACCACCACCAGGACAGAAAGAGACAAAGTGGGCATCCCCATCAGACGCAAAACTGCCCTTGCCATCAAGACTTAGAAACCTTCCTCCACCACCAAACACTCCTCCTGCCTCTGCGGTCTGTCCCCTCCCCAAATCTTTCAGCCCTGACAACCCTGACCTGCTTGTATCACTCTGAATTCTGACTTGTATGAAATTTTGCCCACAAGGAATCACCCATGCTCTTTCTCAGATAAAGAAGTATATGTTCTTATTTTTGAGTAAGCTTTGGCAGCTTCTGTCAAGAAATTTGTGATCACTGATACAAGTTGTTCAATTTATAGGCACAGATTATAATTATCCCATATTAACCTCAGAAGGTCTGCATGACACGTGGTGATATTTCCTCTTTGCTAATAATTTTAATATGACTTTGGATTAAGATATAGCTAGAGGCCTAATAATTTTAATATTTTCAAAGATTAATTTTTGTCAAATTTTTCTACTGTTCAGTATTTCACTGATTTCTGTTCTCTGCTTTTTACGTTTTTTTTTTTTTCTGATTTTGTTAAGGTGGAATCTGATGTCACTGAAATTTTTATAGCATAAGCGTTTCAAACTTTAAATTTTCATCTAAGTACTGCTTTAGCTTCAAGTTATTCATTTTTATGCACTGTGTTCTTAATTTATTCCCAAATATTCCCAATTTCCTTGTGATTGCTGTTGTTACTCATGAGTTATTTAGTAGTGTACATTTTAATTTCTAAATATTTGGGGATTTTATGGACATTTTTGGTTACTGATTAGTAGTCACATTCCATTTTGGCTAGAGAGTATATTTCATATGATTTTAAGTCTCTTACATAGATTAAAGCTAGCTTTATAATCCAGCATACGATCTGTATTTTCAAGTATCCAATGAGCACTTGAAAAGAATGTGTGAAGATGCTGTGGGCCTCTTCATTAAATGTGAAGTAGGTAACATGGCTGAGGATGCTGCCCAAGGCTTCAGTACCCTAAATGTGTACTTTTCCCATCATTTATTAAAAGTGTGATCTTCAACTACAATTGTGACTTTGTTCATTTTCATTTCAATTCTGTGCTTTTTGTCTCTTGTGCAACATTTTCAGGGTTCAACAGTGTTAGACCACTCGTTAGCACTTTGTGTTTTAGAACTTGATAACAGTCCACTAAAAGAGACCACATTTGCTCATTCACCAACTGATGGATCAAAAGCTGGGATGGTTTCTCTTTTTGAGGATGATGAACATGGCACTATGGGCACCCATATCCATCCTCCCTACATGTGCTCTGAACCCACTCTGAACTCCTCCTCCTCGGAGGAGACTACGAGCCACTCTAAGGAGCTGTTTGGTAGGTACATGACTTTATGCTTCCACCAGCAATGGAAGAGGGTTCCAATTTCTTCATGTCCTTATCAATATTTGTTTCATTTTTGAAAGATTTTGGGGGGGGAGAGAGAATAATATTTTCAACTGTGTTGTCCTATCTCAAGATAAAGAAATAGGAACACAAGAGGAAAAGTGAGCTATAAATAAAATGATACAATGATAGAAGAACTACCAAAACCGCCACAGAGACAAAGCTAAAGAGGACAGGAGGAAAGGCAGGAAAGAAACTGGCCTTAAATCAGAGTCAAAGTTGTTACACTGTCATCCAAAATACCACCTTTGTGTAAACAGAACCTTTCTCCTTCAAACAAACATAATGAAGATATGGCAAGTTAATGGAAAAGCCACTTGGTTTCTGTTACTATCTAGGTGAAGGACATAACTGACCCTTGGGGAACAAGGATCAGCAGCCACAGCCCACATGCCCATCCCAGCCTCTGCCTGGTTCTGTGAATGAGCTTTCTGCAGTACAGCCACACCCATTCACTGGTTTATCTCCACAGCTGTTGCTATCATCATCAACCATGCAGCCAGAAACCTGGGTGTTCACCTTGAGTCCTTCACAGGAACCTGCACCACCTACTCCAGGCAGGGCTGGTCCAAGGAGTCACCACACACTGCACATAGCTGGGGGGCACATGAAGTGTGGCTGAGGCACCCAAGGGACTGTAGCTTTTAAATTTATAGGGCAGATGTGCCTGGTGGCCACAGTGTAGGATAGCACAGCCCCAGGCTGAATTCTTCATTTCAGACACACACATTCCTTTCCCAAGCCACAGAATCGGCTTTAGAATCCGAGTTTTCCAAAACCACTCATGTTGGACCCACACCTGGCTCCCCTGTGCACGTCCTCTGGCTAACCTTTTAGCTTTCAGCACTTTTTTTTTTCTAACAGAGAACCCTCTGAATCTAACTACTACTTCCTAAGCTTCCAGAAGTTAACCCAATTTCCATCATGGAAGTCAGAGCCTTCAAATCAGCAGAGTCCCTACGTGTAAAATGTAACCCATCTGTGTGTGGCCACGCAACCTCTCATTCATCAGTGCCCTTCCGGGACTGCTGGCCTCTTCACTGCCAGTCGCTCATAGCGCAGAAGTAAAAACCAAAACACATTTCACATGATGGTAAAGACAGGAAAGGTGCAGCACGATTGAGGTCATATGGTGGAACCACAAGCAGGAGCTCCGGGAGCTCCTGCAGGGGCACAGTGGTAGCACATCAGCCCAGCTGTTAGCCTCAGATCAACCACAGGGTTCTGACCTGGAAGGGTCATGGAAAGGCCCGAGGAAAAACTCACAAAACCTCCCCAAGTGTGTGAAGCCCCTCAAATGTGGAGGTGACACTGGTGACCCCCAGCTCAAGCACACATGAGAGAACTGAAGTTTTAATTTGCTTTATGTGGTATTTTCCAGGATAAACGTTGAATTTTCCCACTATGAAATTTTGACCTTTATTTTCCTGTACAGATAATATTTATTTTATTCCATCTTAGAATCCTAAATATGTAAAACTCTATATATTCTTTTATTTATTTATTTATTTTTACTTAGTTGTCTTAAAGGCCAAAGAGGTTCTTTTGATCAAAAGAAGACATTAGCCCTTGTGTCCTGGCATTACTGCTTTTTTAAAGTAAGAGGACTTTTTAAAATTACTTGAGAAATAGAGCTACCACCAGATTCGCTCCCCAAATGTCCAATGGGTTGGACCAGACCAGGCTGAAGCTGAAAGCTAGGCATTCAAGCCAAGCCTGCCAAGTTGGTGATAGGGACCCAGCTGCTCCTTCCCATGATCTGCAAAGGCAGGAAGCTAGAACCAGGAGTCAAAGTCAGGCCTTCCAATGTGAGCACTGGCCAAAGGCCTGCCCCACCCTATGCTGTTCACATGTCTGATCCCACGTCCTAAGTTCAGTGAACTACCCCTTCATGGAACTACATTTTGCAGAAAACAGCAAGAAAATGCTATTGTAAAACTAAGTAACAGTCACCAGGTCTAAAGCTACAGAAACAGAAAAAGGTATATATGATGTCTACGGCCATACCACCCTGATTGCGCCCGATCTCGTCTGATCTCAGAAGCTAAGCAGGGTCGGGCCTGGTTAGTACTTGGGTGGGAGAAAAAGATATATATGAGAGAGAGTCAAAGAATTATTTATATGTACCTTGATTTTATAGAGTGTCAGTAGTTTCTTTAATTTTTTCTAAACTAATAATTATTCCTGAAGTCTATATTGCTTAGTAGTAACAACAGAAGTTTTCTTCCAAGAACTGTCAAACCAAAAGGTGGGTTTAAACTCTAAAAATTCCTAACGTCCAAAGATGAAATTCAGCATCACTTTACTGTGACCCTGCAAGAGTTCTCTAGCGATGCCTTCATCATGATGGTCTGATCAAAGACAGAAGAGCAAAGCAGAAAGACACAACCCTCCATGAAACAAGTGATTCACTTTCACCCCAAACCCACAGAGAAATCTGGAGTAAAAGTAAATAAATAAATAAAAGAAAAGCAAAAGAAAAAAGTCTAGGGTGAGCACGCAGCCTGGTGGTCAAGACAAACTTCCTGCCAGTGCCAGGCCTGGGAAGCAGCAAGTGGTGGCTCAAGTACCTGGACTCCTGCGAAAGTGTCTTTCGTGAGAATGTGGGAAAAGTCATGTACTAATCACTATAATTAGACTAAAACAGCATGTCATTTTAGACAATTATAAAAGAGATGTATCAGGACTACAGAACGTTTGCTCTTCATTCACTTAAAAATAAGTCTAGCGCCCAGCGGCGTGGCCTAGCAGCTAAAGTCCTCGCCTTGAATGTCGGGGTCCCATATGGGCGCCGGTTCTAATCCTGGCAGCTTCACTTCCCATCCAGCTCCCTGTTTGTGGCCTAGGAAAGCAGTCGAGAACAGCCCAAAGTCTTGGGACTCTGCACTGATGTGGGAGACCTGGAAGAAGTTCCTGGATCCTGGCCTTGGATCGGTGCAGCACCGGTTGTTGTGGCCACTTGGGGAGTGAATCATCACATGGAAGATCTTTCTCTGTCTCTCCTCCTCTCTGTATATCTGACTTTATAATAAAAATAAATAAATCTTTAAAAAAGTCTTAAAGACGTATTTATTTATTTGAAATTCAAAATAAATTATTTTGGGCTGCAGGAGGGAGTGTCTAGCTCGGATCCCGATCCCAGCCACCATGTGCTCATGGTGAACTGGGCCTGGGCCCACCTGGATTCGGGAACTGCTTCCTTTCGGGTGAGTACACCGAGGAGGGGAGTCTCTGGGACTGGGCAGGTCCAGGGCCCACCCACCGCCCTCATTGGGCGGTGGGCGAGATTGGGGTGGGGCGCAACCTTGGGCTTGCGGGTTTAAACTTCAGCAGCCGGGAGGCTGCTGTGGGCTGCAGGAGGGGGCATCTAGCTCGGATCCCAATCCCAGCTACCATGTGCTCATGGTGAGCTGGGCCTGGGCGGCCAGTGCACCATTTGGCGCCAGGCTGTGCCTGCTGGCCGCCCGACGGGGAGCTCTGGGGTATTGGTTGTCTGAATCGTTGCTTAGGTAGCTCCAGGCTGACCGCACTGTTTTGGGGATCTGAGTCAATCCTAAAGATTCCCAATGCCAGTAACTCCTCCTTTGAAGAACTTCTAATCACTTAACAATGCTGAGCTGTGAAATTGGTAATGGAACAGAATGTACTGGGCAGGACTAAGCAAACATTAGCCTACAAGCAAAACTAGAAATCAGTATGGAGCAGAGCTCATACCAAGCTAGGCTCTTGCACCTACTGGTCCTCAGAGCAATCACGGGCAGGTGCGCGATTTATGGCTAGGAACAGGCCCAAATGGGGAGGTAAGGGGACACCCTAACTGGGTTGAGGTTCCCACCAAGGGGTGCGTGTGCTGGAATGGGGGCTGTGTTCTATCTAGGAAACAGTCATAGTCACCCAAGGCACTAGTGTGAGCTGGGATTGGATGCACCAGGCCAGTTCAGACCCCAACACCATCTGGTGTCATGGAGAACCAGGGTAGACGTGGGACTGACTAGGCTGGGTCTCAACCCCCTACTAAGTCATGTGTGAGCTGTATGTGGGTATGGACAAGCCATGGCCGGGCTGAAACATCCAACAACAAGAACCAGAATGGGGTGAAAGCCAGCCAGGAAAAGCCACTGTTCCTGCTAGGACAGGAGGTGAACTGAGTAGGGTTGGCTTAAGGACCCCCTGGTATGCGCAAAATCTGACATTGGGAGGGGTTCTGATGGAGGAGCCTGGGCAACTCCTCTGGCAGGACACAGACCCTGCAGGTTAGCACAAGAAGCATGATAGGAAACAGCCCAGAATAGGCCATGGGAAAGTTTCCCACTGGCACACATTCGGCATGGGTCAGGGGTAGACCAGGCTGAATCAGTTCATGTCATCCACTGGCAAATCCGATCACCAGAACAGAGTGTGGGATGAGCCGGGTTTGGTCGCGACAAAACCAGTACACATTATGGAATGCCAGGGCGTGGTTGCCTGTACTGGATTTGACTGCAGCATCCAACCAGCACACGTGAGATCCAGGAAGGGAGGGGCAGAGCTGGCAAGGGGATTAAGGGGCTGGTCCCCTCACCTGACAGCTATTCCCACTGGAGAGTGTGGGCTGGGATGGGGACCAGACTAAGCAAGGCTGCAACACCTGTGCGCTGTATGTGGACTAGATCAGGAAAAAGCCAGGCTGGGCTGATTATTCCTGCTGGTGCAAGCATAAATTAGAGTGGGTGAGGGATGTTTGGGCTTAGCGGCAGCATCAGCTGGCACTGGGGACTAATTCTGTCAAGTCAAACCAGAGAACCACCTAAAGACTGCATAAACCGGGAGTGAGAGAGACCTGGGAGGGAAAAAGCGGGTTCCCCCTTCTTGGGTCACTATTCCTGTGGGAGGGCATGAAAACTAGGACGGGAGCTGGGATGGCTAAATAGAGAGGCACTCAACAACACCCGTGAGGGCTGGATGGTTGAGTTGGTTAGATGCAACTAAGCTTTAATACCCATTGACAAGTACAAGAGCCAAATGGGATGGGGGACAGACTGGTCTACTGCTACACACACTGGCAAACCAGGGTAGGGGGCAGGCCTCGTGGGGGTTATTGTGGGTCGCCCCAACTAGGCTGCAGCTCCCACTGGTTGATGTAAGGGCCGAGTATGTAAGGGCCGAACCAGACTGGACTGCAACACCCATTGGTTCCAGTGCAACTCGGGACTGAAAACAGAACCAACCCAGCAATTGAAACCACCAGCTGATCTGGGTGATGGACTGTGCCAGGCCCTGTGCTTTCTAGAACATACAAGAATCTAGTCTGGGAATACCTCAAAGTTTCTTTCTCCCCAATCGAAATGCTGGACTCAGAACTCTAACCAAGAAAAGACAGAAGACAGAACAGGTCAATCATTCATCTCAGCTGTATATTGTTGGCAGCGAAATATGGGGCGAACGGAGACTTTATGATGGACCATATCAATCAGTGGACGACCTCATCGAGCGAAACTGGCAACGATTCATAACCAGAGAACTATTAACACCACTTGAGCAAATATCTCAGAGCATGCCCCACATCTGGGACTTGGGGTGGGCGGGAAACTGGGTGAGGCTTCTCCCTCAATATTCCCCTTTACTTCGGATACATGATGGAAACAATATGGACATAATAGTATTACCTACTTCCCTATACCCCCGAACCTTTTTTTTTAACCGTAATTAACTATGTAACCATTGTCAACAACAATACAATAAAATAAATAAAAAATAAATAAATAAATAAATAATTTTACAGAGAGAAAGCAGAAAAGGCAGAGAGAATCTTTCACCCACTCCCCAGATGTCAGCATAAGCCAATGCTGAAGCAGGCCAGGGCCAGCAGCTCTCAGGTGGGAGTGTGGGCCGTTGGAGCTGGGCTGAAGGAGCTGCAGCAGGAACCTGATGTGCCCACAAGGAATTCAATGTCACCAGAGGTAGCTCTGCCCACCAAGCCTCAACACTGACCCTACTCTTTCTTCTGACTTAATTGTGTGATGAAGAGATAATGAAAAACATTAAGACATATTCTAATTTTCCATATGCAATAATTGCCTATGCAAATAGCTTATTTGCATAGGCAAATACTTTAAGCCCATTTTAAAATCATTTGTTTTAAGGAATAATGTTAGTTTGCTAAAACAACTAATTTTCTTTACTTGTTTTCTTAACAAAAGTTAATAGGAACCCAACCTGACATGCACTGTACCTTTAAGTGATTGTTTGCAACAGCATCATGTAAGGGCAGAATTCCATCCATATTTCCACAATTAACATGAGCACCAGCATTTAACAACTCAGTAATTACATCACTGGACCCTGTATTTGATGCCTCATGAAGTGGTGTCCAACCTAGAGTGGAATAAGAGCAACAAACAAGCTGCCTCTCACCCCCTCAAGATCCCCAAAATGTCCTCATTGCTCCTTACCAGATGTTTTGTGTATTAATGAAATGCATATCTACACTGATTCCTATGTATGCTCAATACTGGACAAGAAGCCGTACTAAAAACTGTGGTCTTAAAGTGTACACATAATTGATCTCAATACATACAATATTTGTAAAAGTGACAGAACAGCGGGGCCCAGCACTGTGGCCTAGTGGCTAAACTCCTCCCTTGAACACGCCCCGGGATCCCATATGGGTGCCAGTTCTAATCCCAGCAGCCCCACTTCCCATCCAGCTCCCTGCTTGTGGCCTGGGAAAGCAGTCAAGGACGGCCCAAAACCTTGGAACCCTGCACCCGCGTGGGAGACCTGGAGGAAGTTCCTGGCTCCTGGCTTCAGATTGGCACAGCACCAGCCATTGTGCTCACTTGGGGAGTGAATCATCAGACGGAAGCTCATCCTCTCTGTCTCTCCTCTTCTCTGTATATCTGACTTAGCAATAAAAATAAATAAATCTTTTTTTTAAAAAAGTGACAGAACAGAAAGCCTACAAAACACAAAGTGAAACAGGATCGAGCAAAATACTACTCATATCCATGTTTTAACTCTGATATTCAAATATCTGCACTGTCACATTTCTCTTTAAAATGATGCTTGACCCAGTCAACGGTTGAGTTGCAGTCTTGAATTCTTCAGGAAAGATGACTGGGTGTAAGCAAAATGTTGAGATCAATTTTGGAAGTTTTGGATAAAAATAAGAAACAAAAAAGGGAGGAAGAGAGATGGGAATGTTTTGCATTCTCCCCAAAGTCAGGGACTGGAATCAGACTACAGAGAATTAGTAATCACTAATACTCTCAGTTCTGCAGATCACCTGGCCATTTCCAAATGGGTGTTTAAGACTGTTCAGAAGGATGAATTCTTACTATTCAACTAAACAGTAACACAGTGCAGAAGACTGTAGGGCTGTAACAGACCAGTCAGGGTCAAAACTGGGGGAGTGGGCCCCAAAACGAAAACCACAACATCAATAAGCCCAAGGGACTCAGACCTGCATAGTCTTGTAGATTCACATCTGCTCCAGAGTCGATGAGAGCTTTCACCAGGGACACATTCCCCCTCTTGGCAGCCGCGTGCAGCCGACTCTCCCCTCGCGCATTCCTCTTACTGATCACAGATGCTTTCTTTTCTGCAAACATGCCCAGAAAAACCTGAGGAACCTCTTCTGCCAAACGCTGGCTGTTAGAAAAAAGCTTACAAAATACACAACTTCCTCAGAAATATGCAACAGTGAATATTGTAGTGACTGTTTTTAAATGTGACCTGTAAAGAAATGAGTGAGCATCTGAGCGTGCTCTGCATTCATTCCAACAACTGCTCAGTCAGACTCAGCTTCATGCACCAACTTGTGACTCTACGTTCAGCTCACTCTCAGCACTGGACACAATCCAATATAAAATCCTATTTTTACAATTATGATGTATATCAGTGGACATGTTCCCATCACACAAGACGCCAAGTATGAATTATGGACTTCTGGGGCTTTCCTGTTTTTTTCAGAAAAACTAAAGTACAATATCTCTGCTCAAAGATTTTAAAACCTTTTCCTTGCAGTGTAGACATTTAACATGGAAGTAAAAACAATGGACTGACCCTATGTGTTTTCCTATTTGCTACCCAAACCAGATCACAATGACAAGGTATTCTGAAAGAACCCTATAGGGAAAGGAGGAGGAGAGATGACAGAAGACAGAGACTGAGGCAACTGAAGAGCTGCTGGCGCAGACAGGGACTGTCCTTGGCAGAGTGTGTCAACGTGCCAGGCCAACCACCAGCAATGGACCAGCAGGAAGAAGCCAAACGCCATGCATGCACCACGAGCCACGGAAGGCCAAGTGCACACACCAACCTGGTGCTCCAGGTGCCCTTCCCATCCTGACCTGACAACTACTCCCCAAGTCCCAGGTCCCACTAAAGCCAGGAGCCTAGACAGGCCTGGAGTTCAGGCAGACAGGGATGTTAGCAAGCAGGATGGGGGTGACAGAATAGGAGAGTCTGTCCACTCTGCTAGCAGGACCAGCATCCCAGGGAGGCCGGCCAGGCATGGAGACTCGGCGGCCCAGGCAAACCCTGCTCTGGAAGGAAGATTTCTCCTCCTGACACCTGCCCTCTGGTATCAACAGTGAAGTCTAGGACCAAATCCCTCCTCTCCCATCACCAGCTTCCACTCTGGGGCACTACACTGCTGCATGTTGGTTAGGCCCCTCTCTGCCCTGCCTGAAGGTCTGAAGGAACAAGCCGGCACACTGGAGAGGTCCGAGCAGCAGAAAACAGTACACACTCAGTGGAGGAGGAGAAAGTACTGGAACATCGTAGAGCACCTGAGATGGCTCGCCCACAGACTGAATCTTTACCGTACATGGCACTAACGTTCTTGCCTTGGTCCTAGTGTGTTTACGGAAAAGAGGGTATCTACGGCCATGCCACCCTGAACGTGTCTCATTTAGTCTGATCTCGGAAAAGAAGGCAACTATGTGACAAATACTCTGAGCAAAAACTCAAGAATTACTCTGTAATCATTAACCCCGACAGTTTCCAGCTGAAATCTGGCAGAAACTTGAGAGGAAGAAATGCACTCACACTGACCATTTCCCTCCAGTCCACTGTGCATTGGAATCAGAGCCACAGTTAGTTACTACGTATGACACAGCTGAGAACAGCAGGAGTGGCCATGTGGGATGCCTGCATCCCATACTGTGGTGCCTAGGATCAAGTGCCACCTCCACCTTTAGATCCAGCTTTACTAATGCAACTGGGGGCAGCACACAGTGGCTCAGGCACTTGAGCCCCTCCTGCCCACACAGCAGACTTGGACAGTTCTGGCTCCTGGCTTTGGCCTGGCCCAGTCCCAGCTGCTGTAGACTTTTGGGAAACAAAGGAACAAATGAAGATCTCTCTGTGTGTCTCTCTATTGTTCTCTTTGTTGTTCTTTCAATAAATAAAATGAATAGCTAAACAGTAAAAAGGGAGATAAAACTTGTATTCCTTTGCCTGTGACTCATTTTTTTCCCTCTCTGGAAACATTTAGGATTTCCTCTTTATAGTTGTTCACTAATTGCACAGGCAGGTGTGTTGTTCCTGTTCTAGACACCCAGTAGGCCTTTTAATACGGAAGCACCCATTTGTTCTATTATTTCCTTGATGAGTTCTTCATGTTAAACATGTTCTCTGGATGTTCTGGAGTGACCTTTTAATCTTTTTTTCTTCTCTATCTCTCTTTCTCTGTGTGTGTGTGTGTTTGTATGTGTGTTCTTTAGAGGAAACAATGTTTTACTTTCCATGCCTGCTCTCCCCACTGGCTCACTCCCTAAACAGTTACAACAGTCAGGGCTGCAGCAGGCTGCAGCTGGGACCCGGGGACACTGTCCCAGGTCTACCACATGAAAGGGAGCCACCATCACCTGCTCCCCAGGCACTGGAACGGAAACCAACAGGCCACTATGGGATGCAGGCACACCAATCAGCAGTTTGGCAGGCGGTGCCCCTACGCCTGCCCCATCCCAAAGCTCACCGTGGCTCTCTGGCCTTTCTTTTTTTCTATGCCTGTTTTCCCTTAATTTCAGATATTTCCGGATTCTGAAATTGTTTCAAATAAAGGGGAAATAAGTCAATATGTTTCTACAAGAACAGTAGGATGCATTCTCTCACAATCTGGACACCACAGGTTCAAACTAGCACCACAGGCATATTCCCCCTGGCAGCAGCAAGGGGAGCTGCCTCCGGCATCCTTCGCTGTGATGGCTGTCACTCCCTGGCCTGTGGCCACCTCACTCCTTTGCTTTCTCTCCTGTGGGATTCAACACTCCTTATCTTTATCTTAACCCAGGATGGCTTCCTCCTCTCAGTCCTCCACTTGACTACACACAGACTCTTGTATGTTAGGTAAGAGCTATGCGATGCAGGGACCTGGAAATGGATATGCTGCTTGAATAACTGTCCAAGCCACCAGGAGATGTGTAAGAAGGGCCCTGAAGGAAGGGCCACAGGAAATGCCTTTCTACCTCTTAGTGACTAGGCAAATCCAACAGAAGGTGCTTGCTGTCTAGGTTACCTAATTCTGAACTACCAAAGTGCTAGCCTGTGCACGTTGCCAAACACACAGAATCCATTCCTCTCACAAGCACACGTAGCCAATGGCTACACTTCCTTAATTTCCCTTATTTTAAAAGGACCAAGTCTGAGTTTGACACAGTTTCCCCTACCGTCCACACTGAGCGTCCTTGCTGTCTGCTTTTTACCCGCTTTCCTCTGACATAACAAATGAGAAGTGATAGGCTGGTACATGGCAAGGGCACACCTGAAGACCAAAGGACTCACAGGCGGTACCTTAATAACAAAGGAGGAATCTTATCATTTAGTGAATGCCTGAAAAACAGGGCTGACATTGCGACACCGCAGGCACTGCTGGTAATGCTTGTGCCCTGTATGAGTGCTGGGCTGTGCCTCCACTGCTCCCAGGCCCCTGCTAATGGCCTGGGGAAAAGTAGGGAAAGATGGCCGAGTGTCTGGGCCCCAGATAAGACTTCTGGCTTGCGCCTGCCCAGCTATGGTTATGTGGCCATCTTGAGGAAAAACCAGTGGATGGCTGATCTCTACCTCTCTGAAGCTCTAACTTTCAATTAAACCTTTAAAAAGAAAAAACAAAAGCTAGCATATAAGAAGGTTTAGAAATTGCCTGAAGCAGAGTACGCTGCTGGACCGGGTTATGTAAAGTTTCACCTACACAATCATCAAATACAAACCTTGCTTGCAGGTAATTTTCAAAAATTTTTGTCTTGTTCTGGAATTCTGAAGCTTCCTGCGTTCCTGGCCGTTGGTAGGCATGTGTGTT
This sequence comes from Ochotona princeps, assembly GCF_030435755.1. Classification (NCBI taxonomy): domain Eukaryota; kingdom Metazoa; phylum Chordata; class Mammalia; order Lagomorpha; family Ochotonidae; genus Ochotona; species Ochotona princeps. The sequence goes on from NC_080859.1 coordinate 256,429, forward strand.
TCTGAACTGGCTTTCTCTTTTTTCTTCTTGCAATTTTTTATGACACTTTCATCTCCATTATTAGTTAATTCCCCACCTGAAACACAAGCATGTTACAATACCAGAGTTTTCCTTCTTTTATGAGACTAGAAAAGAAAACCCATACATGTGTTTACATTCCAAGATGGATAACATAAGAGAATAGAAGTCTTTAAAATGTTTTTATATTAACATACACAAAACCTGCTGGTTGCAATTCTTTTTAAAAGATATTTATTTTATTTTATTTATTTTTCAAAGTTTTATTTATTATTTTTATTGCAAAATCAGATATATAGAGAGGAAGAGAGACAGAGAGAAAAAGATCTTCTGTCCGACGATTCACTCCCCAAGTGACACAAAGACCAGGGCTGAGTCAATCTGAAACCAGGAGCCATGAGCTCTTCTGAGTCTCCCACGCGGGTGCAGGGTCCCAAGGTTTTGGGCCGTCCTCGACTGCTTTCCCAGAATACAGGCAGGGAGCTGGATGGGAAGTGGGGCTGCTGGGATTAGAACCGGCACATATATGGGATCCCGGCAAGTTCAAGGGGAGGACTTTAGCCGCCAGGCCACAGTGCTGGGGAAAAGATATTTATTTATTTATTTTAAAAGCAGAGTCCAGGCTGTTCTACTTCTGATCCGGCTCCCTGCAAATACACTTAGGAAAGCTGTGGAAGATGGTCCAAGTGCTTAAACCCTACATCCTCATGGGAGACCTGGATGAAGCTCCTGGCTCTTGTTGCTGCCTCTTGGGGAGTGAGTCAGTGGAAGGAAGATCTCTATTTCTCTAATTCAGTCTTCCAAATAAGTGAATAAATCTTTTAGAACAAAGACACTATTGTACTAATTCATTGCCCATATGTCTTTGTTCCTGTGAGTTTGGGTTTGGAGGGGTAAAATTCATAAGTTTCTATAAAATAAGTAAATCTATAGGAAATGTGTACAAATAAACCAAGGCTATTAATACCTGGTGTGTGAAAATTTTCCTTCTGTTCTCTTGGCCTAAGTTGTGGGACATGAGTCAATTCTTCATTCACATCGTCATTTGAATGGAAATCTGTACCACATATAGCCTCATTTTCTAGAAGACCTGGTCTCGGTCTTTCAACTTCAGTTGTTCCTATTCCTTGAAAAGAAATGACTGCAGAAAAAGGCCCACTTGAAGAACCTACATTTTGACCACTGTCAGTGTGATTTCTTTGAGCACCCTGATTGTTTTCTACCTTTTCCACAAGTGTAACTGCCTGACTCGTTAGAAGCTCTGGTGTTCCTTGGCTGTGGTTTGGAGGCTCTCGAAACGGCTCCACATGACTGACCACCTCTGAAACGTCATCTGTTCTTACACAAGGCATGGATTCTTGCTCAGGATTGCTGTATGAGTGATCAAGAGAAATTCTATGATTTGCAATATACTGCCCAGAAATGACTGTAATATCTGAATCAGAAAAATTAGCAGCTTCCTGTGTTGGAAGTGTGATTAGATTGTCTGTGCTTAATTCATTTCCCTGTGAAAAATTGTCTGCAGAAAGTAGAAGTGGTCGAAAATCCAATTCTTCTTCATTTATTGTAGTCTTACATGTATACTGGCTTTTTCCATCTGTAGAACATATGTTTTCAGCTGTTACAGTCTTCTCTGAGGTGCAGCTATCACGGCCAGCACCACCAGCACCAGCACCAACATCAGAAGTTCCCTTTATAAACGATAAGAAAGAATTTTCCCACCTGTTAAGGCTCTCATTCCTGTGACCTGAGTTCTCCTTTCCTTGAGTCTGAGAAGGGCTACTGTGTTGCTTTTGGTGAGCAGGTGGCTGTGGATCTGTATCAACAAATGGCAGCTCAATTTCTCTGTCTAGTACAAGTGCTGAGAAAGAAACAGCTGCAGTTTGGTCAATGGGCCTTAAGTCCAAGAGCTGGGTTTCTTGACTATTTGGTAAATCCAGGTTCTGGGTGTGTGTCTCTTTTGAAAAGGAGTCAGCTTCCATATTGTTACCTATGCCAGTTTTCAGGCGTGACGCTGCTGAAATGGAGGGTTCTGGTAGCTCTTCTGGAAGGCAGAAAGGGCCCACATGGCTGTTAGGGTCCTCAGGGCTGTCAGGGTCTTCGTGGCCGTGGAGCCCATGCTGCTGGTGAATAACCAATGCCTGCACTCCGCTGGACTGAGACACAGCCAGTGCCTTCCTTGAATGGCAGTCCCTGGCCCCTGCTTGAGTCCCTTCGTGCTGACTGTCTTCTCTTCCTTTGCCTTTAAATGTGTCTGTGCTGGAATCTCTGACGTTAGAAACAGTGCTCTCCCTGAGTCCTCCACAGTCCACTTGGCTGCAAGCTGACTGCCTGTACTTGGGCTTACCAAACCATTTGTGGTCATTTGCATACACATAATTTTCATTTACATGTAAATCCTCTTTACTTCTTTTATTGACTTCTGTATATTCTGACTTCTGTCCATTGAAATTTTCACAACTTCTACAACTGAATTTTGGTCTCTATGAAGATAAAATATATCCTTAGCTTTAATTATCATCTGTACTTTTAAATTCAATTCAATATGGATTATTTATAAATCTTCATTCGATTATAATTTTACTTAACCATGTGTACTGGTGGGGTATATCTGCTATTTCAGAAAAAAAGACTACTAGAACAAAGAGAGATTTAATAGAATATGCATGTTAATCTTTACTTTCCACTGTACATTTCAACTCCTTTTTGCCAGTATTTTAGCATTACATTATTAACCTGGCTAGATATTATAAAAACTTCAATCTACCTAATTTTGAAATCAAAATTTCCATTACAAGGGCCCTCCACAAGAATTCCTTAGGATCAGTCTCCTCTTTCAATGGTTATATGGCTGGAGTTAGAACAAAGAGAATTCCTTTCTCTGATACCTAAAAGAACTCGAGTGGGAATGTAGGAAGTTTAAAAACATGACAATGATATGATCCTAAATTGGTCTTATGGGAAGATCATTGTCAGTTGCTGAGATTAAAACAGGAACCACTCCCTGTCACTCACCATAACTCAAGCACCATTCAAAGTGTGGGGAGACAATCTGACACACTGAACTCTCAAACTGTGCTTAGACCAAGGAGATGCACTACACAGATAAACCACAGGTTCCAGGAGGAGTAGGAGAAAGGAAAGGTTATCAGGACATTAATGCCCAGATACGCTACATTTACTCAATTGCTTCTCAAACGAAGGGCCCTGCACACTCTGATTCGCATGTAATTAGAAGTATGGTGAAGTCACTGTTCCTAACAATCCAACAGTTTCTCTCTCTTGTCTAATGTTCTATAAAACAATCAGCAGGGGGATCCCATAGAAACACGATTAGACACAGCTTTACCTTGCACTGGCATATGTCCTCTACAGCTACTGGGTCAGAGTCACTCCTGATAGCTGGAAACAAAAAGAAAACTAAAAAACCAATTTCCAGTAATCAGATTCAAGACTCCTAAAATCCACAAGAGCTTTGCCATGAGAAAACAGTATGGAATAAGTAAAACTGCATAAGCATTTTATAATAACATTGGTCCTTATATTATTCCTACAATATAAAACTTATATATACAGTAGAAATCAATTGCTATTTTTTAAAAGATTCGTTTTTATTTGAAAAGTAGAATTCCAGAGACAGGGAGGGACAGAAAGAGATCTACTCCTCAGTTCACTACCCAAATAACCACAACGCTGGGGTTGGACCACAGTCAGTGACTTCTTCTGAGTCTCTCACATAGGCGCAGAGGCCCTCCAACCAGGCTATCTCAGGCTCATCATCAGAGAGCAGCCAGGAGACAAACCGGCACCCACACGGAACTTTGGCACTGCAGGTAGCACTTCTTTTGTAATACCACAGTGCCAGCCCTACCAATGACTATTCTTTAGAGACCTAAAAGCATTTACACAGAAAAAAGTTAAGTGCAGCCAACAAAACACTAATATGAAGAAGGAACAATAAACCCAGAATTTTTTCATTTTCCCCATAGATATGTGAGACACCCTCTCATTTGTAGCTTATGTGTACAAGATTTCATAAGGCAAAAACCACTTTTTTGTGGTCATTTTCTTTTTTTGTGTGGTAATTTTCAAACAGATTCATTTATCTGAAAGGCAAAGCAGCAGAAAGATGCGTAGGGAGAAGGGAGAAAGGTGCTGCACATGAGACAATCTGCCATCCATTGTTTTACTCCCCACAAAGCTCCAAAGCTGGGACAGGAGCTCCATGATCTCCACATGGACGGCAGCAGCCGGAGCACTCAGACCAGCCCCACTGCCTCCCCAGGCACATCAGCACGGAGCTAGGCCAGAAGCAGAACAGCCTGATGCAAACTGCAACTCGGATCGGATGTGGACTACCAACAAACAATGCAAGTGGTAACAGAATGCCAGTGCTGGGTGGGGGGGAGGTCATAAATAGGTCATCATTTCCTATTAGTTTTGCTTCAAAAGATTTTAGTTTAATTGCTTCATTCTCTTCAAAATGAAACTCACATACATAGAAATGATGTATCACTTCATGGATACACAGAGAAAAGACGATGGGGGCGGAATCCCATTTAGGTTGATAATAAAAGGAAACTTTTGGTATCTCTCTCACTGTCTCCTTGAAATGCTGAAGGTACAAGTCCAGCGAGCTATATACGTATTTCACAATGAAAGATTAAAGTGTGGAAACCTTACATCTAGGAAACCTTACAGTCAATGAACAGCTGATAGAAGAGGGGGTAAATAAATGAATATCTTAGATGTGACACGGAGATACAAGTTTCAATGAAAGGGCCCGGCAGCATGGCCTAGCAGCTAAAGTCCTCGCCTTGAACGCCCCAGGATCCCATATGGGCACCGGTTCTAATCCTGGCAGCTCCACTTCCCATCCAGCTCCCTGCTTGTGGTCTGGGAAAGCAGTCGAGGACAGCCCAAAGTTTTGGGACCCTGCACCCACGTGGGAGACCTGGAAGAGACTCCCGGTTTCTGTCTTCGGATCGGCACAGCACCGGCCGTTGCGGTCACTTGGGGAGTGAATCATCAGACGAAAGATATTCCTCTCTGTCTCTCCTCCTCTCTGTATATCTGACTTTGCAATAAAAATAAATCTAAAATAAAATAAAATAAATCTAAAATTAATAAATAAATCTAAAATAATCAAAAAATAAAATAAATCTAAAATAAAATAAAACAAATCTAAAATAAAATAAAATAAAATAAAATCTTTTTAAAAAAAGTGTCAATGAAAACAGATGTTTAGCCCAGCAGTTACAATGCCTGCTCTCATCTCCTGGTTCTGGCTCCTTTCTGCCACCTTCCTGCCATTGCAGACCCTTGCAGGGGGTGGAAATGGCTTAACCCACAATGCCACAGTGCTGGTCACCACAAGGAACTGGCCTAGGGAACGGTGTTCCTGCCACCTATGCCATCATGTGGAAAATGTGGGATTGGGCTCCTGGCTCTGGCTCAGGCTCCAGCTCAAACCTGGCCACAGACACTTCAGGCATTCAGGGGTGAACTACTGTGAGCAAGTGCTCTCTCTCCCTGCCTTGCAATTAAACAAAACATAATCTTTTAAAGTTCAAGAACATAAACAACCTTAAATATTTTATGTGCTAAAATGTAAGTTATTTTAACAAGAATATAACTGAAAAACACCATTCAGTTTTCTGCATATGAGTCACTGTCAAAACAGTGATCAAACCAACACACACAAGGTGGCCTGATGGCCACCGATTCATGGCAGCCAGGTCAGAAAGCAGTGTTCTTCTGTCAGATGGACTAGAAGCTCAAGAGCCACTTAGATGCTTTCCAGCCGGGTGCCGGTGGTCAAGTCTCACATCTGCCTCTCTTCGGTCTCCACGGAGGAAGCTTACAAAATATCCTATTGATACCAGATGATCCAGTCCTGGGGAACTAACTGAAAGTGCCCCAATATGATGCCTACTGCTGTTGTTCTTACCCAAGAAGAAAAGAATCAGCACCTTCTCCAAACCTTGGCTCTACTATGATAGAATATAAAAACAGCTTTGTCCACAAACCACACTACTGGTCCCTAAAAGAAACTTGGAGGAAAGAAGGGGCATCTATTTCCTCTCAGTTAAAATGCTACACTTTCCAGTGTGACGCTAACTCACAGGCACCAAATCTTTTTTTTTTTTTTTTTTAAGATTCGTTTATTTAAAAGACAGAGTTACAGATAGAGGGAGAGATTTCATCCACTGGCTCACTCTCTGGTGGCTGCAACAGCTGGAGCTAGGCTGGGACAAAGCTAGGAGCTTCATCTGGGTCTCCCAAGTGGTTGCAGGGACCCAATCACATTCCCAGGTTCATGACAACTGAGCTGAATCAGAAATGTGGAAGCCAGGACTCATGCGGGATGCTGGCGCTACACGCTGAGGCTTAACTCATGATGCCATGGTGTCAGTCACAGCACACTCAGAAGGTTAGGGTTAGGAGTCATGTACCTTATTCCTTTCATATCACCTGAAGTTTCAGTGTTACAAGGGGACTGTGCTAGAATATTGCATACACGTTAACTCCAATCTTAGATTATTGTATAGACATTAACGTCAATCTTAGAAAATTGCATAGACATTAACTCTAATCTTTATACTAACAATTCCAAATGTAAGTAGGTAGGTGGCTAGATCCACAAAACCAAATTTATAGATGAGAAGACTAAGCATGTTAATTTATCCAGAATTATACAAATAGTAAGAACAAACCCTGGGCTTGGCAGCGTGGCCTAGTGGCTGAGGTCCTCGCCTTGATCCCATATGGCCGCTGGTTCTAATCCCGGCGGCTCCACTTCCTCTCTGTCTCTCCTCCTCTCAGTATATCTGACTTTGTGATAAAAATAAAACAAATCTTAAAAAAAAGAAAAAGAACAAACCCTTGTCCTATGGCAAAGTAGAACAATTTCACTAAAAGACCAAAAGGAGCAAAGACTTTTCATATGAACAAGCATTTTTACTTACCATTCCCAAAATTAAAAGCAAATACTTTGTGTAAATATACAGATATTCTTTAAGTAGACTATACTCCTATTAAAGGAAGCTACTCTGAAAATACAAACTTAATATACAAACCATCTGGGGGAGCAAGATGAGGTGGTCTAGCTTAATGACTTCCCTCACAAATGAAGGGTAGGGCTAAGTCCTAAAAAGAGAGTGAGGATTCCTCTCCAACAGGAAACCCCTTAGACGGGTACAGATTGGAAGTAGGCAGTGATGAGCAGGAGGCTGGAGTTGGGGAAAGGGAGAGAATGTCGGAGGGTTCACTTCCAAGAACCAGCGATGCACACCATAAGAGACCCAAGCAGTGAGGTTCATCAGCAAGGTAAAAGACATCTATTTTTACCTCAGGCTGGATACACTTTTTATGTATTTTTATTGGAAAGTCAGATTTACAGAGAAGGAGAGACAGAAAGATCTTCCATCCGCTGGTTCACTCCCCAAGTGGCCGCAATGGCCAGAGCTGAGCCAATCCAAAGCCTCAGGAGCAAGGCGCTTCTTCTGGGTCTCCCACATGGGTGTAGGGTCCCAAGACCTTGGGCCATCACTGACTGCTTTCCCAGGTCACAAGCAGGGAGCTGGATGGGAAATGGAGCAGCCAGCATACGAACCAGCACCCATATGAGATCTCGGTGCGTTCAAGGCAAGGACTTTGGCTGCTAGGCCACACTGCCGGGCCCCAGACTGGATATTTTATTAGTCTTTTTTTTTTTTTTTGTAGCTTGAAATGGAAATAGTTATTTAAATAACCCATTTCCATGTACTTTTATACACCTGACTCCAACAGGTCGCCTTTGTTCTCTCTTCTGGTGCTTGGGAAAAAGCCTGTGGTTCTAAGAGACTGATGCTTAATTGCTCTGGCACAGTTAAACTATCAGTGATGTCCTCTCGTTATTACCAAGGGGGATTGCTTCAATCCAGACCCTGGTCTTCAATCAAGGGCATTCAAACAGTTGTATATCTCGATCAAATAAATAATCTATAAATAAATGGCTGTAAAATAATAAAATGGATCCATTAGCTAGAAAGAAAACAGCTTTATTATCCTACTGCCATAACATAATTTTTGATAGCAGGTGTACCAAACCATAATTGGAATAACTATCTAATACTAAACTGAACCCATTTCAGAAGCAGATATATTTGGAAAAGATCTTTCCGAGTAGACTAGCCAAAGGGCTTGTGTTAACAGACAGTCATTACGCATGCTATATGAGCAATATCTGTTGTTTCCCTTGGGACACAAAGAGGCCTGGGGCATATATTTTTATGTACCTCAGACGGCCTGCACATTTCTTTATCGCTCCATCTTGTTTCCCATCTGTTTCTTGCTCATTATGTACTGTTAGGTTCTAGTGCTGTATACAAGAGTACTTCAAGAAGTTCATGGGACCACACATATATACATGAATTTCCAAAGTTTTGTACCAAAATAACTCCATTTTCAATTAAAGATTTGAAATACAGTACTTGATATAGCAATCCACAAATGAAAGAATGAACTTCTTCAAATAATAAATTCTCACATGCTGGATAATGGGCGTCTCTGTGCTGCCTGCCCAGTGCTTGTCAAGGCAGTATTTCATGCTCAGCCCCATTAGTCCCTGTGGCCCAGACACCCAGGGCTGCCTTCACTCCTGTCCTCTGCAAGGCCTGGGTCTTCAGCTTTTCCTTTGATTCTTTAGGTGCTCTGCCAAGAATTTCTCACTGCTGCCTCACGTTGACTACCTGCCCCCAAAGAATTTTTAACACAGAACTCCGAGAGCTGTCTCAAGGAGCTGATAGCAGAAACACAGCTTCATGTCTGACACCAGTGTTGCAGCTGTGGGACAGGTCCCAGCAGACACGGAGCTTCACCAATAGGTGGGTTTCCTCTGCCAGCAGGCATTCAGCATTGCCTGAGGAGACAGGCAGGACTGACCTCATACAAAGGGGAAATTCCAACATAGAAGCCTCTGTTTTCAGACGATGATACATACAACTTGTGGTGGGGGAGCATGAATCACCCACACACTGCCAGAATGGAAAGCATTTGCCTCAGAGGACAGACACTACTTAGTCAACAAATGTTTGCTGAATGCCCACTATGTGCAAGGGTAGTGTCCATCATTTGGACAGACAGCACAAGAACCCTTTCCTTCATGGAGCTTAGATTCTGGAGGAGGAAGAAGGAACCTGAAAGGTAAGCAAGCTGGCTGGTGTGCTTGAAGGTGATAGTGCAACAGGAAAAGGCTAAGCAGAGGGGGTCAAGGCCTGGGTGAGCGAGAGCAGCTCCTACAACATACGCACAAGTGTGACACTCTCCTTCCAGAGGCAGACCTTGATTCCATCTTCCGTGAATATGTGGACCAGACTCGGCAATTCACTTCTAACACAGAACATGGCAAAAGTGATGGAGTCTCACTCCAAGACAGGCTACAAAAAGATGTGCTTTGTGGTAGGTGATTCTCTTACTGCTTATGACACCAGTCACAAAATCCGTGTCTGGGGCTGGAGTGCTCTGCCACTCCTGACGCTCACTCAGGTCTCAATTGTTCTGCTTCCAATCCAACATGCCTGCTAAAACACCATGGAAGGCTATGCAAGAAACCCCAGGTGCCTGGGCCCCTGCCGTTCTTGTGGAATAATGTGCTGGAGCTCCCGGCTCCTGGACTTGCCTGGCCCAGTCCCCGCTGTTGAGGCTGTTTAGGAAGTGAACTAGCAGATGGAAGATCTCTCTGTCTCCCCTGCACTTCCGTCATTCTATTTTTCAAACAAATCATTGAAATTTTCTTAGAGGCACCTGTGCCCCACTGCAGAGTGCCTGGGCTCAGTACCCACATCTGGCACCTGACCCCACCTTCCTACTGAGGCAGACCCTGGGTTCAGTACCCATGAGGAAGACAGATATGACTGCTACAATGCGAAGTGGCTGCCTGGATGGACAGCTCCTGGGCAGCTGGATCTTACCTGACATAAGGTATCTCTTGCGTCTAGAAATATATCTCTCCAGGAGTTGCTTCATGTGTACATCACTGGCCTCATCTAAAGCTGACTTCCCATTGTTACTCATAAGTAAGGGGTTGGCTCCATTCATCAACAGCAGCTCTGCCACCTAGCAAGAGAATTCACCAAGAGTAAGGGACTATGGCTGTGTGCCAACCTACAACTCCAGTAATGCCAGAGCTTCTTTCAACAACAGAGTCCAGTTCAATCCACAACACTTTTGCCCACTTAAAAAAATACACATGGTTGTTACTGAATCATTATTTAATCCCTTACAAATTTCTTTTCTTAAAACAAAAATGGTAAAAAGAAAATAGATTTTAAAATTCGATAAAAGGACAGGGCGAGAGGAGAGAAGAGGTGAACAGAGGTAGGGAGGAAAGAAAGGAAGAAAGCAAAGCGGGCAAGAAGGAGGTTTAGGCTGAGATGCTGGTGATCCACTGGTGCCAAGCTAAGCTACCAACCACGTGGACATCAGGAGTGGGCTCTGTAGTGGTAACTGTGACTCCTACAGGCTCCAGGAAATGGCCACACTGGCCACCTATACCTGTTCTGCTGCTGCTCCTCCTCAGACTGGAGAAAATAATCAGTCCTTCCTCTGTCTGTAATGCCCCCGTAACCTCCTCTTGGAGGCCCTCTTTGTGTTCTCTGCTGCCGCTGTGTATTCTATCACAGTGCCAAAATGATTCTATATTATACTTATTTCTTGTATGTCTGTCTCTTCTACACTCAGTGATTCCTGTGGATGCAATTTTTGGTTTGTTTTCTCCATACCCCCTCTTTTTAAATTTAATTAAGGGGCGTGGTACAAATTCTCAGTGCTTAAATCCCTGCCTTGCATGTACTGGGATCCCATATGGATTCATGGATTCACGGATTCACATCCTGGCTGCTGCACTTCCCATCCAGCTTCCTGTTTGTGGCCCGGAAGAGCAGTGGAGGATGGCCTAAGGCTTTGGGACCTGGCACTTGCATTAGACCTGGAGGAGGCTAATGGATCTGTGCTTCAGATCGGCTTAGCTGCAGCTGTTTTGGCTCTACAGGCTAATCTTCCACCTGCTAGTGCCAGCATTGCACATGGGCACTAGTTCATGTCCCAGCTGCTTCAGTTCCAATCCAGCTCCCTGCTTATTGCCTGGAAGAGCAACAAGGTGCTTGCTGGCCCCCAGAACTTAAGAAATTTCACCGTGTTTAAGACATTTAATATAAGGATCTTGAGGGACTGACTGAAACAAAAACTTGATACAAAAACAATTTTTAGATAACTTGCTGGGTATTAAATGGTGTTAAGAAACAGGTAGCTTTTATCAGGAGAGATGATATTATAAGTGTGAAAAAGAAATTACCTTTGAGAGAAACAGGCTTAAATATTTATGGGTAAAATCATATGATGTCTGGCATTTTTAAAAAAATACTCCAGCAACATCCAAATGCAGTCCATGATGTTAAACCTGCAGAGGTGGCTCTAAAGCTCCAGCCCAGCAGAGTGGGCAGTGAATAGCCATAGCAAGCTCAGTACAGACACAGGAAACAGACCATCACCACATCACAGGGAGTTTTTCAATAGACATGAAACCCACAGCACTGCAAAGGAACTTCCAAGTCAACATCCCACATAGTTTCCTGCTACGGGACACTTCCCCCAGCAAGGCTTTGTTAAACTCTGGGTAGTATAACATCATGGCCATTTCCTTCATCTACTAAAAAAAGTATGACAGACAGAAGAGCAATCAAGGCTAGTCTGCTATCACTCATTCCTAAACAAATTCTTAAAGATCAGTACACTTCTGCCTGCCTTCTAAATTTAATAACTTACTGTTGATCATCTATAATTCTCAATTTCTCACTTTGGAAAAAATATTTATTTCTAACAGGTTGTTAGAACCCACTTTTTTTTTCTTCCAACACACAGAATACACCATATAATTCTTTAGTGAGTGTCTCAGCTGCACATGGTGATGCCTAAACCACAAAGACGTTCAGGAATCTGACAGCACCTGAGATCTCTGTGATGGACTATGTACACTGGAACTGATCATCTGAATGCTACCACCTATGGCAGCTACTGCTGACCAACTGGCCTAAACCATAGTCGCCTGACATTTGCACCAACAGTATGACTGTGTTAGTGTGAACTGACTGGTCACCAACGCCGGGGAGACCCTCGCGTCTCAAAAAGTGAGTCTGGCTTCTATATGACTGCAGCCACTCCCACCCTTCACCCGCTCCCACATCACAGAGGAGCTTCCTCTGTTATTCTTCCGTGGTTTCCTAATACATGGTGCCAGGGAGGTTTAACGTATCTAAAATATGGTTATTTGCTCCTGAAACAAAAGCACCACAGTACCTTGTAATGTCCATTTATCACAGCATCTTGTAGAGGAGTGATCTGGTACGCTCCCCTGATATTCACATCAGCTCCACCTTTTAACAGTTCATATGCCATCTTGTAAAATCCTCCCATACTAGCTTCGTGGAGTGCTGTCCAACCTATTGTACAGAGAAGAAATAAAAAAAAGGGATTGAAAAATGATATAGCTACTGGTTTTCCTGTTAATTCTTTAAAATGATACAGCTGTTTAAAGCAAAAATTATGATACAATGTTTTGGAATTATAATGCCTGTATATGTGTCACATAAAATAATTAAAGTATAACAAAGGAAGGAGAATAAAAGCGGCTGCAGATACTCAACACTCTTATATCTAATATGAAGTTTTACAACATTAATTCTCAGAAGAATTTGAAACGTTTAAGATGTTTATTTAATTCCCAGAGCAACCGTTAAAAAACAATGTAAGGGCCAGAGCTGCGGTGTTGGCAGGGGCCAGTGCTGTGGTGTGTTGTAGTGTCGGCAGGGGCCAGTGCTGTGGTGTGTTGTGGTGTTGGCAGGGGCCAGTGCTGTGGTGCTGGCAAGTTAAGCTGCTGCCTGCAAGACAGCATCCCTATGAGTGCTGGTTCAAGTCCCTCCTACTCTACTTTCCCTGGGAAAGCAACGGAAGATGGCAGACATCCTCAAGCCTCTCTACCCACATGGGAGACCAGAAAGAAGCTTTTGACTACCTGGTTTTGGCCTGATCCTGGCTCAGCCACTGTGACCATTGGGGAAATGAACTCTCAGAAGATCTCTTTTCTATCTCTCCCACTCTCTTTCTGTAACCTTGACTTTCAATAAATAATTACAGTCTTTATTGAATAAAATAGTGTCAAAAATTTAAAAAATAATGAAAAAGCAAAGAAACAGAAAACAGACTGAGTACACAGGAAAGAAGCAAAATGGTAGTTCATTTTTTACAAAAAGATTTATTTATTTTTATTGTAAAGATAGATTTATAGAGAGGAGAGACAGAGAGCTTCCATCTACTGGTTCACTCCCCAAATGGCTGCAATGGCCAGAATTGAGCTGATTGGAAGCCAAGAGCTAGAAGCTTCTTCTGGGTTTCTCACGTGATGTTGGGGCCCAAGGATTTGAGCCATCCTCCAGGGCTTCCCCAGGCCACAAGCAGGGAGTTGGATGGGAACTGGAGCAGCGAGGACAAGAACCAGTGCCCACATGGGATGCTGGCGCTTGCTGGTAGAGGATTAGCCAGTTGAGCCATCATGTCAGCCAGATTGCTAGTTCTAAATTCAATTATTTATATTAAATAGAAATTACCTACTCCAATTTCCAATAAAAAGGCAAAGATTAGTAGAACGGAGCAAAAGAAACAAAACTGGATACTGTCTACAGAAAACATATTTTAAAAAAATATACTGAAAAAGAAAGGGGAAAAAAAGATACAGCAAAATGAACAATAAGTCCAAGAAGGCCAGGATGTGTGCATTGACATTATACACAGCAGGCGGCAGGACGCCCAGGGAGCTGAGATGCTACCTCTGGGAGGTACCCCTAACCACAGCAACAATGAGCTTCCTCAGGGAGACAGGAAGGAGAAAACAACCCTACCAAAAGAGTAGCTTCTTTTCTGTGGATCCAGAACAGCAAGAAGAGAAGGTAAATGCAAAGAAATGCTTGTCTTTCACAGAAAGGCCAGGCTTATATTTAAAGTTAGTGAAGACAATGTGAAAAGAGCGTAAATTATGAGTCACGGAAAGGACACAGTAGGGCGGAGTGTGGGGAAGGAAAGGGGGTGCAGAGATGTGACCTTCAGGTGAGGCCTAGCAAGACGATCCAGTGAAGGGCCATGGCAAGAGGAGTGTCACACTCAGGGGAACCACTGCAGACCAGATAAACCCATCACAGGTGGCAAAGAACGTCCCTGCCCCAAGAGACCCTCCTCATTTTACAACACAGCTTATCTTATCTGCCACATCTGCAAGGTAGCAGCAAACCACCCTCTAACTATCCTGGGGGAAAATGAGTAAGATCAGGCATGCCATTTGACCTACTGGTCAAGATGCCATTTCCTATCAATGGTCCTGGGCTTCACGCCCACCTCTGGCTGCTGCTCCTGACTCCGGCTTCCTGCTGATGCAAACCTTGGGAGGCACCGTGAGCACCCAAGTTCTGGCCGCCACGTGGCAGATCTGGATCGCATCCCTTGCCCAACAAGAGGAGTGTAACAGCAGATGAGGGTCTTGCTGCTCTCTCTCTCTCTCTCTCTTGCTCTCACTCTCTCAATATATACACCTGCCTCTCCAACAAATGAATATTAAAAATAATAAAACCATACATTTCCCAGAGAGAACATAATTTAACATATTTCACAATTCTTTTTTTTAAGATTTACTTATTTTCATTACAAAGCCAGATATACAGAGAGAAGGAGAGATAGAGAGGAAGATCTTCCATCCAATGATTCATTCCTGAAGTGAGTTGAACAGCTGGTGCTGTGCTGATCTGGAGCCAGAAGCCAGGAACTTCTTCCAGGTCTTCCACACGGGTGCAAGATCCCAAAGCTTTGGGCCATCCTCAACTGCTTTCCCAGGCCACAAGCAGGGAGCTGGATGGAAAGTGGAGCTGCCGGGATTAGAATTGGCGCACATATGGGATCCCGGCACATTCAAGACGAGGACGTCAGCCACTAGGCTATGCCACACCGCTGGGCCCAATATTTCACAATTCTTGAAACAATCCAGTAATCAAACAACTCATTAGCAAGGAATAAAACACAATTTAAATTTGGGCAAATGACGTAAGTAGGATGCTTCTCAAGAGAAGGACATCCAAATGGCCATGAGAAACATGAGAGAAAGTCATTAAAGGATCAGGGCTGTGCAAATTAAAACCACAACTAAACATCAGCTGTGATCAAGAAGACACAAATAGCAAGTGCTAGTGAGAATGTGGCCGAGAATATTAGCACAGGCATGTGTGAGAAACAGGATAGCAGCTTCACCAACTACAAACAGAATTATCGTGTCTTTGTGTCTATTTGTGTGTGTGTGGTGCTTACACACCTAGTTCCTCTGTGTGCATCTGTGTGTCAATGTGTGTGTGTGTCTGTATAGTTTGTATATCTTTGTGTGGCACTCACACCCCGGTTCCTCTTTGTGTCTGTGTGTCAATGTGTGTGTCTGTGTTGTGCTCACACCCTTGGTTCCTGTGTGTGTGTCTGTGTTTGGTGCCCATACCCCTGGTTCCTCTGTGTGTCAATGTGTGTGTGTGTGTGTGTGTCTCTGTGTAGTACTCACACCCTTGGTTCCTCTGTGTTAGTGTCCATGTGTGTCTGTGAATATATGTCTGTGAGGTGCTCACACCCCTGGTGCCTCTGTGTGTGTCTCTGTGTGGCACTCACACCCCGGTTCCTCTGTGTGTGTGTGTCAATGTGTGTGTCTGTGTTGTGCTCACACCCCTGGTTCCTCTGTGTGTGTGTCTGTGAGGTGCTCACACCCCTGGTTCCTCTGTGTGTGTCTGTGTGTCAATGTGTGTGTTCTCTGTATGGCGCTCACACCCCTGGTTCCTCTGTGTGTGTGTCTGTGAGGTGCTCACACCCCTGGTGCCTCTGTGAGTGTGTTTGCATGTGTATGTATCTGTGTGTGTGTATGTGTGCATGAAATACTCATGCCATGTGGTCTCATCCATGTATGTCATCTAAAAATACTGATACCACAGAAGCAGAGGGCAGAATCAAATGCAACTATCATCACTTCCTCTCAGCTTTGCATTTGTGGGAAGTAGCAACCTCAAGCCACAGCCAGCAATCAATTCCTGATATTCCAGCACAGGACACAAGCATCTTCACGGACTTCGTAGTTGTTAGGCCGAACACCCACCTCATCTATTTGTTGTTATCTGTTTCTTTCTTTCTTGGTTAGCAAAATCAACAGCTTGCTGTTATCAGTATTCTGGCATGTGACAACCTCTCTTTTCAGTCCTAATGTGTGACAGGCTTAGGAATCAGCTAGAATTCTCTGTAACATACAGCTCATGGAGCCTGCATCATGGTGTACACGGTAGGTTAAGGTGCCAGCATCCCATATCAGTGCTGGTTCAAGTCCTGGCTGCTCCACTTCCCATCCAGCTCCCTGCTATAGCTTGAGAAAGCAGCAGAGCATGGCCCAAGTTCTTGGGACCCGGCACTCATGTGGGAAACCTGTAGAAAGCTCCTGGCTCCTGCCTTCAGCTCAGCTCAGCTCTGGCCATTGCAGACATTCACTAGGGGGTGAAAGACCTTTCTGTGTCTCTCCTCTCTGTAGATCTGCTTTTCAAATAAAAATAAACAAATCTTAAAATCACAGCAATTGCTTTTTTAAATCAAGGACAAGCATATTCTAAAACACAAATGATAAACAAAATGCAAGTGTTACTTATGAAAAGACCGTTGGTATATTATAACATCTTATTTACTTCTCATACAGCATGTAGTTTTTTTTTTAATTTATTGTCTCCTAAAATAAATATATCAGGCACAGCAGAACATACTATGAAAACATGGCTACATCAAGGCCCTTTGCTGGTATTTCTAGAACTGCAGTGACACCCTGACAGTCACCTGTGAGCACTCCATGTTCTTATACATATTGCAAATGCAGGTACACCCACACAGGCTTGTGTGTTTGGGGAGGTGAAATGATGGTTGCATTGTAAACAGTGCTGGTGGTATCAAGCCATTCCTGCAACACTGGCATGTCCAGTTGGATTCCTGGCTGCTCTGCTTCTGATCCAGCTTTCTGCTATCATGTCTGGGAGGGAAGCTAAGGACGGCCCAAGCACCTGGGCCCCTGCCAACACATGGCATACCCTAAGGATGTTGGTGGCTTCTGGCTTCAGTCTGGCCCACCTAGTCCTAGATACTGCAACCCTTTGGGCAGTGAATCTGCAAATGGGAGATCCTGTCCTTCCCTCCCTCTCCATCTCCCTGCTTTTCAAATAAGTAATTCTGCTGGTTAAAAACATGTGCATATCCAGGGAGCTGATTTACACACCTCTTAGAATCAAGACAGCAAGTGTTCTAGCTGGCAAATAAAAGGCAAGGCTGAAGACTTAGCTTTCACAGGAGTGTCTCAGATCAAACTGGAAGACCCTCACAAGGCAACAGGTGGAAACCTAACTTACCAGCATAACTTGGCTGATTAACATTGGCACCTTTTTTAATAAAATGATGAACAAGATCCACATCATTGTGTAGAACAGCTTGATATAGTAAATTCTCCCCAAAAACATTTCTCCTATTAATGCTAGAAAGAGTTACATCATATTTCTTTCTTCTTCCTAAAAGCAGAGAGGCACAAAAGAATAAAATCCTTATCTGAAAATCAGTATGAACCCAGTCAACATTGTTTTAGCAAGCTATTTACAGCTACAATGTTATTTATGTATAAAAAGAAAATGAGATATATGTAATTAGTTTAACATATTTGTGGTAAGTTACAAACCATGATGAATTACTGTATATTGGTTGGCATGTCGTGAAAGGCACATATGTGAGAACACTAGCAGAGTCTCTTAAAAGTTCTGATGGAAAGAATTATTTAAATCTAGAAATATGTATCATCAAGCTTAATAGAATATCACAGAAGTGGGTAAGATAAGTTCAGATGCCCTCGAACCACAATGACAGAGCACCTGGTCAACCGTTTATCTCTCAGCTCTGGTTCCCGACTCCAGCTTCCCTGGGGGACAACAGAGACAACTCAGTGTCTGAGAGCTGCATGGAGGTTCTCGCAGTGCAAGCCTGGCTGCCACAGGTGCTCAGAGTGAACTGGGCAAGGAAGCTCTCTGGTTCTGACCCTCTGCCTCTCAAGCAAATGAACATTTGTAAGGGGCAAGCTGCTCGGGAGGTCAGGATCCTGAACCTGCCACTTCAGTCCCAGCTATTCCAGGTCTGATCCAGCTCCATGTAAGACACTGCCTTAAGGACCTCAGGTCCTGGCACCGACGTGGGAGACCAGCAAGCAGCCTCAGCTCACAGTTTTCCACTTCGCTGCTGTGAGCATTTGGGAAGTGAAGCAGCAGATAGAGGATCTCTCCCTCTTTGTCATTCTGCTTCTCAAATAAATAAATCTTCTTAGAAAATGAATAAAAAATAAAGAAGGAACAGAAAAATGTCCAGTGAAAACTCAGTTTCGCACATGACTTTTAGTCTTGACTGAATAACTGCCATGACTTGCACCCTCCACCCCAGTCCTGAAAGCAACAATGCATGCAGGAAACCTATTTCCAAACCCTGGGATGTGGCATTTCAGACCTTGGATCCCCCAGTGAACAAGCACAGACAAGGGAGGCCTGGGATCACCCTGCTTTCTTGGCATATGCACAGGTTGGGGAAGGGGATGGGCAGCTCCTGTTGACAGGGGGCAGATATCACACTAGAGGAGGCTGAGATGCCACAGCTTGCAAAGGGCGCCTGAGAGGACAGAGCAGAGCAGAGGTGCCAGAAACCCACCCAGGGGGTTCCTTGAGTCCTTATCCAAATACCAAACTGCTCCTGTAGAAGGAAGGGTGTTCATAAGGCCAGGAACAGACAACAAATATCAAGGAACTGTAACTAACCATTGTCAGAGCTAGTTGGGACTCTTGAGACACTCACACTACAACCAGCCTGAATAAGGAAACCCTGCTGGAGACGGGAGGGAGAAGGAAAAGAGGTGAGCAGACAGGGCAGAGGAGGGCCTCTCATCTCCCAGTCCCTTCCCAACATGGCCATTCTGACCAGGGCTGAACCAGGAGCTGTCTCCCATACTGGTGGCAGGCACCCAGCTGCATAAGCCACGGCCTGCTCCTTTCCAGGCTCCACATGATCAGAAATCTAGAACTGGGAGCCCTAAGTACTCCAATATGGGACACAGGCATCCTAATCAGTGTTTTAACTGCAGGCCAAACATTCACCCCACAGCTGCTTTTTATAAATGAAACTTGGGCCCGGCGGCGTGGCCTAGCGGCTAAAGTCCTCGCCTTGAACGCCCCGGGATCCCATATGGGCGCCGGTTCTAATCCCGGCAGCTCCACTTCCCATCCAGCTCCCTGCTTGTGGCCTGGGAAAGCAGTTGAGGACGACCCAATGCATTGGGTCCCTGCACCCGCGTGGGAGACCCGGAAGAGGTTCCAGGTTCCCGGCATCGGATCGGCGTGCACCGGCCCGTTGCGGCTCACTTGGGGAGTGAATCATCGGACGGAAGATCTTCCTCTCTGTCTCTCCTCCTCTCTGTATATCTGACTGTAATAAAATGAATAAATCTTTTAAAAAAAATAAAAATAAATGAAACTCAAATAATTACATTTTCAAATTTTTAGAATGTACTTGTCTGAGAGACAGAGTCCACTTCCCACATGGCTGGGGTTGGGCCAGGGCTGAATCTAGGAGATGGGAACATAATCTACCAAGAGTGATGGAAACTCAGCCACTGTGGCCATCATGGCTGCCTCTGAGGGTCTCCGTCAGCTGGATGCTGGAGTCAGGAGCCAGAGTCATGAATCAGACCAGTCACTGTGTGGGGGATGTAGTTATTGTGGTCAGCACCTTAGCCACTGGGCTAGACAATACCCACTCCTGCAGTGGCTGTTAGTGTGGATTCCAGATTTTCCACACAGATGATTAAGCATTTTACTGCTCACCTTCCACACTGGATGGCTCTTGTTTTTCTGCCTTGCTAGGACCTGCGGACATGATGAGAGGAGGCACCCCTGTGTCCCCTGAGCTTCTGAGACAGCAGGTAGTGCTTCAGCTAGACACCTCTTGCAGATGCCCACCCCTTGTCAGGCTGTCCCTAAACATCTTCATGGTGGGTGGGCAATACGGGTTGTCAAGGGTACTTTCAGCATCTGTCAAGGTGACTACCTGACTTTCCTGTTTCGCATGTTACTATAATGACTTACAGTGAATGATGATTTTCTTTTTTTTTAAGATTTATTTTATTTTTATTGGAAAGACAGGTATACAGAGAGAAAGGAGAGACAGAGAGGAAGATCTTCCATCCACTGATTCACTCCCCAAGCGGCAACAACAGCCAGAGCTGCACCGATCCAAAGTCAGGAGCCAGGACCTGTTCCAGGTCTCCCAACATGGGTGCAGGGTCCCAAGGCTTTGGGCCGTCCTCTGCTACTTTCCCAGGACACAAGCAGGAAGCTGGATGGGAAACAGGGGTGCCAGGACACGAACTGGTACCCATATGAGATCCCGCCATTTGCAAGGCGATGACTTTAGCCGCTAGTCTACTGCGCCAGGCCCAAAGTGAACGATTTGCAAACGTCAAGCCAATTTTGCACTCCAGGTACAGGCATTACTTGGCCATGGTGTCTTATATAACATCAGATTTGACTTGTCAGGAATTTAGGAAGCATGAGCTTGGGAAATATTTCCTCATTTCCAACTTTTCGGAAGCATTTGTACAGAGTTGGCACGGTTCCTCACTGAGATGGTGGGGAGACTCACCATGGGAGGTGCTGCTGCTGCCTGGAACCTACTACTACACCAGTGAGCAGGAAAACCTCCTCAACGGTTTCAGGAAATGAGGAAGCACAGGACACAATAACCAGAATCCTATTTCTGTTACTTACTTAAAGAAACTGAAAGACACTCAAAAGATGCCTCACCCTTTTCCACTCTGTGTTGTCCACGCTTCCTGATCTGTGTGCTCTTGGATCGCAATGCAGGAGTCTCCTTCTGCTGACCTTTAACCCCTAAAGCAGCCTGCTTCCTTGGGAAGTAACTGTAGTGGAAATTAACAATGCTTTATTCAAGCATTCACGAAGAATCATACCAAGTGTTTACCCAATTTCTGAAATTCAATTTACTGTGCTATTTTCAGAGGCGTGGCAGTTCTGACAATTCGGAGCCAGGCAGGCCCAGGCAGCCTCCAGCTTCCAGCCCTCCCCTGCCTCATGCCATTGGTAGGATTCTCTCCTCTACCTGCAGTCAACTGCAAGCATCAGCCTTCTGAGTCTCCTGCCCTTCCCTCCCTCACCAGGCAAACCACCACCCACACCATTCACTGCCCAGTGGAAAAGAGGCTGGATTTTTACAAGGAAAAAAAAACAACACTATGTTATGGTATGGCACTGATCAAAAATGCAAAATCTAAGAAAATGAAAGAAAAAATCAATACAAAAAAGAAAACTCTTTACCTGGCCCTAATTTCCCCACACATATCCTTATTTACCAAATAGGTACAGGTTGCCTCCGGCAGCATACCTGAGAGTGCCAGCTGAACACTGTCCTGTCAGATCTTCGACACCCAGCACTTTTGGTAAAACGTCATCTGAGGGCTGTGCGCTCATGCTGCCTTTCAGCCTCCCCACTCTGCAGGATCTCCTCAGCACACGTGCACTTCCCTGCTCACAGCTGTTTTCCACTGAAGCTGGAGTTCCCTTATCACTCAGCAGCTCACAGGAGGTGACATTCTGGTGGGCAAAACGCTGCAATCCAATCGGATCTGGGTCTTCCAGAGTCTGTAAAATGTAAATATTTCCACAATGACAGCACTTATAAAAACCAGAAGGAATTAAATTTGACCTTGTCCTTCAAAATGCCTCCAAAAATTCAAGAATTTGCAAACATGTGAACAAGATGAAAATTTCTAATTAATGTAATAAATGGCAGTGCATATTTAAGAGCTGAACAAGAGCCTAAGGAAAAATAATTTCATCAATATTCTTTCTTAAAATCCAAGGGACAACATGAGTTCAATATGATGCTTTAATTTTTCAGGAAGTAGGTCATGTATCTGAGGAGCTTCAGGAAGAATTATAAAGGCCCTACAGGCAGAGGAGGGAGCTTCTACACAGCTCAGAAGCAACATGTAGTACCTTGTGAAACAAGAGAGCACATACTGACTTCAAAAGTTCATAGCACAAATTCCTCTAGCTGCTACTTAAAAATAGCTTCTAGAACTAGCTTTGCTGAAGATATAAACCTTTCCTGAGCCTGTTTTACGTACAGATTAAAAGCTTCTCAAAGTTGTAAGTTCCACATTTTTACGTCAGCTGAGTAGTATTCAACTTAGTGACTCTTTTACTTTTCCTTTCTCATGTCTTTTATACCTTTATAGACTTGCCGAGTTTTCACTCATATCAATATTGATCATAATTCCCAAAACTTTTTCCTATTCCTTCTTTCCAGATTTTCCACATTATCCTTGCTGTCCTTTCTCCCTGATTACCTTTTCTTTCTTTGGATTTTTTCTTAGTTCTATCACATAGGTTTGGAGAGTTGTTGATCAAAACTGTGTATAGTATTTTTCTGGGTGTGTGTGCTGCACCATGAGTTCAGTGTCAGGTTAACTAAGTCTTCCCAAGGGTATTCAATGGAGCATTTGTCCAGCCAGAATATCCACAACCCCAACCTCAAAAACAGAGATGGAGAGAAATCTACACAAATGACCACATTAGTGAATTGGTTAAACAAATAATAACACAAATACTAACAGTGGATCACCATTCAGCAAGCTAAAAGATTTTAAAACTTACAAAGCATACATATGGCACAATTCAGTTTGTATACATAAACCTTACACAGGACATGATAAAAACAAACAAAAACTTCAATAATGCTCTCTCTAGAAACTAGAGCTACAATTCTGTAAAGTCTGAATTTTTCACAGGGGATGCAAATTGCCAACAGGAAAAGGGCCATGCTGAGTCTTCCAACATGGCTACAAGGTCAAGGGGAGCACACCTGCACATGACCTCTGACATGACCAGAAGATCTAGGGAGATAGACGAGTCATACAGCCAATTACAGCGTTTTTGGTGGGCGTGGGGTCTGCTGGAAGGCTCCCTCCTGCCCTCCCCTTCCTTACCCCTTAAAACCTGTAACTTCTGCATAATAAAGCGGACATTCCTCAGGAGCTTGACTTTGGTGGTTCTTGCAGCCCAAGGCCTCCACCTGCCTCACCCTCAGTGACTTCCAGGCCTGCTGGCAGGCCTAAACCCTGAGAGCCTTCAAAGAGGCATAATCTGCCCCTGTTCCAGGCAGCCCAACAGTATATATTCTATGTCTAAGTATAAATTAACGCAAAGGGCAGTCTTATATAAGCAACCTGATGACATGTTTTCTCTGGCCTCCCGGGAAGAAATCTGCCCAGTTTTGTCATACTTGGGAAACTCTACCCCACAGGCATTTCTAAAACGATACTGTATGCTGCAGATAAGGAAATAGCTTCTGGGTGTCAACATCGCTGCAGAAGGCAAACTCATACCTGCCTTACTTCCTCTGCTGACAGCCGTCTGTCCTGCAGATCAGCTAACTCAGAACCTTGCTTGGAAGCCATGCCTGCAATCTGTGTGCAGTCTGCTTCAGGTTCCATTTCCAAGGCCTCATTCCTAGCGCTGGGACAGACGGGCCCCATCCCAGCTCCTGAAAATGGGCTCAGGGTCAATGGCGGCTCAGCTGGTGAGACTAGCTCCCCAGTGTCAGGCACGAAATCTCCTCCACACACCACCATGGCAACCAGAGGTGTCAGTACAGGACTCAACAGGCTCTTTAACATCCCTGGGTCAGAGCTGTTCTTCATGTCACTCAGCCTCTCCTCACAGGCATTTCCTGGTGAGGTTATCTGTCTCTCTAAGGCAGACACAAAAGTTTCCAGAGAGCTCTCTTCATCGCAGATTTCCTCGCCAGCCACGGTCAGTGCGACTTCATTTCCCAGCTCAGCGAGTGTGTCTGATGTCGCTGACACCTCCAGCTCTACCACTGACTCCCTTTCAGTCCCCGGAACCACAGTAGCAGCACTGGAAAAGAAGCTCCTCTCTGGGAAATCTCTTTCTTCACTCAGTTCCTGTGGAGTCCAAACAGAAGACATTTAAAATGAAATCTTTGCTGTTATAATTGATTTAGTTTATAGGCCTTTCTGAAAAGTTTCAGGGACAGGCCTGGAACGATGGCTTAGTGGTTAAATCCTCACCTTGACCAGGTGTGGATTTTATGTGAGTGCCAGTTCATGTCCCAGCTGCTCCCCTTCCCATCCAGCTCCCTGCTTGTGGCCTGGGGAAGTAGCAGAGGATGGCCCAAAGCCTTGGGGCCCTGCACCCGCATGGGAGATCCAGAAAAAGTGCCTTGCTCCTTGCTTTGGATCAGTTCAGCTCTGGCCATTATGGCCACTTGGGGAGTGAGCCAGCAAACAGAAGATCTTTCTATCTCTCCTTTCTCTCTGTAAATCTGCCTTTCCAACAAAAATAAATAAATCTTTTTTTAAAAAAAAGTTTCAGGGACAGACACTAAACCTAGCAGTTAAGACACCTGTTAGGATTCCTGCATCTCACATCAGAGTACCTGGATTCTTGATTGCTGAATCAGCTTTCTGCTGATGCACAGCCTAGGATATGGCTAGTGGCGGGGTTATGTAGTAGGTCCCTGACACTCACATGGGAGAAATAGACTGAATTCCTGGCTCCTGGCTTCGCCATGTGGTGCAGGCATTTGGAGAAAGGACCAGCAAGTGTTTGCTCTTTGTTTCTGTGTGTAGCTCCTTACATGGTGATTCCTTGTGTTATTGACACCACCACCTTCCATCAATAAAAATAATACTTTCTACCACTCTCCCATATACAATCAAACACTGAGTAGTGCTGACAGGATCATATTTACAGATGTAAGTACTCACTCATCTAAGTTTAAATCCTGTTCTAACAGAAGAGGAAGCACTGCCATGGGCAACTGAACCAATGAATACAGACTCTTCCCCTGACAAGTATTACAAACATTATTAACCAGGAATAAAATGTGTGTCATTTCACCTTCTCTTCATTCCCCCTTTTTAACACAAGCATGTAAATATGAAGTGAAATGGCCAAAGGACAGGAGGTACAATTCTACGTAAGTTATGAATTAACATCTCTGGGCCATGTTTTTTTCAGGCATAAAACAATAGCTTGCATTGCAAAGATAATCTCAATAGATTAAACCCATTCCTATAATATTTCCACAAGCAAAGTATTGCCAGAATCTCTTTTCAAACTGCTTTCAGAATACACTTACAAGTCACTCAGGAACATAACAAACATCAAAGGTGCTGAGAATTTTCCAACAACAAAACCCGCTGATGTGCTGGACCACAAATCACTGTTCCCAAGAGTTACAGCTCCAAGCTCCTTCTGACTTGAAGCCCTTCTGTCCACTCAGGTCAAGGCAGATGCACTGTGCTTTCTCCTAAAGGAACTGACTGCATTTCCAACTGAAGATTCAGGGCTTTACTCAAGACATTCAGTAGGACACAATGTCACAGAACACTCATAAAATCATAAAATGAGTGGCACAAACCGCTTCAGACCAAACAGTTTCACTGAACTGCAAAACTCAGTGAGCCCCGGGGGGAGGCAGGTACCGGTGACTTCGTTTTAAACATTCACTTACTTGAAAGGCAGAGTTCCCAGCAGAGGGAAACAGAAAAAGCTCCTCCAAATGCTGGTTCACTCTGAAATGGCCTGGCAACCATAGCAGATCAAGCTGGAGCCAGGAGCTTCTCTCAGCTTACCCCTGCTCTCCTGGACACACCAGCAGGCAGCCAGACTACAAGTGAAAGCAGCCGGAACTTGAACACACACCTAAATGGGATGCTGGCATCACAGGCAGCAGCTTAACCACTATGTCACGATGCCAGTCCCAGATTTTCACAACTGTTTGAAAAACACTTGAAGAAAGTTACACAGTTTGCTTTACACAAGACTTTTCACAGCACGGACACTGTAAATATTTGAGGACTTAGTACATGGTGTTCTCTAAACATTTTTATGCAAAAAATTCTTGTTCCCAGAAGCCCTATTAATACCAAAGTGTTGAAGTGATTAGAAAATGCTGATACTGTGCATAAATACTGAGTGTCAAACAGGCAATAATTACTGTGGTCAAGGTCATACCAGTTACCTGAAACACATCTACAAAAAAGGTGAGAACTGAGCCAGACATAAAGGTCTATAGAAGAGTAAAAGATGCAGGATGGGCGCAGCGTGGTAGTGGCATCTCACATTAGCACTGGCTCGAATCCCAGCTGCTCCACTTCCACTCCTGCTCCCTGAGAATCAAATGTTCAGGCCCCTGCACGTGTGTGGGAGTTTCAGAAGAAGCTCCCAGATCCTGGCTTTACCTGGGCCCAGTCCCAGCTACTGCAACTATCTGGAAGTTCTCTCTCTCTGTGAATCTGCCTTTTAACTAAATCAATCTTAACAACCCTAATCTTAACCCTGCCCCTCTCCTTCCCTGCCCCTCTCCTTCCCGCCCCCCCACCACCACCAGCAAAAGCTCCATTTGACCTTCTGCCTCTATCAATCTGATCACACCAGGTATACAATGAGGTATATCAAAGGGCATCACAAAATGGTTGCATTCTGCGACTGCCTTACTCCACTTATTACAGTGTCTTCAAGGTTCACTCAGGGTGTTAGCATGGGCCAGTATCTCCTTCCTTTTCAAGGCTCAACAGTATTCCATTGTATACCTGCACTATGGTTCACTTGTGCACTCATCTGCTACGGATACTTGCCTGGCTTCCATCTTTGATGGCTAGGGAGAATAATGCTGCTGTGAACGCAAGTGCAGAAACAACTTTTCAGGCCCCTGCCTTCACTTATTTTGGGAACACATGCAGAAATGGAACTGCTGGGTCACATTACAATTGTGGAATATTTTCTAGGCATCAACCACATCATCCTCCACAGAAGTAGACTATCTCACAGTCCACTGCAGTGCACAGGGTTCTTCACATCCTTACCAACACTTGGAACAGTCAAATGCACTGAGTCATTCATATTATCTTCTTTGGTAAAACATATATTGGAAATCCTTTGCTGATTTTAAGTTTATTTATTTGAAAGGCAGAGTAAAGGAAACCAAGAAAGAGGAAGCGAGAGGGAGAAAAATCTTCCAGTGGTTCATTCCTCCAATGCCTCCAAGCGCCAGGGCTGGGCAAGGCAAAAGCAAGGAGTCACAGACTTGATCCAGGTCCCCCACATGGCAGGGACCCCAGGTCTTCAGCCATCACCTACTGCCTCTCACAGTTAGCAGGAAGCTAGATCAGAAGCAGAGACAAAGTTCAAAAGCAACAGGGGATACAGGAGTGCCAGATGGTGGCTCACCCTGTTACATTACAATGCCTACCCTGCACATTTTAATTGCTACCCTCTATATATTCTGGGCATCAATCCTTTACCAGACACGTTCCACAAGCAGCTTTTCCCATCCCATGGGTTGCCTTTCTGTTCTTCTGACTGTGCTCTTTGGCACATATGAGTTTAACTGCCATTAAATCTGGTATGCATTATTTCTTTCTAAGATATGACTGTCAAACCTATATCACGATACCTTTCCCCAAAATCTTCTGAGACTTCTGTAGGGTTGTCTCTCTTTTCTCTGTCTTAACTTTTGCCTCTTGAGAAATTTGTACGATTTAAGTGAACAGAAGCCAAAGTGTCCCTTATTTTCAATTTCTACTTTTTCCCTTTTTATTAATGCATGAAGTTGCTGAAGGTCCATTCCCACCAGATTCTGGATTCAAATATTTCTCCTAGGAACCAGTTGTCAAACTGATCCTGCCTAATTCCCAAGTCATACTACAAAATCTGAAGTTATGTTCTTTTTTTTTTCCAAAGGTGAAATATACTGTTAAAATGATTCCATTTTAAGATGTCACAGCATATTGACTTTCATCACATTAAAATAAATCCTTGCTTTAAATATGTTGTCAATATCAAAAATATTTGTAAAAAAGAGCTCTCTTTGGGTATCCTCTGTTTCTATGATCAACATTAAAGTTTTTAAAATCTGTTAGGTGCTGGCATTGTGGCAAAATAGGTAAGGTCTCCATGTGTGACATCAGCATCCCATATGGGCACCGTTCAAGTCCCAGCTGCTCCACTTCTGATCTAGCGCCCTTTTGATGTGCCTGAGAAAGCAGAGGAAGATGCCCCAAATGCTTGGGCTCCTTATCCATGTGAGAGACTTGGATGAAGTTCCTGGCTTCGGGACTAGCCCTGTCCCCTGCAGCTATCTGGGGAGTAAACTTGTGGATGAAAGATCTCTCTTTCTCTGTTTTCCCCTCTCTCTCTGCAATTCTGCCTTTCAAATAAATAAAATAAATATTTAAACATATAAAACTAATTTCCCTTAACTTTCACACAATAAAGAAAATAATATACTTTGAGAATTTCAGTCTTCCACAATTAATAGTCAATATCATTTACAGACAAGACATCCCTATACAGTAATCCCATCAGTTACCCATGTGTCCATTTCCCAAGACTGACAAAGGTCAGAGGTCCAGACAGGGAAAGAATCTCAGGAGGTGGACCGAGGGCTTCCAGGCTGCAGAGTTCAGGGGGCCTGTCAGGAGAGAGGCCTCCTGGGAAGAAAGCACACTGAGGGACTTCCAGGCTGGCAGAGCTCAGGGGGCCTGTCAGGAGACAGGTCTCCTAAGGAGGCATACTGAGGAACCTCCAAGGATTAATACAACAGAATAATTTACATACTTCTTAGATATTTCTGGGACTCCCCAAAGCAATTCATTCCAGTATTACCACATGATAGCATTTTACATGTTTTATCTGTATAAATGGTGCCACATGTTCATTGTTTTAGTATTCTTAAATGCTTAAATTCTGAAATTCCAATCACTAGTCTTTAAGTACAAGCCAATCAGAAACTGGTTTGACCATTTAAAAGCTGTCTGGGGCCAGCGCTGTGGCACAGCACATTAAGCAGCCACCTTCAATACTGGCACCCCATATGAGTACCAGTTTAGAATCCTCCTGGCTGTGTCACCTGGGAAAGCAGCAGAAAATGGCACAAACACTTGTTCCCCCACCACCCACATGGGTGTCCTGGATGAGCGCTTGCTCCTGGCTTCAGTCTGGCCCATTCGGGGAATGAACGTGCAGATGGAAGATAGGTTGCATTCATTCTCTCACTTTATCTTTCTCTCCTCCTCTTTCCCTCCCTCTGGAACTTTGCCGCTCAGATAAACAAAACAAATCCTGACCCAGAACCCTGCTCTTGTTCTCCTACAGCCACAATATTTTTAAGACTCTTTAACTTCAGGCAAAGACAGCAATTCCAGGATCCTAAGTTTTACCTGGAATAGAGGAATTGAAGAATCCAAAAAAGGACATTGTGAGATCAGGAGCTCAGCTCCAAAGAGGCCTGGCTCAGGTTAGGACAGGCCAAAGAACAACACTAGAACCTTCCAGGAATGCACACACTGTTGCTCTCACAGTGACAGGTGAAGGTGCACAGAAAACACAGCTGTGTGCTGGTGGTCCCTGACAGTTACACCTAAGAGGTGCACCCTCTGCTCTGTCTTGGGCTTCTCACAGATGCCTGCAGGTAACAGCAGGGGGCAGCAGAGGAGTGTGTACCAACCTGACAGCAGGAAACAAGAGTTTTCAGGCCTGCTGATGCCAGGACTGTGAAGGAGACTGAGTAACTCCATTCATTACTGATCAGCTCATGGGAGCCGAAGGTCAGGGTTTTGAAGTCATCTTGTGTTAGTGTGGCCCAGAAATATACCTCTCAGGCAATAGTAGGAGAGAATGTAACTATTACAGGATTCATGAATCAAGTGACAAGACATCAAGGCCAGGCCCAACACAGTAGCGTAGTGGCTAAAGTCCTTGCCTAGTGTGTACCAGGATCACATATGGGTGCCGGGTCGTGTCCCGGCTGCTCCACTTTACATACAGTTCTCTGCTTGTGGCCTGGAAAAGCAGTTGAGGATGGCCCAAAACCTTGAGATCCTGCACCCACATGAGAGACCTAGAAGAAGCTTCTGGTTCCTGATTGGTTTAGCTCCAGCCATTATGGCCACTTGAGGAGTGAACCAGCAGATGGAAGACCTTTCGGTCTCTCCTTCTCTCTATAAATCTAACTTTCCAATTAAAAACAAATAGATCTCAAAAAAAAAATGTATATTTAAAAAAAAAAAGGCTCAAATGCTTGGGTCTCTGCCATCCACATGAGAGACCCAGATGAACTCTAGGCTCCTAATTTCAGCTTGGCCCAGCCTTGGCCACTGTGGCCACTCAGGAAGTGAGGATGGAAGATCTTTCCCTCTCTACCTTTCAAATACATACATACATAGCAAATAAATGGATGAATGAATAAACAGTCTACCTATCCACCTGCTTACCGATCTACATATCCCTTCCACTTCCTAAAGTAGGCCTTTCTGATTAGCCAACGTGTCCATGGGAAGTTAGCCACTGAATCAAACCCAATAAAGTTCTTCCTGCGGTGTTTACATTAAAAGGCCTCATAAGAATTATTAATAATTAATTAAGAATTTTTTAACTATGTGCCTACAATGTACATGCACAGAAAAAATCCAAAGGTCTTCAGTAGTTCATTTCAAATTATACCAGAGAGTACCTTCGTTACCCATTTAAGATGATTTCTGATATAAGATTCACATGCAAAATTGGAGTTATTATATTCTATTTTAACCTGTTCTTTTCACTGCCACTTCTCTGCCAGAAAAATAAAACCATGCAATAGTTAAAGACAAAAGGAAATACTTTAAAATCAACTCTCCCCCACCAAAATGACCAGCTTTCACCAAACTGCAACAAAGAAACCGAATGACTGCTTAAGAACAGCTAAAAACACTGAACATGCAATGAGAAAGAAGCAAAATAATACAGACAGTGATCAGGAATGTCCTCCTTTAAGAGACAACACTTGCAGTTGGTAATAACCGTACTTGGTCAACACGCTCCACACCTGTGAGGGCGTACCCGCTCCAGGAACGGGCATCAGCACGCTTTCATCCACTTGTGTCTGTGGACCCTTGCAGTGTTTGAATCCAAGGGGAATCTCAGGAGAAAGCAGACCTAAGAGGAAATATGATCATTAAGTCCTCTGCAATGGTTTTACTGCTGGGCTTTGCAACAACTCCAGAATTTCACAAGCACAACAAGATGTCATTGAAAGCTATTTTGCAGATCCTAATTTCTTAATTACTACTTTATGTCCCAATGTTTTAAAATTACAAATCAGGAGGAAACATGTATGCTACATTGAATAAAATAATGCTTGATAGTTCTTTATCTCAGAATGAAGGAATGCAAAGAACATGTACTTAAAGGTATAGTCTTTCTTTTTTAAAAGATTTATTTCTTTTTATTGGAAAGGAGGGTATACAGAGAGGAGGAGAGACAGAGAGGAAGATCTTCCATCCGATGATTCACTCCCCAACTGAGCGCAACTGCCGGTGCTGCGCCGATCCGAAGCCAGGAACCTGGAACCTCCTCCAGGTCTCCCACACGGGTGCAGGAACCCAAGGCTTTGGGCCGTCCTCGACTGCTTTCCCAGGCCACAAGCAGGGAGCTGGATGGGAAGTGGAGCTGCCGGGATTAGAACCGGTGCTCATATGGGATCCCAGCACGTTCAGAGCAAGGACTGTAGCCACTAGCCACGCTGCCGGGCCCAAGAGTCTTAAACACCACAAGAAAGACTATTTGTTTTTTTGTACTCGTCTAGGCAGCACATATAGTAAACTTAATTTTAGGTCATGATAAGAATTCATAATGCTGCTGTACAATCCCAAAAATGTCAGTTTTCTTTCCAAAATGGCAAATTAGGTCCATATTAAACTTTCTTCACCTTATAGGTTCCTAGAAAATTATGCCAAAAAAAAAAAAAAAAAACACCTTGGTGTCCTCTAGGTGTGTCAGGGACCCAAGTCCCTTGCTCCATCTCCTGCCACTTCCCAGGAAGGCTGGATCGGAAGCGGAGCAGGTAGGATTCCAACCAGGCACTCGGACAGGAGACACAACTTCACTGCACTGCCAAATGCCCACTGCAGGATTTTACATTTTTAGTAATGAGGAAATAAAACAAAAGCCTATCCATTTGGAAAAGAAAGAAAAAAATCTGGCTGAAATATTAAAACAGACCTCTCTTTCCTGCTAACACTTCACATATCCTAAGAAGGCATCAGGAGACAAATATTGCACATTCCTGCTCCCAGTTACAAGCAGGGAAAAACAATTCCTACTGCACTGCAGCTATCCATTGAAGCGTCCGATGAGAACATGCTGTGGGCTACAGAACAACAATGTATGTATTACAGATCTTCTTCTCCTTAACATCTGTCTCCGGATACCCTCCAAAGTCGGGGAAAAGTTGTAAAGGAAATAAACCAGCATTCCTACAGCTCCTGGGGCAGAGCAGATCTTGGGGTACAGAGAACCGGTGTCTAACCGACACTTTTAAAGATAGATATGCTGGCCACGGACAGATGGCTCACTGGCTATTCTCCCCTTGCAAATGTCAGGATCCAATATGGGTGCCAACTCAGGTCCCAGCTGCTCCACTTCCCATCCAGCTCCCAACTTGTGGCCTGAGAAAGCAATCGAGGATGGCCCAACGCCTTGGGACCCTACACCTGCATGGGAAATCTGATAGAAGCTCCTGGCTTCAGATCAGCCATTGAAGCCATTTGGGGAATGAACCAGTAGATGGATGATCTTTCTGTGTCTCTCCTTCTCTCTGTAAAATATGTCTTTCAATAAAAATAAACTTGGGCCCGGCGGCTAAAGTCCTCGCCTTGAACGTGCCAGGATCCCATATGCGTGCCAGTTCTAATCCCTGCAGCTCCACTTCACATCCAGCTTCCTGCTTGTGGCCTGGGAAAGCAGTCCAGGACAGTCCAAAGTCTTGGGACTCTGCACCAATGTGGGAGACCTGGAAGAAGTTCCTGACTCCTGGCTTCGGATCAGCACAGCACCGGCCATTGCGCTCACTTGGGGAGTGAATCATCGGATGGAATATCTTTCTCTCTTGTCTCTCCTCCTCTCTGTATATCTGACTTTCCAATAAAAATGAAGATACATATTTTTTTAAAAAAGAAAAAGAAAATAAAAAACTGAACTAAAAAAATATTTTGGAGGGCCCAGCGGCATGGCCTAGCAGCTAAAGTCCTCGCCTTGAAAGCCCTGGGATCCCACATGGACGCCAGTTCTAATCCCGGCAGCTCCACTTCCCGTCCAGCTCCCTGCTTGTGGCCTGGGAAAGCAGTCGAGGACGGCCCAATGCTTTGACACCCTGCACCCGCGTGGGAGACCCGGAAGAGGTTCCAGGTTCCTGGTTTCAGATTGGCGCAGCACCGGCCATTGCGGCTCACTTGGGGAGTGAATCATCGGATGGAAGATCTTCCTCTCTGTCTCTCCTCCTCTCTGTATATCTGGCTTTCCAGTAAAAATGAATAAAATCTTTAAAAAAAATATTTTGGAAAGTTCATTAACAATAGAATTAA
The DNA here is from genome assembly GCF_030435755.1 of Ochotona princeps. Classification (NCBI taxonomy): domain Eukaryota; kingdom Metazoa; phylum Chordata; class Mammalia; order Lagomorpha; family Ochotonidae; genus Ochotona; species Ochotona princeps. The sequence continues at coordinate 290,054 of NC_080859.1, forward strand.
GAGTAATTCCATTATAACAAAAATGAAAATGCATATAGTCTTTTCATAACACTTATTTTCCATGAGCTTTTTGTGTGCATGGCATATTAAACAGCTTCCATTACTGCACTAAATCTCCTGAGGCATGTTGATGCCATGGCTCAGGGCTCTAGAGGCCTTATCTGGTAATGGCCTTCTTGCTGTCCGAGTATGAGGTAGCCTGGAGTATGATACGGCAAACAAGCAGCACTCACCTTGGCCCGTGTCTGTGTTGCTTCAACACTACCAAACCACCAGGATTCAATGACAGACTCCAAACCAACATCTAACATAATCACCCCAGCCCCATCTCCAAACATTATTCACTTAATATGCGCTTGGCACCTGGGAAGTTAAAGGAGCTACCTTGTGAAAAGAATAATCCTCCCTCCACATAGCACTCTTAGAGGAGGGTGGACTGCACTCACCTCTACGCGACGTGTCTTCACCACAGAGCAACCTTTCAAATAAAAAAAATTAAATTATGTTTCCTAAACAAAGATTAACTTTCGATTTTATCTGATTTGATAAGCAGAAAAACACAGAGCTCTCAACTACAGGTTCATTCTCCAAATGCTTACAAGAGCCAGGACTGAGCCAGCTGCCGCCAAGAGCAGAACTCAATCTAGGACTCCCAAGCATAGCAGGAGCCCAGTTACTTGAGTTGCCGCCACAGACCCCAAGGTCAGCGTTAGCTGCTGCAGCAGGGGCGGAGGGGAGCTCCAAACCTGGGGCATTGAGCCAACACGCGGCACAGGCATCAATTAACATTTTTACCTTTTAGTACATCTAAACTAGCTAAAAATTTTAGTTGCACTAATACTAATATTTCTATTTCAAAACATCATTTTAAAAATACACACTTTAGGGCCCGACTCGATAGCATAGCGAGTTAAAGTCCTCGCCTTGAATGGGCCAGGATCTCATATGCGTGCCGGTTCTAATCCCAGCAGCTCCACTTCCCATCCAGCTCCCTGCTTGTGGCCTGGGAAACCAGTGGAGGACAGCCCAAAGCCTTGGGACCCTGCACCCATGTGAGAGACCAGGAAGAGGCTGCTGACTCCTGGCTTCGGATTGGCTCAGCTCCAGCCGTTGCGGTCACTTGGGGAGGGAACCATCGACGGAAGATCTTTCTGTCTCTCCTCCTCTCTGTATGTCTGACTTTCCAATAAAAATAAATAAATCTTTTAAAAAAAACTTCCTAGAATCCAAAAATTCAACCATGAATCAGATTACTAAGGTGTTAAGATGTTTGGTAGTATATATTGCTTTTTGTTGTTACTATTATTATTTTCTCATGACCCAACTTCACATAGCAACAAACAAAAATTTATCAGTCACCCAGCTTTAAACAATAGTTCACGTGTCATTTCCTCTATAACCTCCCCTCCCTCACTATTCCTCTTCACCCCACAGGCCTCCCAAGGGATTAGGGTTTTTATTCTGAAAATAATTCAAAACATTTTAATTCATCTTATGTGGAAATATTTCATTTTTGATTAAGGAACATAAGAACTCCTTTTGAATAGAACATCCTTCCCACTGCAGTCCTGAAATGAGAGCAGCCCAGCTTGACACTGAAATCCAGCCTTGTTAAATATTGTGAGCCAGATGTCCTGGGTAGGTCACACCTGGATTCCCAAAGACAGCAGCTTTAGGATAACAAATATTCACTGCTTTAAGACATTGAGCTTAAAGTATTACACAGTAATAGGAAACCACTATTCAGTAATCACACTGTCTAACTGTGCCAAGGTGCACACACTACATTGGCTGCTATGTCTAGCAAGACTATTTCTTTTATTTAAAAGACAGACAGACAGGAAGAGACCTTGCATTTGCTGGCTCACGCCCCACATGCCCACAACAGTCTCCCACGTGGGAGGCAACAACACACACTGGTACATTCACCTGCTGCATGCAAGGGACACCTTAGAAACAGAGGCAGGACTGGAGGTGTGGGTGTCCAGAGGGCTACAGCACATGCTGGCCCTACATGTACACCTGATCCTTCCTTTTACCCGCTCAAAACTTGTTGAAGAGATCACGCTGTTCTTCCCATACAATCTCACATTTTTGCTTATTGAGTGCATGTCGCTTAACATGTTCTTCCGTCCTATAAATTATCTGTAAAATGGCCATTAGCTTCAGAAGTTCGATCTAATTAAAGTTCACTTTTGTGAACGTGTGTGCACTAACACAGGACAAAAGTGGGTGTCACTCCTTTTGTGATATGAGTGACCATGCAGGACCACTATGCACGTCCAATCATCGTTCCGTTAGCATACAAAAGACTGACATTCTAATCTACCATGCTTCCTTAGTTTGTTATTGGAAAAAAATATTTTTAAAAGAAACTGTTTCTTATCAATTAAACCATCCTTAGTTAAGCCATAGTACTCAGCATGTAACTCAATCTGCCTAGCAAAGGTAAAATCAATGCCTGTGTGTTTCTCTTGACTAGTTTACAAAAAAGTGAAAATTATAAAAAAAGAAAAGGGGGGGTGCATTTTGAATACATTTCTGAAGCTTCTGCCCGACCATCCCTGGCTGCTGCAGTCATCTGGAGGGTAAACCAGATGTCTTTCTCAGTATTTCTCCGCATCATCTACTTTAAAATAAATCAAAATACTTAAAAAAAAGAGAGAGACTGAAGCTCTCAAATAAATCAGAAACACAAAAGAGAATCAAATATAGATTTTAGAAGAAAATATCCAAAACTAGAAAAAAATTATCAAATAGGCTCAAGAACAGAACTGAGGTGACCAGTGAACCTGAGGTGCAGAGCATCATATTACACCATCAGTTAGCTAGCGATCAGACTCAGGACCTGGGACACAACGGCAGGAGATCTAATCTTCATGCCACGGAAGAATGAAAAGGAAGGTTAAAAAAACTAGTTCACGAAAAAAAAATTTTTTTAAGGATTCATGACAGAAAAAAATCCTAAACTTGATTGAAAAAAATGAATCTACAGATTCAAAAAGCTCAGTGAAGCCCAAAACAAGAAAAACACTAAGAGAATCATACGCAGACTTACTATAAACTGTACAGAATCAAAGAAAACAAAATATTGACAGCGGAGAGGACAAAAAAACTTCGCTGTGCGAGAACATAAACGGGGGGGGTGTCGCAGAGGGCTGCTCGGACATCCAGGGTGGCGACCCACTCGGGTCCTGACACGCGGCCTGAGGACTCCATGCAGCTGTGCAGCTGCGAGGCAGCCACCACCTCCCCTCCACGTGACAGAAACGGGACCCCGACACCACCCTCACAGCTGTCCCTAAGATAGCTCACGCTGGCCTCACCACCTCGGTGTCCAAGTCCTTCAATCCCAAACCCAACAAGCCCTTCAGCCTGGCTCCGCTGAGGAAAGCAGGACAGCCGCGTGCGGCCCTCGAACCCGGCCGCCGCCCGCGAGGGCGCTCCGCCTGGCGCCGTGCACTCGGGCGTCACCTTCTCCAGGGCAGCTCCTCTTCCTCGGGCTCGCTCTCCGTCATCGACCCCCCCACCACGGTCTCGTCACTGTCCCACTCCAGGGCCTGCGCGCACTCCTCCATCGTGGCCTCACGCTCCGAGTCTCCGTTACCCTCCTTCTCCAGGACGCTTTGAGGGCTGAGAGACCGTCAATTCAAAACAATGAGGACAGTGACTCCCTCACAAGAACCGGACCTCCTCGTGACAAGCGAAGCGGCCCCGCGACTTCCCGTGCGCCGCCAGCAGTGGGCCGCCGCGCACAGCCACCGCCTCCCGCGCGCCCCGACCCCGCCTCCCGCGAGCCCCGCGCCACAGCCGCCGCCGGCCGCGCGCCCCGACCCCGCCTCCCGCGCGCCCCGCGCCACAGCCGCCGCCGGCCGCGCGCCCCGACCCCGCCTCCCGCGCGCCCCGACCCCGCCTCCCGCGCGCCCCGACCCCGCCTCCCGCGAGCCCCGCGCCACAGCCGCCGCCGGCCGCGCGCCCCGACCCCGCCTCCCGCGAGCCCCGACCCCGCCTCCCGCGAGCCCCGCGCCACAGCCGCCGCTTCCCGCGCGCCCCGACCCCGCCTCCCGCGAGCCCCGCCTTCGAGCCCCGCGCCACAGCTCCGCCTCCCGCGAGCCCCGCGCCACAGCCACAGCCGGCCGCACGCCCCGACCCTGTGTCCCGCGCCGAAAGCAGTGACTGCGTGGGAGAGTCAGGAGGGCTTGTGAGGTGCAGGTGCACCGGCCGGCGCTGCCCTCCCGGCCTCCGTGGTGAAGAAGTCTCAGACCGCAGTTCGCCCCTGCGTTGGTGCCCTGCGCAGCCTTCCTCCGGTCTTGGTTGCTGCAATTCCGTCACCAATTCTGGCTATCTTGAAATACGGATTGTGCGTAAAAAGCACAGTCAACGCGTCTGTTTCATTCCCCGTGTCTTTTAACAGCCGCCTCCAAGAATAACCAGTGTCTCCTCTTAAAGAAGCAGCTGGAACTGTTCATGTTTTGTGTGTTTCAGCGTATGTGAGGGTTTTTAATCTAGACCTTCAAAACAAAGCCGGGGGAACTCTACCTGCCCGGTGAGGAGCTGAGAAGGCACCTTCTGCCTCCAGGGACCGGAATTCACCTAGGCATGTCCGGCGTCTAACATGGCAGGCCTAGAAAGATTTGCCAAGAAAACAGATGAGGCGAAATGTTTCCCTGACCCCAATTCACTGCCCTTCTCAGTACAAGGAGTGATTTTGCCATTATTCTTTATAGAATTTGGTAATAAATAAGCCATTATTTAAAACACTTGCTAGTTTGTTGTTTGTAAGTGTATGTTGGAGGTTTTAGAATGAATTTTTTAAAGATGTACTTATTTTTATTGGAATGGAAGATATACGAAGAGGAGAGACAGAAAGGAAGATCTTCCACCTGCTGATTCACTCCCCAACTGGCCTCAACCACCGGTGCTGAACTGATCGGAACCCAGTAGCTTCCTCTGGGTCTCCCACGTGGGTGCAGGGTCCCAAAGCCAGCACTTATGGTTTTTGAATTTGTTGTAAGTTGCACTAAGGTGATATTTCATGGTTTTTATTTGCAGTTCCCTGATAGCTAGCAATATGAGCAATTGTTCTTCCTTTGAAAAATGCCTGCTCATCTCTTGCTCCATAATCTTCCTATTGTCCATTTCTTTTTACTTTTTTTTCTTTTGAAAGGCAGTTATACATAAATGGGACAAAACAGATAAAAGATAACCCCCAAAGGGCAGCAATGGTCAGGGCTGAGGCAGGTTGGAGCCAGAAGCCAGGAGCTGTGCCTTGTGGGTGCAGGAGTTCACATTTTCGAGCTGTCCTCTACTTTCCCAGATTCGTTAGCAAGGATCGAAAGCAGAAGTGGAGCAGCCAGACTTCAAACTGCTGGCTTACCCTGCTATCCCACAGTGCCAGCCTCTTGCCCATTTCTTAACTGGGTTGTTTTATTGTTGGCTTTCTTATATCTTCAGGATGTTAATCCTTCATTGGATGTATAGTTTGCAATTATTTCCTCCCATTCCATCAGTAGCCTCTTCACTTTGCTAATTATTATTTCCTTGGCTATGCAAAAGTCTCTTAGCTTGACATGATCCTACTTGTCTACTTCTGCCCATGCGTTGGACACCATCATTGGCTCGTTCCTCTTGAGCCTCTCCTAGCTGCTATGCCTGTTGTCCATGGAGCTCTGCATTCACCTGTATGCATGGCTACCTTGGGGCACCAGGGTGGTCACTTCCCAGTGTGGCCATCCTAATCCCCGGGTAGATATTTAAACTTGCTCAGTTCCTTGCCCCAGTGAGGATGCAGGACAGAGAGAAGCATACACACACATAAGGACACTGTTGGGTCCACACCTGGACACCTGTACCCCCTCCTGCTCAGGGATCATCCACGCTGTATTCACAGCATCTCCACGCAGGGCTGCTGGTGACTTGGGAACACTTCTGGGCCTCAAATCCAATGGCTTTTGTAAAATGCCCTCTCCTTTGATGGGGGACAGCTGGTCATTTTTGCACCTTTAGAGAGTAACCAAGCTCCAAAGTGCACAGGCAGAAGGGCAGGAAGGAGCCTTCTACAGGGGGGAGTCTTCTTTCTAGGAAACTGAATACTTCAGGACAGCACAGAGTGGGAACCAGAAGAGCCCCCAGGGGCTCCCAGAGGTCATGGTGACAGGAGTCTGAGAGTCGGTATTTAAAAGAAGGAGTTTGGCTTTGCTCCAATTAATTTGGATTTTGAATATTCAAATAAACTGAAACACATCAGAAATATTAAACTCTGGAACTTCACTAAGTAACTTGGCTACTTTTGGAGGAAGCAGTTATTATCCTAAAATTAATAAAAGAACAAAATTAAGCCATACCTTTCCTACACAATCCATATTTTAGGATAAGTAGAGTTAATAAAGGGAAGATACATTTTTACAACACTATATATTTATCCTTTTTTAAGATTTATTTATTTTTACTGGAAAGGCAGATTTACAGAGAGAAGGAGAAACAGAGGGAGAAAGATTTTTCATCTGCTGGTTCACTCCCCAAGTGGCTGCAATGAACAGAGCTGAGCCAACCCGAAGCCAAGAGCAAGGAGACTCTTCCAGGTCTCCCACGCGGGTACACGGTCCCAAGGCTTTGGGCTGTCCTCCACTGCTTTCCCAGGCCACAGCACAGAGCTGGAAGGGAAGTGGAGCAGCTGGGACAGGAACCAGCACCCATATGGGATCCTGGTGCCTAACAAAACGAGGACTTAGTCACTCAGCCATTGTGCCAGGCCCCCTGTATATTTCCTTATAGAAAAATCATAGGTAGGTATCCCATATGGCCACCAGTTTCAGGGCCAGATGCTCCACTTCTGATTTACTTATTTACTTACTTACTTACTTAGTTAGTTACTTATTTCATTGGAAAGGCAGATTTACAGAGAGACAGAGAATTATCTTCAGTCTGCTGGTTCACTCCCTAAACAGCCACAATGACCAGAGCTAAGCTGACCCAAAGCCAGGATCCAAGAACTTTTTCTCGGACAAGGGTGAAGGGTTTGAAGGCTTTGGGTCATCCACCACTGTTTTCCCAGGTCATAAGCAGATGGCAAGTGGAACAGTTGGGATGGGGAATGGTGCCCATATGGGATCCTAGTTCGTGTAAAGCAAGGATTTAGCCACTGAGCCATTGTGCCAGGCCTGCTACACCACTTCCAACCCAGCTCCCTGCGGTGCTTCTGAGAAAGCAGCAGAAGGTGGCACTAGTCCTTAGGTCACCACCTGTAGAGAGCGGGACTTTGCCCCAAGATGGCGCTTGTTATTGTCTTCTCACGGCACAAAGGCAGTAAACAAGTTTTAGGAAGTTGTAGAGGATTGGTTCAAGGTCTCATGCAGTCTGCATGGTGTGCGCGTGATCAGAGTTGTGATTGGTGTGTGTGTGCGTGATCAAGGCTGTGATTGGTGTGTTTGATGCGTGGCCAAGCAGCCCTGTTGCAATTGGCTGTTGATAGGGTTTTAACCTAAGTTTGAGAGAGAACAAAGAAGAAGAACAAAGAGGAGTAGTGGTAGAGTAGTAGCAGTAGTAGCAGAGGAAGCCTGTAAATATGCTGTAGTTACTGCCCTTCTGTATTATACTTGGATTTCTTGTTATGTTATGTTATGTTATGTTATGTTATGTTATGTAATTAGCTTGTCCTTCAATAAATCCTCATAAGAGCAAGCACCTGTGTCGGAGCTTCACTCGCTGGACGATGGACCCCGTTAACCACCCACATTGGGGAGCCAGAAGAGGTGCCTGGCTTTGGCCTAGCCCCAACCGTTGCAGCCATTTGGGGAGCAAACCTGTAAATGGAAGATCTCTTTCTCTTCTCTCTCTGTAATTCTGCCTTTCAAATAATTTTTTTAAAGATTTATTTTATTATAATTGGAAAGTCAGATATACAGAGAGGAGGAGAGACAGAAAGGAAGATCTTCCATCTGATGATTCACTCCCCAAGTGACCGCAACGGCTGGAGATGAACCAGTCAGAAGCCAGGATCCAGGAACCTCTTCCAGGTCTCCCACATGAGTGCAGAGTCCCAAAGGTCTGGGCCATCCTCAACTGCTTTCCCAGGCCACAAGCAGGGAACTGGTTGCGAAGTGGAGCTGCCGGGATTAGAACCGGCGCACATATGGGATCCTGGCACGTTCAAGGCGAGGACTTTAGCCGCTAGGCCACGCTGCCGAGCCCTCAAATAATTTTTTTAAAAGAAAAGAAAAATCACAGTTAATAAATACAGAAAATATGACAGAATCAGAAAATCATCATTTGTAACCCATGAAGCAACAAATCTAGGCAATGACTGTTACAGCTGTTAGTTGGAAGGATGGTGGGGAAGTTTACAGAGTCGATCGATCTCAGAGCCACTGAACGTGAAGCAACAAGCATGTTCTTCCTGGCTGAATACAATAGGAACATGGCCAGAGCACCACCTGCTTAGTGTCCCAGGCTGCGAGAGAGCAACCAAACCTGCCACTCCAGGATCAGTTACTTATGGGAGGGGCATGGGGTGAGAGGAAATACTGTCAATACTATGAACATTTAATTAACAAATCCAATATGCAGGAAACTGATCGAGCGGAGATTTCTGACACAATTCAGTGTTGGGGATATGAAGGAAGAGTGGGAAGTCTTAGATGAAAGGCAGATGAAGAAGGAAAGGAAAAAGAATCTGGCTTAAGAGAGGGACAGACTGGCTGCCAATCAAATACCAACGAAGAAGGCAGAATTATGGCCTTTTTACCCCATCAACCCAAATAAGACAGCCAGGCTTAAAGTAGCATTTACCTGGCACGAGTGGGCCACTGTAACGAAAACACTCGTATCACGCTACACCATCAATGTATTCAAACAAATTGAGGAAATTTTTAAAGGCAGAAATCAGGAGGGTTACATAAGACATTTTGAAACCCTAACCTTTGGCCACAAGCATTAGTGACAGGACAGCACCGGTACAGTACTGACCAACCAGTGCTAACTGTACTGACTGACCAGTACAGTACTAACCCTAACCACAGACACACTTCATGTTGGGTTGCAGTGATGTTGGACTTGTTCTTCTATGAGTGTCAGGCAGTCATGCATGTGACTAATCCTTCAGGACCTCTGGTTTCCTGTTCTTCATTACTGGTGTGGACACAAGAGACTCCTTTTTGACTGATAATTTCCCCTCCCCAACACCAATAAATACTTATGAAAAAATACAAGGCAAAATAAAATGAAGTTAGAGTGTATCAAAATATGAATCTTTTTAAGGAACAAAATTGTTAGTATTGTGCACGAAATTTCAGTGATCTTTAACATCTAATTTGCAATGGCTTCATTTCATTTAGACTATCAATCTTAAACTTTCCTTCTTGGAAATACCTTACTTGTAAAGGTGATAAATTGAAGCCAAATGTCAGCTCTGTTATCTCATTTCCATTAGAAAGAAAACTTCCCAAATCCCACCCAACAGTCTGTATGCTGACCCAGTGCCCTGGAAGGAAAGGCCTTCCCTGCGTTACCGGCCTTGCTTCACCCATAATGAGTGATGCAGGGAGTGGTGTGTTCCTGGAGGAAACAAATAGGCAGCTGAGAGGGAGAACATGTTCAGAGAAGCAAGTGACATTTGACCTATCCTAAACCAGGCAGAAAAGTGCCAGGCCCTCTGTTCTAGAAAAAAAAAACAAAAACAAAACAGGAGGCCTGGATGCTGGCGCTGGGGAGCCAAGGGTTTGGGGAGGAAAACTCATCCCAGCTGTGCCCTGGGAGTTCTGGAGGTGGCTCTCCCCCTCCTCCTCCTGCAGTTCCCTGGAACCCAGATCTCACTGGTCTTACAAGGCCACTGTTCTATGTATGCTCCACTGCTGACCAAACCATAGCTCTGTGCAATCACAAGCTAGCTGGGAATGTCTTCTCCTCTGTATCTGGAAAACTGCCTACCTTTTGTCTGCTGACCGCACCTTCCTTACCATAATCATGTCCACAACTTGAAAATGAAGGAGAGGGACATTCCATACAGTGGTGGAAGCGAGACTGATGCGCACCTTCTCGTCCCACCGTGCCTTATCCATATTCAGCTCTGACAGCAGTAACCCACCAGGGCCTATACCGTGACTGCCCTTAGCCTAAGCAGAGGCGTCGGCTCCATGAAGAAAAGCTCATCTGGACACAGCAGCGCTGGAGCAACATGATACCCACGAAGGAAGAAGCTGTGCTCTGCCTGCTGCCTGTGCACCTTTGTGCAAAGAGACCTGAAGTCAGTCACACAGGGAATGTGAATTAGAAGAAAACAGGTGTTGGCAGAGCGGAGATTTCTGACACGAGGCAGGAAAAGCGCTGTGCTGGGTTGGCTGATGACCCCATATTTGTGTCCTCGCCTGAGCTCAGCATGGCAAAGTCATCACAGGTCATCAAATGAGGTTATCTGTGGTAGCAGGTGCTCATCCAATGTGATACCCGACCCTGGGTACAGAGACTGAGATGGGGCCAACGCCACATGGTACCAATGAGGGCAGCATGGAAGTGAGTGTACACTGGGGGCTGCTTTGCCTTTTGCCCACCAAGTCCCTGGATTGCATCCAGGGTCACGTTGAGTCACTGATTCCGCATGCATCAGGGTTTGTATAAGTAACTGTGATGTCTGCACAATGACAGAATTGTCTAGTGATGAATTGCTCAGAACAGCTTCCTGTCCTTGAAGGATGGATGACAGTACTGTCAAAAATCATTGTCCTGCATTTAAACATTGTAGTTCAGTGGGTTAAGCCACCATGTGTTACATCCACACCCCATACTGGATGGAGTTTCAGCTACTCTATTTCCGGCCTAGCTTCCTGCTAATAGGCCTGGGAAGCAGCAGATTATGGTTCAAGAACTTAGCTCGCTGTCTCCCAGGCAGGAGATCCTGATGGAATTCCTGGCTCCAGGCTTTGACTTAGCCCAACCCCAGCTGCTGTGGGCATTTGGGAAATGAGCCAGCAGATGGAAGATCTCTCTGTCCCTCTTTTCTTACCACTCTATCTTTCAAGCAAATAAATCTTTACAAATATAAACTAAATTTTATTTTTTAAAATTTGAGACACAGAGCTGGACTCACACCAGCACTCTGCCATGGGACGCAGGGCAGTTTGACCTGCAAACCACAAGGCTGCCCCTTCTCCTGGCCTGAAAATCTTAAGACACAGGACCACTTACCACTGTGTCGCAGCTGCCTGCAACAGTAATGCAGTCACACATCCTGTGTTCTCGGTACAAGTCAGCTGGGCAGGTTTGGAGCCTAGGGCTGTAGAGGGTTGCCCCATCTAGGTTTGTGCAAGCACACGCTATGGTGTCTGTGGAACAGGAAGCCCATGCCACTGCACACACTGACCATTAGGGGACAGACACCAAGCAGAGCTAAGTAGAAGTCAGCTTTTCGCTTGGCTGCATAGTCTAGCAGAGAGGAAAAAAAATAACATGATTTCTTTGTGACAATTCTGAGTTGAGGTCTGGGTAATCACTGGACAAGCTGGTTCCCTGAAGAAGCAGGCAGAAATCAACCAATGTGGCAGCCCTGGCCGGGGAGGATCCTAGTTGGGCAATGTGGCTGCAGGTCACACACGCCCACACAGAGGGGACACAGAGCTGCTCCCTGGTCTTTCTCCATCAGTGTTCTTTCTGCCTTCTGCTTTTCTTCCTGGCCTGCACTCCTCCAGCCTTCTGCCTCCCATATAATTGTGAAAGAAACACCTAACTTACTTCCTCCAAGTAGATCTTATGAGAACTGGCACTTCCTTTCACAGGACAGATTGTATTTACACTACAGAAATCGTCAAATTTGGACTCACACCAGCACTCTGCCATGGGACGCAGGGCAGCTTGACCTGCAAACCACAAGGCTGTCCCTTCTCCTGGCCTGAAAATCTTAAGACACAGGACCACTTACCACTGTGTCACAGCTGCCTGCAACAGTAATGCAGTCTTCTGTATTCCAGGCTTCTGTATTCTCCCAAGGCCCCTCATACACCACCTTGATAAGTTGAGTTAGCATGGAGCCCTGCTAAGCCAGTTTGGCATGAATCCTAACTCTGGGTGTCTAAGCAGATTCCTCAACTTCCACCAGCCCCAGGTGATGTCTGGTCACACCCACTCTGTCCTCAGCCAGAATGCTGCTATGTCAGTTTGGCCAGAATTCCTGTCACCTGACATTGGACTTCTTGGTGGTTTTCCATTCTTGGAGCTCCACCCTCTCCCTGGCTTTAACTCCCACTTGCTGCATTTGGAGTGGAGCCCAGTCTGTGTTCCCTTCTGCAGAACTCCACGGCAGTGGTCCCCACACCTGTGGCATAATCCCAAGTAATGTCCACCTGCTTGATCCTGAGTGGAGTCCACCTAGCGTTAACAAATGTTATGCAACAACGGGTTGTATGCAGTCGGTTAAGAAGCCACCTGTTACCTCAGCAACCCACGCCTGAGTGCCAGGTTGAGTCTTGGCTGCTCCACTTTCAGTGTCCTGCTTATGAACGTGGGAAATACGTAAAAGATGGCCCGAGTGCTTGAACCTTTGCCACCCATGTAGGAAACCACATTGGAGCTGCTTGTTGTGGCCATGTGGGGAGTGAACCAGATGAGATCTTAACCTTTCTCTCTTTCCAAATACATAAATAAGCAAATCTTTTCCTTAAACACTCTTGAATGGTTTCTTCTTTCCTTCCATCCCACAATGGCTATGGAACATTTGCAGTGTGTTGCCAGGTGAATTGCTCCAGGGTATCTGTACACTACTGAGCCCGCACTCTCCTACCTGACCTGGTGTTTCTGGAGACCTGATCGATCCAGCACCTGCAGTCCCTCTGATTTGGGAAGCACACCCTGTTTGAGAAACTGTTTATCTTTGGAACCTGCAGCTCAGGGAACACTCCCACTTCCCTCTGAGGACCCTCAGCCCTGCAGACTGTTTTCTGGGCGGAGTTTCACTGGTGGGTCCTCTTTTGAGCAAATTCTCGTGCAGCTTGGGAGAAGCTTTGCTGGAATGACACACACTGGAGTTCCCTCTGCTCCCCCACAGCTGCCAGCCATGCCTCTTACTGCTACTGTTCTCAGGGGTCCCAAGGCAGCCCTGCTTTCTGGACCTGGCTGGGGGAGCAAGGCAAGCCAGCTGGTTCACATGCTCTTGGCAGAAGCTGCATACAAGCTTCTGGCATCCCTCTGTTTTCTTGGGGCAGAAGTGGCTGCTGGCCATCTGCCTGCAGCAACTACAGGGTGGATGACCTCACCTGGACTGTAGCATATGACATCTAACATGAGAAAATGTCTTTGCAAACTCAGGAAAAGGGCAAACAGCATAAAACACAAGATTAATATCCAAATGGAAAGGATTAAAGAGGTGTGCAACCTTAAAATTAAGAACTTCTGTTCATCCAAAAATATCATTTTTTTCCAATTAAAAGAAGTTTACAACTTAAAATAGAACTAAAACTAGAGAAAGAAGAAAATCTTGCCTTACAAAGAATACCTACATACTGGGGCCTGCGTGGGAGCACAGCAAGCTGATATGCCACTTAAGGTGACAGCATCTCATGCAGGTGTTGGTTCGAGTCCTGGCTGCTCCACTTCCCATCCAGCTCCATCTTAATCGTCTTGAAAAGCATTGGAGGCCTTGTGATCCTGCATCCAGATGAGAGACCTGGAAGAGCCACCTAGCTCCTGGCTTCAGATCAGCTCAACACTGCCCAGTGCGGTGTTTTGGGGAGTGAACCAGTGGGTGGAAAGAAGATCTCTCTCTCTCTTTCTCCCCCTCTCCTTCTCTCTATATAACACAGCCTTTTAAATAAAAATTCAATAATTTTTAAGAAAAGAATACCTGAAGATCAATTAGAAAAAGATAAACAACTCAATAACCCTCCCTACAGGATTCCAAGGGAAGAAAATGTGACAAATAACCACACAAAAATGTATGCTCATGGAAATGCAAATTCAAGCCACAGCAAGATGCAATCCCCATTCAGCCTATTGGCAACAACCTAAAACCACAGAAATGCTGTAGGAACTGACACACCCCAGCAGGGTTCCCAACTCATACAAGCCCTCAGGGCAGTGCAAATCCTAAAGTTAGCAACTCCACTCATAGAGAGGCCCCTAGGTTTGCACTGGACACCCGCCCCACCTTGCTCAGAATAGGCCGTCCCCATGGGGAACATATCTAATTGCCCACCAGGAAAACTGTTTTAATACACTGTGGTACTTTACAACTAAGAAAATGATAACCTTACCAACATGGGTGAATTTCAGAACTCATTCTCTACAAAGTTTAAGAAGAAACAGTCGTACTTGGCACAGGCGTATTAAGAGAACTGAACAAACTGGACAACTACCCCAGTCAAACGATGACAGCAAAAAATCTCAATGAGTGGAGACTTGAGGCTTACTATGTCAATCAATGGACATTGGGAGGGTGACATCATCCTTGGATCGGTGAAATCGACGGAATTCCAGAATTATCCAAATTATTTGGGCAGAACCCTATGTACACATTGAGACTCTGGGTTGATAAGAGGTGGCGGTTTCTCATCCCTGGGTACTGAGGCACTTGGAAAGTCGTGAGTGGTTCCACCTTTGTCTCTGCTTCCCTAAGAAACAACAAGAAGAAACAGCAAAATTGGAAACAATTAGCTCACCCAATTTTCCCTAAACCTTAATTCTTTCCACTTCTATCAACCATGTAATCATTATAATATATATATATATATATATATATATATATATATATATATATATATATATATATATATATATATTTTAAAAAGCCCTCAGCAACAAGATATGCTTTAGGACTCATTCATAGGTGGTAAGGCTCAAAAACAGTAAGTCAGAAACAAAATTCAGGGAAGCTGTTAGACAAAAACCGCACCAAGCAGCGGGGATACCGAGACCGGAACAATGATAAAACCGGGCTTCTGCTCTGGGCAAGGTTCACCGTCCGCAAGCTAGCGGTGGCTGAAGCCACACAGGACTGAGGCGCCCTAGCTGAAGTAACCCACGCCTAAAGAAGCTTGAGGTAAAGGTATGTGTTGTTTTCTAAATGGTCAGCTCCACTTAAATGAGTCCAGGCGGCTGCTCTGGCGAGAACTTTTGGCGCCACCTAGGGGCTTTCTGCCTGCCCCAGGCCCTCCGGGCTAACAAGCCACTAGCTCTGGGGAAGGCAGATGAACTAGGGGCGAGTCTCCAGGAAACAGCGATGGTGTCGCAGTGCTGGGCTGAGCTGGGCGTCACAGGTGTCCACTTTATTGTCAGGGGTCAGCTTCCACAGCAAGGGGAGTAATCGAGTCAGCATTTATTATTGCATCAATTACATATTGTGTAAGTATAACACAGAATATGATGGCACGACATGAATGTGCTAATTGTATAGCAGAATTGTTGATTACGCAGTGCATATACACTAATTACGTGTGGGGTTACGGTCATTATTTTCTACCACTTCCCTAATTTATTCAATCTTAATGCACTACAGTTGTCCCTCACCATCCAAAGAGGGGACCAGTCTAGGAGGTGTCACAGACACTCAGATTCTCTGAGGCTTAATCTCTCACATGAAACTGTGCAGAATGCATATATATCCTGCACACATCCGCCTGTAAAAACTAACTCAATGTGAGTGACACCTAAGCAGTTTGTTGCACTGTGTCTTTTAGGGAAAGCTGAATGACAAGAAATGACAAGCTGTATATATGCAGTGCAAACACCATCTTCTGTCCAATATTTTTGATCCACAGGGAGCCAAGTACATAAATGAGGAACTCACAGATACTGTATTTGCACAGGCATTCTTCAACCTGCTGCTCTCTGGAGAAGACACAAAATCTTTACACTGCTTTTGGAAACCTGGCCTGAAACACTGATGCCCTTTCTCAGGTGTCCTGGTGAGGGGCTCTGTGTAGTCTCCACTCAGCACTGCTGCACTGTGTCCTCCTGGCCACCTGCCTCCATCTTGGGAGCTGCACTTCCCTCACCTGCGTTGTAACCAACTTAATCCCTGATTTCAGAAACAGATTGCTCTCTCCCTGCCTCCCATCACGCCCCAGACCTTTAGCAACATCTAGTGGCTGTGGAAGACAGAACAAACGGCTGCAGGTAGTCTGAAGAGCTGCTGGCAAGCCGGAAGCTTCTTAGAATGTTAATAGCATCTCTCCTGTGCATAGGTAGCTTTACATACATGGGTGCATTTTTAAACAGTTATCTTAGCCTGCAGTGAACCTGACCATATCACACAATGAGCACTCTTGTGAAGAACCTCCACTCTTGTGGAGGTCCCAGCCAAGGACCCCAAAGCAGTGGGAAAATCCCCAAGGGCTAAAGGGGTGCCTGAGCACAAGAATAGAAAGGAGAGAGGACGAGAGCGTTGCTGGCAAAAGAGAAAAGAATACAGCACGGCCGTGGGGCTCATAGCCCCAGAATCCAGGCTTCTTTTCACCTTTTTAAGTTTCCAATTGTTAGCTATTATTGTCACAACCCCAAAAGCCAGATGCAATAAGTCACTCAAAGAGGTCTTTATTTCAGCAGGGGAGGTAGCCATGGGGCAGCGAGAAAGCAGGAGGAGAGAGAGAGAGGGAGAGAGAGAGAGAGAAGAGCAGGGGCAGCGAGAAAGCAGGAGGAGAGAGAGAGAGGGAGAGAGAGAGAGAGAAGAGCAGAGACAGACAGAAAGCACAGAGAGAGATAACAAAGGGAGGAGGCCTCGAGGTGGGTATGGCGAGTGCAGGGTCAGGGATTGGCAGACACAGCTGTAGGTGGACACCAGGGATAAACGCCTTGGGCATCAGTGGAGCACACACTTTAAACCTGAAGGTCACTAAGCTTACTTAGGCGAGTGGGCCTTGTAGGGAGGGGGTGAGACATAGGGAATTTAAGGTAGTACTGGAAAAACAGGCATTCAAGGCATTCAAGGTGGCCCTGAATCCAGTGGTGGGATCAGTCTCAGGGTCGCTGTTCAAGTCACTCCAACACTAACTGGCATACAATTAACTACCTTTATGGGGTACAGCCCTACAACAGTCCTCCTTCTGTTCTTTGCTCCTGTGATGTCAGTTTTTCAGGCTTGCATACAAGAGATCCTATGATGTTTTCTGTTCCTGATTTATCTCTGTATAATGTCCTGTAGTTCACCCATAACCCAGAAATTGGCAGGACTTTATTGTATTTTTTTAAATACCTGAAAGAATCTGGAATCCTATCCTCAGAAAACTACAGTTCAGCCTTCGCTGTAACCCCAGAGCAGGTGAAATATTGAAGAAAAGGAGTAGGAGCAAGTAGTTATTTCTAAACGAAGAACTGAATCTGGATCCATCTTTGTTGTTTGTTGGCACAAGAAATCACCCGAGCCTGGGACAGTAATGAGAGACCCCGGGGGCTTCCCTGTGGCGCAGTGAATTAAGCTGGTGCAGGTCACACTGGCATCCCGTATCAGAGCACCATTCAAGCTCAGGTCACTCTGCTTCCAATCCAGCTTCCTGCTCACATGGCTGGGAAGGCAGCAGAGGGTGGTCTGTGTGCTTGGGCTCCTGCACCCACAAGGGAGATCAGGCTGCAGCTTCTGGCTCCTGGCTTACAGCCTGGCCCAGATTCAGCTGTTGCAGCCATTGGTGGGAGATATCTCCCTGTCTGTGTCTCTTCCTCTTTGCTGTTCGGCCCATCAAATGTATAAATACATCTTTAAAAGAAAAGAAAAAGAGTTTGTTTTGCTTCATATCTTGCTGGCAGGAAATTTGAAACCAGAAACCGTATCTAATGAGAGCCATGTGCTATGTCCTGAACATTGGCATGACATACCAGGATCGACTACGGGAGGGATGAGGGCTGGCAACAACCCTGTCGGAGGAACTGACCAGGTGCCAGGAGACCTGACTGTTCCCTCGCTATTACCCCACCAGGCTCCACCTCCCAGTGCTGCCCCATGGAGGAGCCAGCTTCAGCAGCCTTTGGTCAGGACACACAGCCCAAAGCTCACACTAGGCACAAGGTTAAATCCCGATTCCAGACGATTCCACAAAGTGCCAGGTTATACTTCATTATGTGAGAGACAGGCAGATGGAGAAAGAGTTTTCATCTGCTGGGTTACTTTCCAAATGGCTTCAATGGCTAAGGCTGGATATTTGAATTCAATATTTGATCATTCAAAGCCAGGATCCAGGAACTCGATCCAGGCCAGCCACACAAGTGGCAGGAATCCAGCTGCTTGAGCTGTCACTGCTGCCGCCCGCATTCGCAGGACGTGTGGACCAGGAGCCAGCCTAGACCATCCAGGCTTTCCAACCAGCACCTCTAATTGCTATACCAGGCTCAAAATGCCACATTTGAAACCCCTTAGGAAAAAAAGTATGTTTTTACATCTCAGGTAAGGGAAGAAGTTAATAAATAAGGCACAAAAAGCCAAAATTCAGAAGGAGACGAGGGGTAAAGTTTACCAGGTAAAAATTAAGAGCTGTGCTCCTTGAAGAGACTGACGATGCAGCCACTGGGAGATTCCTGTAGAACACAGAAGAGGGGATGATTAATACCCCAAACACAGAGAATTATAAACCAAGAAGAAATCACACAATCCAGAATAAAAATGAGCAAAGGTCATGATTAGGCACTTCTCTCAGCAGGAAACTTAATCATTAAACATGAACACAGTTAAGGAAATGAACCTCAATTTTATGTGTGACCAGGATAATTCAAACTGAAATTACAAGCCATGTCGTCTCCTATCCTCATACATCTAGATGTATCCCGTCAGGAGCTTGAGAGACCAGTTTAGGATATTCGTGATGAGATTCCTTTTCCAGATCTGCCAGCCAGGAACAGGACCCAGACTCCAAGGTTAGAATTTGCAACGGAGCTCTGCTGGAGAGTTGTGAGTGATGTCTGTTAGCTTGTGTCAATCTCTCTGGAGTAGTGGTGGTGCAACAGGCCACGGGCACCAGGCCACTACGGGCTGCCTTTGCGGCGGGATGCCAAGCACTACCGCAGGGCTCCACCTAGGCCTGGAGGCCTCAGTCATGGTGCTGACGGCACCCATCTTCCAGCCACAGCCTGCCTCTCCTCCAGCGCCACTCACCTTACACCTCCTGCAGCACTCAGTGGAAGCAGCATGAGTCTCCCCTACTGATCATGCCCCTCAAGTCTTCACAGAAGGTGGGACCCCTGCCAAGGGCAGAGCGAGCCTTCTCGAGGGGTCCAGTCCTGTCAAATGGGCCGCAGCGCCATGATCTCGGGTCTGGACGTCTCCTCCCAGGAGTTCTGCAGATTCCCAAAGCCTTCTGCTCCCTCTGGCCCGGACTTGTCTGAACCAGCGTGATCTGTAGCTCCTTTCCCTGTCCTGCTCTGCCATTGCACAGAATATCTCAAGGAAGCAGAAGGAAACAGCGCAGGCATCCTTTGTCATCTGCCAACTGGCCAATAGAAAATCCTGAAGAAAACTAGCGGGCATGTTCTCAGGCCAGCTAGAACCGACATCACCTACTGAGCAGTATATTGCCACTTGCTTCAGGAAGAGTCCCCCTCAGTGACCATGGGCAAGCTCCAGCAGCCCAGGAGATGGACACAGGAGGGCAGAGGAGCATCACGCCTCCCAACAGGGACACCTGTCTCTAGGATGTCCTCAGCAAGGAAAGTCACACGCACAAAGCATGTACAGCATACACAGAGCACACACACCACACATAGCACACACAGAGCACACACAAAGCACACACAGTACACACAGTACACAGTACACAGCTCACATAGCACACACAGAGCACACAAAGCACACACAGTACACATAGTACACAGTACACAGCTCACATAGCACACACAGAGCACACACAGTACACAACACACATACACACAGGGAATACACACAGCACACATACACATAGTACACAGTACATAGCACACATAGAGCACGCAGCACACACAGTACACAGCACACACATACACAGTATACACACAGCATATACAAGCACACAGCACACACAGTACACAGCACACACATACACAGTATACACACAGCATACACAGAGCACACAGAGCACACAGAGTACACAGCACACATATACACAGTATACACACAGCATACACAGAGCACACACAGCACACACAGTACACAGCACACATACACACGAGGCATATACACAGAGCACACACAGCACACACAGAGCACACATACACACAACACACAGCATACACATAGTACACAGCACACACAGTACACACAGCACACACAGCACACACAGTACACATAGCACACACAGCGTACACAGTACATAGATCACATAGCACACACAGAGCACACATATACACAGCACACATAGCACACACAGAACATACCACAGTACACACAATGCGCACACAGAGCACACACAGCATACACATAGTACACAGCACACACAGTACAGACACAGCACACAGAAAATACCATAGTACACACAGACCACATATACACAGGGCATACACACGGCATACAGAGAGCACACACAGGGGGCACACGCACAGAGCCCACATACACACAGGGCATACACACAGCACACAGAGAGCACACATACATACAGAGCACACACACAGCATACACAGAGCACACACAGTACACAGCACACACAGAGCACACATACACAGTGCACACACAGCATACACAGAGCACACACAGCACACACAGTACACAGCACAGAGCACACATACACAGTACACACAGAGCATACACAGTACAGAGCACACACAGTACACAGCACACAGTGCACACAGTACACAGCACACACAGTGCACACAGTACACAGCACACACAGCACACACAGCACATAGCTCACATAGCACACAAAGAGCACACTTATACACAGCACACACAGCATACACAGAGCACACACACAGTACACAATACACAGAGCACATAGTACACACACAGCACACAGAGAGCACACACACACACATAGAGAGCACACACACACACAGGGGGGCACATGCACAGAGCACATGGCATCACCCTTCCAGCAGGGACTCCTGTTTCTGGTTTCAGGAGCAGTCTGCTGCCTCCCCCTGCCTGGGCCCTGTGGCTGCTTAACCTGCTCTGGTCTGAGAGATCACTATGTTGCTCTACTGTTTTGCTTCCTTGGATCTCAGATTCTTCATCCTTGATTTAGGCTGAGCATGCTTTCCGTGGACCTTATAAGACAGTTGCACACTTACAAAGACAAAATAACTTAACCCTGGATTTGAGGGAACCCCATAAAATGTGCTCCTGGGTTTTTAATCATGTTCAGAATCACTGAAGAAAAATGTGCAGAATGTGTTGGATAATAGGACAGCTTCCTACTGGTAAAGCTGACAAAGGGAATATGGCTTATCTCTACAAGCAAACACATAGGGAGTGGGGATAACTCACCAAGCCCTGGAATCTCCCCCATGCCCTCGTACAGGGAACAGAAGAAAAGGGCAGGGCAGCTTCCTCCCCTAGAAAGACAAGGAAGCCAGGCTGGCCATTGCCATTTCCTCGTCCCAACCCCACCAGGCTATCAGGTCATCCTTGTCTAGGGAAAGGCAAAGGAGGGGTGCAAAGAAACAACTGCTGTCCTGGTGAAACTGCCCTGACAGGTCAGAAACAGAAGTTTTTATCCTAAACAATCTGCCTCAACATGCACACTGCCTATGCCCATGTGCAACCTCTTCTGTGGTAACAGGCAGGCTAACAGTGCACCCGGCCAAGCAGTTAACATACCACTGGGATGCTGATTCTGTGCTGGGGCCCCTGGTCTCAGGCCCAGGTTCAACTTCCTGCTGAGGCTTCCTGGGAAACCAACATGACAGCTCACGTGGCTGAGGCCCTGCCATTCACAGCGCCACAATTCCTGGCTGGCTTCCCTGTTGCAGACATGTGGAGTGAGCCAGTGAGTGTTAGATCTGTGTCTCTGTCTTCTCTAGGGCCCTAAAACACAAGTCATAAATGACCAGTACACTTCCTGTTATGCTCCTTATAAGGAGAGCAGGATTTCAACTGAGCAAAGTCTTGGGGTTGCTCAGTTCATTAACTGACAGATTAGCTTGGGTACGTTGTTGGGCACTGTGATGAACTGCAGAGAGAGCAAGCTTCCAAGAGGTGAGAGAGACACAGTTCATCTGAGACAACAAAGTAAGGAAGCAGAGCCCGGCGCAGTCACAGTCACGGGTGTTCCAGCACACGGCTGTAATAAAGTCAGGGAAGCAGAGCCCAGCTCAGTCACAGACATGGGTGTTCCAGCTTCTAAGACAAGCACGCATCACACAGGAACACAATCATAGCCATGGCCAGGCCCTGCTATTGGCAGAACTGGGGGTAATTCACACACATCCTAGGAGTGCTTTATGGAAACCCTTCCCCTTCCTGCTGAGTCAGTGCCAGCAGTGAATCAGCACCCCTGGCCACCGAAATGCCTGGCCTGCTGCTCCCTACGCCCACAGCAGGAGGCAGACTTTAAGGGTGACTCCAGTGTCCCCAGCTTCTGGTATGTACATCTGGGCCATGGCCCTCCTTCTGGGTGTGAGCTGAACAACTGGTCGCCAGTCACTGTGGGCTGAATGAGGGTGCTAGAGGCTGGCGGACACCCTCGGGAGCAGCCACAGCTTAGGAGAAATGGAGGCCTCCAACCAGCAGGCAGAGGAGACTGAGGTCTGACAAGCCCTGCACAAGAGAGCCCAGAAGGGGCTCCTCCCAGCCCAGTCCCAGCTCAGCAACAGTCCCGCTAGTATCAGACCCTGAGAAGCACAGTGCTGTGACAGTGCTGGCCCGAGGGCACCTGCACTGCCCACCTCGTGGGAGACACTGTTAGCAATTTTGTGAATTTCCAAAAACCCATCCACCATATGGGAAGTGACTGTTTGGTTCTGTGGGAGGAGAGTATGAGAAGAAAACTCAAGAGTCAGGCTCCTTCGCGACATGTTAGCAAATGACACAGGGGACTCCGGCTTCTGGCAGTGAAGCTGACCCTCTGGGCTTCCACTGTGGGTAAAAGAAGACATTGCATCTCCATCCAGGTGGAGCTGCACTCAAGGCTAAACCCACACACACAGATCCAAAGAGGGACAGCTTGTGTGCAGAAAGCTCCTGACTCGCCATACATCTCTGCTCACTGACTCTTCGCTGTGTAACCTGTGGTGACTTGACCCAAGGTTGTCATGAGCAATGGGACACCTGTTTCCTCAGATCTGCCTCCCTGACTTCTGCGACCCCACAAGGGTTAGGCCTCACGTTGACCCTAGAAGAACCACAAGGACACCGCTTCCCACACAGAACCACAAGTCCAGCTGCTTGGCCTAGGTGGATGTTTGCACGTGTGTGTGAATTGCCACTTTGGGTACCTGAAGGGACGGGGCTGAGCATGCCGATGCGGGTGTTGTCATCTGAGATTTGGGTTGAAGCAGCTGACCTCTGCTGTGGGGAGAGACTCTGATGTCCCTGGAGCTGAGGGCCACAGCCCCAGCCCAGGAGCAGACATGCAGCCTCGGGCTGAAGGCTCCCTAGATGGAATTGATTGCTTTCCCTTTTTAAACAGTTTTAAGATGAAGTTGCACAAGTGGTGCAGAGCAGACAGTTTTGAGGTCAAAGAGCTGACACAGGCTCCTTCAGCATCTGAGCTAGCCACCACTCCAAACTGCCTTTCCCCGACAAGCACAGGGAGCTCTGGCACAGCCTTGACCTGAATCTATTCCCTGCCTTTTCCACTTGTCTGCAGAGTGCTGCTGGCAGAACGGATACTGTGTTAAAGCTTCTAGGACACATCTACTCCAGAGAGGCAGCGGCACAAGGTCACATGACCTTAAACTAGAAACACCAACTTTTCTAAGTGCCTTTTAGTGGCCAGGTGACCATATCATACAAATAATATTTCCTTCTACTTGGCAACACAGTTAAATGATAATCTCCCTGTGAGCTTACACACAAAGATTTTGCAAAACAAGTAAACTCTGGGGCCCAGCACAATAGCCTAGTGGCTTAAGTCCTTGCCTTGAATGCGCCAGGATCCCATATGGGTGCCGGTTCTAATCCTGGTGGCCGCGCTTTCCATCCAGCTCCCTACTTGTGGCCTGGGAAAGCAGTCGAGGACGGCCCAAAGTCTTCGGACCCTGCACCCACGTGGGAGACCTGGAGGAAGCTCCTGGCTCCTGGCTTCGGCTCGGCTCAGCATCAGCTGTTGCGGCCACTTGGGGAGTGAATCACCGGATGGAAGATCTACCTCTCTCTCCTCCTTTCTGTATATCTGACTTTGCAATAAAAATAAAATAAATCATCTGTTTTTAAAAAAGTTTTTTTTTAAGATTTATTTTATTTTTTTATTGGAAAGTCAGATATACAGAGAAGAGGAGAGACAGAGAGGAAGATCTTCCGTCCGATGAATCACTCCCCAAGTGAACCGCAATGGCTGGTGTGCGCCGATCTGAAGCCGGGAACCAGAAGCTTCTTCCAGGTCTCCCACGCGGGTGCAGGGTTCCAAGGCTTTGGGCCGTCCTCGACTGCTTTCCCAGGCCACAAGCAGGGAGCTGGATGCGAAGTGGAGCTGCCAGGATTAGAACCGGCACCCATATGGGATCCCAGTGTGTTCAAGGCGAGGACTTTAGCCACTAGGCCATGCCGCCGGGCCCAAAATAAATCTTCAAATAAAATAAAATAAAATAAAATAAAAACAGTGTCCTTTTTACACAGTCTATTTGGCAAAAGTCAATTAAGCAAAGTCAAGACAAATAGTAAATGGGAAGAAGATATTTGCAAATATGTATCAAAAACCATGGTAACAAACACATCTCAAGTGGGGGCACACAGAAGAGAGAACTGTTGGAGCCACAGACACATAGGGCCTACTCTGCTGCATTCATCCAGGGCTTAGCAGTTAAATCTTCAAGGCAGAAAGGCTGAAATGTTTAACCATGTTAACAGACTGCTTCAGCAGGCAGGGAATTCCAACTCTGTGTGCAAAGGAATTTTTATCCAATCTGGAAAAGCAAAACGCCCATAATACATTTAAATAGATATAAAGAGATTTCAAGGATATTTTTATCTGACATTTCCCCCATCTACACAGTTAAAAAAGAAGACATCCTTGAGATTTTCTCTTCTGTTTTTTGCACTGACTGATTTTTGGACCTCACTCCCATAGATGCTAGCTGCCTCTGTCTGATAATGGAGGAGACATTATTGTGTACAACCCAAAGTAAGTACAACTTTAAGACTGTTGAAGGCCTCCAGTCATCGGGACAGTCAGGGTTGGAGAAGCAGCCTTTAGAACATGGGCTGTAAAATACGGCCTCTCAGACTTGCCGAGGAAACTGCAAAAGTCTCAGGAGTATAAAGTCAACTTCTCAAACAGCTTAGGGCTTGCCATCACCAGAAGCCCAATCAGAAAGTAAAAGGACTGGAAACACAGGGTGGCCCACTGCAACCTAGTCCTGGTGGCAGCCGAGGCACCCAGGCCACATCCCTGGCTATACCTTGTCTCCTGCAGCAAGGAAGAGCACAGTGACCAGCGGGCTGCAGCTGCCTGGGCAGGGGCTCATCTATCTCAGCCTTTCCACCAGTCTCAGTGGCCCAGCACTGTGTGCATGGAGCAAACATGCCCAGAATTTTTTGCAGCAGGTGGATAAATGCAGTCCCCCACATCCTGGTTGAGGTCCTTCCCTCCTTTAGGGCAGAACTGATTAACACATGGAGACATACATTTTCATTTTGCTACACTTTCCTTGGATCTAATGTCTACCCAAATTATTAAAGTGACACATGGGCCCGGCGGCATGGCCTAGTGGCTAAAGTCCTCGCCTTGAACGCCCCGAGATCCCATATGGGTGCCGGTTCTAATCCCGGCAGCTCCACTTCCCATCCAGCTCCCTGCTTGTGGCCTGGGAAAGCAGTCGAGGACAGCCCAATGCTTTGACACCGTGCACCCATGTGGGAGACCTGGAAGAGGTTCCTGGTTCCCGGCATCGGATCGGCGCACACCGGCCGTTGCGGTTCACTTGGGGAGTGATTCATCGGACGGAAGATCTTCCTGTCTGTCTCTCCTCTTCTCTGTATATCTGACTTTGTAATAAAATAAATAAATCTTAAAGAAAAAAATAAAGTGACATGTATCAAAGTGCAGGAGGCAGGGTCTACCTTGGGCAGATGCAGAGCCCATTTCTCTGGAAGGGTAGAGACCCAGGAGAATGAGAAGATCGGCGTTAGTAGTGGCCTACTCACTGAAGGAGATTTTATCAAGAACATTTCTGAACATGCTGTCATTGAGGCAGCACAAGTTACTCAAAGTCTGAGAAGTGCATAAAAGGAGAGGGGAGTATAGGATCTGGGGGTGGGCAAGCCCAGAGACCTGCCCGTGTTCACAGCACCCTGGGGCACGACTTTAGTGGCACCAGCAATGACATCTTCAGTTCAGTCTAGGTGGGGTCAATGCGGGAAAAACTGCAACCTTGTCTGGGAGGCAGCACTCTAGCAGCGGGTCAGAACATGAGGAAAGACAGACGAGGGGCACAGGGTGCGGGGGAGAAAAGGCCATGACCACTGAGGAAGCAGTGGTTCTGAAGATGGGGCCTTACAGGTTACCAGGAAAGCACCCTTTGCTGTTTCCCCTGATTACTCCATTTTTAATCTAAGTGTTTGAGTGTTAGTCTAAAAGTCAACTCTATTACTGAGAGTCTTAATGATGTTTCTAGTTAATACTAATAAACTATTAGCTGTTTAATTCTATTTATTTGACAGGGGAGTCCTTGTGTCCTTTAGTTTCACATGTTGGCCAAGTTGGATTTTCTCTTCTATCCCCTGCAAGCAATCCTGGATTGAATGCTGGGTGACTTTTAGCCACTTCCTTTCCCTCCTTCAGGACACAGTGCAGTTTTTCCAGCTGCCACTCCTGGCCCCCAGCTCTGCTCTGGGTCACCTGCCACATCAGTGCCTGTCCAGTGCCGGCAGCCACCACCAGTAATTATCAGCTGGGGCTTCATTAGCTGGGACGTGAGCCATCACTGGTGGGCTCTGGGTTGGAGGGGAGCACCGATCTCCTCTGGTGGAAAGGACCTCACCGAAGTCCCAGGCGGCTAAGGCAGAGAAACCACAGCCACCCCGGGCCGATGACATCATGGACCATCATGCCAGGGCTGAGGGAGAAACCAAGCACATCCTGGTGCTTTCAGAAACTGCCACTGCTTTGCTGCTGAAGAAGTGGGCCCAGATGGCAAGGTGGTTCTTGCTGGACTATCAAGTGTGGGGTGGTCCCTGGTGAGATGGTTCAGAAAAGGGAAAGTGATAGCAGGTGGAGCAGTTGGGGCCAGCACCATGGCTACTCAGCTAATCCTCCACCTGTGACACTGACATCCCATAGGGGCACTGGTTCATGTCTGGCTGCTCTGCTCCTCATTCAGCTCCCTGCTAATGCACCTGAGAATGCAGCAGAGGCCAGCTCAAGTGGTCCCATGTGGAAGAGCCTGAAAAAGCTTCTGGCTCCTGGCTTCAGATCAGTTCAGCTCTGGCCATAGCAGCCATTTGGGAAGTGAACCAACAGATGGAGGATCTCTCTGTCTCTTCTTCTCTCTATAAATTTGCATCTCCAATACAAATAAATCTTAATTTTTTTTTTAAAGTGGAGCAGTTCCTTTGGATTCTGTCACGACTGACTGCTAGTTGCTATCCACACAACACCAGGGCCCAAGACAAATCAGACCGATACCTTCCTGAGCTAGAGTTATTTGAAGCACAGGTATTTTTTTTTTTTAGGGAAAAAACAATCTAATTTGCATGTAAGCTAAAAACAAAAGAAACATCTTCACAACCCAAACTTCCTCAATAGGAAAATGCGAATCTTGATCACTCCCCATGCTGATTCGGGAGGGTTTGCATTTCCCCTATAACTGCACCCCCAAGGGCCTAGGAAACAATGGACTCTTGGACTTTGCCCAGGAGTGACCATGCAACACAGCATCTGCCAAAAGCCAAGTGCTGTCGGTTGTAACTCACCAAGTCAAGAACTGGTCTCAAGTCTAAACGGATGAAAAAAGCATTGTGCCAGACGCAAGGACTGACTGCTCCAGAACCGAAGTTGTAAATTTGAACAGAGGAAATAAACAAGCAAAATGCAACCCTTCATGGACACTTTTAAGAAACGATTTACTTCTTTATTTGAAAGACAGAGTTACAGAGAAAGGTGAAAGAGAGGGAGAGGGAAATTCCTGCTTGCTGAAGCACTCCTCAAATGGCCACAAGAGCCAGGGCCAGGCCACATCAAAGTCAGGAGCCTGGAGCGCCATCCAGGGCTCCCTGTGGGTAAGTCAGGAGCCTGGAGCGCCATCCAGGGCTCCCTGTGGGTAAGTCAGGAGCCTGGAACGCCATCCAGGGCTCCCTTGTGGGTTTAGCAGGAAGCTGGATAGCAAGCAGAGCAGTTACAGGGCTCACAGGAGATGCCTACATGGCAGGTGGTAGTTTAACCTGCAGTGGCCATTTGGGAGTGAACCAGCAGATGGAAGACCTTTCCCTCAGTCTCTTCCAATCTCTCTCTGTGACTTTGCCCTTTCAAATAAAAATAAATACTTAAAAACAAAGGAAAAATGCCTACTGTGCTCATTGAAAGAGAGCAGTGGACAAATTTGGTGCTTGTATCTGGAGGCCAGGTTCCAAAGTTCAAAACTTCTCAAACTCAGAATGTTATTTAACATGTTTTTATAGCTTAATCATTTGTCAAATGCACACCACACTAATGTTTTCCTTACAGAAAGGTTAATTAGAGGAGTTAATGTATCAAAAGCATTAGAAACCTGGCTGGCCTGTAGAAAGTGCTCTGTAAATATTTATTATTGTTATGGCAATTCCCTGTCTTTAAGAATGAGTCATGACAGCTAAAACCCAGATAAGTGGAGGTCAGAAACCACGCACGCTGGCATGAGAGAACGCGAAGGGTGATGTGACTCAGATGATTGCTTCAAAAGCGGCCTTCAAGATCCTACCTTTGGCAAGCTTTTCTCAGGGTGCAAGCCATGAGCCTTACTCCACACTCTGCCATGCTGCATGTGTGCCAATGTGTATAATTTAGCATCAAGTATACACTACTAGTTTCACACAACAAAGATCCTTTTGAAATACATTTTGGGAATGATACAGAAGTCGTTTTAAGGTAAAACTAGACTATGAAACTGCTTTCGCATTCACATATCCACCAGCATTCTCAGTAGGGCAGAATTCTGCAATGAGTCTTTGGCTCTAACAACTTTATAACCCTTACTTGAACTAGCACCTGGAAGCTTTCTGTTCAACCTGTAACTCCTATTCTGAGATATCTGAATCCTCAAAGGACAGTGCTCATAACTGCTTCTATATTCTTCCTTTTCCTTTTGACTGGTGCATAATACCGCAGGTTCCACTCCAGTTCTTTTCTTTCTTATTATTCAAAAATTTTTATTTGTTATTTCAAAGATTTATTTATTTTTATTGGAAAGGCAGATACATGAGAGAGACAGAGAGAATGATCTTGCATCCACTGATTCATTCTCCAAGTGGTCGCAATAGCCAGAGCTGAGCTTAACCAAAGCCAGGGGCCAGGAGCCTCTTTCAGGTCTCCCATGTGGGTTCAGGGTCCCAAGGCTTTGGGATGTCCTCCACTGCTACATTCCCAGGCTATAAGCACGGGGTTGGATGGGAAGTAGAGCAGCTGGGACACAAACCAGTGCCCACAATGGAAGCTAGTGCTTGGAGATGAAGGATTAGCCAGCAGAGACATCAAGCTGGCCCCACCAGTTAACGAAGCAAGATGTTGGAGGCAGATATGGTGTCTGCCAGATTGGATGCTGCATCTCCAGGGCCAGCCACAGTGGCCTACACAGCATGAAGTCTTTGTCTTCTTTCTTTCCTTCCTTTCTAGAAACATGGAAGTCTTTTATCTGTTGGTTCCCTTCCCCAAAACAGCTGCAACTGGCCAGAGCTGGGGCAGTCCAAAGCCAGGAGCCAGGAGTTTCTTCTGGGTCTCCCATGTGGGTGTGGGGTCCCCAGAACTTGGGCCATCCTCCTCTGCTTTCCCAGGTACATTAGCAGGGAGCTGGGTCAAAAGTGGGCACTGCATACTGTGGCTTCACCTACTACACTGTGGTGCTAGTCCCACAATGAGTGTCTGGCAAGGAGACAGAATCAGGGCACTGCCACAGCATGGAGCAGCAGTGGCATACCCTGTACTTGCAAGTCCAAATCCAGCAAGCTGCTGTACAATGGGGAATCTAGCGAGATTATAATCTGACTGTGTAGCATTTTCTATACAGTGTTTCAAAACTGGGAAAAGCTAAAAGATGGTCCAAGTGCTTGGGTCCCTGCTACCGGCCTAGAGGACCCAGATGAACCTCCTGGCTCCCCACTTGGCTTGGTCTAGCCTTGGCCTGGGTGGCCATGTGTAGAGTGAACCAGTGGTGGAAGATCCTCTTTGTGTCTGTCTTTCCATGTCTCTGTAACTGACTTTTAAAAGTTTCCTCATCACAAGATACACACCTGATGGGAGACAGCAAAGACGAATGGTTCTGAAGACGCAGTTAGGATTTCAACATTTTAAATGAGTAGACAGGGCCCAGCACGGTAGCCTGGCTGCTAAAGGCCTTGCCTTACACGCACAGGGATTCCATACGGGCACAGGTTCTAATCTCAGAGGCCCCACTTCCCATCCAGTTCCCTACTTGTGACCTGGGAAAGCAGTGGAGAGTGGCCCAACGCCTTGAGACCCTGCAACCATATGGGAGACCCGGAGGAGGATCCAGGCTCCTGGCTTCGGGTCAGCGCAGCTCCAGCCGTTGCAGTTGCTTGGGGAGTGAATCAGTGTATGGAAGATCTTTCCCCTCTGTTTCTCCTCCTCTTTGTATATCTGACTTTCCAATAAAAAATAAACCCTTAAAAGACGAGCAGAAAAATCCAGGTTAAACAAACAGGGCACACACAGAGGTCAAAAGGTCTTGGGGTGATTGAACAAGTTACCTTGGGCTGAAGGTAGGGTGTGTGAACCAGGAAAGCAGCGAGAGACGGATGGGATGTAGCCCTATTGCTACAGTGGGTGTCTGTAACCTAGGAGACCACGACCCACTTTAGGGAAACTGGGGGGGCAGACCTGTGGCACAACAGGAAGGTCACCGGGCCAGTGTGCCTGCAGGCTGGGACACCAGGAGTGCCCAAGAGTCAGGTGACGGAATGGGGGTCAGCGGACTGCGGGCTCCGGGCGCGGGATGCTGGGTTCCGGGCTCCGGGCGGGGGATGCTGGGCTTCGGGCTCCAGGCTCGGGATGCTGGGCTCGGGGATCAGGGTGCTGGGCTTGGGGCTCCGGGCGCAGGGCAGCCCATCGATGAGGACGCGCCTACGCGGCGCCGTCCCGCCCTCCCCTCACCGTCAGCCCCGGCCGCCCCACCAGGGACTCCCGTCGCCTGGGCCGGGCGCCCCCGCGGCTCCTGACCAATCGGCAGGCGCGGCCGCCGGGCCTCGAGCCGCCATTGGCGGGCGGCGCCGTGGTGCGAGGTGGTGCGGTGGGGCCGCCGGCCGAGGGCGAGCTGGAGGCGGTTGTTAGGGCGACCGTTCGTGACGTGCGCCGTGCCGCCGGCGGCGCCCGCCGATTGGCCGCGCGATCGGACGATCCTCTCCGATTGGCCGCGGCCCGTGCGCGGCGGGCGTGCGTCACCGAGGGCTGCTTCCGCCCCGCGCCTTGGTGGATTGAGACGGGCGGAGCGCGGCGCCCGGCTACAAGGCCCTCGGTGAGATCGTGAGGTGAGACTCGGGGCGGCCTCGGGGGCTCTTGAGCTGCGACCCCGGGCGGGGGACCGGAGGGAGGCGGGCTGGGGGTGCGGGGAGCCGCGCCCACGGAGACACCCACGGGACCTCCAGTGCCCAGGCGCCCCCCGGCCTCGGGTTTCCGTCGCGGGGGCAGCTTCCTCCGCCCTGGGCTTCCCGCTTTCCTGCCCCGCGGAGTCAGCCCCGGACCCTCACCGGAACTGTGGCCGCCGTGCTCGGTCGGTGACTGGAGCTCCACTTTCTTAGTTTGTTTGCTTTTAAATCTAAAAGTAGCAGTTTGATGCGGCTCCACCTATCGTCGCCTTTGTCAGAGAACTCGGGGTTCGGAGATGGCTGCGAAGTGCAAGTGGGGAGCTTATGACAGAACCGGGGGCAGTAAATTTGGGGTGAAGGGTGACGTGGTTCCTACCTTGGAGGAGAGTTGGTTTGGGATACCTGGCAGGTGGACCCCGCGGTTCTTCTGAGCAACTTGTGCAATGTTTGCTACAGACTTCAGTCTCACCCAGCAGGGCTAGCTGCCTGTCGGCCCTCGCTGCTGGAAGTTTTACTGCAGCATGGTATAAAAAACGTTTGGGATTTGCATGAGGCCTCCTCAGCCTGCTGCTCAAGGTGGAAGATTCTGTGGCATGAATAATCACAGACAAATGAGCTTGTAATTATGATTACTTGGACACACCTTTGCTGAGGTGACTTTGTATTTTCAAATAGGTGTGGTTCTCTGTGTCTGGGGTGGCTCATAGAGTTGTGTGTAAATTTTCCCCAAATGTTGCAAAGAAGACTTTATTCCTAGGGGGAAAAAATATGGCAGGATTGACAATGCCACTGTGACAGCTTTCTGAGGGCGACATGTCATTTGATGTTATTTATGTGAAGCCTGGGTTCCTTTTTGGCAGCAGTTTAGACTTTAATTGAATTAGCTTTTTAATAAGTGATGAATACTGACTGAGAAGGTTGACACGCTTTGTTACTTTTTTTGTGTGGTGTTGGGAGAGGTAGGAAGCATTTTGCCGTGAATGGTCAGAGAAACGGAGATCTTCCACCCCAGATACCTGCAGTAGCTGGGCTGGGGCCAAGAGGAAGCCAGGACTCAGCTGGGGTCTCCCTGCTGGGTTGTGATTCCCATGGTGCACTTCACAGGAAGCTCAGAGGAACTCAGCATCTGCAGCATCCCAAGCAGGAGGATGTTTCTTCTCCCCATGTTCCATTACAATATCCCTTGAATGCTGGGCTTCCTGCCATTAACTTGAGGACATGCACTGCTTCCTTTTCTAGATGCTGTTATAAAAAGGTGATCTTCCCTGCTTCTTGTCCCTTCGCATCCCACCCAGAGACCTGCAGGGGTCTGCAGTCTCCCTAGTCCAGGGAAAAGACATTTAAAAGTAAAAGATCATCTTTGGGTCTGTCTCAGATAGTCAATAGATGCATGTTACTATAGTTTAAGAATTTCAAGTAATGAAGCAGGAATTTGCCAATACTATATATGAGTGTGAAGTGTTGAAGGGAAAAATGATGACTAAGATTCAAGATGGAAGACTGGAAAGCACGAATAAGCACAGGCCGGTTGTGTGATGTTCATACCTCAGTGACCCACAATCCGCTTGATACTATGACTTGTAGTAAGAGATACTTGTTGCAGGAGGCCAGGGCACATACAGTGCAGTGGTTTCGTGAAATGTTTTCCAGGAACACTACCTACGTAGACTGCATATTTTATCAGACATTTTTATTTCATTCAAAAAGTTTGTTGCTACCTACGAAATTGCTTTCATGATTGAATCAAATGAAGGGTTGTGATCTATGATTTGAAAAGGTCTGGTGTGAAGATTTAATTCATTTATTGAAAAGGTGGAGTTACTGAGGAAGATCTTCCATTCCCTGATTCCTTCCCCAAGCTCTGGGGCCACCCTCCCCTTCCACCCTAGAAAGAGCGGCAGCAGTGAACTGGCTTGAAGTGGGTGAGCTCAAGAAATGCCGACCTTGCTGTGGCCCAACCATCCCCTTTTTCATAGTTTGTTGTCTTGTTACTTCCTGTCTTCAGTAGATGAATCAGTTTCTTAGTTATTACAGAATGTGAGATTTTGTTGGAATTCTTGCTATAATGGCAGGTTTTTTAACTCTTTTAGTTTGTTTTTATGTATAATTAGTGTGCTTTATTGTACACATTTCCATGTAAGAACTAAGACTTCCAAGTTCATTTGTGGAAGCCATTGGCTGTTTAAGGCTTTTCAAACCTCAATATCAGGTTATACTTGGCCAGCAAATACGGGGAGATTTCAGTGTGGTACTGCTTAGATCAGAATGTTCTGGAATAGGAGGAGCTTGAAAAGATTCAGGAAAGTATGTAGATGATGAAGAAACAATGTTTTGCATCAGAGTAAGCTTATCTTTAATTCTGTTTCTGCAGGAACCCTTGAAGGGTTAGAGTTCTGTTTTGGAAGGCTCTTGAGCCAGTGATCTAGTCCCCCCAGTCTGATCTGCGTTTCACACCTGATGCTTTCCTGCTGCTCTTCAGCTGCAAAGCTAAGAAGAAAAGAATTACCAGAGGACGATTATTGTCCTTTAAAAAAAAAAAAAGAATTTAAATCAACAAAAGAAATTTAAAAAAAAAAAGAATTTAAACATTTATTTAAAAGTCCTGTTTGCCTGGTATGGTAGCCTAGTGGCTGAAGTCCTCACCTTGCATGCACAGGGATCCCATATGGGCACTGGTTCTAATCCCGGCGATCCTGCTTCCCATCCAGCTCCCTGCTTGTGTCATTTTGAAAGCAGTGGAGGACAGTCCAAAGCGTTGGGACCCTGAACCCATGTGGGAGACCCCGAAGAAGACCCTGGCTCCTGGCTTCGGATTGGCTAAGCTCTGGCTGTTGTGGCCACGTGAGGAGTGAATCAGCAGATGGAATATTTTCCTCTCTGTGTATCTGACTTTCCAATAAAAATAAAATGAACCTTTTTAAAAAAAAGAGTTCTGGGACAGATGGGGTCCAAGTTCTAAAACTTGGAGGAAATAAAGAGCCACTCTGTTGAAAAAAAAAAAAAAAAAGAGTTCAACAGAGAAGGGGAAGATGGATCTCCCACCCGCTGGCTTATTCCCCAAACTGCTGTACTGGTTGAGGTTGGGCTAACAGAGCTTCATGCAGGGGCTGAGGGGTCAGGCCATCTTGCCCTGCTCTCAGGCACCTCAGCAGCAGCTGGATGGTAGTGGAACAGTGGGGCCTGTGGGAGCGGTGCTGCACCCCTGGGAGCCTCAGTGCTGGCCTGTTACCCTCTCTAAGAGAAGACCGTCTGGAGACAGCAGCACCAAGGGTTATTGAATGTCATTTTCTGGTGACATAGACATAAGATAGTGTAATATTTTCTGCCTGTGAGGAGCATACAGACTAACAGAGTTTATTCGACAAGTAGATTCTTTGATATTTACCTTTCCTGGAACCAGAATGTGGCTGGCATGACGAGGTCCTTGTGTATTTCATATCCCTGAAAAAAGAAGTGTGATCAACTGCTTCTCATTTTTTTGTTCCTTATTGTTTGCCTTTTTAGCTCAGATAATAACAGGGGTTGCATTTGTTTACTTGATATTAAATGTCTGATTTTTAAAAATTGATTGCCTTTAAATTGGCTGCCAGGAAGTAATCAAGGGTTTTAAGTGTTTTAGTAAAGAGTAGTGGTCTTCTTAATTTCATAATTATTTTCTGGTATCGGAAGGGACACTATCAGATAGTCGTGTGTGCAGAACACTTATACACACACAGCAGGATATACAGTGTACTTGTCTCTAGTGTATGTCCATGAAACATTGTGAGCCCTATGTACTAAGTATTCATATTTGGTGTTCCTTGCAGGATCCTAGGATTCTGGAACCACAATGCTTTCAAGACTGTTTCGCATGCATGGCCTCCTGGTGGCTTCCCATCCCTGGGAAGTTATAGTGGGGACCGTGACACTGACCATCTGTATGATGTCTATGAACATGTTCACTGGTAATGATAAGATCTGTGGTTGGAATTATGAGTGTCCAAAGTTTGAAGAGGTAAGTGAAACTAACTTGATATTAATTAAATTCCATTGGTTTTCAGTTTCTAAAGACTCTCCTTAAAAAAAGTATCTTCTTTTAGAGACATATATGTTTTTAATATTTTTATTAGAAAGGCAGATTTGGGCTCGGCAGCGTGGCCTAGTGGCTAAGGTCCTCGCCTTGATCCCATATGGCTGCTGGTTCTAATCCCGGTAGCTCCACTTCCTCTCTATCTCTCCTCCTCTCAGTATATCTGACTTTGTAATAAAAATAAAATAAATCTTTAAAAAAAAAAAAAAAAAAAAGAAAGGCAGATTTACAGAGAGGAGAGACAGAAAGATCTTCCATCTGCTGGTTCACTTCCCAAGTGGCCGCAAAGGCTGGAGCTGAGCCAATCCGAAGCCAGGAAGCAGGAGCCTCTTCCGGTCTCCCACGTGGGGCAGAGTCCCAAAGCTTTGGGCCGTCGTTGACTGCTTTCCCAGGCCACAAGCAGGGAGCTGTAAGGGAGGTAGAGCAGCGGGACAAGAACCTGTGCCCTTATGGGATCCTGGTGCATGCAAGAGGAGGACTTTAGCCACTAGCTTACCATGCCAGGCCCAGAGACATATAATTTTAAAAATAGATGATTAATCTGTTTTCCATCTGCTGATGCAGTCCCCGGATGGCTGCAGTGGCCAGGAAGCCAAGAGCTGGATCGGAAGCGAAGCGTCCGGGACTTGAACCAGTGCTCCTGAGGGATGCTGGTCCCACAGGCAACAGCTGCTTTTGCTGCGCCATAGCCCTGAGACAGAACATTTTTTTAAAATCATGGGAAATTTTTTGTTTTGGTATTCTTGAACTTGTATCCAGTTTCCATTTATTTATTTTAAAGTGTTTTTTTTAAGATTTATTTATTTTGATTGGAAAGGCAGATTGAGAGAGAGAAGGAAAGACAAAGATCTTCCATCTGCTGGATTCACTCCCCCAAAGGCTGCATTGGAGGAGCTGAGCCTATATGAAACCAGGAGCTTCTTTTGGTCTCCCAGAGTCCCAAGGACTTGGGCCATGCTCCACTGCTTTCCCAGGCCACAGGAAGGGAGCTGGATGGGAAGTGGAGCAGCTGGGACATGAACTGGTGCCCGTGTGGAATGCTGCACTTGGAGATGGAGGATTATGCAGTTGAGCCGTTGCGCTTGCCCTCCAAGTTTTCGTTTATTTACATGGTCTATAGATATGTTGGAAATACTATGGTCTTTTTTTTTTATTCATGTGAGTGTAATTGCCTTTATTTGAGAAACATCTTTTATGTGACTATTGGTTAATAATGAGTGTACTATATTGACCCAGTGGGTTGTGTAAAAGTTGGATTTAATTTTTGACTTCTGAGTGATATGTCTGATTTTATTGTGCCTCTAATAATACTCTTATCTGAAAGCTGGTACTTACAGAAGTTACTGTTTTTGATAGCTTATTGTAAGTTGTTTCTTTTCTCTTCCAATAGGATGTACTGAGCAGTGATATCATAATTCTGACCATAACACGATGCATAGCAATCCTGTACATTTACTTCCAGTTCCAGAATTTACGTCAGCTTGGATCAAAGTATATTTTGGGTAATGTTCTGATATATTTGATTTATTTGCGTACCATCAAATTTTTAATTTACTATGAAAATGAAGTAGTTCAAGTCATGTGTTTGGAAATATGTGTGTTGCTGAAAGTATCTTGCCTGCATCCGTGGTTTCCTTTCTTATTATTGCGCATCACACATCCTGAAATTTCAGACCTTGATGGAGCTAAAAAGAAATAGTACTATCATGAATGTTGCTTGGAACTGTGACGTTTTTCATGATGGAATTGTGTCATTTCAGGCATTGCTGGCCTCTTCACAATTTTCTCAAGTTTTGTATTCAGCACAGTTGTCATTCACTTTTTAGATAAAGAACTGACAGGCTTGAAGTGAGTATTAAAGCATAAAATACTTCTTGAGAATGTATTTTTTTTTTAAGAACTGTTCTCTCCTCGAAAGGCAGAGTCGCAGAATTTGGGGGATTTCTTTCACACGCCATTGGCTACCTATAGAAACAATAGCTTGGAATGTTGTCTTCATATTTAAAGATTTCTTAGGTCATACTGAGTATCCACTATGTGATAAGTTCTTTGTGTCTGATAATAGTTTATCTTCCCATGTCCTTGATGTTAAAATGAGCTGTGACTGAGGCTGGGTTGTGTCTGTGAACATCCGTAGTGTGTGATGCTCTGATGCAGTGGGCTGCTCTGTGGGGAGTTCTCCTTGGTAACAGCGCTGTGATAGATGTGTTCCTCAGGTTGCATTCTGAAGGAGTAAGACAGTTCTGTTTAGCACTGGTTAGAACAGTTACTGCCTGCTGACTCTTCAGAAAGTTTATCTAATGAGAAAAATTTGCTATGACACCTCCCCCCCCATAAATTCAAGGATACTTTTAAAAAGGAAGATTAGCAAATTACTGAAGTTTGTCAGGGTAGATAGGTTTACATTTCACACTCAGAATATTATGCTGAGGTTTTGTCAGGCCTAGATTGAGGACATTGGAGAAGGGTGGTCTGCAGGAAAGGTGCATGTGACAGGAGCTAGGAGGAGGAGTGCTGTGTGGGAGGGTCTGCCGAGCATCCCTGGCTATTCTGTTTTCTTTTCTAGTGAAGCTTTGCCCTTTTTCCTGCTTCTGATTGACCTCTCCAGAGCGAGTGCATTAGCCAAGTTTGCCCTTAGTTCCAACTCCCAGGTGAGTGTTCTGTAAGGCTGAGACAGACATGTGAGGAAGATTCTTGGCTTTAGATTTGTTTACATTCCGAGGAAAGGTTAATAGGGTATTTCTTCAGGAATTGTCCAGAATTTGACACTTAATATTTTAGTCATAAGACTTGTGTCCTAAGAATGGGCCCATTTACCACTAATAGCTTACACATATATACCACTAATAGTTACACATTCTAGTACCTAAGGAATTGTAATTGTCCTCATTTTCCTGGATGAAGGTTTTGGTTTTAGAAATTAGAAGGTGACTTTGGGATAAATACCTACTAAATAAAGCACAGCCTTACAGTTAGAGACAAAGAGAGCTCCCTCTACTAGTTCACTTTCCAAATTGCCACAATGACTGGGACTAGTCCTGGCTGAAGCCAGGAGCTAGAACTTCTTTGTTCTTTGTCTTCTGTTGCTTTCCCAGGCACGTTAGGGAGCTGGACTGGACGTGGAACAGCTGGAACTCTAACCACTGCCCTTATGGGATGCCAGTGCTGTAGGCAGTGCTAGCCCCTCCCTCATTCATCCATTTTTAAAGATATTTTCTAAATTTATTTAAAAGTCAAAGTGAGAGAGAGATGAGTTGATCAATCTTCTATCTGTTGATTTCAGTCCTCTTAACCCTGGTGCTGGACCAGGTTGAAGCTGGGACACAGGAACTCCATCCAGGTCTCCTGTGGATGGCACGGATTCACCTGCTGTCTCCCCAGTGCGTCAGTAGGGAGCTGGAACTGAAACCAGCACCCTGATATTGGGGTGTAGGCGTCCTCAGTGGCTAAAGCCTTTATTAACAAGGACATTTTTCCCCAGCTTACATTTTTATACATTTAAAGATCTAACTTTCTAAACTATCAGTGTCATAATTGTAAAAGAGCATATAGGATTATGTATTTGATGAATATTTGTGCTCATCTGAGCATGTTGAAAAGGAAGTGGTTTCCATGTTATAATGTAACATGATATCATACAGATTCTGCAGTGTGGCTCCCATCAGTGTCAATCAAAATATAAACTCTTGTCGGTATTAATTACGTAAGAGTTAAATGTAGGGATTAATTCACCACCTCAAAAGAGGAAAGCGGGGCAGATTGTTGTATAAGGAGATCCAACAGAACATGGGGAACGAGTATTAGGGAAGAGCTCTGTGTGTGAATTTCAGGAAACTGTGCGGGGTGGACACTCCCGTGAGAGGACCACCTGGGGTGCCTGCAGCTCACATCTGCTGAGTCCACCCACAAGGGAGAGCTGGGACCAAGCTCCCAGCACTTACTGGTCTGGGTGTTTGGGAGATGAACCAGTGGTTGTAACAGCTGTCTGTATGTCCTCTTTCAAATATATAAATTATTTGAAAATTGTCACAAAATAAACTTGCCTCTTAATTCTGTTTTGCATAAACTTTTTGAAGTATCATAAATGTTTTTTTTTTTTTAAAGATTTATTTTTATTAGAAAGTCAGATATACAGAGAGGAGGAGAGACAGAGAGGAAGATGATTCACTCCCCAAGTGAGCCGCAATGGGCCGGTGCACGCCGATCCGATGCCGGGAACCAGGAACCTCTTCCAGGTCTCCCATGTGGGTGCAGGGTCCCAATGCATTGGGCCGTCCTCAACTGCTTTCCCAGGCCAGAAGCAGGGAGCTGGATGGGAAGTGGAGCTGCCGGGATTCGAACCGGCACCCATATGGAATCCCGGGGCGTTTAAGGCGAGGACTTTAGCCGTTAGGCCACGCCGCTGGGCCCCATAAATGTTTTTCAAATTTTTTTTGACAGCTTCAGGGATTTGTTGTTAGATTTATTATATTCATTTGAAAGGCAGAGTTAGGGAGAGAGATATTATATTACTTGTATACTTTGTATTTTGAACACCTGTTAGTTTTAGCATATTGTGTATTTTATTCCTGGAATAAGTTAGATTTTACTATAACTATAGGAAGCTCTCAACTTTTTTGAAAGTTGTTTTGTACCATACCTGTGCTAATACGTTGGTCTGTGTTTTAGGATGAAGTCAGGGAAAATATTGCACGTGGAATGGCACTTTTAGGGCCCACGTTCACCCTGGATGCTCTTGTTGAATGTCTTGTGATTGGAGTTGGAACCATGTCAGGTGTGTAAGCAATTATCAGTGCATATAAAACTACGTAATTACAGAAGGGGTAGATGTTGGTCTGCATTGTTTATTCAGATATTCTTCAAAGTTTTTAATTGTATTATTGTGTGGACCCATTTGAGCTGATGTCTATTTTCTTTGGTGAAAGCTTAGCCGATTACTGATTTTCCACTCTGACCATTTTTTCTCCATCTTACGTTGTTTTGTCATTTGGTTTTATTTGTGTTCCTTTTTTTTTTTTTTTTGAAAATTTTTTAAAAGATTTATTTATTTATTTATTTATATTGTAAAGTCAGATATATACAGAGATGAGGACAGCAGAGAGAAATATCTTCCATCCAATGATTCACTACTCCCAAGGGACCACAACGACTGGTACTGCGCTAATCCGAAGCCAGGAGCCAGGAGCTTCCTCTGGGTCTCCCATGTGGGTGTAGGGTCCCAA
Organism: Ochotona princeps; assembly: GCF_030435755.1. Taxonomy (NCBI): domain Eukaryota; kingdom Metazoa; phylum Chordata; class Mammalia; order Lagomorpha; family Ochotonidae; genus Ochotona; species Ochotona princeps. Next base: position 331,104 of record NC_080859.1, read on the forward strand.
GGCTTTGGACCATCCTCCACTGATTTCCCAGGCCACAAGCAGGGAGCTGGATGGGAAGCAGGGCTGCTGGGTTTAGAACTGGTGCCCATATGGGATCCCAAGCATGCAAGGCGAGGACTTTTTGCGCCGGGCCCAGTAAATAAATCTTTAAGTTATAAAAAAAAGGAACTGTGAAAAGAGGATTGCAAATGTATCTGATCATCAGTATGTGTTAGGTATCACCACTGTGCCTGTCATTGGGTTTTTGGAGACGGGCAAAGCAAACTCTCTGGCCCTGCAAGTCCCGCTGTGAGTCCCACTGTGGCTCCTGCTGTCCTCAGGGTAGTGTCACTTTAGGAGATGGCAGAGGTTTACTGTCCTTGTCTACCTACAAGAGTGCAGCAGCCAAGATCCCATACTTCGTGATTTACACTTTTTTTTTAAACCAGGAGTGCGCCAGCTTGAAATCATGTGCTGCTTTGGCTGCATGTCCGTTCTCGCCAACTACTTTGTGTTCATGACTTTCTTCCCTGCTTGCGTGTCCTTGGTGTTGGAGGTAAGAATGGTTCTGTTGGGCTGTGGTGAGGAGACATGGCTCGCTTAGGAGGCTGATCTTTCCTCACAGGAGTAACACTGACTCACTTTCTAGCTTTCCCGAGAAAGCCGCGAGGGTCGTCCAATTTGGCAGCTCAGCCATTTTGCCCGAGTGTTGGAAGAAGAAGAGAATAAGCCGAACCCTGTAACGCAGAGGGTCAAGATGATCATGGTGATGACCGTTTTCTTCTCCCTTCATTATCAGTTTTGGTATTTTTTAAATATTTTGGCTTTTTCTTCCTGTTTTGTCACTCGCAGTAACAAAGGTTAATAATTCATTGCACCTTGTTCCTTTTTTTTTATTCATGAATTACATTGTATTATGTGACACAGTTTCATAGGTACTGGGACTCCCCCCCACACCCTCCCCCCTTGTTCCCTTTTTTCTTCACTTGTTCTACATGCTTAGAAGATTCTGGCCTTAGTTCTCTCTGAGAATCTGTTCCCTGGGATACTGGTAGTCGCTCAGTAGTAACGGGGTCGTGGGTCTGTGTGGACATGCCAGGTTAGGGGAGGCCAGGGAAGATGGGTTCTTTGAGTTGCTATGGATGTGAAGTTGAAGTTGCCATGATTGGCAAAGGATTAATTAGATTTCATTTCAGTCCTTAGGCTTGGTTCTTGTTCATGCTCACAGTCGCTGGATAGCTGATCCTTCTCCTCAGAACAGCACAGCAGACAGTGCCAAGGTTTCTCTGGGGTTGGATGAAAATGTGTCCAAGAGGATTGAGCCAAGTGTCTCCCTCTGGCAGTTTTATCTCTCTAAGTAAGTCCATCTGCATTGTCATTCTGCAACATTCACAGACTTGGCTGGATATTTTGTGTTGGAATAACCAGTTTGCTTTCTTTTATTCAGAATGATCAGCATGGATATTGAACAAGTTATAACTCTGAGTTTAGCACTTCTTCTGGCTGTCAAGTATATCTTCTTTGAACAAGCAGAAACAGAATCTACACTGTCATTAAAAAACCCTATCACATCACCTGTAGTGGCCCAGAAGAAAGTTCCAGACAGTTGCTGTAGGCGTGAGCCCGTGCTGGTCAGGAATCACCAGAAATCCTATGCCGTGGAGGAAGAGGCAGGAGGAAACCAAGAAAGAAAAGGTAATTTCTTGTTTTTCGCCTTCACTTCTCCCATCGTCAAGTTGGCAGAAGGTTGAGGCTATGTTAAATGTGAGGTTTAAGATTGTGAGATTCCTTGCACTCTCTTGAACAGCTGAGGTTATAAAGCCCTTGGTGGCGGAAGCGGACCCCTCACACCGAGCTGTGTTTGTGGTGGGTGGCTCCTCTCTGCCTGATACCACCCTGGTGCTGGAGACACAGGAAGTGGAGATTGAACTTCCCCGGGAGCCTCGGCCCAATGAAGAGTGTCTGCAGATCCTTGGGAATGCAGAGGTGAGGACAGGCAAACAGCGCGGCGTTTCCTTACGGAAAGGAGAGAAACCCAGTACCCACTGCGTACTGAGTTCCAGGTGCTTTGCTATGTTGTGTTCGGCTGCTGGCTTCCTCCTCACACTCAGCTGGGTGGGAGGGGAAGATCCTGAGGCTGCAAGGAACTGGAGTCATTTCCTAAAGTAGTACACACTTCTTTATGATTGTAAAGATTTTGATTTTTTTTAATAGGAAAGGCAGATTGAGAGACAGAAAGATTTTTTGTCCACTGCTTCACTCCCCAAGTGGCTATAATGGCCAGAGCTAAACTGATCAAAGCCAGGAGCTTCTCCCAGGTCTCCCTCTCGGGTTTAGGCTCCCAAGGCTTTGGGTCATCCTCCACTGCTTTCCGAGGCCCCAGGCAGAGCTGGATGGGAAATGGAATGGCTGGGACATGAACCAACACCCATATGGGATCCTGACGTGTGCAAGGCGAGGGCTTTAGCCACTAGGCTACTGCACCAGGCTCTAAGAGGCCGATTTATATAGAGAAAAAATCTTCCATCTGATGGTTCGGTCCACCAATTGCCACAATGGGTGGGGCTGAACCAATGTGAAGCCAAGACCCAAGAACTTGTTTCAGGTCTTCCATGGCGGCGCAGGGGTCCACGGACTTGGGCTTCCCTCTGCTGCTGTCCCAGGCCATTAGCGGGGAGCTAGATCAAGGAAAATGCTGGTTATTTATGACTGTACTGATGTTCAGTGGCACTGGGGTAGCTGTGAATCCTCTCCTCAGGATGGCCGTGTCTTGTGCTGACTCTTGGTCCGTGGTTGGCCCCGTCGTCCCCTGGGAGATGTGCATGGAGCTCCCAGCTCAGCTGCGTCCTGGCGCACCCCTGACTGTCAAAGATCTATCTGCCCAGTAAATCAGCAGACAAGAGGTCTCTTTCTGCCTCCCTTTCACATGCATTTAAAATAAAAAGAGCACATATAATGGAAACAGTAGCTCCTAAAAATATGAAAAGATGGGCCTGGCATGGTAGCCTAGTGGCTGAAGTCCTCACCTTGCACGCACAGGGAGCCTATATGGGCACTGGTTCTAATCCCGGCAGCCCTGCTTCCCATCCAGCTCCCTGCTTGTGGCCTGGGAAAGCAGCGGAGAACGGCCCAAAACCTTGGGACCCTGCACCTGCATGGGAGACCCGGAAGAAGCTCCTGGCTCCTGGCTTCGGATTGGCTCAGCTCTGGCTGTTGCAGCCATTTTGGAAGTGAACCATTAGATGGAAGATCTTTCTATCTCCTTCTCTCCAAAAGTTTACCTCTCCAATGAAAAATAAGTCTTAAACAGTTGAGACAGAAAGAGAACTCCCCTCTGCTGTTTGACCGCCCAGATGGCTCTGATGGTTGGGCTGGCCTTAGGCTTGACGGGAGCTGGGAGAGCAAATGCAGGTCCACCATGTGGGTGACAGAGCCCCAACCGTGACGCATGCACCAGGTCTGCGCCAGCAGGAACCTGGGACAGGAGCCAGTCATCGAGCCCAGCACTCCCTCCCTGCTCTATCTGACTTGCAGGTTCTGTTCTTGTACTGTGAAAACTGCAGTTCATACTGTTACTTCATGTAACATTGCTTGCATTAAAAAACTAGCTCTAGAAAAAAGTTACACTTTCGGATTATTTGTGCTAAGTGGCTTGTGTACAGGGGAGGCTGAGTGCCATAGTCCTTGGCTGTCGCTGTCCTAACTCCCCTCCTTGGCTCTCCCCACTTCTTTAGAAAGGTGCAAAGTTCCTTAGTGATGCTGAGGTCATCCAGTTAGTCAACGCGAAGCACATCCCGGCCTACAAGCTGGAGACTCTGATGGAGACGCATGAACGAGGCGTATCCATCCGCCGGCAGTTACTCTCCAAAAAGCTTCCAGAGCCTTCTTCCCTCCAGCACCTACCCTACCGGGACTATAATTACTCCTTGGTACGTCATGGTTTTTTAAGTCTTTTAAAGAGTTATTAATAGTTTTTCTATATGTAGTTTCATTTTATGAAACATTTTCTTTTAAAATTTTACTGTAATTTTCTATTCTGCTTCAGATGTAGGCAGTAGAGATCTAACACGTTTTGGTGTTACAGTAATTCAAAGATTCTAGTTTTTTAAGTGCTTTTAGAGAATAAAGTTCTGTTGCTACATCTGAAGGGCTAGTGAGGACTCTGAACTTGAGTGTCTCAACACTCCCCCTTGGTTCTCCCTCTCCCCGTAGGTGATGGGCGCTTGCTGTGAGAACGTGATTGGCTATATGCCCATTCCTGTTGGAGTGGTGGGGCCTCTCTGCTTGGATGGCAAAGAATTTCAGGTTCCAATGGCAACGACAGAAGGATGTCTTGTGGCCAGCACTAACAGAGGCTGCAGGGCAATCTGTGTAAGTTGGAATGTATATACCGTAGACAAGTTGACAAGCAGGGATGTGGCACAAAGGATGCTTCTAGGCTAACTGGTCCCTCTGTAACAATGCCTCATAGCTTGGTGGAGGTGCCAGCAGTCGGGTCCTGGCAGACGGGATGACTCGAGGCCCTGTGGTGCGTCTTCCCCGTGCGTGTGACTCTGCAGAAGTGAAGGCCTGGCTCGAGACCCCTGAGGGGTTTGCAGTGATCAAGGAGGCTTTTGATAGCACCAGCAGGTCTGTGCATGTTTAAAGCACCATTACACACACACTTTAAATCCCTTCATTCAAGATGAGTACTATTTGTGCTTGGTTGGAAGTGGGGGAAGAGAAGCTTTGATTCTGACAGAGGGCGCCCCTGCCCCAACACACTCCAGATGCGGGCCGGTCAGCCTGCAGTAGGTTCCCAGGCTGAACCGGAGTGGTGTGCCTCCAAACCATAGCACATCCTGTTCCCTGCAGTCATGGTCAGTCTTCGAGCATTTGGGAATTGGAGTGTTCTTAAGTTTTCATACGTGGGCATGTTCAGAGGGTGTCAGTCGTTTGGTAACTAAACAGGACTGGAATGTCCATGGGATAGTGTTCACAAAGCTACCAACCTCCATACAGCTGTTACATAGGGTCCTGCTGCTTCTGGGCGGAAGGCAACCCACCTTTTCAGACTCTCCTTTAGCTCCCCGCTGCCAAGAAAGGCAGCTGTAGACACCCTGACTCCCACCGTCTGCAGCTTGCGGCAACCTCCCTAGGCCCAGGACACAAGGGCAAGAATGATTCAGAGTAGGATTTCCGTGTGGTAAATCTGCAAGAAAGGGTAAACTAATGAATGGGAATAGATCTCTTCTGTGTCCCAGGGGAATGGTGTCTTAGAGAATATAAGGTTTTCTAAGAAGGATGGAAGTATTACGCTTGATGGGTTTATTCTGGAAAAATTTGCAAAGAAGTGGAATTACAGAGTACACAAGAGTACATGCAGTAACATATTACTATACATGTTTGCTTTTTTAGATATATTTTTATTTGAAGGGCAGAGTTCCAGAGAGAGAAGGGTTGGGGGGTTTAACCCCCAAATGCCCGTAACAGCTAGAGCTGAATTGAGCTACTCTGAAGCCCAGAACCCAGAGTGTCTTACAGGTCTTCCACGTGGGTCCAGGAACCCAAGGATTTGAACCATCCTCTGCTGCTTTACCAGGCCATTAGCAGAGAGCTGGATTGGAAATAAAATAGCTGGGACTCAAACTGGCACCTCTGTGGTTATGGTGGCACTGCAGGTGGAACTTTGGCCCATGACACCATGGTACCTGCTGCTGCTGCTGGTTTTATGTGGACTTTCCTGTCAGGAAGGCGGCATGCAGGGGGGTGAGTGATACAGTCCAGTTGGTTACATTGTGTTAAACTGCTTGAGACACCTGTCTGCCATGTCTGAATGCTGGTCAGAGTTCTGACTACTACTTACTTCCAATGTAGCGCCCTAGTCTTGTGCTGGGCAGGCAGCAGAGTGCATGGGCCCCCACCACTCATGGAAGCCTGGATAAAGTTCTAGACTCCAGACTTTGGTCTGGCCTACCGTGGCTGATGCGGGTATTTAGGGAGTAAACCAGAAAACAGAAATTATGTCTGTTCCTCTGTCACTCTTTCAAATGTGAAGTGAAACAGTTAAAAGAAAATCGCTGATTGTGCATGTTCCCAGGTTTGCACGTCTGCAGAAACTCCATACAAGTATGGCTGGACGCAACCTTTACATCCGTTTCCAGTCCCGGACAGGGGATGCCATGGGCATGAACATGATCTCCAAGGTGAGCCTGGACAGACGCAGACCCTCAGAGACCACGTGGTCTATTTACGTGAGGGCCCAGACATGTCATTCAGGGAATGCAGGGGAGTGGAGAGCGGGAAGTTGTTAGGTAAAATTGAAAAATATCTGAAAATTAGTTGTACAGCAGTGAATGATCATGACACTAAAATAGGTTGGGACACTGAAGTGTGCATTTTACAATTAAAATGTTTCAATGCCATTACATTTTGCATTACTGAGGTTTGGACTGTCCCTGGAAGGGCTGTTTTACTATGTACTGTAAATCCTAGCATCTTTCCGACTTGCCTGTTTCTCTCCATAGGCTTTTAGACACCTGACTTCAATAACCAGAACTGGCTATTTATTATATGTTGATTGTAGGTTGAATGACTATTTTGCACTCTCATTGAGCTTACTTAGATGATTGTATTCTAATCCATAGTAACAAATACTTCATGCATTATAATATGCTGTTGATTATTGTCAACAGGGCACAGAGAAAGCGCTTTCAAAGCTTCAGGAATATTTCCCAGAGATGCAGATTCTGGCCGTCAGCGGTAACTACTGCACTGACAAGAAGCCTGCTGCCGTAAACTGGATAGAAGGAAGAGGAAAGACTGTGGTCTGTGAGGCAGTCATTCCTGCCAAGGTTGTCAGAGAAGTGAGTGACAACCTTGGATTTAGAAGTTGGAACCAGGAGTATTAACACTTTAAATGCAATTGGGCACACTGAATTGTATTTTCCATTAGTGATGATGTTTGTCTGTGTGTGGCATCCGTGTCAGGTGGCACTTGAAGGGACCTACCTCCCCTGCCTTCAATAGGCCTGAGGGAGATGTGAACTGCTCCTCTGTCCTGCAGGTGTTGAAGACCACCACCGAGGCCATGGTCGATGTCAACATCAACAAGAACCTGGTGGGCTCGGCCATGGCTGGGAGCATCGGGGGCTACAATGCCCACGCAGCCAACGTTGTCACTGCTATCTACATTGCTTGTGGGCAGGTGCGTGCTTGCGTCCACTCTGCCTCTCCCACACGGTCCTGGGCAAAGGTGACTAGTGTGTGTGCTTCCTTTCAGGATGCGGCACAGAATGTTGGTAGTTCAAACTGTATCACTCTCATGGAAGCCACTGGCCCAGCCAACGAGGACCTGTACATAAGCTGCACCATGCCGTCCATAGAAATAGGAACTGTGGGGGGCGGAACCAACCTCCTGCCTCAGCAGGCCTGTCTGCAGGTATGGCAGCCTTGTAGCTGACTGCTGCTCTTTTCCTGCTGCACACTTCACTTTGCTTGTCTCTTTTTATACCTGTTTCTCGTTTTCATTTTTCCCCACTGGCTTAACTTGGTTTGTCTGGTCAGGCATGTTCAGGCACACACCTAGCAACAAGGAAGGTTCATTTTGCTTGGAGCTACACTTGACGGTCATGAGCTGTAGCTGCAGTGTTAGTCCTGCTGCCACATACTGCCCATTGTAGTCTTACTCTCTTATGCGGTCTTGACTCAGTGAGCCTCGTGGTGTCTTTCTCTGCCTGTAGATGCTGGGTGTTCAGGGAGCCTGCAAGGACAGCCCTGGGGAGAACGCGCGGCAGCTCGCCCGGATTGTGTGTGGGACCGTAATGGCAGGGGAGCTGTCACTGATGGCAGCACTGGCAGCTGGGCATCTTGTCAGAAGTCACATGATTCACAACAGGTGAGACTTAGCATGTAGAATGCGGTCCTTGTATGGACTCCTCCGGGATGGTGGTCTAAGAACATTGTCGCTTTGTCTTTTCTGGTCACAGGTCAAAGATAAACTTACGAGACCTCCAGGGCCCTTGCACTGAGAAGGCAGCCTGAGCCGCCCAGCAGCTGGGACCGAGACTCCATGGGCACTGGGCTCCAAGGACTCACATAAAGTCTGTGAATTAAAAGTCTTGATGCAGTGTGTTGTTGAAGATGAGCGGCTGCTTGGTGTTGGGCTCTCGCAGAGGTTGGGGTCTTTCCCGCACAGAGCCCTCAGACGTGGAGCAGCGTGGGTGCCTTCCACGCTGGGTGCTTGGGAAGACATCTCCTTGGCTGTGGGGCCTGAGGCGTCACCGCAGCCTCTGCAAGAGAAGCCGGAGAAAGTGTTTCCTTGTCAGGAGCTGATGGTGATCGCCGTGAAGCTGCCCTCCTGCACCTCCATGGGCTGAAAATGGATTTTTAAATTATACTATAGATGACAAAACCCATGATTTTATAATTTATTAAGTCTTGAGTGGTAGAACTTTTAAAATGTAAAGAGCTACTACTACTATTTTTTTTTTTTTTTGTAAACTAATACCTCATTTGGTGCTGGTTGAATTTGATTTTGGGAGGAACTAACATGATGTTCTGAGAGGACGGCATCTGTGAGGGAAGGATTACCTCTTAGCTCCACCTTGAGCACTGGGCTGAGCAGTGCTGGGAGAGCCCACGCTAGCCCAGACCACCACTGGGAGGGTCTTGTGCGAGAGCTCTTGTCTTGCTTGGGCCTCACTTAGCAAGTCTGTGACACCTCATAACTCAGCACAGAAAGTTTTCTCAGAGAAAAATAGCATTTCTCTAAGCCAACTTTATTTAGCTGAAAGCATAGGTAGTTTTTTGTAAAAAAAAATAAATAAATAAAAACTGTATCTGTAAATGTTGTAATAAAGCTTCTGAAAGCTGGGAGTTTATTGAAAATGTTTAATAAAGAAAAATCAACTTGTACACTGAGAAAACGTTCTAGCTTGAGCCAGAAGATTTGCCTTGCTTTTGTGTTGTCCAGAATGCCAGAAGACAGGGAGGGTCAGCTGACAGACCCACTAGGCCTTGGTGACTGATGCCCATACTGGCCGCAGGAAAGCTCTTAGCTCCTGGTGGGATTGGAAGAGTCGCTAAATCTTAAAAAAAAAATTGTAAAAATAAAGAAGTGCTTTATTCATTCCTTGGAAGACAGCTGCAGAGTGCTGCGCAGGGCCCGGCCAAGGCCATGTCTGCAGAGCTGTGGACACGTTGCTGGCCAGCAGCAGGACTGGACCAGCTGCAGCTGCCACTCCCCAGCAGTGACCTTGCCTCGGCATGTCACAGACTGTAACTAGATTCTTTGTGCTCAATCCCTGTTTTGTATGCTTGTTACGTTGTATACATTTTGTTACAGAGTACTTTCTCCCAGCTGAGTAAATTATGAAGAGGAAGTTAACTTCTCCATCCGTTAGCCAGTGGCTTGGGGGTAGGCACCAGCCTTTGCCAGCGTTGCCTGCAGTGGGTGTGTGTGGAGGGGGGCACAGGACCACCGCATAATGGCAGGGTGGAGTTGTGTTTCCTGACACCAAGTGGGTTTGGTTATTTCAGGTTAACTATCCCCACCAGATGACTTTCAGAGACAAAGGCTGATGTGCTGCAACGACCAGGTAGAGGGAGGCCCGTAACTCCGCCTCACGTGTATGCGCAGCTGCTGAGGGAGGGGGATGAGCCATGGACAAGTAAGGATCCTTTGAGCTGTTCTTGCGTGACCCCTGTGCGCAGGACGGGCTGAGGTTATAGCCTGAAGGGAACACCACGTGGAAGGTTAAATCACAAAGGCTTCTGTAGTGGACAGGAAATTCAATTCTGCCATTTCTCAGACTGCTTCTGCTCTAGCTAGAAAAGGCATAGTTTTATTAGTGAACTTCTCCCAGTTGGTAAAGACAGCAGGCAGTCTATGTACAGGGAATCGGCAGAAGATGGCCAAGTGTGATGCCTCGCACAGAAAGCACTCCAGCTGCTGTGGGAGGTGTGGCCTGATGGGACAGTGTCAAATTCCGTTGGTTGAGGGTGGGCCAACCTCATCGCCCTAACAGCTTCACAGGTCCTGCTCTTGTTAACCCACAGTATTAGAAACATGTTCATGCACGTGTTGTGTATTCCTCAACAGCACCCGGGAGGGGGTGGTCTTGGTCCTAGCCTGGTATCTGATGAAGAGTGACAGTGAAATGCCACGTGCAGAGGGAGGATGAGCCCCCCCCCCGCCCACCTTGACCCTTGGGTCATGAACACCACTCCGTCAACCAGTAATAAAGCCCGGAGCCATGTCAGGCTCTGTGCTTTCTAACAGCTTGGAAGCGCAGAGTTCAACTGCTGGTTAATGAAACCTAACCAAGTAATCCTAGAGGTACAATAATTAGAAAAACTCTGGACTTGCTGTTCCTTACACTGCTAATTGCTGAACAACAAAGTCTGCAATCTTAAGTGTGGAAGGACAACCCCAGAGACATCTGGGACCACACCTGGTTTTTTAACACTATCCCTAAGAGCCAAATATGAACAATAAAATAACTTGGGCCCAGCAGAGTAGCCTAGTGGCTGAAGTCCTTGGCTTGCATGCACAGGGATCCCATATGGGTGCTGGTTCTAATGGGCACCGGTTCTTCCCATCCAGCTCCCTGCTTGTGGCCTGGGAAAGCAGTTGAGGTTGGCCCCAAAGCCTTGGGACCCTGCACCCACATGGGAGATCTGGAAGAATTTCCAAGTTCCTGCCTTTGGATCAGCACAGCTCTGGCCGTTGCGGTTGCTTGGGGAGTGAATCAATGCATGGAAGATCTTCCTCTGTATATCTGACTTTCCAATAAAAATAAATCTTAAAAAAGCAACAACTTAGGCCTGCCTGGCATGATGGCTAAGTGACTAGATCCTTACCTTGTAAGTGCTAGGATCCCATATGGATGCCAGTTTGTCCTAGCTTCCCCATTTCCCTTCCAGCTCTGCTTATGGTCTGGGAAGGCAGTTGAGGACAGCCCAAAGTCTTAGGATCCTGCACCGTGTGGGAGACCCAGAAGAAGCTCCTGATTTCCAGCTTGGGATCAGCTCAGCTCCAGCAGTTGCAGCCATTTGGGGAGTGAACCAGTGGATGGAAGATCTTTCTATCATCTCCATAAATCTGATCTGCCAATAAGAATAAATCTTAACAACAAAAAACCCCAGTAAGTTCCAAAAGGCCCCACTGTCCTTACCTCAACATTCCACTCTCCTGCGAAGTGGTGAATGCTGAATGGGGTCCTCTGTGTGTATCTGAACAGAGCACCAGCCATTCAGCCTGTTATAGCCTAGTGGGTGGGTTAGGGTAGGGTCTCTAACCACACGTGCAATAGAAACACTGAAGCCCCAGAGTTCCGGCCCTGCAGGGTCGGACAGGAACCTCTATCTACCTGCTCACTTCACAGTCTGCACGCAGCCTCCTCCTAGGGCTGTTCTGGACCCCCTCCTAGGACACTCAGGAAGGAGCAGCTGCCCGCCTCAGGCCATGGTCCCCTCTGCGGAGCCAGACGCCATTCCCCTCACTGCAAAGAGGCCCAGGCCAGTGGACTCCAAACCTTAACATACTGCACCCATCAGGAAAGTTGCTTGGGACCCAGACCTACTTCTTGGTGAATTACATTGACAATATGCACTACCACAACAAAAGATGAAATGACAAATTGCAGTTAAGTGCTGAAAACTTTCCCTCTACACTCTTGCAGTGAATCTCCTTGTTTCTTGCACAGGTCTCCTCAAGACCTGTTTGTCCTCTTAGGACAAGTGCCTATATGGTCCTCTGCACCTGCTGTGTGTCCACCCATGAACCAATCAGCCTGCAAGCTGAAAACAGCCACAGCAAGAAAAGGGGGTCAGGGCTGAAGGAGCCAGAAACTGGAAACTTTCACTCCAGCCCTGTAGCTGTGCCAACTGTCAGTTCATTCTTAGATGCCTGAGGCAGGGAACAATCTCCCATCTTGTTCACTGGACTGATGGGGCTGGAACACGATTTGGGGAACTGAGAACTCCATGTGGGTCTCCAACATGGGTGGCAGGGACCCAAGTACTTGAGGCATCCTCTGCTGCCCCAGGATCTGTATTGGTAGGGGGATGGGAATTGAACCCAGATACCCCAATATGAACACAACTGTCTTAACTGCTGGCTTCTGAGACTCAGTTCCCTGAAACACTGTGCCTGTCCTCTGAGGGACACATACACGGTATCAGTACCTCATAGAGTTGGAGACACAAGCTGATACACACCTCAGGCATTCAGATAGCAGCAAGCAGGCTGGCACCCACCACGGGCTCCGCGCAGCCCCTCAGCTGGCACCCACCACGGGCTCCCCGCAGCCCCTCAGCTGGCACCTACCATGGGTTCCCTGCAGCCCCTCAGCTGGCACCTACCACGGCCTCCCCGCAGCCCCTCAGCTGGCACCTACCACGGCCTCCCCACAGCCCCTCAGCTGGCACCTACCACGGCCTCCCCACAGCCCCTCAGCCTCCATCTCTCCTAGCTAGCATCTGCACATCTAGCGTGGCACAAGACCCTCTGCAGTGGAGACCTGCGGCCACACCACTGGTTTGCACCATCCCGGGGGGGGGAGTGTATTAGAATATCAAGCAGCATCTACCTGTGCTGGACTCATCTTTCACCTCCCTGCATTCTGCTTTCAAACATCCACCTGGTCCTCGGCTTCCACCCTGCCTGTGCCACAAGTGCCTTGCTGTCACCACCTACTCAATGTTTTGTGTTGCCTCAAGCAGGGCCTACCTGATGGGGGCAGCTGACAGAACTCACAAACACCGGAGTAGACGGCCAAGCCTGCACAAAAGAAAGGATGTGGCTGGGAAAGGCTGTGCATGTCGATGGAAGAACCAGCACTTCCTTTGGGTTCGGGGAGGTGCTGTTCCTCACTGGAGTAGTGTCTGCAGAACTGCGGCCAGGCAGGGAGGGAGGCAAGGAGAAACATGGATGAGGTCGGGACCCAGGGCAGGTCAGCAAGCAGGGGTTTGGTCAGCCCCCCCACCCCCCAGAGCAGGCAGGGAGGACAAGGGTGAAACCAGACCTGAGGGCAAGCAGGGGGGAAACATGGTGAAGCGGAACTGAGGGTGGGCAGGGGGAAGACAATGGGTGATGTCAGACCCCACCCCAATCCCCAGGGCCAGCAGGGAGGACATGAGTGAAACCAGGCCTGAGGGTGGGCAGGGCGATGACAGAGGTGAGGCCACACTAGTAGAAGAGGCCTTGGCTGACACCTTGAGGCCCAGTGGACCCGGTCTCTCCTGAGGATGGAACCATATTAGAACCTCCTTACCGGTGGCATGGTGGCACTGATTTAGAACCTTTTTACCACAGGCATGGCGGCAGACTTGGGGAATCCATTGCCTTCTTTGCTTGCTTCTTCATGTGACCAGTTGGAAAATCCATGCAATACCTGTTGTGGACTTGCTTACAGCTGTGTTTGACAAGCTCCCTTTCCCTACACTGGCGGACAAGAGGGCAGCTGAGGAAACAGACTGTGATAAAATCTCTGTAGGGACTCCCTTCCTCTGTGTGGGGGCTCTAAAGACCCAACACTGAAGCATGGGGTTAAGAACACAAGCGTCAGAGAGGGTCCTGCATGACAGCCTAGTGGCTGAAGTTCTCGCCTTGCATGTGTTGGGATCCCATATGGGTGCCGGTTTGTATCCCAGGTGCTCCACTTCCCTGCTTGTGGCCTGGGAAAGCAGTTGAGCAAGGCTCAAAGTCTTAGGACCCTGCACCCATATTGGCAACCCAAAGGAAGTTCCAGGCTCCTGGCTTCAGATCAGCTCAGCTCTGGCCGTTGTGGCCACTTGGGGGTGTGAACCAGCGGGTGAAAGATCCTTCTCTCTCTAAATCTGACTTTCCAATAAAAATATTTATATATAAAAAAGTGTTAGAGGAACAGCAGGCTAGACAGGAAAACCAGACCTGAGCAGGACTGGGTTCCTGGCCTGCTCCAGCCCACCCACCAGCTCCAACCTGCCTCCCAAGCATGGAGCGCAAGCACTGGCAGCATCCTCACTGTCGTTGACTAGTGTTCACAGCACCCGATGAAACATGTATACATCACTTCAAAGATCCTGAAAATCAGTTTTACTAAGCTCACAGAATTTAACCCAAGAGGATGAGGGGCCCAGGAGGCACAGCTTCTGTTAGGCTTCTCAAAGCCTACAGATGTGGGCACTTCACAGAACACACGTTCTAAGCAGGTGGCAGTACAAAGGTTCACCTGCTATACTCCTCAAAATGCAAAGAAACCCTGAGGACACCATTAGATGCCTCACTCACAGGACATACTCGATGGTCCAGCCTGAGGCCATGGCAGCCATGACCCTCCCCCACACTACCAGCAGGCAGGGAGCTGGCTGCTGTTCAGGGACACCTGATGACACGTACATGTCTGAACGTTAGAAGAGACCCACTCATGTTCTTCACAAACAGGGACTGAGCTGCAAACTCACACTTCCCAACTCATGGTGGTTCCAAGGCACAAACTTCTTCTTTAAAGATTTATTTTTATTGGAAAGTCAGATTTAGAGAGAACAGAGACAAAGATCTTCCAACTACTGGTTCACTCCCCAAATGGCCACAATGGCCAGAGCTGAGCTCATCTGAAGCCACAAGTCAGGAGCTTCTTCTGGGTTGCCAATGTGGGTGCAGGGTCCCAAGGCTTTGGGCCGTCCTCGACTGCTTTCCCAGGCCACAAGCAGGGAGCTGGAAGGGAAGTGGAGCAGCCAGAACTCAAAACGTCACCCGTATGGGATCATGGCACATGCGAGGTGAGGATTTAGCCACTAGGGTATTGCACTGGGTTTGGCACAAACTTCTTGAGTACAAGGCAGCTAATCACACTCCAATAAATCAAGGTGGTATGACAGGTCATGCACTCGATATACTCTGAGTAGGCACCTGGCCCAGTGGTTTGGATGCCTGCAGATCAGGTCTTAGTGCCCAGGTGAGGTCCACCTCCAGCAAGTTCCTGCCATCCATACAGAGGCTGGCCCAGCCCTGTTGTGGCTGTTGTAGGCATGCGTGGAGGGAACCTGAAATGGGAAGCAAATGGGAACACTTACCTCCACCAACTAAATTCAGGAATGTTTTCTTGTTTCCTGACTAGGCTGAAGGACACAGAACCAGAGTATTTCAAGCTTTCAGCTCTTCAGAGAATTACACAGGGTTAAAGAAAACCAATCAGGCAAGCACTTTTGTCCATAATATTTTAATACTTTTCCACTTTTAAATACTGGTTTTAATTGATTGTAACATGGAAGATCCCACTTAATTATTTTAAAAATTCATCAGAATGATAAAGCTATTTAGAACAGTTACACTCCACACTTTCAAAGTACTTTAACAATTATGCTTTGAGTCTGCAGATGAACAAAGAGGGATCCAGTACAGGCTGGACGGGACAAGCAACTCAGAAGCCCACGGGAGCCACACAGAGGCAGCTGGGAAGCCCAGTCCTCCTCCCTTTGCCTTCTCTGACCTCCCTCACAGACCCTGCTCAAGGGAAAGGCCCCAAATGCTGTGTGAACACTGCTCCTGCCACATCCCAGGGTCACAGGTTAAATAGTCCCTATGTGTCCAATGGGTTCCAAATGCTGAAAAGGAGAATGCTTCCTTTCTGCCAGGGAGAAAAGAATGTCTATGGGTGAGAATCCTGGCAGACCTTCGGGGTGGAGGCCTGAGGCCTTCAGAGGTCAGGGCCTCCATCATGATCCCTGCATTCCTGAATCACCTGCACACCTGAGTGGGTGGGATGAACTCCAGCGAGAACCAGCACGTTTCTTTCAAAATGTATCTTTCTATTTTTCTTTTTTACTACAAACATTTCTAATATAATCATTTAATTTACAGAATTACAAAAGAAGACCATCATATTTAACCCAAATGCAATTAAGCAGAATGAGATCCGGATGCTGCTTCGTAAATTTCCACAATTCTAAAACAAAGCATCGACTCAGGCAGGCCTTCTTTGTGTTTACGAGGTACCAGCAGTGGCATGGAAACATTCACAGGGAGCAAAGTGCTTCTGGGCTCTGTCTGCACTCTGCCCACTCCATCTCCCATCTTCCCATCCCACCCATAGCTGATTGTAAAATAAAATACACATTTGAGGTATAAACTTTTCTTTTTTAAACATGACAATATAAAATGCTGACTGGGGCGCAGTGACTGACATGACCACTTGTCTTGTTTGCCCGACTGGCATAAACCACCGCAGAGGCACTTTTCTATGTAGTCAAATTATGAATGACATTTCTCTGTAATAAGGCATATTCCATGCACATCATTTAAAGTAAATTAAAAAAAATAGAAAAGATTAGAGCGTGAAATCTGCGTGCATGTAACATAAGCATTTGTTTTGTATGTTCTCTCTGTACAGAATAATAAATATCATTATATCCGATGCAAGTTATTCACTTCCAGGACTGTGCACATTAAGTGATCAGACTAATCCCATCATTAAATCACCACCTTGCATGTATCAGGAAGACTCCATTACACACATGGAATATGTACAGGACGCAGTCTAGGAGACTTCTGTGCTGCTACAGACCATGAGCTGGGCAGGGTATGTGAGCAGGCTCATGTGGGACATAGCACAGACCCAACGTCCACGGCGACTGTCCCTTGCCACCACTGCAGGTGCCCAGGCCTTCACACTCCATAGCTGCAGCGGAAGGAATCCTCTCACGTGGACCCTTGGGCATTCCCACCTCCCTGTGCGGCCAGAGGCCGCCCACGTGCCCTGCCATGCTGCCGGTAGCCCTGTGACACAGCACAACCTTGCAGCTGTTCTTAGCACAAGAGAAACAAATCCACCTGTCACCTAAACCCAGGCACAGTGCACCACAGTCACACTCAGTCCTGTATGCTCAACAAGCAACACTATGTATTCTTAAGTCAGGAAATGAGCTCCTTCAACCCAGCCACTGATTACAGGTCAGTCCACACCCACAGTGTGGTACAGTTTCTGTCTGGAGGCAGGAAGAACCGAACTGTGTTTGTGACAAACGGGAAACAAAGGCCTGCGGCACATTGTACACAACTAAAAATACAGCAGAAACATCAATGGGGGAATACAGGTTTGAGCCTTCTCCATCAGAATCGATGTTCTTCATGGGATTAAGACTCTAAAAAAGGTGAAATTACAGGTTACTGGGAGACACATGACGACATGAATCATTCAGAAATCAGCAGCAATGGATTCGGAGTACACAAAGCAAAAGGGTCAAAAAAGAATTTGGACACAGAGCTGACCGTTGGCCTCAGCTAGAGCCTGGCCGGTGCTTTGACACGGAGCTGTCAGCATCAACTAGGGCCCAGCAGGTGCCTGGACGTGGAGCTGCTGGCCTCAGTCAGAGCCCAGCCAGTGCCTGGGGCACAGAAACACAGCCCCATGTACACTCACCTTGGTGCTTTTGTTTTGTGCACAAAAGGCGGACACAGCTGAGGAGTTTCGGCCAGACCATAGGAAAGTAAAAATTCTGAAAAAGTTTCCAAAAATAAAAGCATCCATTCCTAGTTGTGACTTGAATTTTTTTTCTTCTAGGAGCAAGCAAATAAAAATATAGCCATATACATGTAACTTCACATGTATTTATAGCTACACGCTGGGCAAGGAGATCTCCCCAGAAAGAGCCAGTGTGAGATGGGCATGTCCTCCCTGCTAGCACAAGGCCATGGACAGGCTGCAGGTCCTACGTTCCAGCTCAGAGTGTCCACTTTGTTCTTCTCCAACATGGAATATCACACAGCCCGTCTGCAGTCCCTGCAGGAGGAAGGACAGTCAGGTCAGCCCGAGGTGCCAAGGTGGCCATTCTCAGAACAGCTGCTTCCCATGCTGCAGACCACGGGATACACTAACTCCATTAAAACTGCTCTATGAATGTAAAATCATTAGCCATCCATCTTTGCGACCTACCCTATAGCAAGTAAGGGTGGGTGTAAGGCATTCCCTAAGCTGTGTGCCCCAGGGGAACAAATGGGCACCACTTCACAGACTGGCATGTCCTTCCTTACAACTAAGAATGCCAAAACTTCACCAAGGCTATGCAGACAAGTGTGCCTTGTCTAGACTATTATTTATTTTCACATTGTTCCCTTCATGTATCTGAAGTATGGGGAGATTTTAAGGGAGAGGGAGAAGCCCCGCCCACTCTCCCAACCACCCCAGGTCCCTGATGTGGGGCATGCTCCGAGGGTCTTGCTCTAGTGGTTTTGATAGTTCACCAGGTATGAGTTGCTGCCAATTTCGCCACTCCAAGCATGACGAGGTCTCTGAAGAATCCACTGATTGACATAGTCCATCTTACAGTCTCCGTTTGCCCAGTTTTTTACTGTCAACATATGGCTGAGGTGGTTGATTGACTTGTTCTGTTCTCTGTCTTTTCATGGTTAGGGTTTGGAGTCTGGCAGTTCGATTGGGGAGCTTCCCAAAGAAACTTTGTCTGAGGCGTTCCCAGACCAGATTCTTGTATGTACTAGCAAGCACAGGGCCCAGCACAGTCCATCGCCCCATTCAGCTGGTGGTTGCAATTGCTGGGTTGGTTCTGTTTTCAGTCCCGACTTCCACTGGAATCAATGGGTGTTGCAGTCCAGCCTGGTTCTGCCCAGCACACACTCAGCCCTCACATAAACCAGTGGGAGATGCAGCCTAGTCGGAGCAACTCACAATAACCCCCACCAGGCCTGCCCTCTGCCCTGGTTCCCGTGCTTGCCAGTATGCGCAGCAGACCAGTCCAGTCTGTCCCACATCCCATTCAGCTCTCATACATGTCAATGGGCATTTGAAGCCTAATTCCATCTAACCGGCTCCACTATCCAGCCCACACAGATGTTGTTGGGTGCTTTTCTGTCTAGCCACCCCTTCCCCTGACCTGGTTTTCATGCTCTCCAGTAGGAGTGGTAACCCAAGAGGGAGGAGCCCACTATTTCCCTTCTAGGCCACTTCCACTCCCGGATTATGCACTCTGTAGGTGGTTCTGAGATTCAACTGGACAGAATTAGCCAGCCCCAAAGCTAGGTTACCCTTCTCTCCTCAGGGTCTCAACTGTGCTGACTGAGTGCTGTGGCCCAGTCTAAATGGTCTGCCTCACCTTGGCATTTGCCAGTGGGTGCTGTAGCCTAGCCAGGCCCAGCCCACACTCAATTCCAACTCACGCTGGTGGTGGCTACAGCCAAGCCAAGCCCAGCCAGCCCCTAGCTCTGACTATCATGTGAACTGGCTTGTGCTGCCTGATCCGGCCTGACTCACACTCCATTGGTGCTCAGATTCGCCAGCGGGTGGTATGAACTGGCCCAGCCTGGTTCGCCCCAGACCTGAGCCAAATGTATGCCGATGAGTACCATTACCTGGCCTGGTCTGGGCTGCTCCCTATCGTGGTTCTTGTGCTCACCTGCAGAGAATGTGTCCTGACAGAGCAGTTCCCCAAGCTCCTCCATCAGAACCTCTCCCAGTGACAGATCCCATGCACACTGATGGATCCATGGGCCAGCCCTACTTAGCCTACCTCTGTCCTAGCAGAAACAGAGGCCTTTCCTGACCAGTCCTCACCCATTCCAGTTTTTACTGTTGGTTGTTACTGCTTAGCCAAAGCCTGGTCTACACCCAGACACAGCTCACACATGGCTTAGCAGGGGCAGAGACCTAGCCTAGCCCATCCTATACTCACCCTGGTTCTCACAAGCACCAGTGAGTGCTGTAGTCTGGCCCACTATGGCACATCCCAGACTCAGTCCACACTTGTGCTAAGGGATACTGCAGCCATGTCCTGACCTGACAGCAGCCCCTACTCTGGCCCTCGCACTCACCCAGTGGGAACCACAGCCATAGCTCCCAAACAGGCCTGCTCCCAGCCACAGATCTCATGCATGACAGTGGTTGCTATGACCCAGCTTGGCATAGCCCCTCCCATCTTGGCCTTTGCCTTTGGATGCTGCAGCCTGGCCTGACCAGGCTTGCCCTCAGCCAAATTGGGTGCTGTAACATAGTCCTACTCAGTCTGCTCCCATCCCTGGCTCATGCAGACTGGCCCAGCATGACCTGTGTTCCAGCCTGATTTCTGCACTTGCCAGTGAGCTAAGGTTTGCTTGGCCCTGCCTGGTCTGCCCCCTTCCAAAATCAACGCACACACTTGCCGGTGGATGGAGCTACTTTGCTCAGCTTGCCTGAGCCCCAGATCTGGACCATGTGCTTACCCACAGGGGAGTTTCCTAAGTTCCCCTACTCAGGCCACGTCCACACCTAAATCTCATGCATGCCAGCAGGTGCTAGGCCCTTGCCTGACATAGCCTGACCTTCCATCTTGGCCTTTATATGGGCTGTTGAATGTTGTGGCCTGGCCCGCCCAACACCCTATTTTAGGATGCACATGGGGGTGCGTTAGCCTGGACTTGCCCAGCCTATTTTCAACCCCAGTACCTGTGAATGTTGGCAGGTTCCATGATCACACCTAGTTCAGCCCATCACCACCCCAACTCTTAAGCTAACTTAGCAGGACTTGTATTTCCACAGGGTTGGGCCCACTTATCCTCCACAGAATTTACCCTCAGACCTGGTTCTCTTGCATGCTGATTAGTCATGGCCCTGCCTAATGTTACCTGTCGCCTGTTTCACCACTCACGTCAGGTACTGGGATCTAGCCATAGTAGACGGGCCCCTAGCACTAGCTTTCATGCAGGCTGGCATGTGGTGGTCAGTGATGTTCTGCACTAACAGCCCATCTCAGGCCTCCCATGGTACGGTAATCTTCTCTATGGATGTCCCTAGGCAGCAATTCCTCACTCCAAAGTCCCCAGAGCCCCCAAAGTGGCCGATGGAGTAGAGGCTCCCGTCCACATGCCCAGCCCCGAGTTATCCACGTCTAACCTGCTGATCTCCCTGAGGCATTGGCCCTACTGACATTCTGTGAAGCAATGGTGATTTTGTCATCCTTCCAGCAAACCTCAGCATTACTTCCCTGTTTGTTTGGTTTTTTTGCTTCAATTTCAGCAGATTTCATGTGCCTCTATCAGGGTTCTTTTCAAACTAGATCCTGTCCAGACAAGTTACAACCAGTAAGTATGAGTTCATTTAGGTATGAAAAAAAAATTAAAATGCACACATCACACATTTTCAAATGATCTCCTGGGATACACAACTATATCTGATTTCTTTCTTTTTAATACAGGATAGTATTTTCTGCTGTGTAGCTAGCCTCTTTACAGTCAGTTACAAGCTGTATCCCAAAGCACCAAACATGCATGTAAATTAAGAGTGGAACTTGCCTAACATTTTCAGGTAAGCTTTTCCTTGAAAAAAACATGCAGGAGACATCAACATCCCTGTGTCAGCTTCAGACAATCAATTGAATCTTTGTGTTTTAAGAAAGACACAGGTGCCACCAAGTTTTTAGAGAGAAAAAAAAACCGTGAAATTAATGCACGTAAGGAATATTGAAAAACTTCATGGAAATGTCTTTACTAGTTGTGGTTCAAATGTTACAGACCAAAATAGACTCAGATTTTCTTTAACAAAGGCCCAGCTACAGACTAAGAGTCAGTGACAGAGAATGACAAATATCTACCAACAACTGCTTTCCTCACCAAATATCCATTAAGAGCCTGGTCTGGGGCATGCTGAAGTCAGTGCCAGGGTCCGTGCAGTAGGTGTGAACGACACAAAGGTGTGAAGAGAACAGCTCCCTGCATGGCAGGGCCCAGGGAGCTTCCAGCTACTTGGCAGGGCCTAGCGGATTCATCTCTGACCACCTTGACGCAGTTTTCACTCCCTTTCGCATGGGCACTCAACCACCCCACTAAGAATTTTGTATTGAGGCATTGTCTGCCCCTGTGAGATGGCTTTTACAACCAACATGAGCTTAAGAGTTAATGTTACTGATAATGTCCTGGTGAGTGGGCCTTTAACTGCACACAGGAGTACAATCAAGCCCATGCTGTTTCCAGACACCTTATTGTGTACCTACCCATTGCCATAAAATCTGGCCCGGACATTTAGCATGCTTCCTGGGAAATGGCTTGATAATTTTACAAACTAATGGAAATGATGGGAGTATGGGTTAAGACTGTTAGGACAAAAAATATAGCTACTGGGACCCTAAAAGCTATCTTGTTACTGGGACCCTAAAAGTTATCTTGTTACTGGGACCCTAAAGGCTATCCTGCTAAGGCAAAAAATATAGTTACTGTGACCTTAAGGGTTAGCCTGTCCTTGCAACTCTTTAGAACATAGAAACTGTAGTTAGTTTAGCTGCTTTCATAATTTCTAACTAGAGGAAATATAGGCTGATTTCACTAACATCACAAAGATATACTTTTGATTATTGTTTGATCACTTATGAGGCTGTAGAACCTGCAGTTGTAGAGGAACTTAATGTTTGGAACCTTTTGTCTTAGATCTTTGTTTTTTTCTCTTTTGATGTATTTCTCCCATTAAGTGATGGATAAGTTGTAGAATAAGAATTGTAGTAAGAGTGTATTACTGAATAAGATGTATTGTCTACTGAGAAATTCTTGGCTGCAACGTTGGAATGGATAATGCCCTGTCTTGAGGTGAAACAATTTGTAGAATTGTCTTTGGAAACACTCACTTGTCCATTGCAGAATTGAAACTTAAATGGAGTAAACTTGGCTCATTGCTAATTACAATTCTTTCCGCCGTTATAACTCTTGCTTTACTTGTTCAGTTAACAAACTGTGTGAGCTTGCTGACCTAATGGCCTTTAGTGCCAATGGCCCGTAATCCCCATAGACCAAGACCCCGGACTTACTAACCCATACATAATTCAAGGTAGGGGTCTGGTTGTCACAGGCGGCGCCTAGGTTAGAGCCCAGACCTGAGGAGAGCGGATGAAGACTGGCAAACCAAGATAAGCAAGGAATGTGGGATCCTTCCTCAATCATTTCTCAAGAAGTTGTAAATTGTGCCCCCCTGAAGCTATGTCAAAATGCCCCTAAAAGAAAACTTTGTACTGCTTCTGTATAAATAAAGCGGACAGCTTTCTCGCAAAGTCCACAATGATCAAGGAATCCTAGTGGTCCGTCTCTCCTTTCTTTCTCTCTTCTTCTTTCTACGCCTATCTCACGCACCCTTCTCGAGCTCCGAACTCTCGGCTGGAGCTGGACTCCGGCAAGTCAGGATCCAAGAATCAACACTTATCTCCCAAGTGGGCAGCAGAGGTCCAAGTACTTGGGTCACCGCCCCCCCCCCCCCCCCACTGCTTTTCCAGGCACATTAGCAGGAAATCTGATGGTAGCAAAGGCTGGAGCTGAGCCAATCTGAAGCCAGGAGCTAGGAACTTCTGGGTCTCCCACAGGGGCACAGGGTCCCAAAAACTTAGACCGTCCTCCACTGGTTTCCCAGGCCACAAGTAGGGAAAGAGAAATGGGAGCATCTGGGACACGAACCAGTGTCCATATGGGATGTTGGTGCCTGGAGGTGGAGGATTAGCAAGTTGAGCCATTGCAGCAGCCCCAACAATGGCAACTTTTAAACTCCATTTTCCATTGACATTTTGAATCACCTTATACTATATACACATTAGAATCATAATTTAAGGGGCCAGCGCAGTGGCGTTAACAGACTAATCTGCTTCCTGCAGTACCAGCACTTGAGTCCCGACTGCTCCACTTCTGATAGAGCTCCCTGTTAATGCCCTGGCAAAACAGTGCAGGACGGCCCAGGCCTTGGGACCCACATGGGAGACCTGGAAGAAGCTCCTAGTTTAGGATTAGTTCAGTTCCCACAGATGCAACCATCTGAAGATGAAAGAACACCTGAAAAGATCCCCCACTCTCCTTCCTTCTCTCTGTAAAATCTACCTTTCAAATGGAAATAAATCTGAAAAACAAAACAAAAACAACTAAAAAATCCAGGAAAACAATTTAAAGTATCAGTAGTTATTTCGTTATTGGCTACATTACTTTTAGATTCAAAATATTAACTCAAGAATCTAAACTCAATGATTTAACGTCTCAAATAATTAAGAATACTGGAAGGGTGGTCACACATGTGCACTGTGCTTGCACAGTTTATAATACTTTAAATGTTAATACAAGAGTTTGTCAAAACAGAATTATATAAATTGGTTCTCAAGTGATCCAAAATATGCTCAAACTCAAAGAAATATCAACTAAAAACACCCAGAGAATATTTTTTGACTATATGATAAAAATTGGGCAAGCCTGCTTTTCACACACTGGTAAGGAAGCATGTAACTGCTGGCCAATCAGCACCATCCAAGGGGGCTGACACCTACATCCTCCACACACAAACCACAGGCAGTGCCGTGGGATCCTAAGGAGACCAACACCTACATCAACACACACAAACCATGGGCAGGGCCGCGGGATCCTGAGGAGACCAACACCTACATCAACACACAAGCCACGGGCAGGGCCACAGGATCACATGCAGGAATTTGTCCTTTCAAGTGTGAAACGACACAATAACACTATTCTGGCAAAAACTGGAAACATCTGTCAACGTAGAACTGACACAGTCAGCAATAGGAGACTGCAGAGACAGCAAAATGCACAGGAGCAGGGGCTGGACATGAAGCTGAACTCCACTTGAGATGCCAGCATCCCACACTGGAGTGCCTGGATAGGCAGCCAGTGGTGGTTAGTTCTTGGGTTCCTGCCATGGTCCCTAGCCTATGAGGGGGCCTGATAGAGTTCATGGCTCCTAGAAAGAAAAAAAAAATCATATATTTTTTATGTTGATGTGGGCATTTGGAAATGAACTGCAGATGGGAGGTTTTGGTTTCTCTTTCTGCATTCAAAAAGAGAGCAAAGTAAAACAAAACCAACTGCTGATTGTCAAAAAAGAAAGGTAGCTTCGTCATCAGCTGCAAGAGCTTCAAGGTGTCCAAGTAGGAACCCATGATGCACACAGTGCACACAGTGAACTGTCTTTTCCTTAACAACAACGAAGTGCTGGAGGGCAGGGAGAACACATCTGCATTAGCTAGTTCAGGGGGTGGGGGTGTGGCACAATCATCACTACACCAAGCTACTTGCGATGCCTGCATCCCATACTGGAATGCGCAGGGTTGGGTCCAGTCTTTGCTTCTGATTTTGACTTCCTGTGTGAGGATGTGGGCCTCTGTTATCCAAATGGGGAGCTTCAACGAGTTCTGGGATCCTGAGTCATGAAGGTTCCCAAATTCTGGGCTCCTGAGGTCTGGGCTATGGAGCCCTGGGCTCCTGAGCTCTGGGTTCCTGAGCTCTGGGTTCCTGAGCCCTGAGGGTTCCTGAGGTCTGGGATCCTGAGCCTTGGGCTCCTGAGCTCTGCGATACTGGCGTTAGCCTGGTCCAGCGCTGGATAATGTGGACATTTGCAGAATAAATCTGTGCATAGAAGACTGATTTCCCCGTGTCTTTCAAGTAAATTAAAAATCCTCTGGAGAGACACACAAGAAACTAATTACAGAGTATAGCAGCGACGTAAGTACACACAGATAATTTTGTAACATTTGGCGGGATGGACCAAAATGGTAGGATGAGGAATGCAATGGGTCAGTTTTACCTCATATTTTCAAAGTATTTTAATTTGTTAATTTTTTGAAAACACTAAAGATTCATGTCAACTTCTTACATAAAGATGTTAAGTACAACACTGTTGGAGAGTAGAAAATATGGAACCAACCCAGATGTAACCAAGGAGCTGTGTAATACATCTTATACACGCATATAACAGACAGCCAAGGAAAAAGGCCATTTTATAGGTTTCACGTTTCCACATGAAAAGTTAAGATCTACCAAGGAGGGAAAAGCTTCAGAACAGTAGGTATGAAGAAACATTTTTAGCTACCAAAATATATATCAATAGATATAGAGAAAAGACCAGAAAGCACATACAAAAAAAAAGTAAAGCAAAGTTTACAAAGAATTTGCACTCTGAAATTCTATGCTCTGTCATGTGAAATCTCCTTAAGTAAGCATTATCAGAAAAATAAACAAGAAGGAGTTAAAGTTTTAGCTGTAACTATCTTCTTTGTGAGAACATCATAAAGCAAAGGCACCATTTTAGTCCCTACAGAGTCATACTGACAAAGCTAAAAACAAAAGATAAAATATACTCTTCAGTACCTGTTAATACTAGAACAAAATAGGTTTTCCCGCAGTTTTTTCTTGTACGTAGGAAGTAAAGCGCTTCAGAAACTTAGGGTATTCTCGTTTTGCCACTGCCCTCAGCACTGAGGCTGGTGCCCATCCTCCGGGGTTCACTGAAACAAAGTGGAAAATCACAATCTGCACACACAATTCTCTAAACACGCTGGAAACACGCAATCTGCTCCTTGACTTTACAGAAGTTCCTCACAGTTCTTAGTCTAGTGAGCAGACAAGGGCACTCACTCCTGTCCTCCCATGC
This sequence comes from Ochotona princeps, assembly GCF_030435755.1. Lineage (NCBI taxonomy): Eukaryota > Metazoa > Chordata > Mammalia > Lagomorpha > Ochotonidae > Ochotona > Ochotona princeps. Next base: position 357,431 of record NC_080859.1, read on the forward strand.
TCTGAAGCCCTAATCTACACGCACCCGTTAGTACAGCAGCACCTGGCCCATCAGCCTGTACCACAGCACAGCAACTCACCCAGGCAGAGCCGGCCTCAGGTGTCTGGTCAGACGGCAGTGCCCATACAGGTATAGCAAGCAAAGAAAGGAGGCAGTGCCATGGGCTGGCTAGCATTGACCAAAAGTGCAAGAAACAGAACTACGAACAACAAAGGCTGGAGGAACCATGACTCAAAAATCTAGAAGTCTGGAAAGGAGAAAACACACCATTCATTTTCTCTTATGCTGTTGGTTCTATTCTGAATTTTAAGTATGTTCTACCAGGCAAACTTCCAACAAAACAGCTCTTAAAACTATGATTTATAATACTAACCCAGAGATGAAGTCTTAACATTTGCCTGTTCATCAACAGTTCCAGAAACTCTCATTTAGTATTTCTAGGGAAAAATTCAAGCATGTGTGTTTTCAAAGACTCCTAGACACTTCTAAAGTACATCTCCCTGAATACCCACAATGCTACACAGCAAAAACACTCACCATTAGCTACATAGGTAATCTTGCATAGAATGTTGTCCCTGCTGATCTCCTGGTTGCCCTCTGGTGGGCTTACTAAGGTCTGACAAATCATAGCGATATTTATTTTGGCACGGACACATCGACTGTTTAGCTGTCAAAACAAAAAACACAGAGCAGTATAGGACATGTGCAGCACTGCCTATTCCCCCCTGGTCTAGCACCACCTTGGCTAATTCAGATCACCCTGAGGTGACAGGTGGGCTACACGGGTGCAAAATCAAATCTAGGTTGTTCATGCGTGGCATTGTTCATCAGCTTCGTCTTGCCCATGCACAAGTCGCCATACTTACAGGAGCACTGTCATGATCCACAGAAAAATTACAAACTATCCATGTTTCAGGGTCATTTTCAGTCTCGGCTGCTATCTTTCGAATGGCAGAAAGATACAACACATCTCGCTGAGACGCAGGCCACACTCTCTGCAAGAAGTAAAAAAAAAAAATCTCTTCAAAATCTGAACTACTTTATTCAAATGCAGCATGCAACTAAAAGCAAAAGTGTCTTAATGAAAGGCAGAATCCATCAAATGTAAATGCAAGGCATCTGGGAACATCCAGCAAAGACCAGTGCTGAGCCCAGGTAGTAACTCTGCAGAACAACATAACTGAAGGAACAGTGTTCTATTCTAACAATTCTGATTGCAATTCACGGATATTAATTTCACTCAGAATAACAAGTAATTATCACCACGTTTACCAAAACTTCTCTTCAACCCAAACTCTGTCCCCCTTAAGCAACAACTGACTACTGCCATATCCTCACAGCTCTGGTAATGTTCTGTTTGGAGCCTCAGAAACAGGAAGTCAAGATTTTAAGGCAAAATAGATTTCTTCTTTGATGTTGTAACATACTTGAAAGAAGTCCCAATAATTAAGACCAAATACTTCAACTTCAAGGTGTGCAAGAAAAAAACATATCCTAAGGGAATGCCAGTGAAGCACGGGTTGCTGGTAACTGCACTGCTATTTGTTAATTTTTAAAATAAAAGATTTGCTTATTTGAAAAACAGAAAGATGGAGAGAAAGAGACAGAAGGGAAAGGAGATCTTCTATTCACTGGTTCACTCTCCAAATGCCGGGGGCTGGGCCAGGCTGAAGCAAGAACCAGGATCTCTGCCTGGTCTCTCCCTGCAGGGGCCAACGTCTTTGTCTCCCAGGAGCCCCAGCATCAGCTGGGTGGGGAGGGTGCAGCTAGGAACACAAGGCACTTGATATGCAATCCCCATTCCATGACCTACTTTTAAATGACTGAACATAAAGGTGTACCCTGATTCAGTTCACTGGAGTACTCAGCATGCCTGGGGCCAATACTTAGCTCTCACTCCCAGCATCCTTCCTGCTTCCTGAGTGTAATCGACCACCAACACAACACACTCCCTTTGCCAAGTCAAGTCAAAGTTCTTTTGGTAAATGTGCGACTTCATGAAGTTGATGAAACCAGTACTGGGCAAGTAGATGTGAAATCAATTCTAAAACACTACTGTCAAACTGTGGAATGTATATCTACCAGGATAGAAAGACAGCCAGTTAAAGGAAACCGATTTTAATATTTGGGAGACTGGTAGGCTTCTTTAGTCACTGCAGGAAAAGCAGCAAAATTTAAAGGGAAATACAGGTCAGAGTTAATTTTATTTATGTAGACAAAAAAATCATTCCAGCACAATTTGTTCTATGTTGAGAAATAATCACAACTAATTTAAATTTTGTTACGTGTTAAGACATTAATTATTTTTAGTTTCACTTTTCAATCCAACACAATTAATCTGACTTTCTTCCACTGATGTACAATTTACCAAAAGGAAGATTTTAGCTGACTGTTCCCCAGGATCAATTATTTTGAGATAGTAACACTTTCTGATCCCAAAGTAGTGCCTATTTTTCTGCATTAAAACTTCCAGGAACCGACATTTTAAAGTTTAACCTCCTTGTAAGACCCAGAAGTTCACGTGCTGAAGCCTTTTCTCTCCCAGTGTTTCGAGATGCTGTCAAACCCTGACTGGCCTCCTGTGTGCCCAACAGTTTCTACAGAGCAGACATTAAGATAACGGACAATTAAGAGATACAAGATGCTTCTGGTAATAAATGGTAATTACTCAAACATTCCCACCCTGATCAACCACGTAATCACTATTAAAAAATAAAAATTTATTCAAAAAAATTACTCAAACATATTCAATTCATTTTAAAAAATCAAGAGAAAATCAAAATACCATTGAATAAAAAATGCGGTTATCAGCTGAAGTATTTCCTACGTGCTACATGTTGCTTTCAGAGGCTCTCTCTGAAATTTTAATTCCTTTTATTATCTATTAGTATTATTAGGCAATTTTCAGGGGAAAAAACCTCCAACAAAATGTCAGAGAAATATTCCATAAGTATCTATAACAGCCAAGGGACACATGATACGAGCGGGAGCTAATGCTTCTGTATGTTCTGGGATGCGATCAGCCATTCCACAGCCATGTTCACCAATTCTTGCTTCCAGGAAACACACTTTGGTTACTTCTGCAACACACAGGCTAATACCATACTTTCATTACCACTACTATTATTGTCACAGGAAACTATGATTCACTTACCTATTTGGTAACTATCACTTACTCTCAATGATAGAAAAGCATTTACATGTATTTCAGAATGTTCTTTCCCAGATTTAACATGTGCACAGAGAAATTAACTGCACATCTTCATCAAACATTAACAATTCTTTTTTGCAGATTCTTGCCTGTACAAATCTGTTCTAATTAATGGACAAACCTTCCGTGAATTCATGAATTCTGCAGATCTTATGTGGCATCTGATTTCCCAACCTACTCTACTTCAGAAAATGTTTATGCTTGAGAACAGCCTGGAGCAGGTCAGAATCTCTTTGGGATGGACAAAGAAGTTTTACCTTGTGTGTCTGGTAAACGATGATGGCATTATCAGCTAGTGTTTCCACGACATGGAAGTTTTCTATAGTTGCTGAAATGCAAAGAGTAATATTAGTAGTAAGAAGAAGCACCTTCTCCAGAACACGGTACCAAAGCTAATCTAGATGGAAAAAGGCAACAGCCGTTATGACTGCTGTCTTGTGACAGATGAGCTTTCCTAGGGGACTTCTCCACTTTTTATTCTGCACCCTTCAACAAGTCACTCAATCAATGGGGCCTTGTCTTACTTGCATGTGAAAGAAGAAACAGCAACACCTAACTTAGTAGATACCAGATTATATGACATAATATGCTAAGGAACGTTTTCACAGTGAAAAGCTGTTTAAATGTAAGGTGCACACACACACACACACACACACACACATACATATATACTTTTTGGTGGTGGCAGTATAAAGCTTTATTTGAAAGGCACAGTTACAGAGATGAAGAGACAAGGAATGCAAAGAGTGAGAGAGTGACAGAGATCTTCCACCTACTGGCTCCTCAAATGGTTCCAGTGCCCAGGGCTGGGCCAGGCTGTAGCTAGGAGCAGGAGCTCCCTGCAGGTCTCCTGCATGGGTGCAGGGGCCCTTGGGACATCTGCTGGTCTCCTAAGTTTCTTTAGGAGAAAGCAGGACCTGATGTGAAGCAACTGAAACTCAGGGCCCATTTGGGATGCCAGAACCACAGGAGGAAGCTTAACTTATTATGCCACAGCATGGGTCTCTCTCTTCTATACTAACTTTAAAAATTGTAGCTCAGATACAGAAAACTAGGTTTACTTGATATGAAATTCAAAATAATGATTAAAGTGTGTAAATAATAATAGCTTACTTTCCCAGTCATTGCGGACATCAACATTCCAGAAGTAATTGCAGACCTCATGTCCCGTAACACCTCTAACTGCATGGGTAGCTTTCAGAGGATCCAGAACAATTCCATTTTCTTCTACTTCTCTTCTGTATACCTAGAGGATGTATTTGTAACCATTTGAAAAGTAAATAGCAAATCCCTAGAGGCTTGAAAACATGTCTTTTAATGTGCTTTTCAGATACGAAAAAAACAATGTACTCACTTTTTACTGATTTAAAAGGTACAGTGACAGAGAGAGTCAAGAGACAGAGATCTTCCATCTACTGGTTGACTGCGCAAACGCTCGTGCAGCCAGGGCGGGCCCCAAACTCCATTCAGGTCTCCCGAGTGTTTGTGTAGGACTTAGTACCAGAGCTGTCATCACTGCTTCCCCACTCACATGGATCTGAGCCCTTTCCCTTGGGGAAGCTAACTGCAGAGTGGAGGAGGAACAACGTGCATCTTGGACTTCTCCGTGCTTGCTTCTGTGGCGTCAAGCTCTGGACCAAGACACGAGTAACACCTTGCAAAAGCTGAGCTAAAGCCCCTTTCCCCAACCAGCTTGTCAGATTACCTCACCTGGTTCCTCTACTTCAAGGAGAGGAAATCCCAGTATACTACTATATCTCATTTTCAAGAATAATTCTAGTCATGATTCAACTTTACAGAAGCCCTGAAAACAAAATCTGCTTTCACTTTATTGCTTACATATTATTTCTACTTAAATTCAATCTAATGACTTTGTATCACAGAATTCTTTTCTCATTTTCTTCACTATTCACATGTACTCTACATCTAACACATAATCAGATGAATCAAGCACTGTTTTCTTTTAAATGTAAATATCCTTTTTATTTAACTGAGGCTTTAGTTGCAAGGAGACTAATTAAATTTCTCAAACTCTTTATCTTAAATGTCTTGGGCTCAGAATTCAGCTGTCATTGTTTTCAACACAGCACCCATTTCTTGTTATTCTTTTTTGTTTAAGCAATGTTTAGACATCATAAAATGTGCAAGGGCAGGCACAGGGCACAGCATTTACGATATCACTCAAGAGTCCCACACTGAAGTCCTAGCTCTGCTTCCAAATCAGCTCCTCGCTTGAGCGCACTGTGCAGGCAGCAGATGGTGTTTTGATGATCTGCGTCCCCCGCCGTCCACAGGGGAGACCCAGACTGGACTCATAGCTGTTGGCTGGGTCCATACCCTGCCCCAGATGTTATAGACATTTGGGGAATGAGCCAACGAATAGAAGATTTCTGTCTCTAAAACATACATTGAATAAATTCATTTTAAACAAAATTAAGTGTAGAGCTTAGTGCGATGACTCAGTAGGCAAATTTTTGCCTTGCACATGCCAGGATCCCATATGGGCACTGGTTCTAACCAAGGCTGCTCCACTTCCCATCCAGATCCCTGCTTGTGGTCTGGGAAAACAGTCGAGGACGGCCCAAAGCCTTGGGACCCTGCACCCACATGGGAGACTTGGAAGAAACTTCTTGCTCCTGGCTTTGGATTGGCTCAGCTCTGGTCATTGCAGCCACTTGGGGAGTGAACCAGGGGACAGAAGATCTTTCTCTCTGTAAACTGGACTTTCCAATAAAAATTAATGAATCTTTAAAAGATTTAAGTGCAGTGAAGAAAAAGCAAGAAGCGAGATATTCATCAGTAAGGAGAGAAAGTGACGTGGAGGCACAACATTGACTATATTACAAACACCAAACACAGCAGGCCAGGCCATCAGCTCCATGGACCCTGCTGACAACCAGGTCTAACAATGGTCAGTGTCTATGATGCAGGCAAAACAAAGCTGCCTGACCGCAAATAAGTAAGTGGAAGTGAGCACAGGGAAGCACAGATCCCTTCACTTCTTCTTTTTTTCCAGGAACTTGTATTTACTATCTGTCTTATTTGATGTCAACAACTACAAAAAACACTGTACACATTGCAGTCTCAGTGCAAACAGTCAAATGGAACCCTGCAGACTTTTTACTTCTAACAACTGGTGCTTCTTGATGGTAGTGATTTGTTCTGAAGTGATAGGAAAATGTTGTCCCCATTCATAAATATCAACAGTAGCCAGATGGAAACAGCCGCCTGGCCAGTTTCAGTGGGATTACCTTCATTTCTCCTTCTTCTACGACCAGTTGCCAATTGGCATCTCCACCTACATCCTGTAACGAGTAAGTCATGTGGTACTGCACCATCTCTTCAACCTTGGAAGAAAAAGCAAAGTTGTGAGGATGCATGTTCAGCAGCCACGTCACACTCTCTACATGCAATGGTGCTCAGCTGACTTCAGTTCAGAAAAGCTGCTCTTAGAAAGCTGTGCAACCAAAGGTTTGCATACAAGTTCACGAGCGGGTTTCGTGCAGTGCTGCAGAGTTCAGTCCACATTCCAGACATTCCAGTTAATGACACAAGGGGACAGAGCGGCAGGAAGATTCATCACTCAATCAGCACAGATTGGCCCCATGTCCATCAAGTGACCAAAATAAGGGCTTTCCCCCCCACCCAGAAAAAAAAAAGATTTTACCCTTTACTACCAAATACAGAGATGACGTATTAAAGCGGAATACCACAGAATGCTAATGGCAGACACACACGGGGATCACATGAAGAAATGCAGCAATGCAGGAAACCTGGCTCTCCGGTCAAGACTTGACTAAAGGTGGTGAAAACTTCCCTGCTCTCACTAATGAAAAACATCCAAGTTCCAATTTCACTGTGCTAAATTCTCCAGGCATAATTCAAGCTTTTACATTTCATTACCTTTCAGCTCTCCTTTCTACATTATAGAATTTCGGTAAAAGTTTCCTTTGGTGAAATTCAAATAAGTTTAACAATCAAATTATCCGTTTGTAGCTTCTATAAAGCAACGAAAACTCTGTGGCAGAACACTCCTTTACAATCACATTCATTGTGAAGACTTCACATGTTCTTGGCAAAATTTTTGCTTCCCAGTTTGAAATGTATTTTTAAATGAAACTGAGGTGATAAAAAAACTGTTTACAAACAAAACAACTTTTTTTTAAAAGATTTATTTTATTTTTATTACAAAGTCAGATATACTGAGAGGAGGAGAGACAGAGAGGAAGTGGAGCCACCGGGATTAGAACCAGCGGCCACATGGGATCAAGGCGAGGACCTTAGCCACCAGGCCATGCTGCCGAGCCCAAAACAACTTTTTTTTTTCTAAAAAAAGATTTATTTCTTTTTATTGGAAAGTCAGATATATAGAGAGGAGGAGAGACAGAGAGGAAGATCTTCCACCTGATGGTTCACTCCCCAAGTGACTGCCACGGCCGATGCTGCACCAATTCAAAGCCAGGAGCCAGGGGCTTCTTCCGGGTCTCCCATGTGGGTGTAGGGTCCCAAAGCTTTGGGCCATCCTCAACTGCTTTCCCAGGCCAGAAGCAGGGAGCTGGATGAGAAGTGGAGCCGCCGGGATTAGAACCGGCACCCATATGGGATCCTGCCATGTTCAAGGTGAGGACTTTAACCACTACGCTATCATGCCAGGCCCCAAAACAACTTTATAATAAAAAAGAGTAGGCAGAAACGAGTTGGAAAACATGCATATTATCCTTTTATTTATAATTTTATTGCTAAATGTCATTATTATTATTCACCCTGAGCTTTACTGCTGACTGGGATTAAATCTGGTTTTGAAATAAACGTACAGGGCTTGGTGCGATGGCCTAGCAGCTAAAGTCCTCGCCTTGAACGCACCAGGATCCTATATGGGTGCAGGTTCTAGTCCCGGCAGCTCCACTTCCCATCCAGCTCCCTGCTTGTGGCCTGGGAAAGCAGTTGAGGACGGCCCAAAGCTTTGGGACCCTGCACCCATGTGAGAGACCTGGAGGAAGTTCCTGTCTTCTGGCTTCGGATGGGTGCAGCACCAACAGCCGTTGCGGTCACTTGAAGAGTGAATCATCGGACAGAAGATCTTCCTCTCTGTCTCTCCTCCTCTCTGTATATCTGACTTTCCAATAAAAATAAAAAAAAACTTTTTTTTTTAAAAAAAAGACAATGATGTCTCTAAAAAGAATAAATAAATAAACATACAATGCACCTAAAACAGAGGCTCTCAGGCTCTTGGCTAGGGTCACAGCTTCTCTGCAGCATGGGACCCCATGCATGGGAGACGTGAGCACCTGACCCAGGGACAGCGAGGGATACCATTGAGGGAGACGTGGACACCTGACCTAGGGACACCTGCAGATGCATTTGTGGCTCTGTGTGTTTCATCATCCCACTCAGTAGAGATACTATGACAAAAACGTTCTTGTTGACTTTCTATCATTAAGCTTTGCAGTAAATAAACAGGCATATTCTACTCCTATATTCATAATTCTCAAAACAATGCATTGTGGGATTGCAGGATTGAGAAAAACCTGAAAATCTAGTAATATTATATTCAATAAACTGGCAAAGGATTAAATCAGAAAACACATCAGGTGTCTCTATCAGTCGTGAAATCTGCTTTCAGAGGGTGATGGTGATTACTCAGATATCTAGTCACATATGTACAGACTGCTTCTGACTGCCACAAGAAGAGTACATAAAGTTCCCCTCTTACGCAAATTTCCACAGTAGAGACAGCTCATTCCTTCTTGGCCCTCTTTAGGGCCCAATCTCGTAACTCAGGGGTGAGAACACCTGTGTGTATTACCCGATGAGGCAGCAGGAGACAGTCCCAGAGACCAGAGGTGACAAACAGGGCATTGTATTCTGCAAACAAATTCTTACCTAGAACATGTGCTTATTTAGCTTTTCTGTCCACAAGTATGAAGATCATTATTGTGTTTCAATTTAGAAGGCTACGTTTGAATTAGGTGATCCAAATATCAGAAATTGGTTTTGGCTTTTTTTCCCCCAAAACAGACTCCACACACATATAACAGACAGAATGCAGCAAAAGTTAACACACAGGACGCACTCAACTCTGTCCTCAGTAAACTAACCATCCACAGAAAGCTGATAGTCTTTGCACTTAAATGGGCTTGAACAATTGCAGCAAATCAGTCTGATGCATTCCCTGTTATGGTCCTAGGCAGCCCAACACCACCCCTGGGGTAACCTCTCCAGTAGGCTCCTGGTGACACCTGCAGGGTGCCGGCTTCCTTGAAGCAGCAACATCAAAGTTAAGACGAGATGACACAGTTGTCAAACCTCACTTTAAGAACCTTATGTTGCCTGTGCCCTGCCTCTGGGCCCACCCCAAAGACCACACGCTTGCTCAGATGGCTCTGCCCTGCCTCTGGGCCCACCCCAGAGACCACATTCTTGCTCGGATGGCTCTGCTCTGCCTCTGGGCACACCCCAATGACCACACGCTTGCTTGGATGGCTCTGCTCTCCCTCTGGAGGTGACAGTTGATGGGAGTTCGGCTCCTGGCCTCAGCCTGGCCATGGCAGAAGTGAACCAGTGGCTCAATGATCTGTTTGTCTGTCATTCTTTCAAACATTTTTTTTTCTTTTAAGAAGAAACACAAGCCAAACTGAACATTTACCAGGCTAAAAAAAATCTGATATTCTAGAACACTAAACATATTTGCTAAAAACAAAAAGTGGATAAAAAACACTGACATGGGTAAAAGTTGGCTAGTTTTCATTACACCAAGCACAACTTCAGGGATTATTGTAGGCCAAAAATAAAAAGTGCTAAACTAACACGTGTGGCATTTTTATAGCCAACAAATGATGGAAAAATGGAGATCAAACACATATAATAAGAACTGCTACCACTCCAAATCTAACCTTCTCTTCTACCTCATATTTCAGTATAGTGCTGTTTCAAGAACTAACTAGATTGGATTTTCTAATATTAACAAATAAATACGAAAAGAAAATTGTGTTCTAAAGGCTCATATACAACTCAAGTTTCCTTCTGATACCAGAATGAGAGGAATATAACCCGTCTATTGTTGCACACAATATAAGGTCACAGAACAGCTGAAATGGAGGAATTTATTAATGACAAATCAAAAGTACATGGTTAGCTTCTCCCACCCCTCCCTCCAAAAAAGGCCAAGGACACACAGTCAACTCATTAAAAAAAATGCAGATAGGGCCCGGTGCAGTAGCCTGGCAGCTAAAGTCCTCGCCTTGCGTGTGCACGGGATCCCATATGGGTGCCGATTCTAATCCCGGCGGCTCCACTTCCCATCCAGCTCCCTGCTTGTGGCCTGGGAAAGCAGTTGAGGACGGCCCAAAGCTTTGGGACCCTACACCCACATGGGAGACCCGGAAGAAGCCCCTGGCTCCGGGCTTTGAATTGGCTCAGCTCCGACTGTTGCAGTCACTTGGGGAGTGAATCAGCAGGTGGAAGATCTTCCTCTCTGTCTCTCCTCTTCTCTGTATATCTGCCTTTCCAATAAAAAGAAATAAATCTTTTTTTTAGAAAAAAAAAAAAAAAAGAACACCGGCCTGGAAGATTAGCTGTCTCAGCTACTTAAGCAATTTGGCAGTCAAAACAGACATAACTTGGAAATGTTAATGGTCTTGGTCTTGACAACTCCACTTCTAGGAATAACTCCTTAAGGAAATAACCAGATAAGTGTGCAAAGATGTGAATACAAGGGTACCAAATATGCAAAGGTTACTTAGCACAGCACTACTCACTGAGATAAATATCTGAAAATAAGCTACCTGTTCAATGCTGGGTGAACGGGCAAATTCAACATATAGCCATAAATACATAGAAGAGACTGACCTCATATATTTGCTGGTGGAAGATTACCCAGGAAGTTATTTTTTTTAAAGATTCATTTATTTTTTATTACAAAGTCAAATATACATAGAGGAGGAGAGACAGAGGAGAAGATCTTCCGTCCGATGGTTCACTCCCCAAGTGAGCCGCAACGGCCGGTGCTGTGCCCATCCGAAGCCCGGAGCCAGGAACTTCTTCCGGGTTTCCTATGTGGGTGCAGGATCCCAAGGCTTTGGGCCGTCCTCGACTGCTTTCCCAGGCCACAAGCAGGGAGCTGGATGGGAAGCGGAGCTGCCAGGATTAGAACCGGCGCCCATATGGGATCCCGGTGTGTTCAAGGCGAGGACTTTAGCTGCTAGGCCACGCCGCCGGCCCTACTCAGGAAGTTATAAAAGCAAAGCCAACATGCCAAGCCTCCACCTACGATGCTGGCACCCCAAATGGGTACCCATTCAAGTCCCAGCTGCTCCATATGCTTCCTAACCAATTCCTTGCTAATGTGTCTGGAAAAGCAGCAGCAGACGGTTTGACTGCTCGGGCCCTGCAACTACATGGGGGACCCCGAAGAAGCTCCTGACTCTGGGTTTCCATCAGGCCAAGTCCTTGCTGCTGCTTCCATCTGAGGAGTCAAACAGTGAAGGGAAGAGTTTCTATATATAACTTTGCCTTTCAAATACATACATACATAATGGTTATTATGCTACTTATTGACTTCCTGATTGTGGCTGAAGTGGCATGCATTATCTGTACACCCACAAGGGAGCAGCCTTTGGTTATGGGCACACAGCACTACACTGCTCTGGGCAGGCAGACACGCCTTGAGGTTGCTGGGAGAGGGCGTCCTGCCGATCACCTGGAGAGGGATGCAGTCTCCTTTCTTTCTTAAAAAGCACGGCCTTGCACACGTTGAAAGGGTGAGTTTTGTGGTACAGGATTTGTGTCTTGAGAAAGTATTTCTGCTTTTTTTAAAAAAGATTTATTTATTTTCATTGGAAATTCAGATGTACAGAGAGGAGGAGAGACAGAAAGATCTTCCATCCGTTAGTTCACTCCCCAAGTAGCTGCAACAGTCAGAGCTGTGCCGATCTAAAGCCAGGAGCCAGGAGCTTCCTCTGGGTCTCCCATGTGGGTGCAGGGTCCCAAAGCTTTGGGACATCCTTGACTGCTTTCCCAGGCCACAAGCAGGGAGCCGGAAGGGAAGTGGAGCATATGGGACTTGAACCAGTGCCTATATTGAATCCTTGTGCATGCAAGGTGAGGACTTCAGCTACTAGGCAATTGCACTGGGCCGAGCCTTTTTCCTTCAAAGGAGAATTTTTTTTTTCCTCCTTAAATTTCCAAGATGACATCTTCTAATGGTAACTGTGCACTCAGTGCCACATAGTGGGAGTAACTTCACTCCTGGTAACTACCACATCATTTCTAGAAGAACAGTGATACGCCAACATTTATTTAGACAGCAAAACTAACTAATTAAAAGTCTGAATACAGATTGCAGCATAATGCTGAAATATTTTGGCAAAACTTAAAAAATGATGAAAAGTGATACAGTTTGAATTACCAACATACTACCAAAAAATTAAGCTACCTCAATTATTTTAAGCAGCAACAGATGTTACTGGTGTACATTTATGTACTGTGTACAAAATAGCGTAAATGCTTCTAATATTGATGAAAAAATGTACAGCTTTTTCTTCTGCTCGATGTTGAAGTACCTTCAGGATGTGAGAAGTATAGTGTAGCACACCCAACCCATCACTAGTGTAATGCTGCCCAATCAGGTTGGCGCCACACCTGGAGGACCGGGACAAGCCGGGCAGCCCCTCCACAGTCAGCCCTCCTACGACCCTGGGGACTGCTCATTCCCCTCACAGTGCTCCTCAATGGTTTTAGGGTCCAAGCAGGCTAATGATAATATTCTTTAGGAAAGGTAAATACTTGAAGATCTTAACATTACTTTCTTCAGTCTTGCCTCTTTTGGCATATAATGCAGTCTAAGCATCAAAAGCCAAACCAAGATTGGGTAAATCATATGCACCATACATCAGAAAAAAACTACAAGCAAGATAAATAGCTCTTACAAAAATGTAACAGCAGGCTCCCTGCTGACTGATAGCATCTGTGGCCAGCATATAGGGATGGGCTCCGAAGCCCCAGGCCGCAGTCACTGCCCGGCTCCCTGCTGACCGACAGCAGCTGTGGCCAGCATATAGGGATGGGCTCCGAAGCCCCAGGCCGTGGTCACTGCCCGGCTCCCCGCTGACCTACAGCAGCTGTGGCCAGCATATAGGGATGGGCTCCGAAGCCCCAGGCCGTGGTCACTGCCCGGCTCCCTGCTGACCTACAGCAGCTGTGGCCAGCATATAGGGATGGGCTCCAAAGCCCCAGGCCGTGGTCACTGCCATCCATTCCTTCTGTGCTCGCCTGCCATGTTTGTTTACTCCAGCCTCTGTGTTCCTCCACTGCCAGGGAACATGAGGACCAATGTGGCTTCATTACCTCCCACCATATGGTCTCATCACTGACACACTGTAAATATAATGGCTTTGCTCATAAGCACGCATCAATGGATGGGTAAAAGGTAGGAAATACTGCAGCAGATTTGACCATGGATAATTTCTAATCATAGGAGTACTAAATCTTCTTCTCAAAGATATTCAAAGAGGAAAAAAAGCTACAAAAGTCAGGAAACCATTATTTCAATCCAATTTCTTCCCCAGGCAAAACACTGTCCAGTTATTTTGGTACACGTGAAATGATGGAAAAATGCTTTACCCTGTGACTTTCAAAAGACTTCTCCCGAAATTTAATTTATACACAGCTGTGAAGAAATTCTGGTTTGATAATGGTAATAACAGCTCACTCTGACAAGGTCTCCCACATAGAATAGCTGGGAAGCGAGCCCAAGCTTAGGCAACCAAAAGTCCCAGAGTGCAAGGTACGTCACACACTGTGCTACAACAGAACACAAACACATAAACATACTCATTCCAACCAGAGAGGTCAGATATCTCAGGCACTCGGAGGTAGCACAACGTGATTTAATAAAACCCAAACACCATAAAAAAATAAAGTCGAAGACTTAAAAAGGATTACTCTGACGGTGATTTTGTAGGTAGAGGCTTTGTGTCTTCAATTTCCTTCCTTAGATTCCCTGACAGTTGGAGATGACAAACAGAAGCTATCGCCATAGATTTCTAGCATATAAACATATTTATAATATCTAAGGATAATCTGCATAAGGAAAATACAACTTACTCAACGGAAATGACATGAATATTTAAAAGTATTCTCGTATTGAATCTCACTGAGAGATATTTTAAGTGAGATTGAAAATGAATTTGCAGGTCTGGCACGGTAGCCTAGTGACTAAACTCCTTGCCTTGCTCACACTGGGATCCCACATGGGTCCCAGTTTGTGTTCCAGTGGCCCTGCTTCCCATTCAGCTCCCTACTTGTGGTCTTGGAAGGCAGCAAAGGATGGCCCAAAGCCTTGAGACCCTGAATCTGTGTGGGAGACCTAGAAGAAGCTCCTGGCTGCTAGCTCCTGGTTTCAGATCAGCTCAGCTCTGGCCATTGTGGCCACTTGGAGAGTGAATCAGTGGACAGAAGATCTTCCTCTCTGTATATCTCTTCCTCTCTGTGTATCTGACTCTCCAATAGAAAGAAACAAATTAAAAAAAAATTTGCTCCCACATGAAATACATCCTATAAATTATAAAATGGTCATGAAAGTTGCAAAGTCTGCACTAAAGGAACAGGTGTTTACACAATTCACAAAAGAAAATTGCTACTTTTTTCCATTCAGTTGGAAAGTCACTCTGAACTACTTTCTACTGGACAAAATTCCCAGCTGGTTGGTGTAGCATACAAAGCCAAGGGCACATGCAAGCCTGAGAAAGTGTTTAGTAAATTAAGACAGGTCTTTTTAACGCTCATTGCTGTTCTTAAAACTGAAAGCCAAAGTAAGTGGTCTAACCAAAAGCCTTCTAGGGACTGGGCAAGCAGGTTAGAACCGAGCACAGACATAGGAGAGCCATCTGCACATTCATACAGTACCTGGGAGCTGAATCTGTGCACATCATCAGAGGCACTGACTAGATCAATGGAAGACATGGAGGAAGAGCGACTATAGTGCTACCAGAAACAGACAAAGAAAAAATCACGTCATCAGAACAAAGGCACAACAGAGCATCCTATGCCAACTGGCAAACACAAGATAGAGCAGAAAACAAGGCACCATGTGCAACAAGCACAGCAGCGAGTGCTGACTTCACAACCAGTGATGTATCAGAGAACAGAACACTTCCAAGAACATCAAACTTAATACAACCAGCCATGCTTTGGTTAACCGTAGTAGGCTAAACACCACTCCCTATTCACCCATCCCCACTTCACTGTCTTACAGCTCTGAGCAAGATAAAACATCCTGGAGGATGTGTTTGTAATTCTACATTACTAGCTGAAACAAAACAACCCCAAAACCTCACTACTTAATTTCATTCACAAGGTGAGAACACTACACTAAAAGATAGTCCCATCAACCTAGGATATACTTGCAATAAAATCTGACATCAGATTACCTTTTGTACAAATCTGTGAGTCCCTGCAGAAGAAAAGGCATCTCCAGAGGGCAAAGATGTAGGCCGATGTAATCTGACCTTCTCACTCTGTGACCGAAAAAAAAAAACACAATGTTAAGATGAGAAGCTTTCGAAGTGTTATCTCTGCAGCATAAGCATGCACAATATCACCAGGAATTACCAACATTCTGGTAGTAAAACACTTCAGCATTAAAAAATACTTGAATTATGAAATATTCTGCAGATACAAAATGTCTGGCCAAACCCTGTCTCAGCAGGGACCCCCAGATACCCTGTGACACCAGGTTAAGTTCTTGCATTCTGTTGCCCTTCAGGCCCTCGCTAACAGCACAGCAACATTTATCATACACTGGACTAACACTATTGCTGATTTTCCTCTCTCCAAACTCTGTCCCAATCATGCCAGCCACCTATCTGGTCAGTGTGTTGTGGGCAGGCCTCAGGCTTCCAGACCATCAGGACCCCATGACTTAGTCCTTGTAGTAGTTCATGTGCGCATCTTGTGTTTGCTTTCATCTTACCACCTTACTTCAGGTAAGCTGCCACTCAACCTCCTTCCTCTGCTGCGGCTTGTCTAGTTTCTTCTCATGAGTTCAATAAAAACGACTGAACAAAATGTACCAGAAACTATGCTGCGTAGCATGCAATTGCTCATCTTTTAACCATATGGAAGGCATTTGGCAACTTCTACTCAACATTGTGTGAACACAACTGCTAAGATCTCACTTCTCACAAACATGCTGCACATCTTTACCTATGTTTACAAATGAAGTAAATCCGAAACTCCGTGGTGTGTCACTGTGGAGAATGCTGAGGTCAAGGTCTGGTGTCAACAGCTCTCTACATTACTAGCTGAACACCGGGTGCAACAGGGCACATACAGCATCTGCCAGACCAGCAAGAAGAGACTAAACCAAATGGTGTGCAGTCCTACGAATACTTCTTCTAAAACTGTCCAAGTTTCCACTGAGCCCAATAAACTCAATGAGTACATTGCTGGTTGGGAGGGCAGCACTGTGTGAGCCAGAAGAGCTCTGAAGCACATCTCACTTGTTATTTTCACTGACTGAAAAACAAAAACAAGACCTAGTGACAGGCTTGCAGCTGCAAGCCTAGACAGCAGTACAATCAGAGTAACACGGGGCTGTCTTGACTCCAATATTTCACTACACCTGCCCAAGTACCGCCATGTAAACACAAAACAACGTTGTGATTTCAGGGTACTGCTTTAGACTTAGTAAAGCAGAGCCACAGGCTCTGTAAAAAACAAACAAAAGTAGAGCCCACTTTCCTGGAAGTTCCCACTCTTGAGCTTTGCGGCATCTTGTGGGTACAAAAAAGAATGATCATTGAACTTTACAAATTAACTTCACATGAAATGAATTTTTATCATTACTTTAAAAATACAATGAAAAACAAACATGACAGAGGTTAAATCCGCTTCAAGCAGGGAGGAAGCAGGGTTTGGAAACACGTCCCTAAGTACCACCTAGTGATAAAACACAGCTACTGCATTATTAAAGAATTTGAAAAGGCAAGTGATAAAATTCATCTTGAAACTTGAATTAGTTTCCTCTGATTAGCTTCCCTCTGATTCCCACAGAAAGATCTCAAAGTAAATGCTGTGAATTCATTCAACATTTATGATAAAATCCTGAGCGAAGTAATATTGAGAAAGAAACCAAAGGTGAACAGGTGAACATAGTAAATACTGTGAAGGGGCTAATGATAGAGATTGCACAGCTAAGATTTTTGGTCATCTTTCTTTTGAATTTATGAGTTATTCTGTAAAAAGTTTCTGATCAGGCTAAACATATGCCTGCCATCACCAGAAAGGAGAAGTCAGACACTGTAAGTGAACAGGCAGGACAGCTCCATTTCACTTCATGTTAATATTGCATACTTGCTTCAGATAATTACTGGCCATTTTTGACTGGACATTGATATACAAAAGAAAGGATTCATAAACATCTTTCTATGCTTGTAACAGTGCACAGATACTTTTCTATGTTATTAAGTCACAATTTTCAAATTCTACTTATATAAAATGCATCAAGGGATGCTATAGAGTTTGTTTAGCATCTTAACAACAGGTATACCTGTTCTTCTATTTTGTCTTGTCTGTCAAGAGCAGCTTCAACAGCATCAAAGAACTCTTCTTCATTAATCAGACTGTTTGGGCCTTCCTATTCAAACACACAGATAAAATGGTTGTTTTAAAGCAACAGGAAACACTAAAAATCTTGGTGTTACATTCACGGAGGAGGTGACAGTATCACGTGGATTAGTAACCCAGTTCGTGGAAAATCTCAGCAAGTTATAACGATTAACTCACTTGGATACTGTGTACTCATCAATACCTCAAAGGAAATGGAAGGATAAGCTCATTTTGGTGCAAAGCCATACAAATGAGGGGAAGTCTTCAAAAAAATTCACTCAAAATACATATTATGAAAAAGTATACATGAACCTGAAGAAACTAGTGCCCACAATAAACTTTGAAATCCACATCATACCTATGTTAGAGTAATGGGAAAAGGCACGGTGAAGAGCAGACTGCTCCTTCCTTTGAATGGCCAAAGGCTTTAAGTTGTTAGAACACACGTACACAAAATCACTTCCTGATAAAATGTTTGTGTGCAGTAACCAACCACACACAGTCATCTATTGCTGCCAACAGTGCTTCTGCGACCACAGAGACGGATGCAGAGCAGCATAGAGTTGCAGCAAACCCACAGCCAATGCAAACTACACACTAGTTCCTAGAGTGGCCTTCCAAAGGAGAAAGAAAAGACGTACTGAGCCTTCAGGGTCTGGTTACACGGCCAAACAGCATCAATCACTTGGAGAACCTGTTAGAATGAAAATTCCTAGGCTTCCACCCCAGATATCAGTTTATTTAAAAAGGATTTATTTATTGGAAAAGGGGAAAGATGGAAAAAGAGAGGATGGAGGAAGGGAGGGAGAGAAACTGATCTTCTACCCACTGGTTCACTTCCCTAAATATCTACAATTGTCAGGGTTAGGCTAAGATGAAACCAGGAGCAAGAACTCCACCTGGACCTTCCCTGTGGGTTCCAGGAACCTGAGCAGTTAGGCCATCACTGCTGCCCTCCAGCACATTAGCAGGAAACTGGGTAGGAAACATGGTGAAGGTAGGACGGGACCCAGGCACTCCAAGATGAGATACAGACATCCCAAGTGGCAGCTTAAACTAGTGTCTCAAAAAACCACTTTTCACAAGGTACTGGGGAGAGACCAAGTACACATAGTCAACTATTCTTAGACAAGCAGGACCTCAGCTTTATGAGAACAGGAAAGTATGAAGTACAGGGATGGGCGTCAGGTCTAGTGGTTGGGTGCCGAGGATCCTGCAGCCATATGGGACTGTCTGGGTCAGCATCATTGCCAAACTCTGCTTCTGAACCTATCTTTCTAAAATTTATTTATCTTCATTGTAAAGGTAGATTTGCAGACAGAAGCAGAGACAGAGACCTTCTATCTGCTGGGTACTTACCAAATGGCTGCAATGGCCAGAGCTGAACAAATCTGAAGACAAGAGCACATGCAGGGTCAAAACTCTGGGCCATTAACCTATGCTTTTTCCCAGGACACAAGCAGGGAGCTGGACAGGAAGCGGAGCAGCTGGAACCTTACTAGTGTCCATATGGGATGCCCACTGAGACATCACAGTGCCCCGACTGTATTTTCCTGCTAAAGCGCACCACTGGAGGGCGCAGTCAGGTCCCTGACACTCACGTGGGAGATGCAGATGGAATTCTAGGCTCCAGGCTTTGACACATCATCTCCCTATTCTGACCCTGGTTGTTCTGGGGACATTTACAGATGGGACATCTTTAATTTATTAAAATAAATAATGTTAAAAAAATACCCTTTCATTTCACCACATATATCAAGGAGAAAAGTTATTTGTAGCTAAATCAACAGGCACTCACTGTCATCTGCTTGCAGAGGATTTCTTAGGTTAAATGTCAACACTTGCCCCTAGATCCCTCCCACTCCAAGTATTCTCTTGGGGTATTTCTGCAACCAGGTCCTTTCTTCTTTCCCATCCTTGACTTGTTCATCCAATCAACCCACTATCACCCGCCAGCTCTGCAAATTGGACAGCATTCAACACAGCAGGTGCCTGGATGCCCCAACACAGAGTCCTGGCTGTCACCTTCACCAGCTCCCGACTTCATGACAGACACCATAGTGCTGCATGAGGCCAACACAGTCACAGTCCAAGCCAGAGCCCCAGGGTTCATCCAGTGCTGCACGAGGCCTGCACAGCCACAGTCCAAGCCAGAGCCCCACGGTCCATCCAGTGCTGCACGAGGCCTGCACAGCCACAGTCCAAGCCAGAGCCCCAGGGTCCATCCAGTGCCACACAAGGCCTGCACAGCCAGAGCCTCAGGGACCTTTCCGGCTGAGTGCATATTGCTTTGGTACCACCATAAATCAGAAAAAATGCTTACAGTGGTTACATTTCTAAGCCAGTGAAAGACCATCAGCAGCTGCTCTCTCCAAATAAACCCTGCTGCCATCACTGTTCTTACATCTCAGTTCATGTGGCTAAGAGCCCTGGACAGGCAGGGAGCCTGTGCTGCTCCAGAGACCTAATTCATCAGTGTCTCCTTACCCCACCTACTAATATTGTGATTTAGGTCATCTATGTTATGGGGAAAAATCTTCCAATCCACCTCCCTTTCAGTGTGCCTGGGAAAGCAGTGGAGAATGGCTCAAGGTCTTGGGTCCTTACATGCAGGGAGTAGACTTGGAAGAAGCTCCCGATACGCAGTTTTGGATCAGCTCAGCTCTGAGAGTGAACCAACAGATAGAAGTCCTCTCTGCTGCTTCTCCTTATTTTCAAATAAAAATAAATAAATCTTCAAATGTAGGGGCTGTCTTCATTTTCCATGCCTATTCTTGTGTTCTCCTGAAGCACACGGGGCTATTTAGGGCTTACACCACCAGATCTCACATCAGAGTCACTTCCACTCTCACAAATGAAGAAAGCATGATGTCCTATGAGGGAGACGGTGGGGAGGCTTCCCATGGTTTGGGACAGAGAATTGGAATCTGGTAGGCTCTGTGCCACATTTAACAGACCTGCTGGACAAACTACCCGTTATTTTGTGATTTATTTGATTATGCAATGCCTTGTTCCTAAATGAATTTGAGGCAAATGGCTATAGATTTTTGAAACCAACTATATGTCAGAAGCAATATGTTGTCTTATAATAAACGTGTTCTGTCCCTCCCCTATCCACCCAGGGGAAATAATAGGAAAATGGTAAGTTCCTTAGGACAAAATGGTAAGTTTCTTTTCATGCTTGGGATATGGTTCTGTGCATAGTAGGTACTCAGCAAATGTTCCTAAAGCATTGGTTCCTCAACAGTTAAATTACTGAGTACCTGCTCCAAGATAAACACTTCATCAGATCCTTTGGATGGAAAGGTAACTCAAAACATGTAAATGAATTACTGCAGTAATGTGAGATAAGTACAATTAAGAAGCTAGCTATAAAGTATAGGGGTAAATAGAGAAGTGATTATGTCTTGAAAAAAGCTGGGAAGTCTTGTCTTCTAGAGATCATTTTTAAGCTGAGTGTTGGAAGAATTAGGGATTTGCCAGATGGGAAAGTCCAGGCAGAATGTAACACAAAGTGAAAAGGCCAAAATCTAGGAATGACAGAGTGTGTTCCTAGTTTGTTTGTTTGATTGATTGTACTGCCTTTGTTTCAGGAAGAATTTAAGGTAATTTGTGTTCCAGTCTTTTCATACTGGAGTGGTTAGAGATGAGACTCAAAGATGACAGGAAGTATATTATCAAGAGTTTTGTAATTGATGCTTGAATATGAATTTTATATAATGGAAAACGAACCCAAGAGGACTGATAATCAGATTTGTTGTGAATTTTCTGTATATTGAATGAATGAAGATAGAAATTGAAGATTAATATGTACATTTACATGATTTCATTTTTGTAAAAGGCAAAAGTGCATTTATGTGTGTTTATATATACTTGTATATACAAAGGAAAATGTTTCGAAGGATATACTTTAACTTGTTCACAGTGATAACCTCTGGGGAATGGGATTAGAGGGAAGGGGATTTATGTGGCTGTCTGTATACTGGGTGGGATATTGTGTTTTTATTTCTGTATTTGAATTTTTAATAAATATGTATTATTAAAAAAAATTTAAAGCTCTGAAAAAATTAAAAAAAAAACAAAAACAAATGTAGGGGCTGGCAGTGTGGCAAGGCAGAAAACTGCTGCCTGTGATGCTGGCATCCCATTTGACTGCCCCACTTTTCATCCAGCGCACTGCTACTGGCTGGAAAAGCAGTAAAGTAGTCCAAGTGCTTGGGACCCCAACAGCCATGTGGAAGATCTAAAAGCAGCTCCTGGCTTCGCCTGGCAGTCACCTGGCCATTGAACCAGTGAAGGAAGTCTCCACGTCTCTGTCTCACACTGACTTACAAAATGAGTTTTTTAAAAAGGGGACATCAAAAACAGAGATGAATTACATGGAAGTCAGTCCTCTGGTAAAACCAACAATGCTACTGAAGAAAATAACTGTAAAAATGAAAGGAAAATTCCATATATCTTCTAAATCAATCAGAAAAGCTCAAAGTCTAAGGAAGTAACTAAATAAATACAAATGATTGATAAACATATTTAAAAAGTACTACTTCGTTCAAAACCTAAAATCTGAGAACAAAAATCACTGTAATAGCTAATATTTCAGTGATTTGGAATTTTAAAACCCCCAAGGAAAACTAATTATGTAATTTACACACATTTCACAAAAATTAATTGACAATTTCAGAATACTGCAACAAAAGTCTAATCATTGTGAAGTTACACAGTAGGAAATCCATCCCAACCTAAAAAACACTCAGGGAATGGACATGTGGTTCAATGCCAAGGCTGCCTGGGATGCAGAAAGTCTGGGTTCCAGCACCTACTCCTTTCCGAGTGCAGTTTCTGCTAACGTACACCATGGGGGCAGCAGGCAGGGGCTCAATCGCATTCACTGATTCCTGCCACCATGCAGAAGAGCTGAGTTCATGGTCCCTGGCTTCAGTCTGGCTACTCAAGATGGAAGATTTCTGTGTCTGTGTCTTTAAACACAAGCAGAGAGCCTTCCAAATAAATTTTAAAAAATAATAAACATGAAAAGCAGACTCTGCTAATAAGCAAGAATAAAAGTAGTTGGCCTAGTGCAATAGCCCAGTGGCGAAATCCTCGCCTTGCATCTGGTGGGATAACGAATGGCAGCTCCACTTCCCATCCAGCTCCCTGCTAGTGTCCTGGGAGAGCAGTGCAGGATGGCCCAAAGCCTTGGGATCCTGCACCTGCATGGGAGACACTGAAGAAGCTCCTGGCTCCTGCCTTCAGATCAGCTCAGCTCCAGCCATTGCAGCCACTTGGGGAGTGAACCAGCAGATTGAAGTGACCAATGGATTGAAGATCTTTGTTTCTCCTTCTCTCTGTAAATCTTTCTAATAAAAATATATAAACCCTTAAAAAAAAAGTAGGTAACATTAAAATGAGCTTCAGAAGAGAAAAGAGGAACTTGTCCTGTTAGGTGAGTAACGTGATCCTGAGTCCTTTAAAGTCAAACTCTGAAGGCAACAAATACGTCAGTGTGAGCCTGGAGTTCACACATGATGTTATATATCGACTGAAATGAGGAGGAACAAATGACATTCAGAATATCCCAAGATTGCAAACGTATTTAAAAATCAATCTCATCTATGACACAGCTCACATGCTTTTCTTCTTAAGATCAAAATTTAAATTCATACTTCATAATCCGGTCCTCCAAAGTGGGATTTTTTCTTGAGTTCTGTCATTGCATTTTTGTATGCTTCCTCTACTCTTCTTCTCTTCTCAACTTCCTATCAAGAGAACAAAATGAAAAATAACATTTAAAATGGACATTTTAATTACAGTGTAGTCTTTCAGGTAGATTTCCTCTGCAGTTCAGTGCTATTTTATAATCTACTTCCTTGAAAAAGTAGAATATAGTTCTGTCTCATGGAACTTTCTCCTTTGCTATGTGTTACATTCAGCTGCCACCACTGACGTTTCTACTAAGGGGGAGACATCTGGCACAGAGGCCGAGACACCAACTGGGTCACCTGTTTCCCTCAGCGGAATAGCTGAGTCACACACCTGCTACTGCAGACACTGGTGAGAAGCCAGTGGAGAGCTGGAGAACTCAAGCATGTGGGAGGACTGGATTGTGTTCCACGCCACTCTGCGTGGGATCCAGCTGTCTGCAAACACATGCTGAGGGAAGCAGCAGGTGGGTCGTCTCTGTGACCAACAGTGGGGAGGGACAGAGACAGAGAGATATGGATGGAGCTCTGGGATCCAGGCTTTGGTCTGGCCCCACCCTGGCTGTGGCAGCAGCTGGGAGGTGAACAAGCACATGAAGATTCTCTGCTTCTTTCTTCTTCTCTCGCCCCCTTTCAAATGAAAGTAAATAAAACCCTAAAAATTCACAGAGAACTTGAGCAAAGGTAACTGCTTCTGTATCTCATCTCAGAATAAAAGTAGTGAAAAGCACTGAATTAGCTCACTGGCTCCAGAGACTTCACTAGGCGATTTCTGTGTATGAGGGAAGAATACAAGGATCCATCAGTGTGACTAAAACTGAAGACACCACACACAGAACTCTACTTTTTAAAGACTTGTTTATTTATTACTTAGAAAACATAATGGAAAGAAATCTTCCAAGTGCTGCTTTATTCCTCCAATAGCTACAATAGATCCCGGTCAGGTCAAGGCCTGGAGCCAGGAAATTCATCCTGGTATCCCACGTCACTGGCAGGGACCCCAGTGCTCCATCACTCACGGCTTCCCCAGACACTCTGAGATGCCAGTGTTGCAAGCAGCAGCTTAACCTGTCCCACCACAGCTCTGTGCCTCATCCCGCCCCAACCTTTCTTTTTTTTTTTTTTTAAATAATAACATACATCTGCATTTTTTATTACAAAGTCAGATATACTGAGAGGAGGAGAGACAGAGAGGAAGTGGAGCTGCCGGGATTAGAACCAGCAGCCACATGGGATCAACGCGAGGACCTTAGCCACTAGGCCATTCTTAACAATGCTGTCAAGAAGGAAGGACAAGTGGACTTCTCATATGCAGATGGCAATATACATCAACATAACAAGCTTTGGAAAATCTCTTTCTGGTATTCACTAATGCTAAGTACATAGTCTACAAATCAACAACTCTATTCCCAGGCGTATAATCAGGAGAAGTTGGTACCTATGTTCACCAGAACCTATGTGTCAGAATATTAAGCAGTCTTATCAACAACCAATACTCCTCAACAGACTACAGATGAAATAAAACCATACAATTAAAATGAATTATATAGTGCAATATGTATAGCAATAAAAGCAGCAATTGCTAATTGTAACAATCTGCATAAAACCCACAATATTGAAAATAAAAAAGCCAGATACAAAAGCATATTTTAAATTCCATTTATGTAACATTCGATCATGGGCAAACCTAATCTATGATATAAATCACCACTGTGGTGTTACAGCCCGAACAGGATTTGTTTCTCCAAACTCATGTAGATTTTAAATCCTAAAGTCTGTTGTTAAAGGCTGTTAATTCAACAGAGCAGAGACTTGTCCAATTACAATGTCTGAATTAGCCTGGGTGAGCAGAGACTTGTCCAATTACAGTGTCTGAATTAGCCTGGGTCACTGGGGTTAAGCCCCATGATCAAATCCAGGTATTATGTGGGAATACCACACAGAGACAAAAAATGTACTTCCGATGTCCTTCTGTCATCTTTTCCCACCTCACCAGAAGCATAATCCAAAGGGTCTGCTCACTCTTGGACTGGAGCCTCCAAACTGGAAGCTGAAACCAATGTTCTCCCTTCCAAAGTAACTCCTCTCAACTACAGGTAAAGCATGGAAAAGCTGACTAGCCCATGTGGTCACCTCTCTGGTATGGCTAAGGAAAGGGCGTGGGTTCTCTTCTAGGGAGCTACAAAAGTCGGGGTACAGTGCTTATCCACATGTAACAAAACAAACAGTTTTAAGATTGGTGCACTTCCATCTACATATAGTATACCTTAACTTAAAGAGTGAGTAAAGGGCAGAAATTTAGCCTCCCAATTTAGATATTGGTTAAGATATTAAAATCCCACCGAGACCCCTGGTTTCAATGACTGTAGCTTCCTGCTAATACAGATCCTGGAAGGCGGTGGTGATAACACCTTTGTGGAGACCTAGATGAATGACTGGTTCCAAGCTTTGGCCCTGGGTGATGTGGCCTTTAAAAAGTGAATCAGGTGGGCCCGGCGCAGTAGCCTAGTGCCTAAATCCTTGCCTTGCATGTGCCAGGATCCCATATGGGCGTCGGTTTGTGTCCTGGCTGCTCCACCTCCCATCCAGCTCCCTGCCTATGGCCTGGGAAAACAGTGCACAACAACCCAAAGCCTTGGGACCCTGCACCCACATGGGAGATCCCGAAGAAGCTCCTGGCTCCTGGCTTCAGGTCGGTTGAGCTCTGGCCATTGTGGCCACTTGGGGATCTTTATCTCTCCTGTCTCCTTCTCTCTGTTGATCTTACCAGTAAAAATAATCTTAAAAAAAAAAAATGACAAAGATGAGAGAGAGAAAAAACAGAAAGCCAGGAATAGCTGGCAGGGCAGAAACTGCATCCAAGTCTTCTGTGTGAGTGGCAGGGACCAAAATACCTGAGTCATCAACAGCCTCGATACACATTATCAAGAACATAGGAGAAGTCTAATACACTGCTTTTTTTTTTTAAGCTTTACTTATTTTTATTGGAAAAGCAGATACACAGAGAGGAGGAGAGACAGAGAGGAAGACCTTCTATTCGTTGATTCACTCCCCAAGTGACCGCAACAGCTGGAGCTGTGCTGATCCAAAGCCAGGAGCCCCAAGCATCTTCCAGGTTCCCATGCAGGTACAGGGTCCCAAGGATTTGGACGGTCCTTGACTGCCTTCCCAGGCCACAAGCAGAGAGCTGGATGGGAAATGGGGTCACAGGGATTAGAACTGGCACCCATATGGGATCCTGGCGCATGCAAGGCCAGGACTTTAACCACTAGGCTACTATGCTGGGACCCTACACTGCTTAAGAGAAGTCTGTTAGTTAACACGACCTGCTCACTCAGCTCTAACATCAAGATTCTATTGTCAAACATAACAATATTCTTAGACACATCAGTATTATTCAAAACTGTGGCCACTCTGTAATCTCATTAGGTGAGCTAGCTTTCTTCAGTATCTTGCTCAAATGGAAACACCTTCAAACACTGCAAGTCACAAACTCACTGATGAGTGAGAAGGCACTGACTGGTATGAAGCCTGAAAACCAGAGATGCAGTCTAACTACTCCCTAACACTCCTGGGCAAGTATGGGGGAGGCAGATCCTTCTTTCATCTTTAAAACAGTATTGTTGGGAGGTGGTCAGCATGGTGGCTTAGCTAGCTTATCTCCTGTAGTGCTGGCATCTCACATGGTTGGCAATTCCATGTCTTGACAGATCCACTTTCCATCCAGCTCCCCTACCTATGACCTGGGAAAGCAGCAGACAATGGGCCAACATCTTGGGCCCCTGCATCATGTGGGAGAATTGAAAGAAGTTTCTGGTTCTTGGCTTTGAATTGGCCCTAGCTTTGGTTTAGCCCTGGAATTTGTGGTCATTTGGGGAGTGAACCAGTGGATAGAAGATCTCTCCTTTTCTCTGGCTCTCCTCTCTGTAACTCTGTTTCTCAGATAAAAATAAAAAGTGTTAAAAGAAATCAGACTAGAACAAGATTCTAGGTATGTTTTCATTCTAACATTTCACTACTTTACTAAAGTTGAATTATATATATATATAAGTTATATATATTAAAGAGAGATTTTCCCAGGAAACATTCACTTCACACTAGGGACTAATTTTATTTATGGTGCAACGTATTATCAGAGCTACAATTTAAACAAAGGTGGGAAAATGTGAGCACAGGGAAGGTTCAAACAACACAACGTGAGCTATCTGATATCAGAATGACCCTGGGAAATACAGTTAGGATGGTAGTAAGTAAATGTTTAACTATATAAAACATGAGTTCAGACAACTGAAGTGCAGTTTTACAAGTTTTACAAGCCAAAAAATGTAAGTCTGGTATGGCTCAAAATCCCTATCCCAGAGCAAAACTAACCCTATCACAGAACGTCTGGATTAAATCCTGTCGATAAAGAATACTGTAGGTAACTAAATAACTTACTGGGAAATCTTGTCAGAAAAACCAATTTAAGATTCTTGCAGGTCTCCAAGGAGCTGTACACTGCCTGCTACTTCCATCAGTCCAGTACTTCACGGTTAAATGTTCATTCAATGTATGAAACTTAAATAAAACCCCATTACTTTTAAGAGGAAGAAAGACTAGTCTTACCTTATCATGTCTCTTTTGCCAGCTCTCCTCACGTTTTACCATGAGTTCAATACAATGAGAAAGTGTAGCAAGGATTCCAGCAGTAGTTGCTTTAAAAGTTATCGCTTCCCCTTTAAAATCTATACCATTAATGCCTTTTGGTGTGACATGTGGAAATACTGAAAAAGAAAGATATTAACTAAAACTCTAATGAATAATTCTTAATCATAATTTAAAATTAAAAGTATTTAGTAAGCTAGCAACATTTCTGGATAATAATTTTTCTTCCATCCTTGCTCTCAGCAAACACTCTGGCAGCATGTACTTTGCAGCCCTGTTCTCCAGGGTGTTTCCTGGACTCTGTTTGCTGTGTTGCACCCAGTCCTTCAAGTGGTAGGCGGAGCACTCACACAGCACTCACGGCAATCCAACTATGGCAAGAGTGACTTGACATCTGAAGAACTCCAGAATTAAAAAACACTTGAAGATGAAAGTTTTATAAGGTAAGATAAAATATGAAAACAAATATTCAAGTTTCAGTCTGGGACCAATGTAAATGTTAAACAGATTCTGGTTACATTTTGTAATTTTAATTTAAATGAAACAACGGAAAAAAATTTTAAAACTCACAAAAGGCAAAGAGAGCTAATATCTTACTCAACAGTCAACAAAGTCCCATTCTAATGCAGCTCAATCAATGAGGCCATGACACTTTTGCTCAGTAAACTCCTACATAGATAAGGACATCAAAGAATAATCCATGAAGAATAAAATGATCAATTATACTTCACCAGTGTTTACAATTTTGGGGTTAAAGACACTGCTAAGAGAATTAAGAGGAAAGCTACAAGCAGGCAGGAACAGCTTTGCATGCCACACATTAGTAAAGGATTTATCACCAGAATGTACCGAATAACCTCAAAAGTCAACATAGGAAAACAAATAATCCAATTGAGAAAGTCAGGCAAAGGCTGTGAGCACCTTTCACCCAAGAGGAGGCAGACAGCAAAACACACACAAAAGACACTGCACTTGTTCTGAGGGAAATATAAATAAAGCCATAATGAGATGCCACTTCACATCTACTAAACAACTAACATTTTAAAAAGCTGACTATACCACATATTGTGGTATAGAAACATATATTGTGGAAGAAATAGAACCTCATACAGAAAATATCTGACATTTTCTTTAAAACATCTACTATATGATGTAGTCATTCCACTCCTAGGTATTAAACTCAAAAGAAATGACATGTATGCTCATTCAAAGACAAATGGCTGTAGCTAGTGGCCTTTGTTTGTAACAAGTAGACAACAAACTGGTAACTGCAGTACATCTACACAACAGATTATTCAGCAATGAGACATAAAGAAAGGACAGTCTTCAAGTGACAAAGAAGCCAGGCCAAAAGGAAGGTCGCTGTGAGTTCACTGACGGAAACTTAAGAGAAAAAGGCAAATCAGTTTATAGGGACTAAAATCACCTATAACTGATCCAGAGAGAATGATGCCAAGAATAAATTTTGATCTGACAGATGGTTCATGAAATACCTACAAGTTCTTTAAACTGTACATTTTAAACAGTATATCAATTATTTGAACACTGTTAACTTGCATACTTTCCATCACTGTTACAGTAAAATAATCTTTAAATCTTTACATCACTGCAAAGATTATTACTTTATAAATCAACATATTAATAATCAACAAAGAAATTCAAACATACCTAGTTTTATGACACTATGTGTGATGTAATAAAGAACATTTATTGCTAAAAGTTTGCCAATTTGTACACTTAAAAGTCAGCACAGGATGAGAACAAAATAACATGCCTTTGGAAAAATTCCAGAAATATAGAATGTACACTTTAACTGCACTTTCTACTTCCAAAAATAGCTACCTCAGATCATTTTCACAGTGATATAGAGGATATGTAACAGATTTTGAAGCTTTTTAACCAGTTGGAAAGTAAGAAAGGTGAAGGGGAACCTCAAGATAATTTGTCACCAATCAGTACTGGCTGCTCCGATTTGATTCCCTCAGTTCTTCTATTACAATGTACAACCATAGTCACCTTCATGGAAAAAGTTAACTAGAACCCCAAAGCACTTGCTAAATTAAAATGAGGATGCAATGTTCAAATGTTTCTAAGGCAGACACTTCCCATGACTCAATGACACACTGCAGTCAGACACAGTATCTCCCTGAAATGGAAGGAGGGCACCATCTATACTTTGCCTGACTTCACCTAACCCAAGGTCATAAAGCTTTGGGCCTGTGTTTTTTTCCTTTAAAAATTTTACAGTTTTACTTCTGATACTTAGGCCTGTGATGCATTTTGAGTTAACTTTTGTTATCCGTAACTTAAATATTTTACATATAGATACCTGTGGTTGCAGTTTTCTCTGTCTCTGCAGTGAACTTTGTTGGCGTTCTTGGAAAGCTGACTTGAGCACAGTGCAGGAGTTTACTTCTGCACTCCGTGGGGCTGGTGAATGCCAGGCCACCCCGTCCTGATCATTGCTGTTGTGTGCAAAGTTAAGAAACAGCCAATTGTGTATCCTTTTTTCAAGACTTTCTGGTGATTCTGGAGCCCTTACCTATCTATAAGAATTTTAGGATCAATTTGTTCATTTCTGTAAAAATCCTCTTGAATTTCCACAAACTGCAGGAGACCTATGTATCAATTTGGTCAGTATGCATTAACAGTCTTCTCATTCACGACATGTGGTGCCTTCCTATTTATTTAGGTCTTCACAGTATAATGTTTGTTTCTAACAGAAGCAAAATAACTTCATTTTTAGATTGTTCATACCTTATGTATAAAAATACAGTTCATTTTTCACAGCTTAACACCTTGTTGAAACCATCTACAGTTCTAACAACATATAGTGGATTCCTTATGGCATCTTTTGGGGCTGGCATAATGGTTCAAATGGCTAATACTTCACATGTCAGAAAGTAATCTTTTACTCTTAAATGAGAAGTTAGTTTCAGGATCTTCATAGTTGTGCTTTTTTTTTTAATCAAAAATTTTACAGTTTTGGTCTTTATTCCACCAGTAAGACAGATGACATTGACAATTTCTGTCCCTTCCATAATTTTGCCAGCTTCATCAATGTCATTCAACTTGTTGCACATGTACTCACAGCACTCCCCTACTCCCTGTAATCACAGCACTCCCCTATACTCCCCTACTCTGCATTCACAGCACTCCCCTACACTCCCCTACTCCCTGTATTCACAGCACTCCCCTACATTCCCCTACTCCTCCCTCATACTCCCCTACTTCCTGAATTCACAGAATTCCCCTACACTCCCCTACACTTCTCAGATATGCTCTTCTGTTCATATTGGATTACAGCCATTTTATTCTTATTTGGCCAAAGGTTTGTAAAATTTGTTCTTTTCAGAAAAGCAACATTGTCTCACTGATTACTGTATACTGTTTTCACCACCTTGATGAAGGCACTGTTGTCTTCTCTAGCCACACTCAATAAGCTGGGTGTTCACAGCTTTTCAATACAGACTTGAAACCTTTAGCTTTGCAGAACTGCCCTACAGTAGCTCTTCAGTAACTTTCCCCCTGCCATTTTCTGTTCTCTTTTTCACATAAATTCTATCTATGCTGGTCTACTGGACAGGTGCTCAAACTTCTTATTCTTCAGCTTTTTAAAAAAAATTTTCTTGGACTTCTTAATATTATAGACCAACTCTGCATTAATATTTTAAATTTTTTTTTATAACTTCTAATTTCCTAGAGCTCTCTCATGTCAGGGTTTTGTTACTAAGACATTACTAAGTAACATCTGTTACTAAGGCAACCTCCTTCTGCTTTCTGCATCGTCTGAGTTCCTTGCTCTGGTATCCATGCCTCGGTCTGTGTGCAGGAAGCTGTCCTCAGACTACGCAGGGGGTGGGGGAAGGCAGGGGCCCTGGCTGGCACCCACTTGAGAGCCAGGCTGAAAGGTCTGAACCCACTGCACAGAGCCTTTTACTACTGGGCTTGAGGCAGAACTCTACTTCTAAGTCTTAGCTCTGGGACCACTCACTTTAACCTTCTGTATCAGGAATAAACACCTTATTTATAGGCATTCTGGACACAGAATATGGAAAGCTGCCAGGGGATTGCACCTTCCAGAACACAGACTTTCATTTAGTCCCAACTACTTCAGTTCTTGGAAAAACACAGAAGAGGGAGGCAGTCAGATTTCAATCATGCATTTCTCCTGTCATCATTGACCTCTTGCTGTGTCTACAAATTTACCACTCAAGTTCCAGAGAAAATAAGCTGTTTCTACCTTTTGGAGAAGTACAAATAAGGTATGCAGGATAGAGGATTCAGCCTGGAAGTTTAACAATATCTTTCTGTCCATATATTTTTTTCCCATTAAAGCAAATAATTCATTGTGAAAATAACACACAACAAAACTTTCCCCCAATAATCCTCTAATTCCTTAAATATTACAATAATCTAGATGATTAGATAAAGTTCAACATTAGCCACACTTACATAGACAGATTACATAATGTGACCTAATATGAAGCTTCTATTCTGCATAAACTGTGAGGTCATTAAATTAAAAGGAAGAAAGGGAGTGCCATGAGGAAACAGGAAAGGAGTAAATTACAGGAAGAAAGATACTAGACTGTATTACAAAGAATGAAATACTGTTAAATGACTTCTGAAACAGAAAACCACCTCCACACATAAAACTCAAAAATTTGATATGAAAATACGATATCACTATAGGTTTCATTTCATATTCTTCAATAATTTCAGCAAAATTAGGCTTGTTTTCAATACTTTTTTGGTAATTAACAAAATGCACTTGTAACTGAAAGATATTCACTCTTGAGAATGCTAGAAAAACAAGGATTATGAATCACTATGACAAACAATTCAGAATTCTTTCTAACGAGTTAGTCACTCCAACAGAGTGACAATAAACCCCTTCCCAGAACACACCATCGTCCTGGGTCTGTAAGCACCTGGGCTGTGAGGCCACAGCTCCTAGTCATTCTTTTTTTTTTTAATTTATATTTTTATTTATTAATTATTAATTATTTTGCATTATGTGACAGTTTCATAGGCTCTGGGGTTTCCCCCCACCCCTCCCCATGCCCCTCCCCGACGGTGGACCCCCCCCCCACAGTCATTCTTTATTATAATACTGATCATATACTTCTTTTTTTTTTTTTTTTTTTTTTTAGATTGACTTTTTTTTTTTAATTTTATTTTAAATTCATTAATTACATTGTATTATGTGACACAGTTTTGATCATATACTTCTTAACAACTACACCAAGCAGAGGAAGGAATGTGCTTCAGAAACATTCAACTCACCATGTGTTTCCCCTCCCCTAATACATACTGCTGAAATAAAAGGATCTATGGCTAGAATTCAGAAAGAACCTTTAGTTAACAGTAATCGTCACTACCAGACAAACGTGTATTTTACATACAAGTTTTTCCGCAAGAAGATATTTTGAATTAGATACAAGTAGCTCTACTATTTTTTAAAAATTACTCAATTATGTCATTGTATTACACACGATACAATTATATATTATTACATACATTATACAAATATAAAATATACTATTATATAACCTCAGAAAGTATATTTAAATACAGCACTTACACTTTTCTTTATTGCCATTAGTATTATGCAAGAAGTCTCCATCAGAGCGTGTCAGAGGGAAGTCATCTTCATCATCTTCTACCACTAAAAAGACAGAAAAGCACTTCAGGATAGTATGACGGAAACAAAAAGAAATTATGTTCAACTGAGTTAATATACTTCACAGTCTGAGAACAAGATTTATTTCACCTTTCATGTTTTCACTGATTATCAACATTTGCTCAATAAATACACTGTGTAATATCTTTAAATACAACAGATATTATTTTTAAGATTGATTTATTTACTTATTTGAAAGTCACAGTGAGAAACACACACATACACACCTCTCTTTGATTCTTGAGCTCACACTCCAAATGGCCGCCACATTGGTGCTGGAATAAGCTGAGCCCAGGGGCCAGGAAATCCAACTCATCTCTCTCATGGGTGCGGAGACTCAAGCACTTAGGTCATCGAAAGGTTCCAAGTGCAGCATTCAGGACTTCTATCAGTGCTTGGATACAGGGGGTAGCACCCCAAGAGCTAGTTTAACCCACGCACCACAAACTCAGTATCTGCATCAGTAAACTGTGTCTATTCTCATGCATGCAGAGGTTACTAGTGATTACAGTGACTATGAATTATAGTATCTCTTAGTCCTCCTATCTGTCTTTAGACAATTTCACAGCTATAGAAGAAGCCGAGCAGGGCTTGAGTAGGACTATAACTTATTGAGCTAGCCATTGGGAGCTATTAAATCAACTATTGCTGCACTTGTAGGGAAAATACAGCTTCTTGCAGATGCGATACCAATTTTGATTCATTAAATGTGTTTGTGTAATTCCACAAAATCCAGAATCCATTTGTATTTTCCTTTTGTCTGTCCTCAAACCCAACTGTTTAAGGCAACACTGCTGCTTGCTAGGGTGTACATTATATATTAGCACAAAGCAGTTTGGGTCAAGAATTAAACCAGGAAAAAATCAATCAAACCAGGCACCCCTGTACGGAACACAGGCACCTCAACCACAAGCTCACATGCCAGACCCAACGGGGCCTCTTTATTTTACAGGTTGAGCAACCTGAATATAAAACACTCCAAAAATCTGAAGTTTTTGGAGCACTGACAAGATGGCACAAACACAAAATACAACTGACACATTGTGATGGGCTGCAGGCAAAACACAGGCACACTAAACATTGTATACAGATCCTCTGCAAGGTTGCAGTTCCCACCAGTGAGTACATGCAAAAACCAGGGCTCAGAGTTGGCCTGGTGAGGGCTACTGGAGATCAGCCCAACTAGGCTGCAGCACTTGCTGGTATATGTGGAGACCAGACCTCTGGCAGGCTGGGCCAGGTTGCAGCACGTGTCCGTTCACATGAGACGGGCTTGGCTGGAACTGACTAGGCATGTGCTTTAACTGGTGCAGTCGGAGGTCAACCCAGGTAAGGTTTCTTAGGGGACTCCCCAACTAAACTGCTAGACTCAAATTCTGGCCACAGGAAAAAATCACAAGATAATGTGGTCTGACCTTGGAGTGCATGTATCAGAACTGGGCATCTTCAGTTGCTGATGCCTGTGCAGTGGACAACTGGCCCAGATGCACACGGGGGATATGACAGTAGAGAACATGGAGTGCCTTGTCAGAGAATGGACAACTCTCCTGGCCAGTCTTTGCAGCAAGGGTCCAGGTCTATGGATGTACACTGTGGTGGACTTGATCAGCCATCAGACCTTGGTAGCATTTTCTCAACCCTGCTGTAATACAACCGACACCTTCTCAGAACCATTCGGGGCACTTTTTCCCACATGAAGGTCTCAAGGCGTCATCAAAAGATTGTCCCCAGTCCCAGACAGCAAGCAGTTTCCTCTCTATCCCCATCACACAAGTGTGCATTCCTCTCAGTTATGGAAACAATACTGAAAATGTTTAAATCCTGAAAGAATAACCTTCAGGCTATGCCTACAGCACATGTACAAAACATAAAGTTTCAGGTTTAGACTTGGTTCTACCCTGAGATCCCCCACGTATACGCACCCACTCCAAAGTGTGTTATTGAGGAGCCCCATTTCTGCAGAGAAGGATCCATTCTGAACTCACACTTGATGTCAAACCTCTGCCTTGGCCTGTAGCTGTAAGGAAACACCTGCACTGTGCCTCCTTCCCAGGGACCTGGAAGCCAGTTCAACATTGTGTTCTCACTCTGAACTGATAGGAATTGCACTAAAAAATACCTGTTTCTGTACTGTCATTTCTTCATGCCTGGGTAACAAACACCTATTTACAACAGCTCTTTCACATCTGCCATTACCTGCGCTTCGTGTCCACCGAGTTGAATCGCATCTGCCACTTTCTCGTCTTCTGTCCTCCTTGGGCTTCACCACGCAAAACTAACCCAGAGGGGCCTGCTCCTCATCAATCACTTGCAATATGGCTGATTGTAAAATTAACACATTGCTGTCTTACTCCTGAAACCAACTGCAGACTGGTGTGGTGGCTGTTCTTACACTGCATAACCTGCACTGCACTTACACCTCCACTTCGTATTGTTATCCCTTGGCACCATGAGGTTACAATTTCAATTTTATAATCTCACATAAGCCTACACATTTCCGGATTACCATGTATGTCTGCTCTTCTACCTTCAACTTCAGATTCACTAAATATTTCTCTGTAAGGGAAAAAATTCACCCCACTTAAAAAAAAGTTCTTTTCTCTCATAAGCTGCTTAGGAAAGAACATCAGTTCAAAAGAATAAGTACCATAAACCAGGGGATCATGTGCAGCATCCCTCATCATGAAACATTATGTGATTCACAATTTGTACTGAGGGATCCATGTTGTGGGGTAGCAGACTAAGCCGCTACCTGGGCTGCTGGTATCCCACATGTGATACATCTTCCTGCCAACATGCCTGAGAAAGCAGGTCCAAGTGCTTGGGCCTGGTCACCCATGTTGGAAACCCGGAAAGATTTCTAACTCCTTGGTGTACCCAGCACCTCTCCTTAAATTCAGTCTGGCCATGTGAGGAATGAACCAGTAAATGATAGATCTTTCTCTAGGACTCTTTCAAATGAACCCCCCCTTTTTTTAAGATTTAGTTATTTTAGGCAGATTTTTGAGGTTGGGGGAGAGGGAGAGAGACGTCTTTCATGCTCCAAGTCACTCTCCAACAACAACAACAAAAAACCTGCTTTAAAAAAAATTCCTGGTGGCGTTTTTCAGATTGTAGAGTGGCATCTGGCTCTGAACACTGTACTTGCTAGCACTATATATCAATTCCCTCTGCCTTCCATGTCCTCCAACTGGATAAACATCACACTAGCATCCAGTGACATCACAATGCGATAAATCTAAAAGAACTCACAGACGACCCTTTACCACCACCACCACCACTCCCAGACATGGAAAATTTTCTCAAAGGAAGCTTCTTCTAATAAAATCAGCATTTTGTGGCTCACCACGCCTCCTGTCTGACCTCTTGGCCCCTGCACCATCTGCCACCCGGCTACTTTTGGTGAGACGTCTACTTGCCAAGACAGAATGCTACAGACGCATGATCTTCCAACTTTCTCCCACATCATCATTCTACGTTCTAAAAATCAAATCTCCTTTTGTTCTTTATCCCTGGGGAGCCTTCAAGTTTCCTTCCTCAAGTGTCTGTCCTCTGCCCCGTGGGCATTTGTCTAGTTATAACCTCAACCGTTACTTCATGATGGTGACTCCATCACTTGTATTTACAGATTTTTTTTTTTTTAAGGTAAAATGTTTTTTTGAAAACCAGAACAACAGAAAGAGAGGGAAAAAGAAGAGGTGAGGTGAGGGCTGGTGATGGGAATGACAACACAGATACATTCCCCATCAGCTGATTCATTCCTCAGATGCCTACGACAGGAGCCAGAGCTGAGCCAGGCCAACCTGGGACCAAGCAGCAGAGGCCTAGACACTTGGCCCATCATTGCTGTCTTCCCAGGCACATTAGCAGGAAGCTGGATGGGAAGTTAAAACCAGGACTCAAACTGGCACTCTACTATGGGGCGTCTGCAGTATAAACAGTGGCCACCATGCTAGCCTCCAAACCACTTACACAAGCACCAGTTTCACCTCTCCCATAGAATGTATTTGAAGCAGCTCCTTAAGGAGACCAGTTTCCTCATCTGTAACAACGGTTTAGTACTGATATCTATATCACAAGTTCACCACAAATTTAAGAGACAATTTATGTGTTCAACAGGACATAAAAAGTTGTTAGGATCCTGAAGACATGATGATACCTAGCAAAGTCTGAATAGCCCAGATGGTCAGGGCCTTAGAAGTCATGGGAAGAACATTCTGGAAAGGTTATGGAGAACAGTGCAGTGTCTGAAGCAGACGTGGGGGAGGGAAAAGCACCGATTCTCACAGGACAGACTCGAAAACCTGGTCACTCTAAACCAGCTGGAACACACACAAGAGCCTCATGTCAGCAGGTGGGAACCTGTCTGCAGGTTCTGATGTGCACCATAGGGTATGACTCTGCATGCAGGTTAAATAATCAAGCTGTAAGTCCTGCAGTAGCTCATAAAATGACAAAGTTGTAGCCAAGCAAAGAAGGGAACATAGAAAGCAAAAAAAGACTCAACTCTAATAAATACATAAAATCAGAAATAAAATCACGTCAAGCAATGTAGTTATACAGACAATAAATTCAGTGTCAACAATTTTGTTCTCACAGTAAATTCAGAGCAAAACTGAAGAACAGATGTTCTTCACCTTAAATGAAAGTAACTTTCGACCTCATATTTTAATATATTTGAGGTTGAGGTAGCCACAGTGGTTATGTATCAGAATCTGGACATGCAGCCTCCTGGCTCTACTCCAGAGGCTCCAGCTCCTTTTAACACATGTCCTGAACACAGCAGGTCATGGCCGCAAGCCTGGGTCTCACACGTGAAGCACTCAGACTGGTTCCTGGCTCCTGTCTCTGCACTGGGCCTGCCCTTTCTGCTCTGGGTCTCACAAACATGAAGCAATCAGGCTCTGCCCTGTGCTACTGGCTCGTGGCTCTGGACACGGGCCTGCCCTTCAGTTGTTGGGGACATCTAAGAAGAGAATTGGTAGATAGGAGATCACTGCCTGTCTCTCTTGTGACTTTCTTAAAAAAAAAAAAAATTTTTTTTGTGAATCAAAGTCTTTTCAAGTCTTAAGGAAAAGCTAATTTTAACTTAAAATAAAAATTATTATTGTTTAAAAGGATTTATTTATTTGTTTGAAAGGCAGTTACAGCAAGGGAAAGGCAGAAAGATCTTTTATCTGCTGGTTGATTCCCCAAATGACCATGGTCAGGGCTTGAGCAGATTACAACTAACAGCCAGCACCTCCACAGTTTCTTCTCTGTCTCTGTGGGAGACAGGTACCCACAGAACGTGGGCCATCCTCTGTGGTTTAGGAACATTAGCAGGGAGCTGGATCAGAAGTGGAGCACCGGGAACACAAACCTGCTCAAATGGGATACCAACACTGCAGCCAACGGCTTAATTCGCAGTGCCACATCACTAGTCCTTAAGTAAAATTGTGTTTAACTGTGTATGTCACTTCCTATTGATTTCTCTCTGTGAAAAAAGGGCAGTGGTTGGGAGACAGGCACAAAGGGGAGGAGCTATTCAGTGCCATGGTGAAGACGTTGCTTGGGAAGCCTGTTCTGTGTCAGCGTGACTGGGTTGGACGCCCACTGCCAGCCGTGATTCCACCTTCTTGCTAACAAGCACCCTGGGAAGAACCAGTGATGCCTTGGGTAGTCAGTCCCTGCCGTTCAAGTGAGATCTGGACAATGCTCAGAGCTTCCAGCCAGGAATGGCATTTAGCAAGTGAGTCTATCTATTTCTCAAAATAAACAGTAGGCATGCATGAGGGAAACAGACAGAGGAAGAAGGAAGATAGAACAAAAAGGAAGGGAGGAGACCAGGAAGAGAGATATTTGTAGGATTTAACATGTTTATCTCTTCTAAGGCTCATCACGAGGTGTTCCTTAGACATATTAAGAATTACTCCAAATTACCAGAACAGCATTTCTGAATGTAAAAGCCATTGGAAAGTCTTCCATGGCATCTGACATGGATGATGACATCAATGACTAGATGTTGGCCTCAGCACCCACTGGAGTATGTGACAGACCTACAGGGTCTATAAGCCGGCACCTGCTAAGCCAAAGCAGCAGTAATGGCCTGATTAACCTTTATCCCTTTGGAGTTCATCTCTGGAAACAGCGTCTGCACAGGCATCAAAGTACTTCTGCAGAGTGTCAACCTGTCTGCACAGGATGTCTCTGAAGGTTTCCATCTCAGCCAATTTCTCACGTAAACTGTGGCCTTTCTGTGAAACACAAAAACAGGCAATTTCAACCAACAAGACTGGACTTTTTTTGGTCCTATTGCATTTCATCACCTTTTAAGGTCTGCAATCTACCACTGACAGCTTGGGATAAGAACGTAAAGTTCAATGTCACATTCTTACAAATAGGCTTAAAACTGACTAAACTGTCACTTAAGAATCACAATCCTGTAGGAAATAAGCAATAATGCAAGATTATTTGCTAATGCTGTGTTTTCTATTGTTAAACTTGATATTGTGACCAAAAAACCCACCAAGGCCTTTGAGATAGGCAAACATTGCTGGATGTCCTTCTGAGGTCAAGGTTATTCTCACGATGGACTCCCAGGGGAAGGTGAGCTCTGATGACACTGAATGTCTTGCCTGTCATTCCATTTGAACTGTTTTACAGTAGACAACTAAGAGCTGATTTTTTTTTTTTTTACCATAACTATGCAGCCTTTGTCAATTATCACTTTTGTGCTAGCTAAAATATCTCAGTAATTTTCAGATTCTCCGTGAAATCAATTCAAAAATCTATTATCTTGCATCAGATCAATGAATCAAAAAATCTTGAGAATTGTTCATTTTATATTTGTAAGATTTTAACCCTTCAAGTTAATAATAACTTCATTAAATTTACATTCTAGAAAAGATCTTACAAAAACCAACAAATCAGGGTTGTTCACAACACACACCTTGAATGAAGAGGTGGAAGTTGCAGAATAGCCACTAGCTCCAGACACCAATGACACCATCGAGCCATGTCGACGCAAGCTGGATTCAGAGCCGTATCCAGACTCAGTCTAAATGGAAAGTAAACCACATCAAAAAACATTTCCTGTAAATCAGTAAGGCTATTACAGCGATCACTGGCAGTTTAGATTCACATAAGAAAGAACCAATTCACCAATAAACAATTTCAGTTCCTACTGGAAATCAAATTCAGAAATTTACAGAACATCTGCTACATGCAGGGCTAGCGTTTAAAACAGGAAAACGACCTCAGGTAGCAATGTTTCTGAAGACAGAAAGTACAAGAGTGGTTACCAGAGACCAGGTGTGAAAGACTCAGGAGTTGGTAGTCCTGGCAGATTCAATTGAGGAAGATGAAGAAGTCGTGAAGATAGTGGCATCTTCTTACCCATTACAAGAGTATAGTTCAACACCGTTGTGTAACTAAGATCCAGAACTTTCTCATCTATCCTCATTAATCAATCTTTCATTTCTCTCTTTAGTCCCTGGTGCCCACCCTCTTTTTTGTCTCCATGGGACTCCTAAGTGGAACCACACAGTGTCCATGTTCCTCTCACTAGCATTACTGTCCACAATGTTTACCCAGGCTACAGACTACAGCAGAATTTGCTTTTCCTTTAAGGCTGATTAACACTCCATCATCTGGATATACTGCATTTTACTGAGTCATTCATCGCTTGGTGGACACTTACTGATGCCCAGTGTCATTCCAGCTATGATCAGGCCCCAAACACTGTGACACACGTACTTTCACAATATCACCTGCAAAGAATGTGCCCACCAGTGCTGGGTAATATCCCGTGTAAGACCCCGTTTTAAGAGATTCACTCTGTTAAATCCTGTTCCTTGGCTTAATTCTATTTGGTTGTTCTACTAATTATTACTATTTTTTAAAAAAGATTTATTTATTTTATTGGAAAGGCAGATGTACAGAGAGGAGGAGAGTCAGAGAGGAAGATTCTC
Organism: Ochotona princeps; assembly: GCF_030435755.1. Classification (NCBI taxonomy): domain Eukaryota; kingdom Metazoa; phylum Chordata; class Mammalia; order Lagomorpha; family Ochotonidae; genus Ochotona; species Ochotona princeps. The sequence continues at coordinate 399,230 of NC_080859.1, forward strand.
CATCCAATAATTCACTCTCCATGTGGCAGCAACGGCCGGTGCTGTGCTGATCCGAAGCCAGGAGCCAGCAATTTCTTTCCGGGTCTCCCATGTGGGCGCAGGGTCCCAAGGCTCTGGGCCGTCCTTGACTGCTTTCCCAGGGCACAAGCAGGGAACTGGATGGAAAGTGGGGCTGCTTTTTTTTCCCTAAATGGGATCCCGGGGCGTTCGAAGCGAGGACTTTAGCCGCTAGGCCACGGTGCCTAGAAATGTAAAAGTAATCCTCTCAGGGATCCCTTCGGGTATCATACAAAGGGTACCTAGGCTGCTTTCTCTTCACAAAGTTTGCTTACAGCACGGTTTAGTGTGAGTCATTCTGAGGTTGTCTTTTGGTGTCCAAAGAACATTTTGGAAATCTATATTTGAGTCTTGCATCAAATTTGGTTGTGATCGCTCTACGCCTAAGAATCAGCATGAGATCTGATGAAGGCTCAGGCCTTTCCTGAGTAAGCATGTCATTCTAACTTTTCTCATGCAAGCAGTTTTTCATTGAATGTTTCAGTCCTAAATATATGGTTTAAAAGGGGAAAAAGAGAAAAAATGAAGCTGACAGAGAAAGGCACTGGCCCAGTCAATCCCCTAGATGGTGCTTGAGGAAAGAAAAGGGTTTCCAATCATTTGGGCAGACACAACAGTGATCATCACATATCCCTTGGTCTGCACTCCTGCTATGGGAAGCGGTAAACACAGCTGAGACCACAGATCCTTGACATTAGAAGGAAAGGGTCCTGTAGGCACATGCTTCTCTAAGAACACATGCCAGGCGTCTTGGCAAGGAGCTGGGCTGTGGGACTGAGGGGCTGTCACTCTTTCCTCTGATGGACAGTGAGACAGGTGTCCCCTGCAGGACACTCACTTACTTTGCCCCGTTTTTTATCTCTCCAACTCCAGTGCTACACTTTCAAAGCAAAAGAAATTTACCAAACACAAAACAAAGTATTTTTTTAGGTATTAGATCTGATGAAAAAATGCCATTTCTTGATTTTTAATGGATATTCTTTCACATAAAATCGTCAAAAAAACTCAATAAAATCAGAAGTTTGTACTACCCTCAGCAAGTTTAAGTAATGTTGTCTACCGTCTGTGTTTGATGTCCTTCACATCAAACACAGAATCTTATTTATTCTAGTCACTGCCAGAAATACTCCCTCCTCCTTAAAGATCGAATACAGCATCCAATACACCAATGGAACCTCATGTTCCTTAATATATTCTATCACAACAAAATGGAACAGCCATTCAACTCCAGGCTAACTGAGATCTTCTTTCCCTGCCATTTTTATCTAAAGAAACATTTATAAGCAGGTTAGACCAATAACACAGGAAAAAAGCTGAAAATCTAATAATAGCCATCTTAAATGTTAGTGTCTATACATGGTAAGAATTTTTTTAAACTTCCAAATTCGGCAAATTCTACATAAAATTATAAAATACATTTTCAGCATATTATACTTTGTAAATGTCAACCTCACCCATTTTTTTTTAAAGGCATTCAAGTGCATTCTTCTGTTTTACTTTGGAAAATGTCAAGAGATTAGCACAGTTAGCAGGAGTTCAAGCTGAAAGGAAGTGAAAAGAGAGAAACAAGATCATGATAAACAAGGAGACAAAGAGCGGAGAGGTAGAACAAACAGGAAGCAGGACAGGGAGAGGAACCTCCAGGATGAAATCACTGCACTAGGGCCCGGCACTGTGGTCTAGCGGCTAAAGTCCTCGCCTCGAACGCCCCGGGATCCCATTTAGGGAAAAAAAAGCAGCCCCACTTTCCATCCAGTTCCTTGCTTGTGCCCTGGGAAAGCAGTTGAGGACGGCTCAATGAATTGGGACACTGCACCCACGTGGGAGTGAATCATCGGACGGAAGATCTTCCTCTCTGTCTCTCCTCCTCTCTGTATATCTGGCTGTAATAAAAATAAATAAATCTTTAAAAAAAAAAAAAAAAGAAATCACTGCACTAACCCTAGCTAGAAGCGCTGTTCCTCCAACGGACGTCCAGCTTTCTCTGCAAGTGCACTAGGAATGTTTCTGGTTAGGGTGAGTTTACCCAGAGACCACAGGCTGGCCTCTATTCCTGTACCCTACAGAGCTTAAGAAGAGCGAATGGACCTATGACATGAATTTCCACTCCTTTCAATTTGAGAAACCTATCCATAATCAGCTCTGGTGACGCTGCAACAAGGATCTGAAGTCTGTGTGTAAGTTACATCTCTCACAAGGGAATGGCAACAAGTTTGGGAAAACATGTCTATTTAGTGGAAAATTCACATATGAGGGACCTTCAAAAATTTCACAGTAGGGCCCGGCGGCTTGGCCTAGCAGCTAAAGTCCTCGCCTTGAAAGCCCCGGGATCCCATATGGGCGCCGGTTCTAATCCCGGCAGCTCCACTTCCCATCCAGCTCCCTGCTTGTGGCCTGGGAGGGCAGTTGAGGACAGCCCAATGCATTGGGACCCTGCACCCACGTGGCAGACCGGGAGGAGGTTCCAGGTTCCCGGCTTCGGACTGGCGCCTACCGGCCTGTTGCGGCTCAACTGGGGAGTGAATCATCGGATGGAAGATCTTCCTCTCTGTCTCTCCTCCTCTGTGTATATCTGGCTGTAATAAAATGAATAAATCTTTAAAATATATATATATATAAAAAAATTTCACAGTAAATTTCTATTACCAAAAAAAAAAAAAAAAAAAAAAACAGTCAACAACAATGAATGGGTTTCAAAGATTTTTTGGCACCCAAATAAACATCTTTTAAATTTCATTTTTCTACAAATTTTCTGAAGAACCCTGGGTATGAGATTACTTATTGTTCCAAGTTCACACCAACTTTTGGTATTCAGATTAAAAACAAATAAAAACGGGCCCGGCGGCGTGGCCTAGGGGCTAAGGTCCTCGCCTTGAACGCGCCAGGATCCCATGTGGGCGCTGGTTCTAATCCCAGCAGCTCCGCTTCCCATCCAGCTCCCTGCTTGTGGCCTGGGAAAGCAGTCGAGGACGGCCCAATGCATTGGGACCCTGCACCCGTGAGGGAGACCCGGAGGGGGTTCCTGGCTCCGGGCTTCGGATCGCCGCAGCACCGGTATTTGCGGTCACTTGGGGAGTCAATCATCTTACAGAGGATCTTCCTCTCTGTCTCTCCGCCTCTCTCTGTATATCTGACTTTGTAATAAAAATAAATAAATCTTTAAAAAAAATTTAAAAAAAAATTTAAAAAGACAACAAAAAAGTGTTCTTTCTGGGGCTAGCATGGTGACCCAACAAGCTAATCCTCCACTGTGGAGGATGTATACATATACATATATATATATATATATAGAGAGAGAGAGAGAGAGAGAGAGAGAGAGAGAGAGAGAGAGGGAGAGAGCGCGCGCACGAGCTGTTGGAAGTGTAATTTCCAGAGAGAAGAATATAGCTTAAAAACTATAAAATAAAATATGGAACCTTTCCTTGCTACTCAAGATTGACCATGTTAATATTCAGGTAACAGATGAAGTCTAATTGTACATGACAGTTCAGGCGAATTTTTAAACTCTGAAGGTAAACAACACTAACAATCTGACAACTTTTTTAGACTCCTCAATAGTTAAATGATTTTTTTTAAAAAAAGATTTATTTTTATTGAAAGTCAGATATACAGAGAGGAGGAGAGACAGAGAGGAAGAACTTCCATCCGATGGTTCACTTCCCAAGTGGCCGCAATGGCTGGTGCTGTGCTGATCCAAAGCCAGGACAGGTCTCCCACACAGGTGCAGGGTCCCAAGGCTTTGGGCCGTCCTCAACTGCTTTCCCAGGCCACAAGCAGGGAGCTGGATGGGAAGTGGGACTGCCGGGATTAGAACTGGCACATGGGTGCCGGTGCGTTCAAGGCAAGGACTTTAGCCGCTAGGCCATGGTGCCGGGCCCAAAATACCCATTTTCAGAAACTTTTTGAAGACCCTTTATATGTGTACATTTTTATCTTTTTTTTTTTTTTGGCACAAAAATGAGCTCAACTTTTAATTGCATTTTCTACATACTTTCTGATAAACTTTTATATTTTCAAAGTGGTATTACAGAAAAATTTTGGATGCCTATGTCAAGAAAATGATAAATGCTTAAGATAATAAATATGGTGATTGTCCTGATAAAAGCACTGCATATTTTATACGTGAATTGAAATATCATATTGTAATGGAAGATCTATTTCTCCTTCTCCCTGTAAATCTGACTTTCCAATGAAAATAAAAATAAATAAATCCTAAAAAAAAAAGTCCCAGTTGAATTTCTTGTATTTTTCTGAGTCCTCCTGTCTCAGATAACTTCTGCAACACAGGGAAAGTCTGTGTGGTCCATGATCACCTTAATTCCAGGATCTGTTGAGGTAGCTCCCTTATGGAAATAAAGGGACACATCATTACCAGAGTCTCTGTGAAAGCCCATAAATCTAACTTCTTCAAGATATTCTTTTTTTTTTTTAATATTTATTTATTTTCATTTGAAAGGCAGATTTTACACAGAAAGGAGATACAGAGAGAGGTCTTCCATCTGCTAGTTCACTCTCCAAATGGCCACAATGGCTGGAACTAGCCAATCTGAAGCCAGGAGCCAGAACTTCTGGTTTTCCCACATGGTTGCAGGGTCACAAGGCTTTGGGCCATCCTCCACTGCTACGTTCCCAGGCCACAGGCAGGGAGCTGAATAGGAAGTGGAGCAGCTGGAACACATATGAATCCTGGCACTGGCCGACGGAAGATTAGCATGCTATACGGCTGTGTCAGCCTCCCAAGATGATTCTTAAATCTCGAAGTGTCAGGAAAGCTTTCCTGCTAGCTTTCTGGGGGAGTTGAGAGGTTAAAAGAGAAAGCATTTTTTTCACAGTGAACATAAACTATATTTAATAAAAAAAAATCACAAGTACTCTAATTGTGCAACATTCTAAGAATAATCTTTCAATTTTTAGAAATAACCGTACTGGATCTGGCATGGTAGCCTAATGGCCAAAGTCCTTGTCTTACATGCACCAGGATTCCATATGGGTGCTGGATCGTGTCCTGGCACCCCAGTTCCCATCCAGATTCCTGCCTGTGTCCTAGGAAAGCAACATAGGACGACCCAAAGCCTTGGAATCTGCACCTGCATGGAAAAAAGCTCCTAGCTTTGGATCGGATCAGCTCAGCTCTGACCGTAGCAGCCACTTGGGGAGTGAACCAGCAGACGGAAGATCTCTCTCTCTCCTTCTCTCTGTAAAATCTGACTTTCCAATAAAAATAAATAAATCTTTAAAAATAAATACATAAAATAACCATATCAGTGAATGATTTCTCACACTGCCTTAACGACATTCATGCAGAAAGGCTTGGAGACCCTTTGATAATATATGCAGACATCTTTACTAGAAAGATGCTGAACCCAAACAAATAACCACTTCAACTTTACATCTATATAGTTTTGAGTTTTTAAAAAACTTTCACAAACACCATCTCATCTGACTTCAATACAACCCAGTTACACGACCATGGAATTGAAACACAACAAAACCCGCCTCTGGACTGGCCCTGTGCAGAGCCAGCAAAGAGGGTGCTCAGGAGGCCAGCATCCCATCTGGGCAGGGGCTGCTTCACTTCAACCCAGCAGGTAAGTATGTACACAACTGTACCACCTTCATTATCACCACTCAGTCCCCATGGCCTGCGGCCACCTGTGTCCTCACCTTGTGCTGCTCGATTGCATCTATCCACTGCTGGCGGTGATCTGGATCCTGTGCTCGGAGATACCAGACACTGTCATTTACACTGATATCAAATCGACATTCATCAAAGTCATGAGGCTGTGGGGAAAAAAGTAGAAAATGAAAAGCAAAGCTGATTATATTCTCGGAAATGTTTTATCCTGTACTACCCACGCTGTGCTGGCAGGAGACTTGTTATCGTGTGGTTTTTCTACTCATGTCACTTCGTTAGTGACATGTCCGAGAGCACAAGCCGCCAGACACCAGTTCTCCACTATGACATACACTTCAACACATACAGGAGTTTTCACTCAAAGGCTCTAAGTTGGCTTAACCAATAGGAACACTACCAAAAGCATAATTTTTAGAAAAATAAGTGTTAGGAAAGACGTTTGCTACTTTTTCTTAAAATATATGCAAAATAAGTTCCCAATATGAATAGCTTAACTTCATGAAATTTGAGAAACAAAGCATTTTGATGCATAGCTTTTGCATGAACTTTTTTAAAAACATTTATTATTATTATTATTTTTTAATTGGAAAGGCAGATATACAGAGAGGAGGAGAGACAGGAAGATCTTCCATCTGATGGTTCACTCCCCAAGCAGCCGCAACGGCTGGAGCTGAGCCAATCTGAAGCCAGGAGCCTCTTCCAGATTTCCCACTTGGGTGCAGGGTCCAAAAGCCTTGGGCCGTCCTCAACTGCTTTCCCAGCCACAAGCAGGGAGCTGGATGGGAAGTGGAGCCGCTGGGATTAGAATCAGCAGGCATATGGCATCCTGGATCATTCAAGTTAAAGACTTTAACTGCTATGCTACCATGCCGGGCTCATGAACTTTCTTAGGACCCTTCATATGCATGGATTTCAAGACTTTGTGTACCAGAACAAGCATCACCTAATCTCCATTTCCACAAACGTTTTGAAGAACCTCATGCCATAGCAAGAACCCAGTGCAAGCACTGAAGTGATAGTCAGGCAACTTCTCTATACACAGTCTCAATGAGCTCCAGGCACCGAGCCTGAAAACGTGTCCTATGTGGGACTGTGCTCCATATGCTCAGAAAAGCTTTAGATAAGCACAAGACAACACTTTTGAAAAAACTGCATTAAGTATGATTTATGGTCTCATTACTTTTTTGGTTTCTGTAAATGTGTGACTAAGACAACTTACTTGTTGGTGTCACTGTAATTTTAGCATTGATTATTAATTAGTACACAAAAGCCAAAGTTAGATGAAAGTCTGTGAAGGCAACGGATACCTGCCCTAAAGACACAAAGACAAGAAAACGTAGAAAGTGAAAGCAATAGACAATGTTCATTGTCTGTCGTCATTCAGCTGCGGTAGTTGTCCATATGTTCTGTTCTCCATTCTCTGCTATGGCCCTAGTGAGCTACCATGTCCTCCATGCGCACCATGGTCCAATACTCCATCCTCTACACCGAGAAAAACCAGTTCTCCTAGGTGGGCTCATGGACCTGAGTCAGGCAATCTGGACCATGCTGGATCCCCCACCTCTGGGGATCACGGACCCAGCATATACCACTCACAGGTAGGCCCAAGGACCTAGGCCAGGAGACCCAGGTCCTGCTAAAACCACCAACCCCTGGGGCTCACCGACCTAGGTAGGTGGCCCCTAGGACCTGGGCCTAAAGACCAGGGCCTGGCCAGACCCCCTACCCCTGAGGCTCATGGGTTCAGCACCCATCACACAGGTGAGCCATGAAACTCAGGACCTGCTGGACCCCCACCCCCGGGGATCATGGACCCAGACCCAGACCCCACCACAAAGGCAAGCTTGGTGACCTGGATCAGGAAACCCAGGCTCCTCTGGGCCCTCCTCCTCTAGGGTTCATGAACCCAGTAACCACCTCCCTGGCAGGCCTAAGGGTCCCTCTGTCCCTGGGGCTCACGGAAATAATACCAACCTCCCCCAGACTGACTTGACCCATCTTCCCTCTGCATGCCTTAGTGGGTATTTTAGCAGCCCAGTCCTGGCTTGATTGTGAACTGGCTTGTCATGTGGCCCGACCCAGCCCCTCCCACACCCCATCCTGGTTTTCAGATCTGTCAGTGGATGTTAAGCACTGGCCTGCCCTGACCCACCCCCTGACCTGACCCCCATGTATGCTGGTGGGTACTGTAACCTGGTCTGGCTTGAACTGCTCCTTGCCTTGATTCTTAGGCTTATCTGTAAGGAGTGCAACTTGACAAAGGAGTTCACCAAGCTCCTCTATCTGGTCTCTTTCCAGTGGCAGACTTTGCACATACCAGAGGGTCCTAGGCCCAAGTTGACTTTGCCTACCTGTTGTCCTGACAGAAATAGTGTCCTTGCCCAATTGGCCCATACCCTTTCTGGTCCTAACTGTTGGGTGTTGCAGCCCATTCACACCTAGTCTGTCCCCAGACACAGCTCTCACATGGTTCAGCGGGAGCCAACACCTATCCCAGCCCATTCTACATCCTATCCTGACTCTCATGAGTACCAGTGGGTGCTGAAGTCTAGCCCAGCCTGGCCTTCCCCAGACCCAGGCCACACCCGTGCCAAGGGAAACTGTAGCCATGTTAAGCCCAGTACAATGTACTGATTTTGGCTCTCATATCCACCAGTGTGAATGCCAGCCCAACTGGGGTGTTTCCTTAGCTCCCCAGCCAGGCCTATTCCCAGCCACAGTTCTTGTGTGTCAACGGAGGCTGCTGTTCCACACGGGTGAATCCACATATTCCCCTGCAGATTCTACCCCAGGCCTGATTCACTCACGCAGTTGCCAGCTTCATGGCTCAGCCTCACAGTACCTTTTTGTACCTCATAGTCCCTTTTCTGACATTCTTTGGTGGGTTCCATATTTCAGCCCTTCAGGAAGAGTTACCTTGTTCATGAAAGTTCCAGAGAAGTCACTCCTCATCTGGACATGAACCCTAGGGTCCCTGCTCATCCCCACCTGTGCCAACTTCCAGACTCCCTGTAAGCCCACACTCCCAAGTTCCCAGAATGCATAACTGGGTGGCCCACGGGTTTGGCCTGGCACCACTGGTGCCCAGGCGCCCGGTGTGGATTCCCCCAGCCACAGCCACACGGCTAGGTGATTCAAATACCTGTGCCTCTGCCAAGGCTTACCTGGACTCTGCCCACCAACATGGCAGCAGTGGGCAGAGCCAGGGTCCTGAGCATGCTCAGAGCTGCCCGAGATCCACCCACAACATGATCGCAGTGGACAGAGGGAAATTCTTGGACCTTGGGCTTGGACAAGCTCAAGCTTTGCCCACCGCTTGGCAGCGCTGGACGGGGCTAGGATCCCCCAGCAAGAAACCTGGCATGGCACGGATTCCCCCAGCCACAGGCACATGGCTGGGAGATTCAGATACCTGAGCCTCTGCCCAGACTTTCCTGGGCTCCACCCACCAACATAAATAAACACATCTTTTAAAAAATTCCACCTTCAAAAAATACTATCAAAGTTTCAAAAGAAATCAAACAATGAGAGTTAGAAGATTATCAACATAATGCAAAGTTTTTTTCTGTCTTTTGTTTAAAGTGACTGAACTTTGTGCTTTCAAGGATCTTCACTGTTAAGCCTACACATAAGAGCTAAGGACATGAGGAGGAGAAAGAACAGACAGCCCTGCTAACTTGACTTTCCTGCCTCCCCAGGATCACTGTCACTCTCACCAGTAAGTTGCTGGGGCACTTCCCCAAGAAGCGAGCCGTCAAGTCACTGAATTAACACTCTTTTAAACATCACATTGTCACCTTTTCCTCAAGTTCCAAAGGGTCTAGGCAGGGATGCTTCTCCCTATGGGTGCCTACTGTCGATGGCTGTCCTTCAACAGTTACCACTGAGCTCCTCCTGGCATAGCCAGTGTACTGGCAGCTCAGTTTTGAGCCCATCGAAGATCTAGAGATGGCACGCAGTGTTGCATGGCTTCCAGACAAAGTTCTTAAACTCTCCTGAGTATCAATTCTTCTTTCTATGAAAATGGCATCACTGGACTTTTGAGATGATCAAACATAACACACATTTTGTATGTGGAAATGTGGGAAGCATTCTGCACAAGCTCTGGTACAGCAAACACGCCCAAAGACTAGTTCTATACATGTGTATATTTTTAAAAACTTTCATAACTTCCTCAATTGTAAAAAGAAAATCCATCTTTTAGAACACTAACGTGGCTTCCTTCAAACAGCACAGCCATCTCTAAAACATCTGTGTCTAAATCTGCAAATACTACTTATTTAAATCTCTATAAACATGGAAATGGGAGGCAGGCCATGGCACGACAGGGAAAGAAACCTCTGCATGTGGCACCAACTCCTGTCCCTGCTGCTCCGCTTCCCATCCACCTCCCTGCCTGTGCCTGGGAAAGCAGTTGAGGACCACCAAAGCCTTGGACCCCGCACCTGTGTAGGAGACCCAAAGAGGCTCCTACACAGAGGCTCCTGGTTTCAGATCGGCACAGTTCTGACCATTGCAGTCATCTGGGTACTGAAGCAGTGGGTGGAAGATCTCTCTCTTTCCTTTTCTTTCTTACTCTGCCTTTCAAATATAAATTTAAAGGTGAATTTTTAAAAAAAGAGCCCATCAGCAACAAGCAAGGTAAGGCACAATGACACCCACAAATCTAACAGAGGGATGGGACCCCAGGACAGCTGAGAGGAGGCCCTCTTGGATCCTTGCGGACACCCCTGGGTACCAGGCCTGCTTACACAGCCGCTTCGCATCCCAGGGTGCCTGGACCCTCCTTGCCATCTCCCCGACACGCCACGGACTTCCCACCTCCAAGGGGTCTGACACCTTGAGCACACTTGGCCCCTCAACTTTCCACCCTTTTCCTCTAACATACAGCCATAAAATAAAATCCTGCCATTTGCAGCAACACATATTAAGTCAGATAGGCCACACACAAAAAGACAAAGCCATACCACATCATCAATTACACAAGGGAGCTAAACAAAACATCTCATGGAAGTAAAGAGTAGTAGCCCTGTGGTTTCCAGAGGCTGAGGGCAACAGGCAGAGGCTGGTTAACAGGTACAAAATTACAGTTAAATGGGAGGAATAAATCCTAGTGTTGTATAGCACTTTACAGTAACTTTAACTTACTATATATTTTAAGAACAGCAACAAGAGAAAATGCTGAATGTCTTCAACACAAATAATCTAGTATTAGGCACAGCAATCATCCTAACTCAGTCACCACACATGATACACCAGAGTACCACACTTCATCCCATAAATGCGTACTATCATTATGCAACAATTAAAAAATAAAACTATAAATACAAACAAGAAAGTTTACATAAAGTAGACACCTGAGGCATCTTAAATTATACATGTACTCAATGGCTAATTAAAGAGGTAATATTCAACGGATTCCAATTTTTAACACAGGGCAAATAACTATCTGACTCAAACCTTAAGAATACCACACAGCTCTTGATACTGCTGTCTTTCTTTTTTAAGGATTTAATTTTATTGTAAAGGCAGATTTTTACAGAAAGAAGGACAGAGAGAAAGATCTTCCATCCTTCCTTCCATCAGTCTTGGCTGCTCCACTTCCCAGCAGCTCCCTGCTTGTGGCCTGGTAAGGCTGTCGAGGACAACTCAAAGCCTTGGGACCCTGTACCCACGAGGGAGATGCAGAAGAGGCTCCTAGCTCCTGGCTTCAGATTGGCTCAGCTCCATTGCAGCCATCTCAAGTGAACCAGCTGGATGGAAGATCTCTCTCCACCTCTCCATAAATCTCCCTTTCCAATAAAAAATGAATTTATACACACACACACATCCACACACACTCTGTGCCTCCCTGATCTACCTGAGGGCTTCTGAACAGAAAGCTCTTCTTACAGAATACTATCCTACAATTATATTCATTGTCTCATGGCTAAGTCAAACACTACCATGTGAAAATTTTAAACTTCTATCCTTACTCCCATCTCTTCACACATCCCTCCATCCTACTTGAAAATAAGCAACGACAGCAAAAGATCTATGAAAACAAAACAACAGTCTGCTAGGTTCAACCAACACATATGCCTGGAATGATGAAAAACATCTGATGGTCAGGGCACTCTGCATCTTCAATAGCATCGGAGGCAACGAAAAACATGCAGCAGATGGAACAGCTTTCAAACAAATAAATGAAAATTAGAGCTGATGTCTTGTCCTTCGTGCTAATATGGAGAAGGCTATAAACGACATCCCAAAGTCAAGATGAAAAATACTCTGCATTCTGAGATCCAGAGCCTCCAATCTAGTCCACTCTGCATTCTGAGATCCAGAGCCTCCGGTCTAGTCCACTCTGCATTCTGAGATCCAGAGCTTCCAATCTAGTCCACTCTGCATTCTGAGATCCAGAGCCTCCAGTCTAGTCCACTCTGCATTCTGAGATCCAGAGCCTCCGATCTAGTCCACTCTGCATTCTGAGATCCAGAGCCTCCAATCTAGTCCACTCTGCATTCTGAGATCCAGAGCCTCCGATCTAGTCCACTCTGCATTCTGAGATCCAGAGCCTCCAATCTAGTCCACTCTGCATTCTGAGATCCAGAGCCTCCAATCTAGTCCACTCTGCATTCTGAGATCCAGAGCCTCCGGTCTAGTCCACTCTGCATTCTGAGATCCAGAGCCTCCGGTCTAGTCCACTCTGCATTCTGAGATCCAGAGTCCCCCATCTAGTTCTAAGCCTCCAGCCTTTCCTGGAACTAATACTTGAATTTTGACTAGCATAAAAGTGAAATCTTAGGATACGCAACAACCTTTGCAGGTGTACTCACATAATAAAAGAACAGCTGCTCTATTTTCCCACCTTAAAACCTAGTAACATTGGTTCATCTAAAGTATGTATTTTCTTTAAAAAAAAAACATTTATTTATTTTATTGGAAAGGCAGATTTTATAAAGAGAAGGAAAGACAGAGAAAAGATGTTCCATGCACTGGTTCAGTCTGCAAGTGGTTGGAACAGCCCCAAATGCCGGCTGGGACTTGGCTAGACCAAAGCTGGAACCTGGAACGCAAACTAGGTCTACCCGAGTACCTCATCCATCACCTGTGGCCTCAACTATTTTAATAAACACGCTCTGTATGTTAAAAAAAAAAAAAAAAAAACACGCAAAAGACTAAAAGTAGCTACTTCCAAATTGTATGATCACAATTGTCTTCATTTATTTACCTATATTTTCTATGAATCATACACAACATTTTTGCCAAAGGAAAAAGTTTTCTTAAAAAAGAGCTACATATGTATATGAAAGTCAGAATGACACACAGTGAAAGGGAGCTTCCATTCAATGGCTCCCTCCTTAACTGGCCAGAACAGCCAAGTCGGGCCAGCTGAAGCCAGGAGACAAGAACTCCATCTGGACCTCCCCCAGGGATGCACTGTTTTCCAGATGCACTAGCAAAGAGCTAGACTGGAGTGAGGAGCCAGGACTTGAGCTGGCACTCTGATGTGGGATGCAGATATCCAGGGTTGCTTAACCACTGCAACACAACACCTATTCCTAACAAGTCCATTTTGAAAACAGGAATTGTGGTGAAATAGAATACAGTGAATATATTTCACCTGTAATTTACCAAGCTTCCCTTATATGACAAGAAAAAGCATTACAAGAAGAAAAAAAAAAACAGGTAAGAGGACAATAAAAATGTTTCAATCAGTTTTTTGATGTTACGAAGCATACAAGCAAACGGTGCATCACAGTGACACAGATACTGCTGCAGTAGGGGACAGGCTGAGTAGCAAGCCTATTTGTGCCAAGAAACCAGAAGGAGAATAAGAAAAATCAGAATAACTGATTTGAAGTTTCTAGAACTGATCGAAAGTACAGAATAATCAGTCTGCCTGGACAGTACCCTAAAGAAGTCTAGTTATCTTTGCAGCAGAAAACCAGTCTTATCCTAATGTTCTGTTAGGCACATGGAAGCCTAAACTAAAAGATACTGAGAGGTGCCATCTCTACCATGTAGGAAGAAACTCTGCCTGATCCAGGCTGAGGCCAGTCCCGTCCAACACAGCAAGGCTCCAGCAGAGGCTGGGCTGATCCAGCAAGGGGAGATAAAGACACAGATTGAACCTGGAAAACACTGAGTCTGAAGCAGCAAAGAAACTTTTAAAGGGATGTCAAAAGCACTGACGAGGCAGGTGAGGACACTAGATTCTAAAACATGCACACACTGGTCAGACACTGGCCGATACATGTGGGCAGGCTGCAGAGCTGCAGCATCACTACACACAGAGAACAGAAGCACAGAAATCAGAAGTGGTTGTTAGCCAACATGTTAGTGTGATAAATAGGAATTTTATGTGGTCTTCAAGCACATCTTCACACAGCTAACATTCCAATAATCTTGGCTTTTCAAGTGGATGGCTGAAGCTAACACTGCAAATGAGAAGCAGACATCACCCACTGCTTCACCACTGTGATCAATACCCTGGGGACACCACAGCAATTTCACAGTGATCTGCCAAGGACATATACTCCACATCTAATCACAGAGAATTAGATTCAAACCTCAAGTTTTGTTTTGTTTTTGGGGGAGGGGGAAGAGAAATTGTTTTAAATTTATTTGAAAGGCAGAGCAAGAGATACCTTTCATCCACTAGTTCACTTCCTAAATGTCCACAACGGCCAACACCGGACCAGGCCAAAGCCAGAGCCATGTATAACCTATGAGTGGCAAGGGCCCGAGGATCGGTGCCAGCTGTGGTTGTTCTGAATTGCAGCTCACATGGAATATCAGTACTGCGCACAGAGGCTTAACGTGCATTGCCACAACACTGGTTCCTGGGTCAGGCTTGTTAAAAACTGCCAACACCAACCAGGTCCATAAACTAAGGAATTGCTCTGGACTAAAAGAAAGGCAACAAGGATGACACCAACTGCAATATATGTTCTGTACTGAATTTTGTGCTGAAGAGTAAAACTGTTCTAAAAGACACTCCTGGAACTGACAACAATGGAATATAATACTGACACTGTAACATTTCTTGAACTTACAGTATCATTAGCTGAGTGAATATCTTTGGCCTTGGCGACTGCACCTAGAGTATATAAAGGGAACAGTGGCAGATGTGTGCAACCTACTCTCATGACCCACAAACAGAAGGAAGTGAGTGCTTCCTGGTATAGAAAGAGATGCTGCAATATTGAATATTGGCGTACCTCAGTACTCACAGGAGTTATCTATACAGTTCTTCAATCTCTCAAAAAAAATTTTTTTTGGAATTCACAAAAAAAGTTAAAATGACACACTAAAAGACAGCACTGCCAACACCATGCCTTCTTCCCCCTCTCTGAATCTCCTCCTCATCAGACACTTGAGGAAAAGCTCTAAAGCACAGACTAAACACATGCGGGGTGGGGGGGAGCAACCATAACAAACTCCCCGGGTGCACTGCAGCAGCTGAGGGGGGGCGGAGGTGGTAGGCTGTGTCTTGGCCAGTCTGTGGTCATCCTGAATCCTTACTCCTTGCTGCAATGCTTTCCTTTCAGAGCCATCCGAGACTGTGTTTTCCCTTACAACGATGTCTTTAATGGAAATCTTGTGTCATCTATGTTGGGCTTTGATTCTCTGTTAAAAAAAAATTAGGGATAGAGCTTTTTTTTTGTTTTGAGGTTTTTATTTGAAAGGCAAATTCACAGAGAAGGAATGACCAAGGAGAATACTGCTCCTTACCTTGCTGCAAGGGCAGAGCTGGTCCGTGACTTCAGCTCAGGGACCCTGACAAAGGGAGTGGGGAAAGAATGTCCTGAGAGCGTCACTGAGTAGTTTCAATTGTTCTGATGATACTGGATTCACTGTCCCCCATAATTTTTATTTAACAAAAATACATATTCTAGGGGCTGGAGTGTGGCATAATGTCAGAAAAGCCACTGACTGTGACACCAGTTAATGCCCCAGCTGCTCCACCTGGGGTCTAGTTTCCTATTAGGGCCAAGTGCTTGGGCTCCTGCACCATGGGAGAAGACTCAGCCATCTGGGAAGTGAGCCAGCAGATGAAGCCCTTTCTTTTTCCTTTTCCTTTGCCCCCTCTTCCTCTGTAACTCTTTCAAGTAAGCAGTAATCTCTTAATAATAATAAAAACAAAGCACATGCTCTATTTGTAATGTTCATCTTGAGAAATCCATCTCACTCAGCCACACTGTGTAATCTTCCTGAGATTTGTAACATGGGATTGTGAGCGGCAAAGCAAGCTGACAGCTGTGAATGTGGTTGCTGCCTCTACCACCTGCTGCACTGTCGTTAAGTCTTGCCATTCTTATTCTACTGCCTCAATCATCTTTTCTGCCTAGTTAATATTTCCATTGGTCACTTCCAAAGTATTCACTGTTTCACTTCCCCACTCATTTCTCTGCGTACAATGAAAGTTCTATACACAACCAACCCAGCAATTGAAACCACCAGCTGATCGTGCTGATGGACTGTGCCAGGCCCTGTGCTTCCTTGAACATACAAGAATCTGGTCTGGGAACACCTCAAAGTTTCTTTGGGGATCTCCCCAATCGAACTGCTGGACTCAGAACCCTAGCCAAGAAAAGACAGAGGATGGAACAAGTCAATCAACCACCTCAGCTATATGTTGGCAGCGAAATACTGGGCAAATGAAGACTCTATGATGGACTATGTCAATCAGTGGACGACCTCATCGAGTGAAACTGGCAGCAATTCATAACTGGAGAACTATTAAAACCACTTCAGCAAGGATCTCAGAGCATGCCCCACATCCAGGACTTAGGGTGGGTGGGAGACTGGGTGGGGCTTCTCCCTCAATGTCCCCCTTTCCCTCGGATACATGATGGAAACAATATGGACATAATACTATTACCCACTTCCCTATACCCCCTGAACCTTTTTTTACTGTAATTAACTATGTAAAGATTGTCAACAAGAATACAATTTAAAAAAAAAAGAGAGAGAAAAAAAAAGAAAAAAAAAGAAAGTTCTATACACAAATGTGGTTAATAACAAGGAACATCTATGATGAACTAACTTTGTTTTTCCCCAGGCAGGTACAATTAGAATTTTTCTTCTTCCCAAGTAATACTAATATTATAATCCATAATTCAAGGCAGGATAAATGCATTCAATTCCAAAGAATCCAGTAGCATTGTCTAGGAATATTACTACCTAGCAAATAATAAAATTTAATTTCCCCACATTCCCACATTGAGAACATGCTATTTTCAAAAAGCCAAGCATTGCAACTAACACACATCTCCCAACATGCGGACCTGGGGAAGGTGGGTGCAAGGGTCCCAGGGCACACATTTCAGGGCCTCCAAGCATATTTCTATCCATTCTTTTGACCTAACATGAAAAAAAGAAAAATAAAACACCCTAAAGATTAAACTGGATGCAATCTTAAACCATAGTATAACGGTGCCACATAGCAGTCAAAATAAATACCGAGCCTTTATGCTCAAACATTTATCTAAAATTGTCTCTAAGTACAGACAGTAGCAGTTTTACTATTCCCGCTTTCAAACAATTCCACTATGTTCTTCCAACATGATATTCAATTAAGCTTTTGTTTTCAAACTCTGAATATACAAAGAGGGTAGAATGTGTGAAAAATGATGGAAAAATACTGCAAGGTTTTCTTCAAATGAGACTTAGTAACAGAAATCCAATGTATATAAATTCTATCGTAAGATAATGTGACCTTTTTGATTGGGTCAAATCAGCAATTTTGTCAGAGCAGAGTTATTAGCAGACTTTAACTAAAACATCTCTGGTTTCAATTTCCCTGACTTGTCATTACCAGCACCTTTCCCCCGCCCTGTATTAAACAGAAGTACTTCAAAATTTGTGGAAAAAATGAAATGAAAAGACTGATGAAACAAATTCCTGAAATCCATGCATACTTTTTCACAACACACATTTTTTATTAATCTTTTTCAAGACCTTCTGTATGTCTTATTTCTTATAATTTTCTACTACAACTTTTTCAATAACCTATCAAGTAACCATCCCAATCTCAGAAAAATGATGGCTTCTAGCATCTTTTTTCCTGAAGTTGTTCATCTGAATTGATCCACCAACAAGATAGACACACTATTTGGCTGAACAGAAGGCTATGGCACAGCAGCAGGCACTCAAGGCAAGGCCCTTCCCTGGCCCCCAGCGCAGGAATCAGGAGCACCTGCTGAAGCCACAGCACTCACCGTGATGACGGCCTTGCTAAGGCAGATGGAGCCTCTGCAGCCATACTCTGTCTCGTCTTCAGATTTGTAGTAACTCAGAGTGTTGTTTTTCAGAACCACCCAACGATCCTGCCAACCATGGATGTAGTTTGTCCACTGGTGGAAGAGAAGAGGAAAACACTGTCACTATTCCATAAATTCAAACTTTCTGAAATGGCAGTCTAGTTTAAAATCAAAATAGGAAGAAAAGTTCTAACCTAATCATAATTATAGAGAGTAAAAAGATTATTTTCTATATATTACTTTCATTGCCTATGAAAAGTTGAGATTTTTCAAGATCATATAATGATTTTCAGTATAGTATTACAGGTAGATTAAGAAAATCTTTTTTTCTAACATTTGAAAAATAAAACTAAAACAGCATTTTGGTTGACAGTAACAACAAAAATGTGCATGGTTGGGTTTGTCAGCTTTCATCTCCCCCTCCTCACTGCATTCACAATACTTAAACTCTTTTGGCCCTGTCACTCTATCACTCATTCTCCTACACTGAATAGTACAAGAAGTAGCACGAAGTTAATAATGGCCAAAACTCTACTTAGTGTTCTCAGCTACCATATATGAAAAACTACGATGGCCATGACTCCACGACAGTAAACTACTAGAGCATCAATGTGTAAGTCCACATTCATTTTAGTTTTTCTGCTATAGAATTCAATATATTTTAAATGTTTATTTTCCAAATTTCTCTGAAGATCAAATTTCCAAATCTATGAGTAATAATGAAAACATGAAATTAGTTCTTGAAAACAAACTTGGATTATCATTCTCTAATAATAATATACAAAAACAGTTTCTATGTTGCTGAAGTCTTGCTGTGCAGAACACAAAAAAGTGGTAATAACCACCTCTATGGAATACTTAATTCTGCGTGATTTAACTATGTCTGGGGTTTTAAGTGTGGAGAATTTTAAGAACTGATTCAAAACAAATGTTAGGCTACACTACATTACACTGGCTGAGGCACATGACCTCTCCAGCACTCTTTCTCCTCCACTCAGGACTTCAGCATGTTTGAAACTTTTTCAGCTTGGGGCCAGCACGATGATTCAACCCACTAATCCTTCACCACCAAGTGCTGCCATCCCATACTGGTGCCAGTTCATGTCATGTCCTGGCTGCTCCATTTCCCATCTAGCTTCTTGTTTACAGTCTGAGAAAGCAGCAGAGGATAGCCCAAAGCCTTGAGAACCTGCACCATGTAGCAGACCTGAAAGAAGTTCTGGCTCCAGGCTTCATATTGGATTAGCTTAACTTCAGCCGTTGCAGCCACTTGGATATTGAACCACCAAACGGAAGATCTTTCTCTCACCTTCTCTCTGTAAATTTGCCTTTCCAATTAAAAACAAAACAAAACAAAAACAAACAACTGGTTTGGCTCTCTAAGCTTTACATAAAAGCTTTACCATAAAAGCTTTTCCCAGAGCTCATTGCAGCTCGCAATCCAAGTTCCTTCTTTTTAAATGGGCTTCCTCATCACCACCTTCTTATTTCTGCGTCACTGTGACTTGCCACCACTTGGACCCCTTTAAACAAATGGTTCCATCTCTTTCTAGAAGTGTTCCAGTTGTCTTGGCTATACCCTAACTTCTACAGTCATGCAAACATAAATCTGACTCAAGGTTAGCAACTTACATGAACAAGGTAGTAGACACAGGATTACAGCCTCAACTACTTAAGTCTTTTGTGAGCAGAATTTTGACAAATAACTCCACGAGCTTCTGTTTTTGAACCTGCCAAATAAAAAGCTGAATACTGAATTTGTCTAATATCCCATTCCTGCTTCTCAATCTTTATATTCTATTACCAAATCCTAATCTTCCTTCCTTCCTTACATTTTCAACAACTCCAATCAATTACCACATACCGATTCCCCAGAAAGCTAGATCTTACCTCTCATATCACCTTTTTAATAAATTCTGTAATGTTATTGACTCTTCAACCCTATCTGTTTAGTTATTTGAATCTTGATTCCCCAATTCCACAACTTTCACGGTGAACTTGTCATAGTTTTTCATACCAGTTGTTCAGACTGGCATTCAAAGCCCTCCACAGATTAATCCTACCCACTCCCAATCAGTGCCCTGCACAAGGCCAGTCACACTACTTCCCCCTGAAGTGCCCATTTCTTTACCAGATTCAATCTCTCAGATTGCTGAAATTAAACAAGAAAGATTTAGCACAGCACCTGGCACACACTACTTCCTCAGTGTGAGGCAGATATGCATATGCAATGGAGCTTCACCTTCAGAGAGGTAACCCTCCACCCTGTGGTGCCAGCATCCCACAGGACCGCCTGTTCATGCCCTGGCTGCTCCATTTCCAACCCAGCTTGCTCTCTCTAGCCTGGGAAAGCAGGGGAGGATGGCCCAAGTGCTTGGGACCCTGTGCCCAGATGGGAGACCTGGAAGAGGCTCCTGGCTTCAGCTCAGCTCAGCTCTGGAAGTTGTGCCCCTTTGGGCAGTGAACAAGTAGAATAACTCCTCTCCTTCTCTCTCTGTAAAAACTACCTTTCAAACAAAAACAAATAAATCCTTAAATAAAAAGTGACAGGTGACGCCTATGTGAATGTACATCAGCTTCATATTATTTTCTTCCACAGGACCTAACAAATGACTCAGCCTCAGGGCTCCCCAGCAAATGTGAGCTGTTATTACTACACATGGCAGACAGGTGTTTGCTTCTCTCTGCTCTCATTCTTCACAGGTAACCAACACAGAGCAACATGGTGGATACTGCAGGAGAATCTAAGACTCCTATCACCAGTAGTCCAGGAAACACAAACACCAAGAAGAAAAAAAAATCAGTGTTTTGATTAAGCATTAGAAGCAAGTTCCAAACTAAATACTGTGGAAATTCAAAGAAAAAAAATCTGAAATTTGGCAACACAAGAAAAGGCTCGAAGGCTGTTGCAGTACTCAGCCGACAGGCTCACTACATCCCACCTGAGCTGGAGCGCCTCTAAGGCCTCGTGCAGCTGGAGTCCCCCTTTGTTACTATCACGCAGGAGTTCTGGAACCCACACTCAAAGGATTCTGCAAGAAACTCGCTCGACAGGTGTTCCCCTGTACCTCAGTGACCACACAGAAAAAGGCCTGTGCACTGGTACAGTTGTAGCAGAAACTGGCACACCCCCATTCCCAACCCACTCCACTGGGGGATGAGGAGCTGAGTGTATTGAGACTTCACATTATTCAACAGAAGGAAAAGGGCCGAGGGCTGAGGTAACTCTTGCTTATTACCAGATGAATACAAAGGAATAAAATAAGTAGCATACTTTAAGCTTAAAAACATTACCTTAATCCGTACACAGCGAATCAATACAAAATGCCCTTGAGTTAAAATCTTCCAGAAACACTGCACAATTTCAGGGAGTTAAATTTCAGAGAAATTCTTGTCATGGCTCTTAACAAAAATATCCACAACTTCACTCTACGGTCTACATATGCAGCAACACCCTAATGGTACAAGTTATCCACCGGCCACAGAGGCGACAAACTGCCTCTCCGCAGTCAAACACTGAGGACGTGGTCTTCCATTTCTCAGAATCTTACTCGGCACACCCTAACTTCCTGGAGCGCGCACGGGTGGCTTTCCCCAGCAGCCACGCCAGTCCAGCACTCTCGCAAACAGGTCAAAAGTACAGCATGTTTTATAGAGCACTCCGTCGGGCCCTAATCTCGACATGGCATTCTGGCAGAGTAATGCAACTATGGAGATTGGTGCGAAGCAAAGAGCTCACTTCACTCACAGTCCCACCCCAAAGTGAAAAGACACGGGAACCCGCAGACGCCCCGAGGTTCCCTGCGCGGAACACCTCGCCCTCGGGTATCAACACAGAAACCTATTTTTCCCGTCACTCAGGAACCGTCGCACACCGGTCCACACACTTCGAGGCCCTCCACGCACATCTGCAAGGCCTGACAGGAAACTTGCACAAACCAGGTTCCAAGGTCTGGCCGAGGCCACCGGCCCCGCGGGCGAGGGGCCGCCCACCTCCACAGGTGGAGGAGCAAAGCCCAGGCCGCTCGCGTCCGCTGCCCGCAAGCACGCGAGGCACACCTCGGCCGCCCACCTCCCCGCTCGGACGCTCCTGACAGCCGTCACCAGCCCCCCGGGGCGGCCAGCCGGGAGCTGGGGCACCGGGGGCCCGGCCGCGCCGGCTCACCTTGCTCAGGACCCCGCAGCGCTCCACCGGCGGCCCGGACTCGGTCTCCGGGTCCTCCTCCGAGCCCGACGAGTTCCAGCTCTGGTTGTCCGACATGGAGGCGCGACGGCGGAGCGCGAGACCGGTCCAGGCTGCCCGGCCTGCGCCCGGCGTCAGCGCTCGGCGCTCTGCGCCCGGCGAGGCCACGAGTGTCCGCCCCGGCGCGCGGGGCAGCAGGCGCGGAGAAGCCCGCCGCCTGATGCGGGCGGAGCGGCGAGGCGAGCCTGTCCTTCCGGCCGTCGGCCGCCGCCGTGACCCGGCGCCGCCGCTCGCTGCCACCTCAGACAGGGAGCGAGAAGGGCGGCAGGGAGGAGCAGCCCGGCCGCGCAGAGCGGGTCCTTCACGCCGCCATCTTCCTGCCCCGCACTATTTACCCTCCCGCCCCTCCCCGCCGGCCGCCCCTCCTCCGCCCGCCGCCCGCCGCTCGGCCGTCCGGCTCCCCGCCCCGTCCGCGCCCGGCGTCTGACGCGCCGCGCCGAAGGGCCGGGTCCCCGTCGGCGACGCGGGGCGGAGGGCGGGGCGCCGCGCGGCCTCCTGGGAGCTGTAGTCGGCCGCGCGCGTGGGGCGGCGAGCGGGACGACCGGCGGGAGCGCTGACTGAGGACGCGCGAGGCCGAGTGGGCGGCGGTGAGCGAACGGGGCGCAGGGCGGGAGGTCCCTGCCGGATGCGGGAGCCGAAGGCACTCACGGAAGCGCGGCACCTGGACAGGTGTGGGGACGCCGCCGCGAGGCTGTCCCTCAGCGAGGGAGGGACGAGGCGGAGCGGGAACGTGCGCCCCGATCCTGTGCGTAAGCGCCGCCCAGCCAGCTCTGGCCTTCTGAAAGGTTTTAGAGTGCCATCACTCTTAGGTAGGAAGTATGTGTGGGTGCAGGTACTTGAAATCCACACTCTGACTCCTTGAACGCCATACGTTGGGGCGGGCATTTGACCAGCTGCTGGAACCCGGACTTGACCCAGATCGTGTCCAGGCTCCACTTCCGGATCCAGCTGCCTGGTCGTGCCCACCCTGGAGGTGGGAGGTCCTGGCCTGCTTGGGGGCCAGTCCAGCACCAGCGAGTGTCTGTCTCTGCATGTCAGAGCATGTGTCAGAATCAGGCTTCACTTGAGGCTCGGGGGAAGGGGCTATGGAACCACCCCAGTGCCCTGCAGTCAGAGTAGTTGAACTGGGTTTGGACACCGGGTCTGACTGTTCTTGGTGTCAGGATACCTCACAGTTTAGAATTGTGGGAATGCTGTGTTCTGTAGATGAGGTGTGTCCGCAGCAGGCCACATGTCTAGTGCATACTGTTGTCATTCTGGCGTTTCTCTGGCTGTAACCGGGAAGGCGGGTAGAATTTGTAGGGAGGAGTAATTTAGCATATATGAAAATCTGTTGTCTAGCACCCCACATAACTGCACTAGAGTGTAAATTCTGTTGGGGCAAATGCTTTTATCTTGTTTTCATATAGCTTTTTTGAAGACTTACTTTTCCTGAAAGGCAGAGTGACAGAGATCTGGCAACTGCTGGTTTGCTGCCCAAATCCCTACCCCAGCCAGAGCAGGGCCAGGATCCAGGAGCCCCACCTGGGTCTCCACGTGTTTGGGGAAGTACTGAGCTCATCACCAGCAGCCACTGCCTTCCAGCACATCAGGACCCCACTGTGGGCGTCTTAAGTGGCCGATTGAACCAGCTACACCGCAGTGCCTGCCCTTGCTGGCTTTATCTTGAATCACTGGAGCAGTGTTCATCATAACTAGTGAACAAATCTTATCTCTGAGATGATGACAGAATGCAAGGTGCAAGGCAACGTGCTGACTGTTGGAAGGATTTTAAGATAGTAAAAGACAATCAAGGCACATTTTGAGATGGGGGCTTCATCTCTTAAGGTGATCAGAGAACCAAGAGAGCTGCATGTGTGACCATAACCCATAACGGGCTGTTGTTTTGTGGAAGACAGTGGCCACCTCGTCAAGGGGGCCCCGGATCCTAGCCCCGGGTGACCCTCTGGCCAAATCTGTCTGGACCATTTGCCCCAGCTCCTGGCAGTGTTCCAAACAACAGCTGTTGGACATTTTGAAGAGCTGTGCTTCTTTCTAGATCTCGTCCCACCAGTTGTCACATCAGCTTTTTAGTGAATGTTGTCACATTGAAAGTTCTGTGCTGTAAGTATGCAAATCGTTCTCACTGTGACTCATCGCTGGGCGTAGGACAAGCAACATGGATGCTGAATCAAGTTCAGAAATTAAAAGGTTTATGGAACTTTCTCCACAAGTCTTCTCCCATTTCCGTTTTATCCCTTTTTGACTACTTAGAAATCACATTAGCCTCTCTTGCTGTGCCTCTTGGGTCTGTTAGGAATGCTGCATGTTTCTGGTGCTGTTCCTTAGTAAGAACCCCAACCAACATCACCCTTTGTATTCCTGTGATTCAGGGAGTGTCCTAAATGAAGACTGGCTTGGTAAATGGAGTTAATAGTATAATTAACCACTGTTACTGTATGTATCACAAAAATCCTGAAAAATAGACATTATCCTTAGTTTACATATAAGGAAATTAAAGCTCAAGGAAGTGATATAGGTTTCCCTAAGGTCATAGGTAGTGTACAGCCTCGTTCCGACTTTGAGCCTCAGGAGACTGCCATATGTATTTTATTATATATAGAATTGATTTTAGATTACAGTTATTATCCTAAATGGTTTTTGATGATTAAGCCGTCGAGACTGTATAGAAGTTAGATGATATTTTAAACAGTTTGGATAATGTTTCTTTAGTTCTACAGTTTTCTTAAGATGTATTCACCTACTTTTTTTACCTGCAGTAGCAGTTTGTGTTTTTTTCCGTGCTAGTGTGTATTAGCAAGTCTGTGTTCAAATTACCCATAAATAATTTAGCAGGCTGCAAAGCCTATGGCCACCATCCTTTTGTCTTACGTTGATGAAAAGAATAATTGGTTTCACATTTAGTATTTTAGGAAAAATAACCATGACCATTTAGTATGATCTCATTTTTATATTTTTGATTCATTTTATGAATAATGTTGAGAATATACTTTTATATTATAATAAACATCAAAACACAGAAATCCCAAGTTGTTATTCCATATTTCCTGAAGTAGGCATTTTGTTTTGGTATTATCAGACTGCCATCGACTTCCCAGGCTGGAGCCTGGAACATTCATCCTGCCAATGAAGATTCCAGGTTTCACTTACTCTGTTGAGAGGTTGTGTCTCATCACTTTTGTTACATGAAAGCCTAGTAACACGACAATTTTTGACATCTTATGGTCTTGTTCAAGAGAAAACAGTGATATTAGATCATGCGTAATTGTAAGCATATTGTTTCTACACAGTATTTGTGTAATTTATTTCTGTATCATCAGTTTTTTTCCACTTCCCTCTGTGTATACATCTGCATCAAGCAACGTGTAATGCACAGACCTCACAAAGGATGAGAGAATTCTGTCAGTAAGATGTGGTGTTCCAAGTTCCACTACAAGTGTGTGGGGTACAGTAAGTGCCTGCTGGGGACTCTCTAGATGGTAATACCTGATCTTTTCTATAATTTGTGTCTTTCCTTTTTGTCTCTGAAAATGCATTATCCTGAGTTCAGAAAAGAGCAGATAGACCTGGCATGTGGCACAGTGAGAAGCCCCACCTGCATCACACACAGGCACCCATTACCCTCTGCTGATGTGGCTGGGAAAGCAGCAGAAGACAGCACACACCCTTGGTCCTTGGCCACCCGTGTGGATGGAGTTCCATGCTCCTGGCTTCAGCTGGACTCGGCCCTGACGACTGTGGCCATCTGGAAGTTGAGTCAGTGGGTAGAAGGTCCTGTTTCTCTCTCACTGTGGCACTCTACCTTCCACATCATTAAATTGTTTAAGATGGTTTGCATTTGAAGCATCTGAACATTCGTAGTCTGAGATTCTAACTCTAGGGTCAGTGTTGCCATTGTACTGTAGAATGTTGATTGTTTCTTTGCATTCAGCTTCTGATTTTTTTTCTTATAGTTCTCTAATAATTGTGAAACTGTTCTGTCCGTTTTACTCTTTTTGACATTACTGGCAGAACGTGAAAATTCAAAACACTCAGCTGTATTCAATGAAAATTACAGAAATGAAACTTCTTTCACTATAGAAACTGGGAGATGATATGAAAAGATTTATGCCGCTATTGGATCATCGTTTCAGTAGAAGTAAAACAAGCTCCTTTGGGTGTCATTTATGTGTTTAATCTTTGGGTGTCATATATGTGTTAGATTCTTATAGCAGATTGCAAGATGAATTTTATTCTGTTGAAAAATTAATATCATCTTGGTCCTGGGAGGTTTCTAAAGAAAAAAAAATAAGGCATGAACTGTTCATGCTTCCATATTAAGTTACTCAAAGAAGGATTTCAAGAAGGAAATTTTGACCCCCATAGATCCTGGTGATATACAAAAGATTGATATACTGATAGTCCTTAATTCTATATCACAACCAAACTGCAATGGTTTGTATTTCTTCTTCAGTCTCACATGAAAGCGTTAGCCACTTTAATTCATTCCAAGATAGAATAACAAGGTACGCCTTAATGATCAAAAGCCATACTAAGTGTACAATGCACTAAAAAGCAGGAAATAATGTCATTTGTACATGTAGTAAATACAGGAGAAACCTTTAGGTCTTAAAAGACCAGGGGAAGGAGCAGGAGTGGGACAAGTGTTCATGGAGTTGTGTGCCATGAGAGAAGCGTGAGCAGGTCCTAAAGTGATGACTGAGTATGTCCCAGACATAGTATGTTTATTTTTCTTTTTCTCAAGTTATTTTGAAAATTGGTGATTTGCCTACTGGAGGCAAACTTCTGGTTTAATGTATTTTAAAACCTGAGACAGTTTGTTTCATTTGAAATAAAAGGTGTATCTGAAGCAGGGGAGAACAGCCCCTGCATCTGCCTTGTTTGTGGGTCTAAATTGAGTTTAATGTTACTAACACAAGCATTAGACACTCTGCACTTGCTTTAACAGCAGTAAAAAACAATGTCTGTTCTGTTTGACTTTTATAATAGAGTTTCTGACACACAGAGCAGTCCCCATCTGCCTGTGAGAAGCTGGGGATGGGACACGCCCTCCAGCCCTGCTCCGGGAGGACTCAGAGTGTAGTTTCATGTTCACATCAGCAGTTCTAATTTTATTGTCATACCTGCTTTTCTTCTCTTAACCTTGTCGCAGTTTCTTTGCCTCTTGATAAGCAGTCTCCAATCTTTTTAGAAGAAGTAAACAGATTCATTACGGCAGGTAGGTAAGACAGCACGCAGATCATTTATTAAAGAAATTCGACTCATAACTGGAGAACTATTAACTCCACTTGAGCACATATCTCAGAGCATGCCCCACATCCGGGACTTGGGGTGGGCGGGAAACCGGGTGGGGCTTCTCCCTCAATATCCCCTTTTACCTCAGATACATGATGGAAACAATATGGACATAATAGCATTGCCCACCTCCCTATCCCCCTGAACCTTTTTTTTTTTCTTTTTCTCTTTCTTGTTTTTCCTTCAACTATAGTTAACTATGTAAAGATTGTCAACAACAATACAATAAAATGGATTATAAAAAAAAAAAAAAAAAAGAAATTCATGCTTATAAACAAGCAATTCCTATGTGTATCCTGTTTTTATTGCAGACTGTTTTGCTGGAGAACACCTGATAATATTTCTCTTGTATTGTTTTAAAGTGTTTGTCTCATTAAGACAATGCTGAAGGCTTTGTGGATATAGATACTTATCACAGCATTTGCTAAAACGGGGAGAAACTGCAAATAGCCTACCTGCTCTCACTGTGAAATACCATGTCATCAGTGGTACTTAACCCGCTGGACCAATGACGGCTCCAAAACCATGGTCGGGTTTCTTTCCTTCCTTCCTTCTTTCTTTTTAAAGTTTTTTTTTTTTTTTTTTTGAAAGATTTAGAGAGAGGAAAGACAGAGAAAGATCTTCCATCTGCTGGTTCACTCCCCAAGAGGCCACAACAGGTGGAGCTGAGCCAATCTGGAGCCAGGAGTAAGAAGTCTCTTCCAGGTCTCCCTCGCAGATGCAGGGTCCCAGAGCTTTGGGCCGTCCTCTACTGCTTTCCCAGGCCGCAAGCAGGGAGCTGGATGGGAAGTGGAGCTGCCAGGACACAAACCAACACCCATATAGCATCCTGGTACATGCAAAGTGAGAATTAAGCTACTAGGCTTACTTCAGGCCCCCGTTGTCTTTCTGAACAAAATCTGATCTTTTAATAAAAACAAAATTCAGATTATGATAGGCCTGTGCCCCCCCCACATACACACACAGTTTGTTGGTGAAAAAGGAAAGTATGTGAGTATGTTTTTAAATCATTTTGTCCTAAGCATTTTTCACCATGCTTGGCTAGTTTCTGAGTGTTTAATTTTTTTCTCTATACTTTTCAAGCATGTATTATATGATTAGGAAGAAAACATAGTAGCTTCAGAGCCTTCTGTGGAAACTAATTTTTTTTCTCTTTTTGGAGAGACCACCCTGGGCAGGAGCCCAGAGGCTCACATTAGATAGGAGTCCAGAGGTTCACACTGGCCCTGACCACTCTGGGCAGGAGCCCAGAGGCTCACACTGGCCCGGACCACCCAGGGCAGGAACCCAGAGGCTCACACTGGCCGGGACTGCCCTGGGCAGGAGCCCAGAGGTTCACGCTGGCCCGGACCACCCTGGACAAAAGCCCAGAAGCTCACACTGGGCAGGAGCCCAGAGCCAGGGACACAGGCCAGGTCTCCCATGCGGGTGTCAGGGTCCTAGGAGCTAAAGCCTTCACTGCTGCATTCTGGAGCATACATTAACAGGAAGCTGGAACCAGGAATTGAACCCACGCACTCCGGGGTGAGGCACAGGACGTTAGAGCAAATGCTTGCTCCTGGTGCTGTTCATTTGTATTCACTTGTAGTAAGCAGGTGTCCTCTGAAAACCTAGTGCAGTCTTTGAGATATGATGTCATTATGCACTGTGGTTCAGAGAGACTTTTAAGAAATTGAAGGATCAAAGCGATGATGGTGTCTGATATATCGGTGATAGGATACACATGAGGAATGAGGACCGAGTTGCACAGTGTGTTAGTTGAACAGATTTCAGGGAAACTTGGAGGTGTTTATCTAAGATCTCACTTGGAAGCAGTTACATTGACGGACTGTTTTGAACTCCAGCCATCCACTGTTAGAGCCATGTGAAGGTGAGAAAACAGGCAGCAGTATGTCAGGAAGCAATGTTGCAGCTGGGACTCAGGAAACTGCAGGGACCATCGGCAAGGGAGTTCTTAAAGGACTCTGTGGGGCTGCCAAGTGTTTTCTTTCCAGTTCAGAGATGTCAGGTTGTGAAGTAGCTCCTGGCCAACATGGACTGGTTATCACTGAACTGGTCAGGGTGTGCCTGTGTGCCTGAGTCAGCATCCCAAGAACCCTTCTGTAAGAACCCTATCTGTAAGATAAAAACTCAGTTCACAATTGTTGAAGGTCTTTCATGTGTGGAGTGAGTCACAGAGACAGCACTGTCCGAGAACCCGGAGAATGCCAAACTCGCAGCTCTGTCCAACAGGAGTTCTCATCTGGGCATTGAAGCACTTACCTTTGCATTGACACTTGGTTAATGTGCTTACATCACAATAGACTCCATGTTGTGCTAAACAAGGAGGTGTCTTCTCTGAGAGTGAATTTCATAGTATAATATTAGCTGGAGTTAAGTGTTTTTACTGTTTCTGTCCGTTCGTTAGAGCCAGAAAGGTGAGGAGGGAGAGGCAGGCAGAGAGAATTCACAGAGGCTCCTCTCTGTGATGAAAGCGTGTTGCTTCAGTATGCATATCTTGGTTCGGGATCTGTGTGTTTCCATTATTTCTCAGGGAAACATAAAACTTAAAATTTCTTCTATAGTCCATTTTAAAATATTTCTGAAAAACTACAGCATGTTTTGCAAAAATATCAAAACTGAAGCCTGAAGTGCAAAGTTGGGTCTGTGCTTGGATGGCACACGTTGAAAACTCTAGCTGTAAGGACGTACTGTTTCAGAGTGTGTGTTCAGTTCTCTGTTCAGTTGTGTGTGTGTTTAGTTCTGTGTCTGTTCAGATGTCTGTGTATGTTCAGTTGTGTGTGTGTTTAGTTCTGTGCCCAGGAATGTGGAGACAGGGCGCTGAGATTGGGTCATCTATAAACCTTGGAGTTATTTTTTATTTTCTTATGATTTACAAACAAAATGAAGCTGTAAAGGGAAATTTTTTAAGTCACTCATGGAAGATGTTTATTTGAAAATTGTAATTTAAAGTTATAGTCTTAATTCAGTTCATGGGATTTAGACTTAGTAAAAGGACATTTGCTCAGACTGAAGTCTTATGTTCAAAGAAGAGAATTAAACACTGGAGATTTTAAAAGACTGCTTCTTATGGTTACAGTTTTAAAGAAGTTACTGATTTGTGTGTTCACAGGGCAGGGACGGGAGGAAATGGAGGGCAGACTGCCCTGGACACTCCTTACTCCTCCTCCTGCCTCTCTCTGTCCTTCCTGCCCACGTCTCCTAGGACCGTTAGTTTATTGTGCCTGTTTTCTGGGTTATTTCTTGGTGAGTCTGGTCAATATGCAAAGTGCTCTTGACATTAGTTGCGTTGTTTGGTGTGTCTTTTATAGGTCGGAGGAATTTTGTGGCACTAAGACTTCTTCCTCAGAATTCCTTCTGAGAAAAGTTCTGTTTCTGTTGTTACTACAACCCAGATGAGAGACTTGCCTTGTATTTTTCAGTGGTGACCTGAATAGTCAGTGGTAAGTCAGACTGGGGAGAATTTGAATATTTTCAGAGAAAATACACCCTTAAACCAACATGCTAAACCACAAGACACAAGGATTCTTTCCTTTGAGCTTGTGTTACTATTTGTGATTTTTAGTAGAAGTGAAAACAGGCTTTAGTTTGTACTGCCAGGTGCAAAATGACCTTTGCAAGAACAACCTTGTTTCTAAAGTAACACTTATTTCCATCCTAAGACCTGGGCCTTCACAGTGATCTCAGACCACAGGACCAGAGCCTTCACAGTGATCCTGTCTGGTGTTCCTGGGACCACAGAACCGGGGCCTTCACGGTGATCTCAGACCACAGGACCAGAGCCTTCACAGTGATCCTGTCTGGTGTTCCTGGGACCACAGAACCGGGGCCTTCATGGTGATCCTCAGACCACAGGACTAGGGCCTTCACGGTAATCCTGGTTAGTGATCCTGGGACCACAGGACCTGGGCCTTTATGGTGATCCCGGGACCACAGAACTGGGGCCTTCACGGTGATCCTGTCTGGTGATCCTGTCTAGTGGTCCTAGGACCACAGGACCAGGGCCTTCACAGTGATCCTGTCTGGTGATCCTGGGACCACAGGACCAGGGCCTTCACGGTGATCCTGTCTAGTGATCCTAGGAACCAATAGACAGTAGGACAGATCTGTGAGCTTGGGATTTTTCTTGAGGATGTTTGCATATGTGCGTTTTATAGATTCCTGTCTTTGTATTAAAGAATGAGATGGCAAGATGGGCACTGTGCGCAGGGTTTAAGCTGCTACCCACATCCAGTAGTGACCACTCCACTTCTAATCCAGCTTCCTACCGCTGCATCCTGGAAAGCCACAGCAGATAAGTTCTCTGTCCTGCGCACACATGTGAGAAGCTCTAAACTTCTGCTATAGAGTGGCTGTCTGGCACACTTGCTTTCCTCTCTCCTTACTTTCTCTCTCTCTCTCTCTCTCTCTCTCTCTTTCTCTCTCTCTCTCTTTCTCTCTCTGTCTCTCTCTCTTTCCTCCCCTTCCCCTGCCTCTAAAATAAAATGGAAATAAATAAACAGTGAAAGCAGTGATGCAGGATTTTAGTCTAGTAGTCAACATGCCAGTTATGAACTGGGGTATTTTGCACAACAGTGAAGATGCCCACATCCAGTGTTGGAGTGCCTAGGCTGAAGGACTAGCCCTGTTCCTATTTCTAGCTTTCTGCAAATGGAGACCTGCAAAAGAAGCAGAGGATGCCTCAAGTGTGAGTGTCCCTACCACCCACATGGGAGACCCAGATTGGGTTTCTGGCTCTTGGCTTCAGACTGGCCCAGGGCCAGCTGTTGTGGGCTTTTCTTTTCTTTTCTTTTCTTTTCTTCTTTTCTTTTCTTTTTTTTTTTAAAGATTTTATTTATTTTTATTGGAAAGCCAGATATACAGAGAGGAGGAGAGTCACAGAGAGGAAGATCTTCCGTCCGATGATTCATTCCCCAAGTGAACCGCAACGGCCGGTGCACGCCGATCCAAAGCTGGTAACCAGGAACCTCTTCCAGGTCTCCCACGCGGGTGCAGGGTCCCAATGCTTTGGGCCGTCCTCGACTGCTTTCCCAGGCCACAAGCAGGAAGCTGGATGGGAAGTGGAGCTGCCGGGATTAGAACCGGCACCCATATGGGATCCCGGGGCTTTCAAGGCGAGGACTTTAGCCGCTAGGCCACGGTGCCGGGCCCTGGTGTGGGCATTTCAACAATGATCCAGCAGATAGAGTGTCTGTCTCCCTGCCTCTCAGTTTCGGTGTCTGGCCCTAGCTTCTGTCCTACATCCCGATAAGAGAGACCCCGGGAGGCCTGAATGGAGCTCTGGATGCCTGGTTGGCACTTCTTCCACCCATGTTGTGGGAATTTGGAAAGGGAGCCTGCGTATGGGAGCTCACTCACTCCTTCCCTGTCTGTGTCTCTCAAACAACACAGTGACACAGGGATGGTACCAAGAGGACTTGGGGCTGGTGTTGGGGCACCACCTTGAGCTGCCACTTCAGTCCCTGTGTCTCTGTATGCCTGGCTCAGCTCCTGTCTTTGCTTTGGATCAGATTTCCTGCTAATTAAATCCTGAGCCCCTGCTGCTGCAGCACCTATGAACATCCCAAGTGGAGTTTGAACATGCAATACCCCATAAGGTTGTTTATCTCATACTTGTACTTACATACTTAATGTTGAAATGAGGAAAAATTCGAAGTATTTTATTTAACTCCAAAAAAGTAGCTTGTCTCCTGTTGCTGGTGTAAATACCAGCAGAATGACAGGATGACGTAAAACAGATGTGCTCAGTAGGTACAGCCAACCTGGTTGTGGGCTCTGCAGATGTCGCTGGAAAAGTCAGGTGTCAGCCTCCTGGAGCTTCCCTCATAACTTCTGTTGGGCACTGCAGAGGCCTGTGAAGAAGCCAGCGGGGCAGGAGGCAGCGCAGGCTGATAGAGGCTGGAGCACATGGTGGTAGAAGAGACATGGCTGGGAACTCTGCAGGATGAAAACCTGGAAGCCAGGAGCAGCCTCACAGAGGAGATGCAGAGCAGAGAGTACCTGTGAGTCAGGTACAAAGGTAGACAGCAGAGCCTTGATGCAGTGTTGCTGCTTGAGGAGGGCAGTGGCAGAGCTGCTCCTGAGACAGCTGCTGTCATCAGGCAGGAGGTGGTGTTCAGTGAAGCTGCTGGGAAGTGGTTCGGTGCAGGTGCATTTTGAAAGCACACCCGCAACGTTTCCTGAGAGTTGAGATATCAAAGATTGAGAAAAAGAGGAGTCACAGATGATTGCAATGTTGTTTGCATCACCTGCTGAAAGAGATGAGATTCACCCTCTGCTGAAACCAGGGAGCAGCAGGTAAAGCTGGTTTGGGGGAATGGAGGCAGTGAAGGTAGTTTGGAGACATTCAGTCTAAGGTGTCAGACAAGTCTGGTGTGGGGCCGTCAGGGCACTGGCAGATAAGCCGTGTTCAGTGTGTGTGCCTGGGGGAGTTACACAAGGCTGTTACACAAGTTACGTGGAACTGGGCTGGAGCTATCTGTACATCTCATGGACATGCCTGGTGTCAGCACTGCCGAGAGCCCAGTTCCCCTGAGGCAACTAAGAACTGAAATATGGAGTGGAGTGGGGGTGAGACGGTGTCGCACAGCAGGTTAAGCTGCCTGTTCAGGCCTCAGGTCCTCAACCTCTTCTTAAAAAAAAATATTTTTGTACTGGAAAGTCAGATTTATAAAGAAGGATCTTCCATGTGCTGGTTCACTCCCCAAGTGGCCACAACAGTCAGAGCTGAGCCGATGCAAAGGCAGGAGCCAGGAGCTTCTTTGAGGTCTCCATTGCAAGTACAGGATCCCCAGACCTTGGGCCATCCTTAACTGCTTTCCCAGACCACAAGCAGAGAGCTGGATGAGAAGTGCAGCAGCCAGGACACAAACCAGCACCCATACAGGATGCCGGCACATGGAAGGTGAGGATTTAGTGACTGGATATTGTGCCGGGCCTGGTCCTCAACTTCTCATCCAGCTTCCTAATGACACGTCTTGGGAGGGAGCTGGTGAGGATCCAGTCTCTTGAGCCATGTGGGGGACTGGGACAGATGTGTGTCTCTCTCTCGTTCTACCTTTCAAATAGATGAGAATAAAGCATTTAAAGGAAAAAGAGATATCTGCATCCCCTATTGAAGGATTTGTTAGAATCCCGGCCTCTGGTGCGTCCACTCCAGCCTCTGCTGGACGTTTGCAGATGATGGGATACATGGCACGCGTTCTAGGCTCCTGGCTTTGTCCTGGAACAGCCCTGGCTGTTACAGGCATTAAATGAGTGAAACAGCCGATGGACCGTGTCAGTGTGTGTGTGTGTGTGTGTGTGCCAAATAAAATGTAATTACTGTTCACCATATATGGAAATAGTGGTTGTTCAATAAGTACTTCTGCTTTCCTACATTTTATTGTTTAAAAGACAAGGCATTTACACTCTTACCCTTTTCAATAGTGCAGGTATGGTGAAATTATGATTTCTATTTCTCTGATTTTCTAGCAAATGCCAGGTAATTGGCTAGGCAGAATGTAATGATTAAAAGGGAAAATCCTAGGAATGGAAACAGGAAACCAGGTTGTGTTCCTCTGGGCACTCAGAAACAACACCTGTACCAGTGCTGCTCACGCTCGGCACACCCTGCGGCTCCTTACGTGTGTCTTAGAATCTAACTGCCTGACTCGCAGGACTGCTGGCTGATCTGGTGTGCGATGGAAATTTCTGAGGTTCTACAGTTTTGTCTGATCTGCAGCAGAGTCTGTGAGCAGTAGTGGGGTACACTCTGTCCTGTCAGGACCACGTTCAGAATCCCTTCCAAAACCTGTGGGTGCCAAAAAATGGAAGCAGTGTTATTACAAAAAGGTTCTCAAAGCAGAGTGGAGTAAGTGGCCCTGTGTATACATGCCAACAGGAAGACGCTGCCGTGGGAGGTCTGTGCTGCTGTCCTCCAGACCTTCAGCATCGCGGAGGGAGGCCCACGCTGGAGGCAGTGGCGTATCACAGGTCAGAGCCGGCTTCTCCTCAGGAGTACCTGTCCCGCTGCTGTCCTGAGATTCGTACTCTCCTGTTAGACAGTTCGCTTAACCTCTGAAACCACCCCCCCTTTTTTTTCTTTGCAGGGAAGTTATAAAGATTCTGGTTTTTCTATTATAAATTTTGTTTGGGGATTTACATATTTATTTATTTATTTATTTATTTAAAAAGCAGAATGATAGAAAGAGGGAGGGGAGAGAGAAATAAAGATCTTCCTTTCCCTGGATCACTCTGCAAATTTTAACAACAGTTGGAGCTGGGTCAGGAGTCAGGACCTCTGTCTGGGTCTCCAGTGTGAGTGGAAGGAACCCAAGTGCTTGGACCATTGTCTGCTGCCTCCCCAGTGCATTAGCAACTACACCAGGTCAGAGTGCAACGTAGCCGGGATGCCAATCAGGTACTCCGGCATGGGATAACAGCCGGGATGCCAGTCAGGTACTCCAGTGTGGGATACCAATATCCCAAGCAGTAGCTTAGCTAGCCTGCCATGCCACACCTGCCCCTGCAAAGATATTCTTCAAGCTTAATATACTTGTATGGGGAGCTAAACTATAAGGAACTATATAAAGATATTATTACTTGACAGGATTTTTCTTAACCCTAGGAGTGATATGACACAGCACTCAGAGCTGGTGTTGTGACACAGCGAGTTAAGCCATCAGCTGACACCAGCAGCCCCTGTGATTACCACTTCAAGGCTTGTCTGCTCTGCTTCCAATCCAGCTCCCTGCTAATGGGTCTGGAAGGCAGTGGAAGGTGGCGCACGTCTTTGGCCCCCTGCCACAGTGTTCATGGCTGCCGGCATCAGCCTGGCCCAGCACTTGACATGGCCACCTGGGGAGTAAACCGGCAGATGGAAGAGCTCTTTCTCTGTTGTGTCTCTCTATCTCTCCGTATAATTCTGCCTTTCAAATAAATACAATAAACCTTTTTAAAAATTATGCAGTGTAATAATATCCTGGGAATAACTAGGTCATTGTTTTTTGATTTTCTGGTGAGAGGAGCTGTACATATAGTAGATAATATAGGCTGTGGAACTTAACATTTGCAGAAGTAGAAGTATCACTTCGTATTTATTTTTTGTGTGGTGTATAATGTGGGTAGAAATTCAGGTTTTGCACTCAGTCCTTGGTTGCAAAACAGGTTTTGCCTCTGGTTAGCAAATATGTGTCAGTAGGCATGCTCTCTAAGACTCAGCTTTATTCTCTCTCTCTAAACTGGCAGTAACAGCATCTCCCGCACGTGGCAGCCTGGAATTCCCATGTGCAGCCCACGCAAGGGACCTGACATGGAGCTTGCAATGGTGTGGGCCTCTTGGGACAGTGATCTTAAAAACCTGAGCAATAATTTTTCCTTAGATGAAACTCTTGCTTCGTTCTTCAGTTTGCTTTGCTGATCTGTATCACTCTGGCTTTTAGGTCCCACCACCCCCATGGGTGCTTTTCAGAGCAGTCTTGAATCTGTTCTTTTGCAGGTATTTTTGAAAAGCCTGCACCATGGAGAACATAAAGGAGCAGCAGCATGGAAGTGGAGAGGACCTTCTGCTTCGTGTGGGCCTGAATGACAACAAAGCGGGCATGGAAGGGCTGGACAAGGAGAAGATTAATAGAATTATAATGGAAGCCACAAAGGTATGTTTCCTGTTCCTTTTCATATCTCTAATAACATTTTACTTTCTCTTGAAAAGAAGATCTTTGCTTGGAAGTTCATATTGTTAAAGCCTTTATTCTAACATATAGTACTGCTAAGCTGCAGAGGGCCCAGCATGAGCTCCCTGCTGTGCCCCAGCCCTTTCCCAGGCACCTGCCTATGTAGACTGTCTGGAAGCAGTGTGTGTGTGTGTGTGTGTAGCTGTCCCCTTGCTGCCAGGAGCCTTTGCCTAGGCACCTGCCTGCGTAGACTGTCTGTGGAAGTACAGTGTGGTGGGTGTCCTCTTGCTGCTCAGGACAATCTTGGACTTGTCTTGCTTTTGGTGGTGCTGTGCTTTTTTTCCATGTTAGGGTCAGCCGGAGGTATTTTTCCAAAGTGATTGAAGATCTGCATTTGTCTTTAAGCCTGTGTATGCAGGGCTCCTTGTTGATCCACGCTGTGAGCCACTTGCAGACAGAGAGCCTATTCTGCTCTGAATACTGTTGCACTTCCTGCTTGTGTGCAGGGAGATTGCTCAGGGTGGGCTTCTGCCCCATATGTGCGTGTCACCTTTGTGCGGTTCAGATCTGTGCTCACCTCAGCTAAGATACTAAGCCACAGGAGGCTCACGATAACCCTGGGGCCTAGCAGTATGCCAGAAGGAAGCTGCGACACAGGAAGGTGAAGTAGGGTGAGGCATCACAAGCAGTGGCTTACCTCTGCACCACAGCAGCAGCCTCCGAGCACTCCGACTGCAGAGTCTGTCTGCAGCCTCCATGTTACACACCCTGCGGAAAGCAAGCTAGCATGAGGCTTTTCTTTACACAGCTGTCTTACAGTTTGTCTTGCCTTCCTCCATAGGGGTCCAGATTTTATGGAAATGAGCTCAAGAAAGAAAAGCAAGTTAATCAGCGGATTGAAAAGATGATGCAACAAAAAGCTCAAATTACCAACCAGCAGCTAAGGAAAGCACAACTACAGGTATTAATTTGATTGTCAAGTTAAGTGTAAGCTGATAGAGCAGTAACTGATAGAATCATAGAGCCAGAGTTGTGGCTCAGCGAGTTAAGCTGCCCGTGGGGACCGCTGCATTCCATACTGTAATGCCTGTTTGAGTCTACACTACTTGCTTCTGACCCAGGTCCTTGCTCATGACCTGGGAAGGTAGTAAAAGATGGCCCAAGTAGTTGGCCCCGCCAAGATGGACTTCCAGGTGCTTGGCTTCAGGCTGGCCCACGCCTGGCCAGTGGAAGAGTGTGTCTGTCTCTCATTCTCTCTCTGATGTGTAAGAGGCAGGGACCCTAACACTTGAGCCATCACCTTCTGTCTCTTGCTGCGTCCCAGGCATCCTGACGTAGGTGCAGGCATTCCATGGAGTTGGTTCAGCTGCTGTAACCGGTTCCCCAAGTCGTGTGGTCCCATTATCTCCCTTGGGGCTGTCCTTACCTAGAATGACAGAAATTAATTATTTCAAGTCTGTGTTCCATCTCTTGGTAAGGAATAAAGGGATAAAATTAAAGACAGTAGCTTGTACATGTTACTTCAGTCCATGTGGTTTAGCAAAAGTTGGGATCCCCAGCCCCTCCTGACTGCAGCAGGAGCTGGCAGTGTGTTCTGGCCTTGAGATGCCGTTGACCGGCCGAAGAGTGTTGATATCCGTGAGGTAGCTTGCTGGGCTTTCACTGACACTGCATGGAGTTCGTGTATGAAATTGGGAAGAGCTGCTATCTCGAAAATAATGAATTTTCCTTTCCATAAACATGGAATTTCTTTCCATTTATTTAGTTCTTCAAGATTTGAAGCTTTCTACGTGATGACCTTGTATATAATTTGTTAGACTTATACTGAAATATAACTGGTACGAATTTTGGTGGTGCTAATGTGTATTGAATTATGGGTTTTTTAAAATAAGATTTATTTATTTATTTTATTGGAA
The DNA here is from genome assembly GCF_030435755.1 of Ochotona princeps. NCBI lineage: Eukaryota > Metazoa > Chordata > Mammalia > Lagomorpha > Ochotonidae > Ochotona > Ochotona princeps. The sequence goes on from NC_080859.1 coordinate 438,280, forward strand.
AGTCGGGTTTACAGAGAAGGAGAGACAGAGAGAAAGATTTTTCATCTGCTGGTTGACTCCCCACGTAGCCACAGTGATCGGAGCTGAGTTGATCCAAGACCAGGAGCCAGGAGCTTCTTCCAGGTCTCCCACACGGGTGCAGGAGCTCAAGGCTTTGGGCCAACCTCAACTGCTTTCCCAGGTGAAAAGTAGGGAGCTAGCTAGGAAGTGGAGCAGCTGGGATACGAACCAGTGCCCATATGGGATCCTGGCACATGCAAGGTGAGGATTAAGCACTAGACTATCTTGCCAGGCCCATGCTGTTGCTTTCATTGCTGCTAGGTTGAGAAAATCTTTCCAAGGTCCATTGGCTGACATAGTCCACCTTAATGGTATATGTGTGTGTGTTTCTGGGTGTGTGTGTGTTTCTGGGTGTATGTGTGGTTATGTGAGTGTATGTGCATGTGCGTTTCTGGGTGTATGTGTGGTTCTGTGAGTATGTGTGTGTGTATGTGTTTCTGGCTATATGTGTGGTTCTGTGAGTGTCTATGTCTGTGTGTGTCTTTGCTTCTGGGTGTATGTGTGTTTCTGGGTGTCTGTGTATGTCTCTGTATGTCTGTATATGTGTGGCGGGCAGCCACCATCAGTCTTGAAGTCACTGAGAAGAGCAGAGCAGAGCAGAGCAGAGCAGAGCATGCAGGCACAGCTGTATTCCGTAACCCAAGCCAGGAGGAGCAGGAGCCTCGCCTGCTTTCTGATCAGGTTTTCCATCTGCTAGCACTGCACTCATGGATATTGGGCAACAGATGTGGGAGGAAGAACAGAGTGGGGGAATACCTATCCATTGCTGTGCTGGGAAAGGGGAGGTGTAGTTCTTAGAAGAGGGAAGCACTTTTCTTCCATTTGTGTTCATTTCCTGTGGTTGTCATGGGGATTTTCAACTCTTTGGCTGGTGGGAATGTTATTTAGTTATTTAAGAAATGGGATTATGGTGGAATTTGAGGTATCCTAGGTGGAGCTCAAGAAACCACACTAGGTATGGCTTCTCCTGGCCTGTTAGCAGTAACCTCTGTTCAGAAGACGTATTGCTCCCAGAGTGGGGGCTGGAAGCCGAGCTAGGCCCATGGACCTTGTCCCGGCTGACAGTGGGAACCCAGTCCTTTGAGCCGCACCTTCACCTCCCAGGCTCTGCATGAGCCAAAGCGGCAGTCAGGAGCCAGGGGTGCCTGGGACCAGTGCCTGCTAGTCAAGGTTTGGGTTTTGGTAAATTTTCATTCTGCTCATAATAACATTGTTTCTAAATTGCTGTTAATTCTTTTTTTTTTTTTAAAGATTTATTTATTTTATTACAGTCAGATATACAGAGAGGAGGAGAGACAGAGAGGAAGATCTTCCGTCTGATGATTCACTCCCCAAGTGAGCTGCAACGGGCCGGTACGCGCCGATCCGATGCTAAGAACCAGGAACCTCTTCCAGGTCTCCCACGCGGGTGCAGGGTCCCAAAGCTTTGGGCCGTCCTCAACTGCTTTCCCAGGCCACAAGCAGGGAGCTGGATGGAAGTGGGACTGCCGGGATAAGAACCAGCGCCCATATGGGATCCTGGGGCTTTCAAGGCGAGAACTTAAGCCTCTAGGCCACGCCGCCGGGCCCTAAATTGCTGTTAATTCTTGAGCAATTTACTTTTTCTACGTTTTGACAAGTTTTGTGACTGTGTAATATAGAAACACCTGATTACATTATAAGGCACGGTTCACATGAATTGTGCTGCTATGCTGTTTCTAAGGCTCATATCCTTGCATGTGATTACAACCTGGAGGAACAGCAAATACCTTGCATTGTGAATCAGATGAATCCAATGAGGGGTCCTGTTCCAGGGGCTGCCTGTTTCATGGGAGGCTCCCTGACTCCTGTTGTGGAATGGCAGGAAATGTGTTTTATGTTGATTGCCACATTGTTTGATTTGTTGAGTTTGCTCTGAAAGAAGTTGTGTAAATGGGAGGGGATTGAGGAAGTCCTAAGAAGTCAATACAGAACAGAGATGTTTTCAATTGAAATTGTTTCTATTTTAGAGTTCTAAATGTCCATGTTGTAGGTTTTGTTCCACATATTGGGACAGGAACTGAGGTGAGAACTCTGTAGGCATGACTCCCGAGTGTGTGAAAGAACACTCTAGAATGTTCTCTCACTTAAGGACTCTTGAACTGTCACCTCAGAACTGTTAGCAGAGGTGAGTGGAATAAAGGGTCTGGTCTTCATGCTAGAAAGACTTGAGTGTGAGACAGTGTAATGGCAAGCAGACTATTGCACTTTAGTGGGACAGGGAGTCTGTCAGACAGGATCAGACTGGGCGGGCAAGACTGCATGGTGTAAGAGAGAATACATGTGACAGGAAAAGGTAAAGTTGATCTCTTGTCAAACTAGGTGGCTCACCTGGCAGTGGGCAGGCTGTGGAGGTGTCCTCACCCGGAGTGGTCAGCTGGCTGGCCCCTGTGGCCTGGGATCAGAGCTTCCAGGGAGAAGGCTGGGACCACCCAGGAAGTGGCTGGGGCATGGGCAGGACTTCCTGGCTTTGCTTCTGAGCCTGCTGGGGGCTGTTCCCTCCCACGGAAACTGCACAGGAGGCAATTTCTAACTTGCCAGAGGTCCGTGTTACATTCCGTGGCAGCTGTTTGGCAAATCAGCTCATTTTATTGACCCAGATGTACTCAGTAGTTGCTAGGGAAATAACAAGTCAAAAGAATGAAAATCATTATCTCTAAAATACTCTCCTGATGGGAATGGGGCTTTTAAAAAGAAAATAATCTGTCTTGTAAATATAAAATGTATCATTAGAGACTTTGCTCATGGAGACTGTAGCAAATCCTTGTCCCCATGAGAATTCTAGACACCAGGCGGAGAGTAGGGTCAGCAAGCCGAATGTCACAGAGAAGTACACTGGCAGTCAACCTTCAGACTGCATTGCTGTGGATGGAGGGTCCACGCTACCCCTTCTGGGATACTGCTGGACAGAGGGCTGTGAAATTCCTCCCCAAGTTTTATTATCTATGGTATCAGATCAAATAGCCTTCCTGTGTTGGGTCACAGGTCTTCCCCGGGAAGATGGGCTCCCTTGTGGGTAGGACTTTGCTCTCAAGGCTGCTGTATTCCTTTCTGCACCTCTTCCCCTTGGCCCTTTCACACACATAGGCTGATGACTGCTTTTCCTCAACAGTTTGAACTTGCCTCAGTGTGTAAAGGAGCATCGGGAGATGATAGAAGAAACACAGTCTGAGAGTCACTGGACCTAACCAGCTGCATGGCAGGGCCTGGTGCTGCTAGCTGTGCGACTCGGGACCAGCCCACTTTCTCGTCCTGAGCCTTAAAGTGGAAGTGGTCATGAGGATCTCTGGACCCACTGACCTGAGTCAGTGAGTGAACAGACTTGAGAGACACTTGGCTGTTATGGGCCATGTATGGTATATGCAATATCATTAAGCCTTTTTCATATCCTCTGCTAAATACATCCCATAGGGATATTTTTAATTCTTTTTTTTTTTTGAAGATTTTATTTATGTGTTTGAAAAACAGAATTACAGAGTGAAAAAAGCAGAGAGAGAAAAATCTTTCATCCATTAGTTCACTGTCCAAATGGCCATGACGGACAGGGTTGGGGCAAGCTGGAGCCAGAGCCAGTGTTTCCTCAGGGACCTCTGCTGCCTTCAGCTGCATTAGCAGGAGCTGGATCGGAAGCAGTCGGGACTTGAACTGACTCCCGTATGGGATGCAGGTGCCACAGTGCCAGCCCTTCTTTAATTTTCTCAGTGGATGTTGAAGGGTTGGGTTTAGTCTCACTTTATAAAGAAAAGCAAGGAGGAGGAGAATTACCTTGCCCACTGTCATGCAACTAATGAGTGTTAGAATCCGAACCGAAATTCTTACTCTTTTGCTGACTTTTACGTATTTAAGAGGCGAAGAGAGAGAAACAGAGAGAAGTCTCAGTCCACCGATTCACTCCCCAAATGTGTGTGCAGCAGCCTGGGTAGGCCGGGCTGGTTCCAAGAGCCTGGACTCCCATGCAGGTTTCCAATGCGAGTGGGCAGGACTGAGCCTGCCTGCCTGACCTCCAGGGAACACACAGTTCCCCGTAGTAGCCAAGAGGAGCTGTGGAGGTGTTAGAGCCTCAGTCCATAACTGTACGGCACATGAGGGAGAGTGTGAATGCCTCAGCGGCAGGGCTGTGTGTGGGAGCTGCAGAGAGAGGTCACGCAACAGTGAGCCGTCCTGTCTCGGGGAAGGAACTGGAACAGATGAGTCATCTGCTGGGGATGTTCCCTCTCGGCCCTGGGAAGGGGACTATGAAAGACATGGTCAGCATGGCCACAGGAGCCCGAGCAGGACCCTTGCCCATCTGGCTTGTTGCAGGTCACTGTGTCTCCCTTGCTCTGTCCTGACTTGTCACTTGGCCGTGTTTTCTGGATGGACACAGGACAGTTTTTAGTCTCCCTCTGTATGCACATCCTGTCAGGATGCTCAGTGCTAACTCATCGTTGCCATACTGTAGGAAATAAGACTAAAGCAAGACGATAGATGAGTCAGATTGGAACGTTCTGTTTACTGCGTCAGTTGTATTACCAGAACCCAAAGCCTTGTCCACAGTTTCTCTGTTGCTTTTTCTGTTTTTAGCCAACTTTCACATATCACTGTTAATTTCCTTCCTGGTCTCCTACCAGTCATCCCTCCCTGTTAGAAAGAATTCAAAGACAGATAAGATCTTGAAAAGAAAAACTTAGAACTTAGTATCTAATACAATATATGTTTAGTAAGAGGAGGAAAACAAATATGAGAAATTAAGTTCTGTGGCTTGGAGGACAAAGATGTAGTTAAGTTACCTAGCAAACCAATGATATGTGAGCAGATCTTGGAAGCCGTGGGACAGAGCTGGGATAGGTGTCAGAACAGCCAGAGGGCCTGAAGAGGTGCAAAACACCCAGCCAGCCGCGCCCTCTACAGCGTCATTGTGGCTGCTAGAGACCAGCAGAGTTCTGGGTGATGTCTACAGAAGAGAAAGTGTGGTTTGAACTTGCAGTTCTAGGCAGCGAGCACAAGAGTAATGCTAAAAAGAAAGGCCTCGGGGCCCAGTGGCTAAATCCTCACCTTGCATGCATCAGGATCCCATATGGGCACTGGTTTGTGTCCCAACTGCTCCGCATCCATCCAGCTCCCTCTTGTAGCTTGGGGAAGCAGTGGAGGACGGCCCAAAGTCCTGGGACTCTGCATCCGCATAGGAGACCTGAAAGAAACTCCTGGCTCCTGGCTTCAGATTGACTCAGCTCCGGCCATTGCAGCCACTTGGAGAGTGAACCAGTGGGCAGATCTTTCTCCCTGTATTTCTTTCTATAAATCTGCCTTTCCAAATGGGAAAAAAAAAAAAAAGAATAAATGTTAAGAAGAAGGAGGAGGAGAAGAAAGGCTGTGGAAGACAGCTGTGCATGTGGAGAATAGATTGAATTGCAGCACCTTATAGCCCTGTCACTCTCTGCCTTAGAGGATAATTACATTCCAGAGATGCCACAACGTGCTTATTATTTCCCTCTACTCGTCTGTGGTTGCTATTATTTTATGTAAATTTAGGAGACCAACAGACCCACCAACTTTTGCTGTCCAAGTGCCTGCAGCCAGAGACCTAATCCACAGACTCAGTCTTGAGTTAGCCCTGCTGCCCCGCAGTATGTGTACTAGCAGGAAGCCAGCATGAGGAATGGAGCCAGCAATCAGCTGCAGCACTCCGAGCTGGGCTGTGGTGCCAGATGCCCACACTGTTCTGGCCTTGGTACAGCCCCAGGCCCTGCTCCCTGTACTCGGTTGTAGTTCTTCTGACTGCTTTCTCCTTGCATGATTCTAAATCCATCAAACATCACACTGGCGGGCTGGTGCCATGGGACATAGTTAAGCATCCGACTTCAGTGAGAGACGGAAGTTCTTTAAAGGTTGTATTTTTTACTGTAGTATTTGACATACATGGGGGTCTTCAGAAAGTTCAGTGTATGTTATCATTTAATTTTATTTGTTCCTGAAGTTTTTTGGAGTTCCTTCATGTATTAAAGTTCTGAAGGATAAATTACAGCTTGTTTTCAGCTCTTTGTAGGGAATAACACTTACCTGGTATTATCGTTCACTCTTCTACAGAGGGCATGAATGTTTACCTTAGGTTTCTAGGCACTGCACAGCATGAACATCATGTGTATAAGTATGTATGTAATAGCCTTTGTCACTGTTTTAAAACTCTTAATACTACCAGTCAAAAAGGGTTTGCTCGGGACCAGCACAGTGACTAAACTGGCTAATCCTTCACCTTCAATTGCCATATGGGAACCTGTTTGTGTCCTGGCTGCTTTACTTCCCATCCAGTTCTCTGCTTGTGGCCTGGGAAAGCAGTGGAGGATGGCCCAAAGCCTTGGGACCCTGCACCCGTGTGGGAGACCTGGAAGAAGCTCATGGCTCTTGGCTTCAGATCAGCTCAGCTTTAGCCATTGCGACCACTTGGGGAGTGAATCAGTGGATGGAAGATCTTTCTCTCTGTCTCTTCTTCTCTCTGTAATCTGACTTTCAATAAAAATAAATAAATAAATATTTTTAAAGGGGGAGGAATTTGTTTCATCTAACTTAAGACTTTGTTACAATAACTTCTCCAAATTTATACAGTTGTCAAATAATTTGAAAAAATAGTTGGAGTGGTTCCTCTGTTCAGTAAATGTTTATTAAGTTGCTTTTCATGTATCTGAGCATGCAGAGAGAAGAGTTGGTAGGAATATTTGAGAACACCCTGTAACTGTTTGAGAAAATGAAAGCACTCCCCAAGGGGCCAGCTTTGTGGCTTAGCAGGTTAACCTGCCATCTGTGACACCAACGTCCCTTATGAGCACCAGTTCAAGACCATCAGCTTCACTCTCAGTCAGCTTCGTGTCAATGCAGATGACTTAAGTACTGGGACGCTGCCATCCACGTGGAGTTCCAAAACTCCTGACTTTGGCCTGATCCAACCCCAGTCATTGCAGCCATTTGGGGAGTGACACAGCAGATGGATTTATATTCTCCCTCCGTCTTTCTCTCTCTCTCTGCTTTTCAAGTAGATAAACCAGTGTTCTTCAACTAAAAAGCACTTACCAGCCTTAATGAACAGTAATAAAGTAGACATATGCACTCTTCAACAGTAATGAACTATATGTACCCTCATAAACACCTATGAGCATCAATAAGTGTGTATTTGTAACTCACAATGGATGAGGGGTGGGCGGGTACAGGCCACCAGCTAGATCAGATAAGTGTTTTGGTCAATGAAGTTTCAGTGTCATGTCTACACATGTTAACATTTTTAAATTAAGGTGGACAGATTTGCAATGGAATTGGAACAGAGCCGGAATCTAAGTAACACCATGGTCCATGTGGACATGGATGCTTTCTATGCGGCTGTGGAGATGAGGGACAACCCAGAGCTGAAAGACAAGCCGATTGCTGTGGGCTCAATGAGTATGTTGGTAAGTAGGTAAAGAGGACTAGCGAACGGGCATTTCTTGTCTATTCTGGTCAGTCTTCAGCTGCTTGGAGGAGAGCACTTCCATTGAGCTCCATCCCTGATCAAGATGTTTTTACTGGAGTAGTTACTGTGCCATGTTGGAGTGATGGGTATAAAGTCCCAGCTCTGCTTCCTGCTAACAGGTGCCCTGAGAGGCAGCAGGTAATGGCTGTAGGGTTTGGGTCCCTGCCACCCATGTGGGAAGCCAGGGCCAAGCTCTGAGCTCCCAGCTCCGGCCTGATCCAACCTTGGCTGTTACGGGAATTTTGGCAGTGAACCAATGTTTGGAGGATCTCTCTTTGTCTATGTCTGTATGTCTTCAAATAAATAAAAGTAAAATTTTACAAATTTTTGAAACTTAAAAGACTGCTCACAGCATTTTGGAGGCCTGCTTTATCTGACATGCTTTGATTTCTGTTAGATAAGTAATTTCCAAATAAAACAAATCCCAAAAGTTGCGTGTGAGCCTCTGTGTCTATTCCCAGAATCCTAAAACTTTTTGAGCTTCCTACATTACACTTCGAAATGCCAGACTTTAAGTTTCAGATTTCCAGATTAGGGAGACCTCGTCAGTGAATGGTGTACAGACAGGCATCCTCAGATGCGAAGAACCCCGAATCAGAGATAGATGCTCAACCTGTATTGTGATGTTGTATTACTTTTTATTATTTTGATTTGAAATCTTTGTTATTTGTGTTATCCCATTACCTCACAACTTCCTATACTATTTGCTGCATTATTACTTTCATGTAGCATCACCTAGCGTCTTACAAACTTTGATATAGCCTAGCTAGAATACATGTATGTCTTCTATTTAATTTTTACATTAATTTATTAGAAATGCAGAGTAACGGAGACAGAGAGATCATCCATTTTCTGATTTATTCCCCAAATAGCCACAACTGCTGGTGCCAGGAACTCCATGTGGGTCTCATACATGGGTGTCAGGACCTGCACAGTAGGACCATCCATCTTGCACTGCTCTCACAGCTACTAGGATGGACACAGAGCGGCTGGACCTTGACCGGCATTCAGCTATGGGAAGCCAGTGCAACAAACTGCTGCATTACATGGCCAGCCGAAGAGGAGGCCTGTTTGAACAGTGTGTGTAGTTACTGGGAATACAGGCAAGTTTTTTCCTAAGACTGTCTGTCTTGCTTACTATGTAGTATCATGTCCTATGTAGGTGGGACAGCAGTGAGATAAGGTCCTACGGCCCAACAGGGTAAACTCAAAGCCTGGTGCAGGTCAGTAAGCTGTAAAAGAATGTCCTTGTATTGATCGATATCTCTACTTTGCTTTGTATATTTTTCCCCATGTGGTCAACTCTGCTTCAGTCTACTTCAAATTACCATGCAAGAAGGTTTGGTGTCCGAGCAGCCATGCCAGGGTTTATTGCGAAGAGACTCTGCCCACAGCTTATTATAGTGCCCCCAAACTTTGACAAGTATCGAGCGGTGAGTGAGGAGGTAAGTCACGGGTTCCGTCTTGCTCAAGCCCCTGATGGCAGAGACCTGATGCCTCCACGCTTCCCTCAGCATGCATCTGGGGTGCTGGGCTCAGGGTGACACCCAGGCTGTTCCTCCTGTACTTCCCCTGCTTTTTTTGCCTTCGCGTGTATTTTTGTGAGCAGTAGCCTTCCTTATATGTTAAAACAGCTAGCCATGTTTCCCTTCAGGTGCAGTATGGATTTTCTTCATCCCTGATTTCAGCCTTTTTTACGTTTGTGTCAGTGTTTCTAAGCAGTGACAGAATCTGTGGCTGTTAGCTGCTTTTCATGCCCTACAGTCTAGCCAGATGATGTCCAGGAGACTGGTCAGCAGGGAGAAAGGGCGGGACGAGGGCTCTGAGTGTCTCCTGTGGGACACTGCCACTTCCCCTAGGCTGTGTGCTGGGATTTACGTCCTGGATTAGAAGGTTGCAGGATCACACCAGACACCGTGCAGTTGCTGCCGTAACATGGAGGCACCCATGGGCCTGCCTTGCCACTTGATGCCTCACAGTCCTGCAGGGGACTGTCTTTCTGCTGTCTATTTGTATTCTCCTGAGGAGAATAGCCCAACCCAGTCTAAAAGCGATTACCACTCTCTCAGGAAGAGTCTGTGGAAGCTTTGAGCTGGAGGATGGTGGAGGCTCATTCCCATGTGGTTCCTCTTTAGCTCTTTTACTGTGTTCCTGACTTCCAAAAAGATTGATTGATTCATTTATAAAGCAGAATGAAAGAGAGATCTTCCATCTGCTAATTCACTCCCCAAATTGCTACAATAGCTATTGTGTATTACAAAGACATAAAATGTTCACCATAACTGCAGTGGGCTTTAGTAAGTTAAAATCCTGTGAAGAATAAAGTCCTCCTTTGACTCAGTACAACTTCTAACACAGTGACAAGTACGTAAGAACTGACTGTTCTCAGCATCTTCACATCTGAGTACAAGCTGCTTCACGAATGATGCTCATGTGTAAATGAACTGCAACACACGTTTGTCACTGCTTGTACACGCAGTAATGTTGATAGAGTGGCTCAAAAGTTTAAGGAACTCTGGCCTGGCACGGTAGCCAAGCAGCTGAAGTCCTCGCCTTGCCTGTACCAGGATCTCATGTGCGCTGGTTCTAATCCCGGCAGCCCCAGCTCTCAGGTTGTGGTCTGGGACCCTGCACCCGCGTGGGAGACCCGGAAGAGGCACCTATCTCCTGATTTCAGATTGGTTCAGCTCCGGCCGTTGTGGCAGCTTGAGGAGTGAATCAGTGGATGGAAGATCTTCCTCTCTGTCTCTCCTCTTTGCTGTATATCTGACTTTCTAATAAAAAATTTAAAAATAAATCGTAGAAAAATCAATAAGTTTAAGGAACCCAGGATAGTGCAGCATCTTTACTTGTTGGAGCTTCAGATTTCATCTTTACACATGTGTCCGTTTCAGTTCTGGTAGCAGCCCGTCGAGGTGGCAGGCACACTTCTGTCTCTGGGACACTGCCCATTCAGAATCTCCGGAGGGCTGCCAGCCACTGGTGCCTCAGTGTCACCTTCCAAGATTTGTATGCGTCACTTTTTGCATCTTGCTATAGGTGGCCGAATAGTGTTGCATAAAAGGAAGCTTTTTGTGATCTCCTTCCTGATCTGCTTTAGTTTGAAAGAATTGACAAATGAGTCTAAAGAGTGAATTATTTATTCCCTCAATCCATGATTTATTGATGGCAGGATCATTACTGTAGTTGCAGGGCCAGAGTACTAAACTTTTGGTCAGGTCTCTGGAGAAGGTTTTGCAGTGACGACAACATTGGAACTTCTGTTATTCCTTTTGAAGGTTAAGGAAATACTTGCTGATTACGATCCTGACTTTATGGCTGTGAGTCTAGATGAAGCCTACTTAAACATAACAAAGCACTTAGTGGAAAGACAGAGCTGGCCCGAGGACAAAAGAAGGTACTTCACCAAAATGGGAAACCCTGCAGAAAATGGTAAGCAGTTTATTGCAACTAGCAAATTAAAAAAAAAAAAAAAAACATAAACAAAAACAGCCTTTCAGATTGACCTAGCTGGCTCATGACCGTGTACAAGTATAGATGGTGGGACCAGCTACATTGAGAGACATGGAGCACCAGAGGTTTTCTGAGTTCCCTGTGTGGGAGGCCACCTGTAAGCGGGGTCGTCGGAGTCCTTGGGCCAGGGGGTCGCCGCTACTCTTCTGCAACCTGAAGAGCAGCAGACTGACGGCACTCAAGTGGAGAAAGCCATGGCTTGCTGTGAATGTTTTATCAGGCCGTTAATGAAAACAATTTTTAAAAGATGAGCCTCAGACATAGCCAAATCTTGCTGTTTCCCACATGTTCTGTAATCTGGGTGTGCTGTACTCCTGGCTCTGGCTCAGTGTTGTAGCCGGCTGATGGGAGGGCTCGCTCTGTCACTCTGCCTGTCAGATAAGTAAGATACTTTAGCTGTTTCTAATGAATGACTCTGTGGGCTGGAGGCATGTCTGCTGTCACAGGAACAGGGCCTTGTAGTTCTGGCAGGCGATGGATGCATCTTCCAAAGTCTGGAACATTCCTGTTCTGTTTTCCTCCTCCTTTAAAAAAAAATTATTTGAAAGGCAGATTTACAGAAAGAGGGAGAGAGAAAGATCTTCTATCTATTGGTTCACTCCGCAAATAGCTGTAACTGCCTGAGCTAAGTCAGTCCAAAGCTGGGAGCCAGGAGCTTCTTCCAGGTCTCCCATGTGTGAGTGCAGGGGCCCAAGGACTTGGGCCATTTTCCACTGCTTTCCCAAGCCATAAGCAGGGAGCTGAATCAGAAGTGCAGCAGCCAGGACTCTAACCAGTGCCTTATGGGAGGCCAGCACTGCAAGACAGAGGATTAGCCTGTTGAGCCACTGTGCCAGCCCTTCCCCCGCCACCTTTCCAAAGTGTTTTTCTTTGAACATGTGTTACTGACTATGGTCTCCACATATGTAAAAAATGATCATTATGATTTTACATTTTCTCTCATTTGTGTGCCTAGTGAGCAAGTGCCAAACCATATGAGGAATGAAATAGCATCACACGACTAGCAGCAGCCATCAAGATGGAGGCTTTAGTTCTAGCACTGTCTCTGATTACATCAGCAGCCCGGCAGGTAGTGTCACCACAAGGTTCTGCAGCAGCTCTTGTGATGTTCCAGAAGGGGCACTCTGTGCACTGTGCTGTATGCCCTGTCACAGTGACTCACCTGAGGGCAGGGCAGGATGTCTTCACGGGGGGCTTAGTGTCCTGCAGTTCCCCTGACCCCTGCAACCTGTTAGCACAGGGAGCAGGTTCCTGGTAGCTGGGCTCCTGCCCCAGCAGCGACCTGCCGTTCTTCTGCAGCTCTCATTACCTGACCTCTACTGCTGATGAAAGTTTATCACCCCCACTTGGAGTTCCCTCTGAATTGCTAGTGCATTTTAAAAATAGAATATGAAAAGCGTCTGTGACAAAATTCGTAACACATACTCATCACAGTGTTTACCTTGTCTTTACATTTTCACAAAAGACCAAGTTCATTTTTCAAGTAAAATACAGTCCTGTTGACATGGAGACCACATATGTGATTCTTCAGCCTTTGCCTTAATTTGGAAAGCATTTATGCACAAATGTAATAAAACTAAGAAATATGATCAGAAAACTCTGCTCCTAATCTTCACTGTTATAAACACATTTATGCATTTCTCCTGAACTAAATCTTTGATGAATTTGTACATTTTTAGTACAGTTACAGTTTTAGAAGTGTTTTACGGTCTATGTATGAAAAATATAAGTAAAATGAAGTCATAACCAGCTTGATATGTTTCCTTTATTTTTTGGTGATAAGACTGTATGACTGAATGATGATAATAAAGCTTATTTCCTTTGCAGTTGAACTCTGCTTATCTAATATTTGCATGTTTAAAGAAGCATAATTTTCAGGGATAGTTTTTATTTTGAACATATATCCTAGGAAAAAAAGACAACTTCTAAACAAGCAAGTCAGAATTGGAAACAGCATTTGAAAGAAGAAACTTCAGACTACATTCATATCTGAAGTTTCTTGCATAAATGAAAAATTAAGGATTTTCCCCCCCTCTTATAAGTTATTTTCCAGGTGTAGTTATTCTGTGTTGTTCATTATCTTTCTCCGCATTTCTAAGTTCTGGTTTTCTCTAGCTAAGGATAGAAAAGAAAAAGATTTCTTTTTGTCCTGAGAAAAATCATGTAAATTGAAGCCCCGTTCTACTTTTAATGAAGTACAAAAATTAATCAGTAGAATAGTTAAGATATATGTTATGGAAATAGATGATCTTTTGTTCTGGCTCTGGTTTGGGAAACCTGACATGCGGGCGGTTCCTGTTTGTGGTGCAGCTACAGCAGGCAAGGAAGCAGACACGCTGGGCGAACGTGACCGCGCCATCTCCCCGCTCCTGTTTGAAGACAGCCCACCTGACGTGCCGCCCCTAGAAAGTCCTTTTCATGGAAACAGTGAAGAACAAAGCGGTCCTCAAGTGCTCCACAACCCCGTTGTTTTTGGAACATCAGCAGAGGAAGTGGTGAAGGAAATTCGTTTCAGAATTGAGCAGAAAACAGGACTGACAGCCAGTGCAGGTATTTAAATGGGTGAGGCTGTGCAGTTGTGACGTTCCTTCTGGCTAACTACACTCACAGTGGTCATTTCTCTTTATGAAACATCCAGCAGTGTTTAACTGACTCATTTTTGATTCAATTTAACACTATTACTATCAGAGTAGTTGTGGAACAACACACAAATTAGAGTTAAGCAGAAAGGGCTAGAAGCACAAAAGAAACGGAAAGCTATCATAAAATCTCAAGTAGTTGTCTTTTATTATGTACAAAATATGTTGATGTTCCAAGCAGGACTTGGAATACGTCAGTGCATGAGAGAAGCCTGCAGGTGCCCCCCAGGGAGGGGGCAGTAGGTGTGCCAACCCTGAAGACACCTCAGTCTAAACGTGGTCACTGCTGCGCATCAGAGACCTTGTGAAGCAGCACTGCATGCTGGGTCCAGCTTTCTCTGCCAAAGCAGCAACAATCAGTTTTAGGAAGATGTGCAAAGAAACTGAAATAACCTGTTATCGATGAGTATACCTGTTTCAAAGTATCTTAACCATGAAGACTTCTGGAAATTGTGAAACATTTTTTCTGGAAAGTAATCCTTTCTTTTGTAAGCAGCAAAAATAATGAACGCATTTGATTGTCATTGCTCTAAGTACCCTGTAACCCAGGACCTTTCCTGTTGTTTCTGTATAAGGATAATCTATAGACAAGATACTACTTAAACTGTCCTAAACTGCGTCTTTTTAGAGAAGCTAGAATCACTACATACAGCCCTGTAATTCTTGCAAGAGATAATAAGTAAACTAGTAGGGCCTGGCACCGTGGCCTAGTGGCTAAAATCCTCGCCTTGAATGCCCCGGGATCCCATATGGGCTCCGGTTCTAATCCCGGCGGCTCCACTTCCCATCCAGCTCCCTGCTTGTGGCCTGGGAGGGCAGTCGAGGACAACCCAGGGCTTTGGGACCCTGCACCCGCGTGGGAGACCCGGAAGAGGTTCCAGGTTCCTGGCTTCGGATCGGCGCGCACCGGCCGTTACGGCTCACTTGGGGAGTGAATCTTCGGACGAAAGATCTTCCTCTCTGTCCCTCCTCCTCTCTGTATATCTGACTTTGTAATAAAAATAAATCTTTAAAAAAAAATTTAAAAAAAGTTAACTAGTAATAATGCTTAATATTACTCAGTTCAAGCGTAGCTCTAAAAACACCATGTCTCACATGGAGCTATCTGAGTCGATCCCAGCTCTGGCTCTCCTGGCTGCAGCTTCCTGTGGTGCAGACCCTGGGAGGCAACACAAAGGTGCAGGTGCCTGCCAAGAGTCCTCAGTTCCAGCCTGCACCCTGCTCTGGAGCCAGCCCTGGCAAGTATCTTCTCTGCCTCTCAATCTAAACAACATACATGACTCAGCTCTGAAGTTATTCTTAGATTTTTGCTATGGAAAGAATTAAATATTCTTCATCTCTGCTGACAAAAAAATTAAATTTCAAAATTTTCTAAAACTATTCAAAGCCATGGGGAGATAAATGAGAATCAAATGCTGTTTTTTTAAGATATATTTATTTTAATTGCAAAGTTAGATTTACAGAGAGGAAGAGCCGGAGAGGAAGATTCGGGTGCATGCAAGGTGAGCACTGCAGCCGCCAGGCTACCACGCTGGGCCCAGATGCTATTTCTAAAGTAGCATTACATATAACTTCACAGGATATACAGATTTTTTTTTTTTGCATTTAACATGATTTTTCTGCTTTGTCATTATGTATTTAAAAGTTATACATATTGATTTCTTTGAGTCTACAAAATTTTTTTCTTTTTAGGTATTGCCCCAAATACAATGTTAGCTAAAATATGCAGTGATAAGAATAAGCCAAATGGACAATACCAGGTTCTTCCCACTAGACAAGCCGTGATGAACTTTATCAAGGACTTGCCCATTCGGAAGGTAAGGCTTTGTGCACAGGCTCAGCTGCGTGTGCGAGTTCTGAAGGGGCACCACGTGGGCTGGTAGCCATCCTGTGTGAGGGCTATACTGGGCAGTTGGATTTGGACTTGGAAAAGTGTTTTATAAAGCCTTGCTGGTTGGCGTCCGGAAATGTATTTTCTGGAAACATCGAGGAAATTGATAGGTGACAAGATTTAAGTGCTCTCCTGCCAAGGACAGGGAAATAAAAGGAATACTTGGAAGAGCAGCCAGACGCCGTCTCAGTTCTCATGCCCATGTTGCTGCCAGACGATCGATAGGACACTTCAGAGAGTCCAGGTTTCAGTGGTTTTTGACAAATAAACCAAAATGCTTGACCATCTTTAAAATGGTAAGATGACCCTCTGAGGTCCCAGGAGAGGCATGCATTATTGTGCTGCAGCTCTGCTGGATTACACTGCACACACACACTTCTCCTCTCAACAGTGATTGCTCTGTCACTGTTAGGTGTTCTAGGACCTGCGTTTCTCCCTCCATGTGGTTCATAGGAATGAATTTTTCTTGTATTTCAAACCCAGAAGAAAGGCCTTCTCCAAGGATTTCCTCCAGTAATTACTGAATAGAATCTGCAGGCACCTCTATAAAGTCGTCATTTTCTGGGGAGTGAATAGTGTTCACTTACAAAGCTCTAGGGTTGGATAACTTCCAAGTGAGCAGCCCTTGGGTGGGTCACTATGTGTACTGGTAGGTTAAAAAATGCTTGTAGCGAAAGTCCCATTTGTCTAGCTCACTATTACATGATTACAGAATGCAGTTAAAGCAGTTTTGCAACTGCTTGTGAAAGCAGTCACACTATCCATATCTGTTACTAATTATAAAAGGTATAATGAGACTATAGCCTCAATCCTTATTTTACTCTTAGAACGTTTAATGATGAACGCTGATTCTCCTCTAGGTTTCTGGAATAGGAAAAGTTACAGAGAAAATGTTAAAGGCCCTTGGAGTTGTCACCTGTGCTGAGCTCTACCAGCAGAGGGCGTTGCTTTCTCTCCTGTTCTCAGAAACGTCTTGGCATTACTTCCTTCACATCTCGCTGGGTCTAGGTTCAACACACCTGGCAAGGTATTGTTAATATCACTGTCCTGCTTTTTCTTTATCGTTTGCTTCTGAAGTACTAGTTGTAACCACTGAGATGGAGCCTATAGACACAGGTCACATGGCCTTAAGACCATTACACTGAGTTCACAATATAAGCTTGAACTGGAGTCAACAGATTGGACATGGGGGAAGGGTGCTGTTCTAGGACCGGGTGGATGAACAGGAAGATGTATAGCTGCTTGCCTGTCTGTCCCTGTCTTGGCCTTGGTGCAGAACTTAGTGGGATTGGCTGACTTAGCCAGGGGTGGACTATTGAGGAAAGAAAAATGGCTTCTTGAAGCAAGATGATTTGATAATCCCTTGAAGCACCCTAAAGAGCTAGCTGCCTTTCTAAACGGTCCCTGGGTCACCACAAGGCGTTCTGTGGGAGGCACTGTTCTGGGCACTGAGAGTGTTAGCAGGAAGCAGGACAGAGCCCTCCCCCGACACAGCATGACCACAGAGGGGCAGCAGGCTCAGCAGCTCAGGTACTCCCTGGAGTGCCCAGCTTGCCAGTCAGAGTGCCGGCTCCTCTTCCAGCCCAGCTTCCTGCTGGGGTGAGCCCTGCTGAGGCTCACCTGTGTGGGAGAACTGGACCAACTTTGTGTCTCTCAGCTTGTGTGCCACCCTGGCCTGGCCATTCCCCCACTGTGGCACTGGGGAAATCAATCCGTGGACGAAACATCTGCCTCTGGTTCTCTGCCTTTCAAATTAAATAAATAAATAAACATCATCTTACAAAACATTGAAAATCCAAATAAACAAATAAATACAGTAAAGCAGAGTGAGGGTGTAGGTGGCATCCAGAGGTTGCCACAGGGAGCCAGTCACGCAGAGTAGGGGTGAGGGTATGGCGGAAGGGCCCTGAGGCTGTAAGGGCAAATTGAAGAACTGAGTGAAGAAATGGGAACGAGAGGAAGACCTGTGGTGGGCAGCAGCCCCAAGGCCACACCTGCTCGGTGCTCTGGAGGCTAACAGCACCGCAGCCCGGAAGCCCCGCCTAGCTGAGCCACCTGGGGCTGCAGAGGCTCCCCGTTGTGCAGTCACTGGGCATACTGACTGACCTCACGTGGCTGTGGTGGCCATTGGAGACATCACAGCACAATGAAAACAGCAGCAGACAAGACTCACTAATCCAAAGTCACCCGCTTTTATTTTCGATATACGTGAAAACAGTATAGTTCTAATACAATATGTTATCCTGTGTTTAGAGAGGCAGGTGTACCTGGAATTCGCAGGCTTTCGCAGGAATAGGCCATTTCAGGCCTGCCTTGCCCTCTGTCCATGTTCCCTGGTGCCCCACTCTGCTTTGTCTTCTCCCGTGTTACATACTTGCTTCCTCCTTCCATTGAAACATCGACTTTATAAGGGCAGAGACTTCATGTGTAATGTTCATTTCTGTATTTACCACATTCTAGAACAGGACTTGGATCACAATAGGCTCACTGAGTATTCGGAAAATGAGTAATCTGTGTGTTATTTCAGCTCTCATGGTTTTTAACTGTTCCTGTCAGACAATAGAACACAGCCAGGCCAAACCAGTCAGTCTAGATGCCCGATTTCCATCTTAATTGCTTTGTACCACATTGTGACTGAGTTCTATGGTGTGGCCTAAATGAGTAATGAACATATTGTAGGAGAGGCAAGTTGCTGTTCTAGGTGAAAAACCACAAAGTTCAATTACATCCCATAACTGCAAGATGTTATAATACCACCTCCTACTGGTTTTTGTGGGGTTTTTTTTATATAAGCATGCCTTAAACAGAAGGAATTTGTAATATCTGTTCTCATCGATGAGAATATAAACTTGAATCATGACTTATATACTCATGATAGCATCTTATTCATATGCTTTGGTGACAGACTTAGGTCTTCTTTAAGATATATTTATTTGAAAGTCAGAGTTATAAGGAGAAAATGAGAGGTCATTTCCCAGGTGGCAGCAATGGCCAGTGCTGCTCCAGACCAATGCCAGAGGCCAAGAGCTTCTTCTGGATCTCCCACGTGAGCGGCAGGGCCCAAACACTTGGACCATCTGCCACTACTTTTCCCAAGCCATTAGCAGGGGGCTGGATCAGAGAGGAGCAGCTGGGACTGAACGCAGTGCCCATTGAGATGCCAGTGTCCCCGCTGGCAGCCTTAACCACTGTGGCACAATAATAACTCCAATAGTTTTATTTGTAGATACAAAAACTTTACTATTTTTTGTGATGTATAAACTTTAATGAAAAAGTTTAGATGTTTGAAGAGTAATTGATATGTTAAACCATGGTTAACTAAAAGTAACTCATTCGTCTTTAAGGAAGAGAAGTAATTTTTTTTTTCCATTTCCAGGGATGGAGAGAGGAAAAGCATGAGTGTTGAGAGGTAATGTTTTGTTAGTTACTTATTACTAGTTTACTAGTTATTTATTACTAGTTCATAACTAATGTTATAACTTTGGATACAGATATCACTGAAATGTTTAAAAATATAATGGCAATCACAATAGCCATTTCCTAGACTCACGGTCCTAGCACAGTGCTCTCGGTGGAAAAAAAATGAACTGTAAGAGTCTTAATTTCAAGATTCTTTGTAAGAACCATCAGATTTACTTGGGAAATTTAAGAAGTGATTTAGGAAGATTTTCCCTAAAGTCTTCAAATACTGGTGAAAGGCAGAAGCATCAAATGCAGGTTGAACATCACAAATCCAGAAATCCCAAATCCAAAACTGTCCGAGTGCCATGTGATGCCACAAGCGGGAAATTCCACATCTGACCCCAGGAAACTGATGGATAAAATGACCTTCAGACGTTCATATCCACTAATAGAGAAATAGTCAAATGACTCCTATCTTTGAAGTAGGATGTTATGCACCATATGAAAATGTGGACGTTGCTTACTCATGAAGGACCGTCAGGAAGTCCAGGTGAGGAATGCTAGGTGCCGAGCAATGTGACTAGCAGTGTACTCATTACAAAGAAATTAGGAGGAAGTGTTGGGCTACCTGGCCCGTGCTTTTGTGGTGCGTTTATGAAGGAGTTCATGAGAATAAGAACTCCACTGATTATCACCAGCATGGGTGCTGAGAGCCTGGGAGGGCTGCCGCCATTTCAGGGGTGCTGAGAGCCTGGGAGGGGTGCCACCTCCTGCAAGGATGCGTAGAGTCTGGGAAGGCCACCACCTCCTGCAGTAGTGCCCACAATCTAGGGAGAGCCAGGGAGGGCCATCACCTGCAGGGGTGCTGAAAGCTTGGGAGAGCTGCCACCTCCTGCAGGGGTGCTGAAAGCCTGGGGTGCCAAGAATCTAGGAAGAGCCTGAGAGGGCCGCCACCACCTGCAGGGAGAGCCTGGGAGGGCCACCACCTGCAGGAATGCAAAGAGCCTGGGAGAGCTGCCACTTCCTATAGGGGTGCAGAGAGCCTGGGAGAGCTGCCACTTCCTGCAGGGGTGCAGAGAGCCTGGGAGAGCTACCACCACCTCCTGCAGGGGTGCAGAGAGCCTGGGAGAGCTGCCACTTCCTATAGAGGTGCAGAGAGCCTTGGAGAGCTGCCACCATCTCCTGCAGGGGTGCAGAGAGCCTGGGAGAGCTGCCACCTCCTACAGGGGTGCAGAGAGCCTGGGAGAGCTGCCACTTCCTACAGGAGTGCAGAGAGCCTGGGAGAGCTGCCACCTTTCCTGAGCTTGCGTCTGCTGTGATAATGTTCCTCTTTTGTGTCAACATGGCCTCTCAACTTTGTTCAGCACTGTTTGCTTAACAGCCTTGCTTCTCTGGCCATTGGTTAGACGATGCTGCCTCGGTACCAAGAGCCAGTTCACAGAATCTGCTTTGTGATATTCCCATTCCAGAAAGGTCCTCTGCAGTGATGGGGTGATTCTGTGGAGCAGAGCATGTGTATACACCCTTTGTGTTACCTGTCAATGACTCAGTCATCCCTTTAAAAAAATACCCTGATGAGAATGAGAGCATAAATTTGCTCCTTTGCTATTTAGCTTACCAATCAGTGGTTCTTCCATGATTTTTGTATTCTTGGATGTTTTATTTTATTGTATCTCATTGCACCTGAAGCATTATTTTGTACTGCAGGTAATGTACCTTACAGTTAAACACACCATATCATTCAGACACCATCCTGAGTTATAGTACACTGTAGTCAGCAAAATAATTCTTGTCTTTCCAGAACATTCAGTGAGATAAGTCAAGCAGAAGAACAGTACAGCCTGTGCCAAGAATTATGCAGAGATCTTGCTCAAGATCTCCAAAAAGAAGGACTTAAGGTACTTCATCTTAGGGTGGGATTCTTAGTCTTAAACTGTTTAATCTTAAAATGTTTGATGGCTGAAATGGCTAATCCTCCACATGCAAGTGCCAACATCCTGTATGGGATGTCCCAGCTGCTTTACCTCCTATCCAGCTCCCTGCTTGTGGCCTGGGAAAGCAGTCAAGGATGGCCCAAAGCCTTGGGACCCTGCACCTGCATGGGAGACCCAGAAGAAGCTCCAGGCTCCTGGCTTTGGATTGGCTCAGCTCTGGCCGTTGCAGCCACATGGCTAATGAATCAGTGGCTGGAAGATCGTTCTCTCTATCTCTCCTTTTCTCTGTAAATCTGCCTTTCCAATAAAAATAAATAATAGCATGGTGCAATCACAGATCTCTTTATGATTAGTGCAGGCTGGTAACTATTGGTACAGCCTGTCTGCTGCCTACTCCCCCCGACAGTTCCGGCCTGGGTTAAGTTGTACGGATGAGCAGCCTGGGTGACTGTAGTAGTTCCAGCACTGTGCACACGAGCAAGTGTAAGGGCAGTCACATTGGTGTCAGATACCAGGGAGGGGAAGAGCTTCCTCAGAGCTGTGACACAGAAACCCCTCTCCAGTCGTTCTGTGGTGTTTTTCTCATGTACACAGTGTAAGGGCAGCCACACTGGCATAAGAAACCAGGGAGCAGGAGGGCTTCCTCAGAGCCACGACACAGAAACCCCTCTCCAGTCATCCTGTGGTGTTTTTCCTCGCATAGACATTGACCTCCTGGAATAAACATTTTGTTTCAATGCTCTATTCCAGTTTGCTTAACAGGTTGAAAACAAAAGCTTCAAAGGCTTTGAATTCCTGTTCATAACTTCTTTCACTGATGACAATTCACCTTTGATATTTTCCCAGCACTTTCAGAGGTAAAATTACTATAATATGTGAAGTCATTATAAAGAATAGTATACCTGATGAATAGTTTTTTCGTAACCCTTCTTGTCATACCTTGAGTTCTCTCAAAAATTGTATTGTTTTTGGTTTTAAATTTTTTGTGTGTTGTTTCGTTTGTTTTGAAAAGCAGAATGATGAGGGGAAAGAAACAGAGGTTTTGTGTTTGCTGATTTCTCTCTCTAGTGCCTGCAACAGTGGAGGCGAGCCAGACCAAAGGCAAGAGCCGGAAACCATCCGGGCTGTTGCTGTTGCCCCAGGTGCATAGCAGGGAGCCAGATCAGAAACAGTGGTGGCACTCAGTCCCAGGTGCTCTGCTAGGGACCACCATCCCAAGCAGCAGTGTAGCTTGTCTGGAGAATCATTTGACTGTGGAAGTTGAAGCAGAAATCCTGAAGTGAACATGCTGCTGTGAGCACCTCTTCACTTCTGAGACTGCGTCCAGGGAACTGCACTAAAATGAGCCATTCTGTTTCCATTTCTCAGTCTTGTTCTCCACACACCTGACAGTCCTAGGAGGTACTGGCCAGGGGTCCTGCAGGCGGTCCCAGATCTGGTGCATCAGACAGTTTTCTCATGAGTCAGCCGGGTCATCCTGAGACTAAAGTACTTGCCTCATCACATTGTGCTGGGTCACGTGAAGGCCCTGGGCATCTTGGGCACATGAGAGATGGTCCTTCCCCTAGGCAGTATGTCAGCAAGCCTAGCCTTCCCCAGAGGAGGGGAGGGCAGGAATTAAGCTGTATCTGCAAGAGCTAATAAAATACATCTAACATGGATGTCACCAGTTCAGTCCTTTGAACTGTATGGTTTGGTGACATTAAGTACATGAGCAGTTTTGTGTGACAGCACCATTTGTCTCCAGAACATTTTCATCCTCTCTAGCTACAGCTCTGTGCCTGTGAAATGCTGGCTGCAGACTGAATCCTGAGAGACTGTTTATCATGGTGTCTGTACGTAGAGGAGCAGGAAGTGCCAGTGAGGCACAGTCGGTGAGTCCTGAGAAGTTGTCTGCCATGCTGTCTGTATGTAGGGCAGCAGGAAGTTTGAGTGTCTGTGAGGCGCTGTCAGTGAGGCAACACCTTGTGCTACTGAATCCATCTCTAACAAGAGGAAAGACTAGTTAGCAGAGCCCTTTTCATATGAAGATGTTTTGTAAAAATCCAGTTGGGACAGATTTTATTGCACAGCAGATCAAGCCACTACTTAGGACTCGCATTCCATAGTGGTTTGCAATGTTCCACCTGTCCAGCTTCCTGCTTCCTCCTAGCCACACAGGGTACCTGACTGCTGGCTGAAAGATCTGGCTCTCCCTCCCTCTGTCATTCTGCCTTTCAGGTAATACATTATTTGGCTAAAATTGGGTTCTGATTACTTCTGACTTTCGAGAGACAGAGAGGAAGATCTTCCATCCGATGATTCACTCCCCAAGCAGCCACAGTGGCCAGAGCTGAGCCCATCTGAAGCCAGGAACCTCTTCCGGATCTCCCACGCGGGTGCAGGGTCCCAGGGCTTTGTGCCATCCTTGACTGCTTTGCCAGGCACAAGCAGGGAGCTGGATGGGAAGCAGGGCCACCAGTTCTAATCCTGGTGTGTGCAAGGTGAGGTCTTTAGCCATTAGTCCACCATGCCATGCCCTAATTTTGGCTTTTTAAAAAATGTATTTATTTCAATTGGAAAGTCAGATTTACAGAGGGAAGAGGCAGAGGAAAAGATCCTTCATTCACTCCCCAATTGGCCACAACAGCCAGAGCTGAGCCAGTCTGAAGCCAGGAGTATCTTCCAGGTCTCCCACGCAGGTGCAGGATCACAAGGCTTTGGGCCGTCCTCCACTGCTTTCCCAGGCCACAAGCAGGGAGCTGGATGGGAAGCAGAGCAGCCAGAACATAAACCGGCACTCATATGGGATCCCAGTGCATGCAATGCAAGGGTTTAGCCACGAGGCTACCATGCCAGGCCCTGAGGCCCATTTTAATTACCATGTTCCATCAGTTGTCACTTGTCCTTCCATTCTCTTATGTGTTAGCAGAGACTAAAGACCAAGTGTCGTAACGTTTCACAGGGTCGAACCATTACCATCAAGCTCAAGAATGTGGACTTTGAAGTGAAGACACGAGCATGTACAGTTCCCTGTCCTATTTCTACTGCAGAAGAGATATTTGCTGTAGCTAAGGAGTTACTGAGGACTGAAATTGATGCTGATTTTCCACGTCCCTTGAGATTAAGACTTATGGGTATGACTCAGTTTCTTTTTTTTTCCCTGGATTTAGCCATTCAACTTTGGAATACTCTCTTCTTGGGTTTCTTAATCCTCATCAGCAAGTTCTCACTGTGTACTGCTATTTAGCTTAATTCTTTAGGACTTAATGTATGTGAAACCAGAATCATTCATTTAATTCTAGTTATTTTTCTTTTTTAGGTTTATTTATTTTTATTGGAAGGACAGATCAAATTTACAGAACGGAGAAAGACTGAGAGAAAGATACTCCATCTGCTAGTTCATTCCCTAAATGGCCGTAGCAGTCGGAGCTGAGCCAGTCCAAAGCCACGATCCAAGAGCTTCTTCCAGATCTCCCACACAAATGCAGAGTCCCAAGGCTTTGGGCCATCCTCTACTGGTTTTTCAGGCCACAGACAGGGAGCTGGATGGAAAGTGAAGCAGCTGACACATAAACCGGTGTCCCTGTGGGATCCGGACAGATGCAAGGTGAGGGTATAGCCGTTCAGCCATCGCACTAGGCCCCCAGTTATTTTTCTTACTGCTTGCTGAAATTGGGGGAGCAAGGTATACTTCAAAATTCAGCACTTCATAGATTAGAAAGCAAAGTTTGGTACATGGAGACATGAGTTTTGGGGACCTAAGGCATCGACCCACTGTAAAACATGGTACTGTTTCTATAGCAAAGCAAGACTCCCTTACAGTCTGTTAAGACATTAAATCCTGGGGCCTGCTGCAATGACCTAGTGGCTAAATCCTCACCTTGCATCTTCTAGGATCCCTATTGGTGCTGGTTCTAATCCTGGCTGCTCCACTCTCCATTCAGCTCCCTGCTTGTGGTCTGGGAAAGCAGTCGAGGATGGCCCAAAGTCTTGGGACCCTGCACCCACCTGGGAGACCCCAAAGAAACTCCTAGCTCCTGCCTTCTGGTTAGCTCAGCTCTGGCTGTTGCAGCCATTTGGGTAGTGAACCAGCAGGTGGAAGTTCTTTCTCTCTGCCTCTCCTTTTCTCTGTAAATCTGCCTGTCCAATATAAATAAATGAATAAATGGATAAGTCAATAAATAAAATCTTTTAAGAAAAACCAAACCTTTAAATCCCCTCCTAGGTATTCATTGATCTGTTATGTGCTGTTTTCAGACATGTTGGCTTTCAGAAGTCAGTTAAGGACTGTGACACTGCTGAACCCACTTTCCCAGATATTGCATGATAGAAACCCAGACCCCAGCATGAACTAGAGAGAAACCCCACCTGACTCACTGGCATCCAGCTGCTGCACTGCCTGTCCAGTTCTCTGCTAATGTGTCTGGAAAAGCATAGAGGATGCCCCAGTCCTTGGACTCCTGCACTCCTGTGGGACCCTGGAGGAAGCTCCCTGCTGCAGCCTTGACCCCAGCTGTTCTGGCCATTTTGGCACAGAGAGTCAACAGATGGAAGATGTCTGTCTGTGTCTCTCTGTAACTCTTACTTTGAAATAAATGTATCTTTAAAAAAAAGTAAACTGGGGAAAGAATGTGCATAAGTGTTTCAGAATAATGTAGGATTAGCTAAAGAGTTAATATATAGTTGATTCCAGTTATTTGTTTATTATTTAATGAGTCCTATATATGCCAGGTTCAGGAAATAGTTAATGCTACCCAGTTTTATAAAGAAATTGCCTACTCCTAATACCAGCTGTGGTTTAGAAAAATACATCCTTTGTTTGATTTCTCCATGAGCATGTTCTCTGTGTGTGTGCACACACGCGTGCTGCAGGTGAGCTGGCCCTGTGGAATCTGGGACCGACTGGTTGTGGCTGTTTTAACGCAGGTGTCCGGGTGTCTGGTTTTCCCAGTGAAGAGGACAGGAAACAGCAGCAAAGGAGCATCGTGGGCTTCCTACAGGCTGGACACCAAGTCCCGCCAGCCACAGGCCCTGCACCAGAGGGAATGGGTACAGACCTGTTGCCAAAACCCCCAGAAACCACTCTTAAAAAAAAGAGCTTCTTTGATAAGAAACGATTGGAAAGGAAAGAGGGTCATCAAGACGCACTGAAATGTGACGGTACAGATGAACAAAATCTGCAGACCTCACACACAGTCCAAGTTTTAAAGAGGACAATGAATGAGAACCTGGTATCAGAGAATCTACCCAGCCTGGGCACCTTTACCTGTCCTGTGTGCTGTCAGGAGCAAGGAGGGGTCAGTCTGGAGGCCTTCAACAGGCACGTGGACACGTGTCTTGAGGCACCTTCAGGCAGGGAGGCCTCCCGAGTGTGGTTAGGCTCAGGGGCTGCTGCCGCTGAAGTCAGCAACAAGGAAAACGCGCACTGCTTTTTCTCCTGCGGCGAGAAGCAGGATGACCAGGCCCCACCGAAGAGTGCAGGCCTTGCCACTGGAGGCCCTGTGGGCCTCTCATCTGAAGCACAAAGTGCAGGCACTTCAAGTCCTAACCACAGCAAGGAGGACCACACTGACCTCCCAGAACACAGCTACCACAACTCTGCATGGGAAGGCCAAGGGGCCAGCCTATTTGGGGAGCAGGAGTGCCCCCAGCCGGATGTATGTGAGGTCACAGCAGGTCGAGCTCTGGTGTGTCCTGTCTGTAACCAGGAGCAGAAGACGCCAGATCTTACCCTGTTCAATGTGCATGTGGATATTTGCTTAAATAAAGATGTTATCCATGAACTGAGAAACAATCAGGATAATCTAGTTCCTCAACTCAAAGAAAATTCTAGAAGCTCTGGTGAGTCTGTTTCCTTTTAAACAATATGATTTTCTATGTTTTTAAAAAATCAAATGAAATTATTAAAAGACCCAGAAGTTTCAAGAGCTGAGTGTTGTAATTAAAAAAAAAAAAAAATGCCTTCAGAGAACATTTTTAAAACACAGTAATCAATTAACTATATCCCCAAGGCCAGAAAACCTTTTGATTTGTTTTTGGTAGTGCTACCTAGTCAATTTTCAAAATAAATGTAGGAGAGAATTAGTGTTAGTAAATTAGGAGGAAATCATACTGCATAGCTTCTAGTTTGTGTAAGTAAAAAGGACATAGTACCGAGGAAGTTTTTTTATATTTAGTCAGCTTTAATTTTTAAAATTTTTGTGCACCTTTTCAATTTATATTGTTCATTGTGGCTTTTCTTGATTTTTCTTCACTCAGAAACCAGTTTGAGCAGAGTACGGAAGACTTCAGCAAAAACAAAAAGGTA
The DNA here is from genome assembly GCF_030435755.1 of Ochotona princeps. NCBI lineage: Eukaryota > Metazoa > Chordata > Mammalia > Lagomorpha > Ochotonidae > Ochotona > Ochotona princeps. The sequence goes on from NC_080859.1 coordinate 465,503, forward strand.
TGATTATCTTTAACGCTAATAGTGAATAATAATTGTCTTAAAATGTCATGTTTTGAGATCTTGTAGTAGGTATTAAGTTTTTATTTTTTTAAGTCTTCAGATAAGATTTTTAAAAACTGCTTATTTGCAGCATTATTTTTTACAAAACACCTTCTATGTTGTGATTGCATGTTCTCTTTCATTTCAGGCCAACACTGATGAAAACCCACTCAGCGTCAAAAAAAGCCAAGCCAAGCAACACCACACAGACTATCGATACTTTCTTTAAATGAACATTGCATATTTTAGGGTTAACTTTTAATTGAAAATATTTTATAATCAATGAATTTATTTTAATTTACAAATCCTTTAATGGAGACAGCTGCATAATCCCTCTCTAATGGCATTTTTTCTGAGAATGTGGAATATGGTCAGATGTACTTATAAGAATGTGCAATACGTACAAGTTTACTTCTGTGTACCTTTGCCTTAACATGAGAACTTCTTCTATTATCAGTGAAAATCAATCCTTTAGAGACTATTTTAAAAAGAGAAGCAGAAATGAAATAAGAAAGTGATTTGTTACTTTTACAGTGGACATAAACCTCGGGGGTCAGGGCTCTCAGTGGCCCCTAAGCACTTGTCCACGGGGGTCAGGGCTCTCAGTTGCCCCTAAGCACTTGTCCACAGGGGTCAGGGCTCTCAGTTGCCCGTAAGCACTTGTCCACGGGGGTCAGGGCTCTCAGTTGCCCCTAAGCACTTGTCCACGGGGGTCAGGGCTCTCAGTTGCCCGTAAGCACTTGTCCACAGGGGTCAGGGCTCTTGGTGGCCCATAAGCACTTTTCCACTGTGCCCCCCAGGCTGCTGTTTGATCGTGGTATCTTCTGACAGCTCTTGGGCATTCAGCACCAAAACGTTATCATAGTTTCTGTGATAAGTTTTAGCTTAGCAGAACTCCTCTCTGCCTGTTTTTTTTTTTAATCTTCAGGAAAATAGTATCACCATATTATCTGTCAAATGGATCTTTACTTAAAATATTATTTATTTGATCTTATTTGTAATTCTTTTATGAATGAAAATTCGCTTTATAAACAGTAGTTTTATATGTGGAAGTGGCAAGGTTTTATTTCTTGACAGTTTGCTTTTTTCCATACTTGTATTAAAGGATAAACTGTACGGTCATTGTAATGTGAAAATGTGCAGTTCAAAAGATAAGTTTGTATCAGAATATATAATTTATCTTAGTTGCATTTCCAGGACACTTTTATTGATGGCTGTGAAAGAAGACATTGTAAATATAGTTAGATATGCTAAACACTTGTGTGTTGTCAGTGAATTCTTTAAAAGTCAGTTATGTAGTTGGAACATGAAGAAGGAAGCCAGTGTGTTGACCACAGTGAACTACCTCTCTTGTTCTCTTATGTTTTTGTTTTCTGTTCTTTTTCTTGTTTTAGCTCCTTAACTATTCAAGGAAATTACATGTATTAGCATCTGGTAACTTGCCTGGAAATTCCTAGATTGTTTGACCAGGCTGAGTGCTTGTTGAGTGCTTGTGGGCTCATTGCCGCCCCACAGCAAGTAGGGCACTGGTGCACTTGGTGAATCCCAAGCCCACCAAAGCTGATTTAGATGCACTCTGTTTTCCATCTAGCCTGAAGTTTATTGTTTTTAACATTGGAGCAAATTCCAAATTATCTTCATGTAAGTAAGTGATTTAGCTGAATGTTATCCTTTAGTAGTTCTCAGTAGTAATTGAAAATAAAATTGTAGTTGATCAGTCAACCAGCAGAGGTGCTTCCTTGCTTTTGTGTTTTTACCCCAATGAGTTCATTCACATTTTTCTGCCTCAATTCTCAGCATCTTTTGCTGTTTTTTTTTAAGGTATTAAATCCATTTTCTCATTTTTATACTGATTAGAGAAATTTTTAGAAACTACAGCAAAACTGCAGGAAATGGTTAGAGGCACCACAACCCAATACAAAGCTGTTGGGAAGAACATACAGCTCAAATAGTGGTAAAACCAGGATCCAGAATGCACTCGTGTAGATAGTTCCTGTAGACAAGAAAAGACAATTAACTGAAATTTGTCAAAAGACTTTTCTGCAGTTTATTTGAAAGTCAGAGAATTACCAGATTTGATCTTGATAGGCTATATTGTACTTTTTCCTCACTCTTTTTATGGTCCTGAAAGACTTCCCTGCATTCCCCCCATCACGGATTAACATAGCGTATTGAGGGTAAAGTAGGTGTTACAGTTTTTCAATGTAGATCTTAAGTATTTTGACATTAATTGTTGGTTTATAGTTTACATTGCATTATCTTATTACATTGGATACAGGTTGTTATAGATTGCACTATTATTACAATATACAGGTACCATCTTCCAAGTTGTCATCTTATCATCTCAGATTAAGGCAAACATGTGGTATTTAACCTTTTGGGATTGGTTCATTTCTCTTAGCATGATGGATTCCATTCGGGCCCATTTGTCCACAAAGAACTGCATTTCGTTTTTTTTAATAGCTGAGTAGTATTCCATAGAGTAGATGACCCATAGCTTTCTTATCCAGTCTTCTATAGCAAAACTACTATACCAATGCATGAGGGGGGAACCAGCTGTGATCCTGACAACCTCTTAACAGGAGGTCATGTACGTGGAGCAAGAGGGCACTCCAGGGTGCAGCAGGTGGTAAGGAGGAAGCTTGGATCCCAACCATGAAGACTCCCAGACCTTCACCACAAACTATTAATACGAGCAACAAGGACTACATCCCAACTGCCTAGGAGACCACAGGGAATTGGATGCCCTCGGAGGCCGAGTGCTCTGAGGTCACCCACCCTCAATCGGAACTTCCGCAGGGGATAGAAGAAGTCCAAACACTACCGCGCAGAAACCAACGTCATCGGAAAGACAACCAGAAGCCCTGAGCGGTTCGCAGAAACAGAAGAACGATAAACGTCCTTCGGGACCAGGGAGCAGAGCTTTCTCTGGTCTGAACCTGGCTCCACCTCTGGACCCCCACCCTCTCTCGCGATGACCATCGGGATCGCTCCGAAAACCCCTCATAGCAAACAAACAATCATACAAACTAAAAAAACCTAAAATAAATAGACAAACAACAAAAAGTAGAGCCTGGATTTTGACAGGAAAGAGCTGGCATGGATTGGCTCATGCCTCGCTGGGTGGGACACAAAGATTAGTCACTCCTCACCATGGTGTTGGGGATTTCCCTGCACACTCCCCCCCAAAAAAGAAACAAACAAAAAAATGTTCAGCACCTTAATTGTCGACAAATGTCTTGTTAGAGTTACAAGTCAGTCTAGATTACCCTAAAATCTGCCAAGATCAGCAAAATTATACTTCAACACAACAAATGGCTAAATACTAAAATGAAATAGACACGAGACAGCTGAATGGTACGTTATAGCCATTTTAAGGTATATAGCAGTCGGTTCTGTATATAAACTAAAATTGAAATGTCAATGAGCTAATCATAGGTTGTGGTTAAGATCTTGCTTTCTTTTTTTTTTTTTTTTTTTTTTTTTTTGTAACACTGGTTACTCACAACCATGTCAATTCCATAATGTTGCAAATTGCTGTTGATGTTATGTCGGGACTCTTGGTTGAATGGGATGATATTCTGCCAGCTCTAACAACGGACCAGAAATGGTCTCCCCAAGAGACTGTTCAACCCATCTGGACAATAAACAGCTGGACTTTATACTTGGTATATGTTTGCAAGGAAAGAATCTTGATTGAATTTGAACTGTAATACTGCATCAAGGTGGAGGAAGCCACGGGGGGGGGACGTGGGGGGGGATTCCCAGAGCCTAAGTCAGAGAAGAAATCTTAAACCCTCTGGTTCACTTCCCAAACACTCACAACAGCCAGAATGGAGCCCAAAGCCCAAAGCCAGGAGACCAGAACTCCACCCAGGTTTGCCTGTGGGTGGTAGGGCCCCAGGACCTGAACCATCGTTTCCTGCTGCCCAGGGTGAGCAAAAAGTGGGAATTGGAAGGAGGTACTCCAACACACGGTGCAGGTATCACAGATGGTGTGTTAACCGCCGTGCCAGACACCTGCCCCAGTCAAAAGGCCTAAACTGACACATAACACAAAAGGGAATCCAAATGGCCAAGAGGCATAACATTCATATTCTCATGAGCAATCCAGAGACCAGAAGTACCAATGATCCTGAGTGTCACTGATGAGATAGATGAACATTTACTGTCTCTGCCCACTGTCCAAGCAGTGGGCACCAGGGCAGCAGGTCCCCTGAGGAAGCTGGAGAGACAAAGGGAGATCAGGTGGGATTTCTTCTGTTGTGCCCCTTGTTGCAGGACTGGCACAAGCTGGTAAGGGCCCTAGCAGAGGCTGTAGCTCCCAGAGACAGGCCCTACTCTGCCCCTTCTGTAGATTCTCCTCCCCTTCAACCAATGTGCTGGCCAAAGGGCCTCACTCTTACCATGAATGCCACAGGCTGTGCCTTGTGCTCTGTTTTCTCTGCAGCTGCCTGGGCGTTTGTGTGTAAATGGTCCCTTAGGAAGACTAATGGACCTAGGAAATGCGTGCAGAAATGTTCACAGCACTGGAGTTAGCACAAGCCTTGAGGACATGTAGTCCTGTGTATTCAAACAGTGGGTTATGTGCATTGAGGAAAAGGAAGGAAATTGATGGATGTAATGAGAACCAGAGGATGCTGGTCTAAACTAAGTGTGGCATCCCAAGCAGGTGGGCGAATGAGATGCAGTGACAGTGAAAGGGTGTTCTGTGTCCCCAGAGTCGGCAGAGCTGTCGTGGAGAAACAGAGGCACATGGAGCATGGGTCCTGGCAGTCCTGCTTATAGTTCAAGGGCAGTTGTTCACAGACACACTTGGATTTGTGTTCAAGGATTAAAATACAGTGAAGTTCTCTGTATATATCCGACTTTTCAATAAAAATAAATCTTTAAAAAAAAATACAGTGAAGTGTCCTCATGCAACCTTATGCATGTCAGGAACCACATCTCTCACAGGATGGCATTCCCTGCCTCCCTCACACTCCAGGGAAGGGGGGTCCATCCCAGCAGTTGGCAGAATGCTGACACAAATGTCCTTCATGCTGCAGCCTACACCAACACTTGGGTTGTTTCAGGAAAAATAGTGTAACTGCTTGACCAAGTGCCTCGTCAGCACCAAATGAGCCAGTTACCATACCTCTGCCCTCCCCACAGCCCCCACAGGTGCTGGTCAGTCTGGTAGATTTTACTATTTACAGCACATTCTAGTTTCTTTTAGTTGCAGGTTTCTTACGAAAAGTGAGCTTCACTGGTTGGCCTTGGTGCTATGCTTCAAGGGCAAGTTCAAAGGTGCTGGTTCTATTGTCTTTCAGGAATCATTTCAGGCTTCTCACTCCAGCCTTGAGTTCGAGGTAGAAGGAAGGGACAGCTAAGGACAAAGGACAACTCCTTGGCACACACAGCCCACCCTCCAGGTCCAGCCTGAGGTCAGCACACAAGGCCCACTCCCCAAGACCAGCCTGGGGTCACTGCACGTGACTTGGAGACAGGAAAAGCTACAGTGCTGCCCCCAGGCTCTGCAGTAGAGGAAGCTGGAATCAAGAGCATAAGGAACACTGCATAAGGAATACTCTGCATAAGGAACACTATGACAAAATAGCACCTAACCTCCTGGCCAAATGCCTGCCCCTGAGTGGACTTACTCCTTTCCATTTTCTATGAAAGGCAGATTCCATTTACTTCCAAAGCCCACAAGAGCCAGGGCTGGGCCAAGCCAGGAGTCCCAAATTCAGTTCAGGTCTCCCATGTGGGTGTCAGGGACCCGAGTACTTGAGCCATCACTGGCTACCTGCCAGGAAGCATAGATATCAGGAAGTGAGATTGGGGAACTGGGACTGCACCCAGGGGCTGTGATACTGGACACAGATGCTCAAACAGCAACTTAACCACCATGCCAGATTCCCACTTCCTGGTTGCAAGTGTGTTGCTTTAAGATTTATTTGTTCTGGGCTGGCACGGAAGCTTAGCAGCTAAAGTCCTTGCCTTGAAAGCACCAAGATCCCATATGGGTGCTAGTTCTAATCCTGGAGGCCCCAATTCCTATCCAGCTCCCTGTTTGTGGCCTGGGAAAGCAGTCGAGGATGGCCCAAAGCCTTGGGACCCGGGCTTTGGATCGGTGCAGCTCCAGCCATTGCGGCCATTTGGGGAGTGAATCATCAGACAAAAGATCTTCCTCTCCGTCTCTCCTCCTCTCTGTATATCTGACTTCACAGTAAAAATAAATCTTTTTGTTTTTTAAATATTCATTTGTTCTTATTGGAAAGACAAATCAGATTTATAGAGAGACAAAGAGTTTCCATGCACTGGTTCACTCCCCAAATGGCTGCAGCTGAGCCGATCTGAAGCTAGGAACTTCCTCCAGGTCTCCCACATGGGTGCAGGGTTCCAAGCCTTTGGCCATCCTCTGTTGCTTTCTCAGGGAGCTGGGTGAGAAGTGAAGCAGCCAGGTTAGAACTAGCACCAATATGGGATCCCAGTGCTTGCAAAGTGAGGATTTAATCACTAGGCCATCATGCCAGGCCGTGGATAAGAATTTTAAAAACAACACTAAAGGGGCTGGTGCTGTGGCGTAACAAGTAAAGCTGCTGCCTGCAGTGCTAGTATCCCATATGGACAGGAGTTCGAGTCCCAGTTGCTCTACTTTCCATTCAGCTCTTTGCTAAGGCATCTGGGAAAGCAGGAGAGGATAGTCCAAGTGCTTGGTTTCCTGAATGCATGTTGGTGACCAGAAGAAACTCCTGGAGCCGAGCACACAGGCATGCACAGCTGGGCCTGCGTCCTGCAGAGGCCAAAGGTGGCCCATGGCCTATCGTCAAGTTTCAAAAGGTGCAACACTACAGATCCTGTCGTTGGTGTAAATGCCTCATCCATCAAGACAGTACTCAACACTCTCAGCGCTCCGCCAGAGACCATGCTGAACCCACTGAGCGGATCCTAACCACAACACGCCAGCTGGTGCAGGAACACCACATGCCTCGTACAACACGTCACTGCTGGTGACGTAGGTGATAGTGGGCCTCCAGGACCCCCAAACGTCACACTCCGCGCCGCGGCTGCGCGGCTCACCAAAGGCCACGTGACAACCAGGGGCTCGCGTGCTGCGCCCGGCACGCACAGTAAGCCGCCCCCGGGAGGCGGGCTAGGGCGGGGGCTACGCGCGTGCGGGAGATCCGCGGGGCGGGCCCGGCGTGTGGTGACGTCGTACGCCGAGGGTGGGGGAGCTCGCGCTCCAGCGGCGGACTGAGGGAACTGAGGGGGCTGAGGGAAGGCGGCGGGCTGAGGGGGCTGAGAGGCTGAGGGAAGGCGGCGGGCTGAGGGGGCTGAGAGGCTGAGGGAAGGCGGCGGGCTGAGGGAAGGCGGCGGGCTGAGGGGGCTGAGAGGCTGAGGGAAGGCGGGCTGAGGGGGCTGAGAGGCTGAGGGAAGGCGGCGGGCTGAGGGGGCTGAGAGGCTGAGGGAAGGCGGCGGGCTGAGGGGGCTGAGAGGCTGAGGGAAGGCGGCGGGCTGAGGGGGCTGAGAGGCTGAGGGAAGGCGGGCTGAGGGGGCTGAGGGAAGGCGGCGGGATGAGGGAAGGAGGCAGGCGGACCCTGAGTAGGGACCCCAGGTTGCAGCAGCCCTCAGGGTGGTGACCTGGACCACATTCCCCCGGTTAGAATTGGAGACCATTGCGGGACCTGAATTTCTAGTCTGTCCTGACATCATTTTTCCGCTGCGAACTTCTCTGTGTTTCTCTTTTGATTTTTAGAATTTTAGCTGTGAATGTGTATATAGATGTATTTCACTTTCTGTCCTGTTTTTCCATCTACATATTAGTATATACACGGATAATGCTTTCTATTCCATATATTTGCTATTTAGAAATTTTTGTTGAAAGGCAAACACACATACACAGTGGGGACAGAGAGGGACTGATGCCTACCTTCCGTTCCCTGGTTCACTCCCGGAACACCCACAGCCAGGGCTGCACTCAAGCAGTCCCCTTCCTTCCTGTGCACAGCAGGAAGCTGGAGTCGGCCCCTGTGCTCCCACAGCGCCCAGAGGTGTCTCCCACCCCGCAGTACTTCCAACAGCAGGCCCCTTTCATGTTGTCATTCAAGGAGAGTCTGAAATTATACGAGGCGTCCTCAGCACAACATTTTGCCATGTGTTTGTTTTTCACTAATGAAGAAATATCTAAAGGAAAAACATGTATGTTGAAGATGAACATTGAAATTTATATGAAAATGAAATGTATTTCATTAGTTAATGAAAAGAATTCCAAATGAAGATTCCCTCTGGTATTTAAGGGTTTTAATCTTTTTTTTTTTTTAAGATTTAAGAGGTTGGTGTCATGGTTCAACAGGCTTATCCTCTGTTCTGTAGCACCAGCATGCCTAATGGGCTGCTCCATTGCCCATCCACCCCCTTGCTTGTGGCCTAGGAAAGCAGTGGAGGATGGTCCAAGGCCTTGGGTCCAAGGCCTGTACCCATGCCACAGACCTGGAAGAAGCTTCTGCCTTTGGGCTGGCTCAGCTCCTGCTGTTGCAGCCACTTGTGTAAACCAGCAAATGTAAGAGCTTTCTCGTTGTCCCTCCTCTTTGTAAATCTACCTTTCCAATAAAACTAAATAAATCTTTTTTTAAAATGGGCCTGGCATGATAGCCTAGTGGTTAAAGTCCTCACCTTCCATGCATCAGGATCCCATATCTGCGCTGGTTTGTGTCCCAACTGCTCTACATCCATCCAGCTCCGTGCTTGTGCCCTGAGAAAGTGGTACAAGATGGCCCAAAGCCTTGCGACCCTGCATCCACATGGGAGACCCCAGGGAAGCTCCTAGCTCCTCATTTCAGGTCAGCTCAGCTTGTGACCATTGCAGCCACTTGGGTAGTGAACCAGCAGATGGAAGGTCTTCCTCTCTCTCTTCTCTGTAAAATCTGCCTTTCCAGTAAAAATAAGTAAATGTTTTTTTAAAAATTATTAATTTGAAAGGCAGTTACAGCTGGCCCCTGAATTGGAGTTTCAGATAATGCCATAATTTTCAAATGGGAGAAATGTAGATTTATTCAGAGTAAAATTCTGGAGCCTGTTTAGTAATGGTATAGTACTGAAATTACAGCCAGGTTGAGATCAATCCCACTAGACGCTTCCCAGATGGCACAGAACTCGAAAGCTGCCTTGTTGCACGTTAAGATTAGGGTTGGGGCGGACCCTAACTGATAAATCCATCTCAGGCAGGGCCCGTGGGTGCCTCGCCCAAGACCAAAGAGACGGAAAGGCGGGAAGACAAAGGACACAGGTACCCACGGACGGCGACCGAGCATGGCCATGCACCGTGTGTGGCAGAGGCGGGAGAGGCAGGGACCTCAGGAGCATAAGGCTGCAGATGCGGACCCCGAGGGCCGTGAGTTTGGGGTGGGCTGGGGTGCCCGGTGCCTCCTGTTCGAGCGGCTTCAGTGAGACTTGCAGACTTCAGGCCCTGGAGGAACGGTGCTCTCACCCACCTGTGAGGCGCTCTGGGGAAGCGGTAGGGACTGTGTGCTCAGCGGGGACTTCCACGCAGTGCCTGGCCATGTCTCCCTGAGCTCTGGGCCCTCGCCTGGAGAAGTTAGTGTGGACCCCACCCCTGGTTCTCGTTTCAATCTTCATTTTGTTTGTTTTGTTTGATATAGGGAACCTGTACGTGTTCTATTGCATATATATGACTTTTGTTTTTACTTTGATCAAAGAATGACTTAGTTTACAGGGAGAGAGCCTCTTCTATCATCTGATTCATGAGACGCAAGGAGACAAATTCATGTTACATCGAGGTTTTTTGTTTTATTTTGTTTTTTTAAGCTCTTAGGTCTGATGATTCACTCCCCAACTGGCTGCAACAGCCATAGCTGAGCTGATCCAAAGCCTGTGTCTTCTTCCAGGTCTCCCACCTGGGTGCAGGTCCCAAAGTATTGGGCCATCCTCAACTGTTTTCCCAGGCCACAGGCAAGAAGCTGGATAGGAAGCAGGGCCACCGGGATTAGAACCGACACCCATATGGGATCCCAGCGCGAGCAAGGGGAGGACTTTAGCTGCTAAAGCTACCACACCTGGCCCTACATCAAGTTTTACTAAGAAGAGTGGAGATAGAAATTCCTGCACCTGACAGAGCTAAAGCAGGAAGTGTCTCAGTAAAGGACTAGAGCCCTGTCTGCAGTCAGACTGGGGTTTTCACAGACACCATTGTGTCCTTCCTCTGGGATGGTGTGTGTGAGGAATTTGGGGTGTGGAATTCCCCTAAGTCCCTCCCCACAGTACTTGCCATCAAGGTTCTTATCAGCAATGACTCCTTCAGTCCACAGATTCAACCCTGTGGGACCACTGTATGGCTCTCTCTGCTCAGTGAGTTCCTTCATCAGGCAGGGACCCCTCGGGCTAGGAGTTGGTAGTATGTTTCTCAGGCTCTACCCCCTCCTGTCTCGCCTGCTGTAAGCCTTTACGGTGAGTGAGCCTTGAGAGTCAGGGGGTCTCCCACCCTCACCTGGCCCTGAGTGCAGATAGCTTTGTGCCTTGGTGTCTACTTATTCTCAAGTGCTTCCTCTGTGTGGTTGGTGAGATCCCATAGCTTTTCTTCTGTAGCCTGCTGCTCTGGAGGATTTTGCAGCTGACTTTTAAGTCAAACCCTGCCTGATCAATGTGTGATCTACTTTTTATTTGCCATTGAGTGTGGCTTGATAACCTGTCTCCTAGGAGTTCTGCATGTTGTGTTCCTGAGGGAGACTGGCTTGGACTTTTCTACCCTTGCAGACACTTGGGTTTAGCGTCAGCGACATGCTGGCCCCCAGAAATGAGTTAGGGAGAGATGAGGTCAAGTTGCTGTTGACCTTTAAACATTAGGGAAAATTCGCTGATAAAGCCACCTGAAATTGGAAATTAGTTTTTCACAACATTTAAACTAAAAATTCAATTTTCTTACTAATTACAGGGTCATTTGGATAATCTGTATAATCCTGCAAGAGTTGTGATTTGTGATTTTCATGGAATTCGTATAGGTGAAGTTGGTCATGAAGTTTGCTGGAGACCTGTTTCCTGTCCATGGGCTTCAGAGATGTTTCCCCTCTCCTGGGGTTGGGCATTTGTGTCTTGTCTTCATGGTCAGTGTGGCTACAGATTGATTGACTTAGTGATGTTCTCTCTTGGTTTGTTAACCTTTGTCATTTTGTGGTTTTCAGTTTCACTGGTCACTGCTTTTACTTTTGTGATTTTTCTCCTTGCTTGTTTTGGGCTTGCTTTGCTTTTTTCTCTTTTAAGGCAGGACCATTAGTTTATTGGTGACGACCTTTCTTTTTTATAATCATTCAGTGCTATGTATTTCCTTCTAGTCACACTTTTACTTCATCCCACATATATTGATGTATTTTATTTTCAGGGTCACTCAGTTCAAAGTTGTTTCTGAGTTCCTTTCTGATCTATGTTGGGAGAGTCTGGTCACACTAGACCTGCGCTCCTTCTTAGCCGAGTGTATAGAGGACTCCTCACCCATGCAGCCTGCCAGCAGTCCTTCACAGAATTCTCACCCTCACAGATTCATGAAGGAGGGTATCCTTTGAAGTGGCTATGAGAGGTGCATTTCCATGAGCTTGCCCCCCATTCTGCGATGTCTTGCCAGTGCTGGGGTGCTGCCCAGAGACCCTGCCCAGGAGACGTGTTGTGCCCTGGGCTCTAGAGAGTAGCTGATTTTCCACAGACAAAGGACTAAGACCTAAGAGGTATAGGGTGATGGGGAGTTGAACCGTGGGGCAGCAGTTGGAGAGGAACACAGGTTCAAGTGTGCAGCCTTTGTGGTGTGTGTGGGGTTAACCTGGGGTTGGGGGATAAATCTGGGTGGTGGAACACTGATTTCCAGGAGGCTGATGTGGAATTACTGAAAACACGAAGGGACGGGGCCCAGAGCCCAGGAATGGGGGCATGACAGGCAGCCGTGAACATCCTACTGAGGTCAGTGTCTGCAGTAGCAGGGAAGCCAGCATTTGTGTGGGTTCTCCAGGGCTGTGGGACCAAAGTGGCCTGGGAAGCGTTCCCCACAGCTTGGCGGGAGGACTCGATGGTTATGAAAGTGAGCTGATGAGTTGAGAAGGTGGCAGAATTTCCAGGCTTGGCGAGCTAGAACACATGAGCTGAAAGGATGGGAGGATTGGGTGTTTTGATTATGTTGAGCAGATGGTAGCTGAGATGAGTTGAGGGTATGGGAACTGAGAAGCTAATGGTTGGGTTAACCATCCTCAAGGATGGAGACGCGTGGCAGTAGAAGAGGGCTCCAGGTGGTAGAATAAATTTCTCAGCCCATGTCAGTGCTATTAGTGGTGGAAGAAGGCACCACAGTTATTGCTTGGCTTGTAGTCAGGTGCCTTCCCCTGCTGTGATTTCTGCTTTGTGCATCTGTGCCCCAGACTCCTCTCATGCAGGGACATCCCTTGTGCTACCTGTTCTTTAAAGGCTTCCAAAGACAGGTGCCACTAGGAGATACCAGGGAGGGAAGCTGTTGCAGGACACAGCTCCCCTCTCCTGGAGAAGTTGCTTGTCCTTGCCTGGACTTGGAGGGGTGAGATTCAGGAAGACCACTTGGCAGCAGGTATGCCTCAGGGACCCCTCCCAGAAAGGATGGCCTGACGCTCCTCCATGACAGAAATCTAAGGGAATCTTGTAGTCATGCAGCCGTGGAATGCTTGATGGTGTGTGCTGAGTGGTGTTTGCCGAGGGCATGGCTACGTTTTCATACCCTCCAAGGAAGCATGTTTATATGTGTGATGTGAAATGGGCTGCGGTTTAGGGTTTGGTCCCTGCAGGGCTGGCGTCTCTAGCTTATCTCTGGGCTAACTGCTGCAGCCTTGGAACTCCTCCCTGCCTAACCTTACACACATTTTTACAAACCATGATTTCAGGATGAGCCTGTGAGCAATGGTTTGGGGGCCAGGGATACCTTTTTTTTTTTTTAAAAGATTTATTCATTTTATTACAGCCAGATATACACAGAGGAGGAGAGACAGAGAGGAAGATCTTCTGTCCGATGATTCACTCCCCAAGTGAGCCGCAACGGGCCGATGCTGCGCCGATCCGAAGCCAGGAACCTGGAACCTCTTCTGGGTCTCCCACGCGGGTGCAGTGTCCCAATGCATTGGGCCGTCCTCGACTGCTTTCCCAGGCCACAAGCAGGGAGCTGGATGGGAAGTGGAGCCGCCGGGATTAGAACTGGCACCCATATGGGATCCCGGGGCATTCAAGGCTAGGACTTTAGCTGCTAGGCCATGCCGCCGGGCCCAGGGATACCTTTTTTTAAAAAGATTTGTTTATTATTATTTTTATTACAAAGTCAGATACACAGAGAGGAAAGATAGAGAGGAAGATCTTCTGTCCGATGATTCACTCCCCAAAAGAGCTGCAACGGCCGGTGCTGCGCTGATCTGAAGTCGGGAACCAGGAACCTCTTCCAGGTCTCCCACACAGGTGCAGGATCACAAGGCTTTGGGCCGTCCTCAACTGCTTTCCCAGGCCACAAGCAGGGAGCTGGATGGGAAGTGGAGCTGCCGGGATTAGAACCGGCGCCCATATGGGATCCTGGGGCGTTCAAGGCGAGGACTTTAGCCGCTAGGCCACGGTGCCGGGCCCAGGAATATCTTTAAGGGTAAGAAACAACTAGAGTAGGTGAAATGGATCTTGTCATGGTCGCTTTACCAAGGAGTGAGGCCCTGCTGCCCTCCTGGGAGGCAGACGGTAGAGGACCCAGGCCATTGTTCCTGAGTTCTAGGGAGCTCTTCCTCTCTGGATCCCTGCTGTTCCCTTGTCAGCCTGGCTTGTTCTCTTTCAGTACTGCCCAATGAGAGACGCTTTCAGGACGCTGCCAAGACCAATGACTTGGAGCTGATGGAGAAGCTGTTTGCAAAGAAGGTTAACATCAATGCTGTCAACAGTGTGAGTGAGGTCACAGGTGGGCAGGTCTCCAGTGGATTGGGGCTGAACAGGTCACCTGGAATCATAATGAAAGATGGAGGGTAGGCTGCCAAGGCAATGGGGTGGCCCTTGTTAATGATTCCAGGGTGACAACCAGCCATGGAACACACTGGGGCAAGTACCCAGGGTTTTATGCATGCCTGCAAAGTGTGGGTGGACACAGGACCCAAGTTCATGAAGGCCATGTCTGGGTTCCTGAGTAGTGGCCTGGAGTGCAGTGGCCTCATACATCTGGGAAGACAGAGATTTCTTACTGCAGACTGGATGACGGGTCGACTGGGTGACATCTCTCTCCAGTATTGTCCTTTGTGCTTAGTTTTTCCAAATTCAAAAGACAAGGGAGTGTGAAGCCGCATGGTACGGTGGAGCAAAATGGCTGCAGCCAACACATGAGGCCACTTGCCTCAGCCCAGGTCAGAGGGCTGGCTTGCTTTCTCCTCAGATGAACCGCACAGCCCTACACTTTGCCGTTGCGAGAAACCATTTGTCAGCCGTGGACTTCCTGTTGAATCACAAGGCCAGGGTGGATATTGCTGATAAGGTAGGCTGGTCAGCATCTGGCCACGCAGCCCTGATTCACCTGCACTCAGGCTCCACTGGGTGGAGAGCTCTTTGGAGAGGGTGTGTGTGGTGTCCTCTGTGGATTTTGTTACTGTCACCTGGGGGCCTTGGCTTTTTGCTCATTTCCCCCACAATGACCTGGCAACCAACAACACATGTGTGAGAGGATGGCCCAGGCTGAGATCTGGTGCATGGAAGACATGAGCATGCTGGTCCTGGGGACATTAAATCCTCTTTCCCATTTGAACTCTGGTGCTAAATGCAGATGTGAGTTTCAAGCTGTGCAACGGGCTACAAGGAGGTGTCGTAGATTCAAGTCTTATACGCTGCCTTAGGAAAGAGCTAAAGTCTAAAACTGAAGTTCTACCTCCCTCGTCTGCAAGCGTGAAACCCTCAAATTTCTCAAATCTGATCTCTGAGCGCTGACGCCCAGCACACGGGTGCACTGAAATCTGTGTAGAACCACCTTTGATGATCACAGGTAGAGTGTGATGGAAAGCATCTGAATTCCATCCTATCCCCCAAGCTACCTCACCAGGGTGTGACCTGAAATCCAAACAACCCTGGTCCCAGGTGCCTCAGGTTGTATTGTAACGCCTGACTCATAGGTGAGGAGGTTAGATAGAGGGAGGTGCCGTCTGCCCCAAAGTTGGCATATGGAGTGGAGGTGGAACTCAGGGGATGCTTGTATGACCCCAGAGAATGACTGGCTGGCCTGAGGTCAGCTCCAACCCCGGGGCCTCCCCATTGCCTGCCTTCACTGGGCAGAAATCCCTCACAGAGGGAGCCTCACTCTGAAGTTCTTGTTCTGAAACAGTCCTGGACCATAGCTTGTAAAGTGTGACCATCAGAACAGTCACAACAGTGCTCACTTCGGCAGCATGTATCCTGAATGGAATAGTCACAATAACCGTGGGATGCTGAGAGCCAGCCTCCATGCCCAGGGACTCATCTCACAGTCTCTGTCTGGACTTGGCTGACAAGACATAAACCAAAGGCCGCTTGCGTTTCATAATAGAAGGCCCCATGGCCACCCAGTCCTGCTTACTCACCCTTCTATTCACTAAGGCAGGATGGCTTGCTAAGAGGTAGGAGGCTGTGTTGGGACTGCTTGCTGTGGCCAGTACTAACAAAGAAGTGGTGGGCTTGTGTTGATGAGGGGTGCAGAACCCAGAAAGCAGACACAGCTTCAGGAAGGGAGGAAGGGACCAGAGTCGGGGCCTGGATTCGGGTGCATGGTGTCTGCTCTTTGCTGTGTCAGCGGCTTAGAGCCCAGGGCCCTGGGTCTGATTCTCAGCTCTCCCCTCCAGCTCCACCCACCCCATAGTCGAGCTCTGTTCAGCTTAGCACACAGCTGCCCACTGCATCCCTCCAACTTAACAGGACCTCTCAGCCTGACACTTTGTGCATGTATGTGCAGTTTCACCTATGTGAAACAGGATCTGTTTTTAAATGGCTGTTCTTTCTTGTTTCTCTCCTTTTGGGGGGTCTTCCTCTACCTGAGCATGTGCTTGGCTCTGTGCTCTCCAGTGATCATGCAGCCCCGTCTGCATCCATCCACCTGCCCAGTTACTGACCCTGTGTAGGTAGATGTAGTTGAATCCGTGCTCACACACAGGGTTTGTTCATCTCCTTTTAAGTAAAGAATAGCCAACATGTGTCTATCTTTTTTTTCTGTCTCCCCCCCCATATTTAGCAAAGAGCATTGAAATAGTTCCAAGTCCATTTGTTATTTTTAGTGGCGATGTGCCAGGGTTAACTACTCTGTTAGTTATTCAGCACTCCCATGTTGATGGGCACGTATCTAGCTCCAGGGTTTTGCGCCACAGTGAACACCCCCACACATTTAACATTATGCCTTGAGGCTGTATTTTCTGAGGAGAGAGACCCAGATGACCTGTTGACTGCTTTCAACTTAAGCAGACTACCAGCTGGCTTATCAGTCATGGCTTCCTTCTGCTCTCTCCTGGGGAAGCATGGCCTTACGGTGTTACACCTTGCAGCCTGGTCTGGAAGCCTGGAGACCACGCTCATGCTGGTGAAAGCTGGAGCCGACCAGAGAGCCAAGACTCAGGTGGGTGTGGGGGCACCCCTGTACCCTTGCATCTGTGCCAGAGGGGAGTGCTGAGGCCACAGTGAAGGACCTGACTCCTGGCTGTCTGCAGGACGGGATGAATGCTCTCCACTTTGCAGCTCAGAGCAACAATGTGCTGGTTGTGGACTATCTCATTCAGGATCTGCACCTAACTGACCTGAACCAGGCTGACGAGGTGTGTTTGTGGTGGTGGGACAAGCCACCCTCCCTTCCCCAGTTCCACTTTGTCCTTGCCCCAGGGAGTTGACCAGTGTCATAGCTCACACAGACACTTCAGGGAATTCACCAGAGCAAGGGGAGGGAGGGCATGTGGGCATGGGGTGGAGAGGCAGAATGGGGGAGTCAGCTGCAGCCACTAGGAACTTCTGCAATATATAGGAGTTTCTGGTAACCATCACCTTGGTAATGATACAAACATAAGAGAGACTCTAAAGATGGCAGTTAATGGGCAACAGCAATGTATGGCAATGGGGGATATGCCTGATATAGCTTCCACTGCAATACATGTGACATAGTGAACTATGAGATATTCCTGATATAGCATATTCTGGTATACATGGGACGCAAGGAGTACATCTAGGATAGCGCCAGATGGTGCACACCCTGCGTATGTTCAAGGAGAGTGGAGCCATGGAAGCCTTTCAAGCCAGGGACAACGAGAATGACCTCAGATATCCAGGAACAGCACTCTCTGGTCACAGTGGTTAATAACTGGGCTAAAGGCAGCCCAAGGTTGAGTGGATAGCGGCTGAGCAGATGTCTTTGTGGAGGTCACAGTGTCCTCTGAGTCATGTTGTGGCTCTGGTAGTTTTTGGGGACAGAGACCCCAGACATTTGACATAAGAGTCCTTACTTGGTAACCTTGAGCTTTGTTTATTATTTTTGTGAGGGCTGACACTGACGACTCCACTGGGATTCTGAGTGTAAAGGGATTCCAGGTTTTGTTGTAAAGAAATTTGAGCCTCCCCCAAGCGGGATTCGAGCCTGTGAGAACATTCACAGCTGCAGACGCACAACCCGCAGGGGCCGCTTCAGATGCATAAATTCAGCTGGGCACATCATGAGTGCCCTGAGGATGCTGTTTCAGCCGGGCACACTGGGGGCTGTGAGGTTGCCGCAAAGCTGGGTGCGCTGTGAGTCCTGTGAGAGCGCTGTGCCAGCCAGATGCTGTGGGTGCTGAGGACACCACACAGCTGGGGGTCCTGTGGGTCCTGTGAGGATGCTGCCTTAGCTGGGCAGGCTGTGAGGACACCAACTCGATTGGGCAGTATGGGCTGTATGAGGACGCTGCCTCTACAGAGTGCAGTCAGGGCTGAGAGACAGCTTCTGGGCAATGCGCAGTCTCTGGTTCCTGGGCTCCCCTCCTGGCTGGCGTAGTGGGGTTCAGTCAATCTCAGTAGGGGCATGAGCTGATTTTGGGGGCTTCTGAGTCCAGGTCTAAGAGGATTCACAAGTGTTGGGGTTCAGGCATGGGGGGCTTCCGAATGTAGGCAGGAGTGAGTTGGAGGACTCTGAGTTGGATCAGGAGGAGATTCTGGAAGTCTGGGTGGAGTCATGAGAGGTGTGGAGGGGTGGGGTGCAGAGACTGTCTGGTGGGAGTGGAGACTCAAGGGCATCCAGGATTGGGTGCTGGGGGCTTCAGGGGGTGACCAAATCTAGATGTGATGGGATTCAGAGGTGTGCTAGTCTGGGTGTGAGAGGCTACCCAGGTGTTGGGATTGGGAGCAGGGCTGGGGGCTCTGCAGGGGTGTCCAGGTGGGGTGAGAGAGAATTCAGGGGTGTCTGAGGCCTGGCATGAGAGGATTCACAGAGTGTCTGAGCCCAGCCATGGGGGTATTGAGGTAGCTGGGTTGGATTATGAAGGAATTTGGGCCGTGTCTAAGTCTGGGTGTGAGGGGATTAGTGGTGTCTGATCCCCACCAGGGAAAAATCCCATGACAGAATCAGCCTATTGGCCTGTGGCATCTGTGCACCAAGCCTGTGGTCAGGGGACAGGCAGGAGAGGTGGGAGCCATTGTTGACAGCTTCCTCTCAACCAGCTGGGGTCTGGCTTCAGCCCCCTCCCCTGTCATGCCTCTACCCCCCTGGCTGCCCAGAGCAAGCAGGTCATCCTGGTAACTGTGCTCTGGTGGCCAGTGCTCAGTCACTGCGTGCTCTGGGGTTCCCCATTGTGAGCCTCTTGAGGATGGGGTGGAATGGTCCTCGTCTTGGCTGCTCTGTAGCTTTGTCCAACACCTGGCACGTACTGAGTGCCCACTTGGTGGGCAGAGTCTGAGAGTATGACTGTTCCCGCTGTCCTTGCCAGCGTCCTTGGACTTCTTATCTGACACTTTCTGTGGGGAGTTGGGCACAGTAAGGTTTGGTCTGTGTTGTTTTCCAAAGGGCTGTCTGTGCTCAGGGTTTAGTTTTTCCTCTTCAGTTATGCCTCATGAGCAGCAAATGCTCCAAGCTGCCCACTTCGAGTGGGCACACCTTCAGGTCTGACTGTCTTGCTGGCAGTGTAAGTGGCCAAGAATGCTAGAGCATGTCAGCTTGTTTCTCCAGCTGCCGTGCATGCACAGAAACAACAGAGTCTGCAAAATGCCTGTAAAATACAAGCATGAAAAAGCTAGGTATAGACTAACAATATATGTACTTTTTGTTTCTGAACAAACTTGTCTTACAGTCTCCTCATAAAGTCCCCTGTAGCTCCTCTGTGGACAGTTTTTGTTTGGATTAGTTTTTCCTTTTATCACTTCAGCACCTTCTCTTTCTACTGCCTACGCAGACACTCACTGTCAATCCAGCAAGGGGGTCGACAAGTTGAGCCTGGCTCTCTGGTAGAGAGTGGGCCTTGTACTCCCTGTCCTGCCACTACCTTCTCCTTCCTCAGCTTCCCTGAGAAGCACTGATTCTCAGAAGGGCTGATTTGCTAAGGTTTTTTTCTTAATTGAAGAAAATGTGTCTGCCCCATTGTAATTAACTTCCTTTTCCTCCTTCTAAATACCTCAATATGGAAAATTGAGTTTTCTGTGGTTCTTTCCTCTTGTTGATGACATTTTGGCTGTTGGAATGGAGAGATGACCACTGTCAAAAACTCCTGCATTTAAATTTCCCCACAGGTGGAGCCTGCACATGTCCCTTCTACGGTCTTCTATGGGTGATGTGCCCTTTCTCCCTTCCATTTCATGTTGTCCAGGGGCCTTCCTGTTGAGTCTTAGTGGACGTTAGTACTAAATCTGTAGAGCATTGGCTGATTGGACATCCTATCTGGATGCCCCATCTAAGCACTGCATGAAGGACTTCTGGTCTGAGTTTCTTGCCTGTCAGCACCCAGCTCAGAACTGCTGGATAGTCTCTCGGTCTGTGACACTGCCAGTTTGAGAGGGAATCTTGTCTGGGTGCCTCTTAGGGACCCTGCATCTGTGGCATTGCCCTTGGAAGTCCCTGCGGCTCTGAGTGCCTGCTTTGGGGTCCAAAGACTTAGGTCCCTGCTCTGAGAAGGGCCAGAAGTGCTGGGACCAGAGGCTCACCTTGGCCCTGGGATGTTAGCAGCTGCTGGTGTTCACTGAGTGTGTGACAAACATGATTGTGTTCGATCCTCAGAGAGGAAGAAAGCCATTTCTCTGTGCAGCAGCAAGGGGCCATGTTGAGATGATAGAAAAACTCATCTTCTTGAATCTGCATTCCTCAGAGAAGGACAAGGTGAGCTGGGCTCTGTGAAGGGGCAGCAGATGTGTATGGATTTGCTGATGCGTGGTGGTCACAGGCCACTGCTCTGGGTTGCTATCAGAAGAGGGAATCATGGCTGTGCAAGTGAACCCTGCTGGGCTGGCCACAGCTCCGCCCCACAGGTGTTAGGGAACTGACAGACTTTGTGGATTGTTCAGTGCCTGCTCCAGTTTCCCTTCTCTGTCCCTGCAGCCTGATAGACACCCAGCCCCTGCTCACTGAGTGAGGGAGCCAAGGAGACACCAAATCTACCTGTTCCTCTGATGATTTTCCCATGGGTAGAGTGGTTGGTCAAGGACTCCGCTTTTTACTGCAAAATGGTAGCAAAATTAGAATGAGGAATGTGGGTGCTTTTGCTTGTCTTTCAAACAGCCATGTCTTCTCATAGAAGATGTAGAGGTTTATGAATTTCACTTACAATTCCACCTAACACAGTCCACATCCTGGGCCACAGTGTGGGTACAGTGAGAATACCCAGGAGGGTGGCCTGGCATGGAGCTGCAGCACCTATGCCTCTGTTGCAGGAGGGAAACACAGCCCTTCACCTGGCCGCAAGGGGTGGGCACAGTCCAGCTGTACAGCTGCTGCTGACTCAGTGGCAAGGAGTGGACGAAGTCAATGAGGTATGGACATGCTCACTGCCAGCTGGGCCTGGGCTTCGGTGGGGCATTGATGGGAGGAAAACCAAGCAGTTAGGGCCAGGAATGTAAACGTGATTTCAAAGATTCCTGCTGCTTCTCTGAGAGCCTCCCACAGTCTTCACTTGTTAACATTCATGTGCTCACCCACTCATTCCAAATGCTTACTTCCTACATTCCATAGGCCAGACAGTTTATTCTTATTCTGAAAGCCTATAGGGCAAGAGGGGCATGCAAGGACAAGTGTATGGTACAGTGCATTAAGCTACCATTCAGCATATCCACATCCTGTGGCAGAGTGCATGGGGTTGAGTCCTGCTTGGCTTACAGTCCAGCTCTTTGCCAGTGCACAGTCTGGAGGCAGCTGGTAACAGCTCAGATGCTTGAGGCCCTGTCATCCATGTGGGAGACCTGGATGGAGTTTTGGGCTCCTGGCTTCAACCTGGCCCAGGCAGGACAGAATTTGGGGATTGGGCAAGCATATGGTCCAGTGTGTGTGTGTGATCTTTATCAAACAGATGAAAATGAGTACATTTTAAAAATTAAAAATACAAGAAGGGCATGCAAAATATACTGGGTGCATGCAATAATAGAGGTGTTATGAGCTCAGCGTGGTAGCCTAGTGGCTAAAGTCCATCCCTTGAACACACCAGGATCCCATATGGGTACCTGTTTGTGTCCTGGCAGCCCCACTTCCCATCCAGCTCCCTGCTTGTGACCTGGGAAAGCAGTCAAGGATGGCCCAAAGCCTTGGGACCCTGCACTCGCGTGGGAGACCTGGAGGAAGCTCCTGGCTCCTGGCTTCAGATCGGCTCAGCTCCAGTTGTTGCGGCCACTTGGAAAGTGAATCATCAGATGGAAGATCTTCCTCTCTTTCTCTTCCTCTCTGAACATCTGACTTTCTAATAAAAAGTAAATAAATCTTTTTTAAAAAGAGGTATTTATCTTAAGAATTTTATTTATTTATTTCTTATTTATTTATTTGAAAGGCAGAGTGACAGAGGGAGAAATAAAAGTCTTCTACGCATTGGCTCTCGCCCTAAAGGGCCATGATGGCTATACCTGGGCCAGAGAGAAGCCAGAAGCCTGAAACTCTGTCCTAGTCTCCTACATGTGTAGAAGGGCCCCAGGCCCTTGGGTGATTCTCTGCTGTTCTCACAGGTATACTAGGAGAGAACTGGATCAGAAGTGGAGCAGCCAGGATGTGAACAAGTGCTCTGGTACCACATGCTAATATCATGGCAGCAACTTAACATGCTGTGCTGTAACTTTGGTTTCTGTGGGGTGCCTTTAAAAATTAATGGAAAATGGGCCCAGCGGCGTGGCCTAGCGGCTAAAGTCCTCGCCTTGAAAGCCCCGGGATCCCATATGGGCGCCGGTTCTAATCCCAGCAGCTCCACTTCCCATCCAGCTCCCTGCTTGTAGCCTGGGAAAGCAGTTGAGGACGGCCCAAAGCTTTGGGACCCTGCACCCGCTTGGGAGACCCGGAAGAGGTTCCTGGTCCCAGCATCGGATCGGCGCGTACCGGCCCGTTGCAGCTCACTTTGGGGAGTGAAACATCGGATGGAAGATCTTCTTCTCTGTCTCTCCCCCTCTCTGTATATCCGGCTTTCCAATAACAATAAAATCTTTAAAAAAAAATTAATGGAAAATGAAATTCAAAGATGTTTATTTTGGTGCAAAATTTTTGAAAGTCATGCTTCATGTATATTTTTCATTATACACATTTTCCCTGATTATTTTATTTCAAGATTTTTAAGATTTTATTTCAAGGATTTTCATGATTTTTATTTCAAGAATTTCAAGATTTTTTTTACAGCAAAATAAATTTTCCTTTAAAAATTTATGTATAGGGCCTAGTGTGGAATCCTAGCAGCTAAAGTCCTCGCCTTGCATGTGCCAGGATCCCAAATGGGCACCAGTTCGTGTCCTGGCTGCCCCACTTCTCGTCAAGCTCCCTGCTTGTGGCCTGGGAAAGTAGGAGGATGGCCCAAAGCCTTGGATGCTACACCTGCATGGGAGACCCCAAGGAGGGTTCCTGGCTTTGGATCGGCTCAGCTCTGGGCCGTTGTAGCCACTTGGGGAATGAACCAGTGGATAGAGAATCTTTCTGTCTCCCTTCCTCTCTTATATCTGCCTTTCCAATAAAAATAAATAAATCTTTTTAAAAATTATGTATGTATTTGAGAGGCAAAACAGAGAATAATGGAAATCCATCCACTAGTTCATTCCGCTAATTCCCACAGCAGCTGTTGGCTGGGGCTCCCTTTACTCCTTTGTGAGTATAGTGTTTGGTACTGTGGTGTTCTCTAAGGGGACCAAGGTGTGTGGGCTAACAGTGGCCATGCAGTGGAGGAGCTTGCTCTGTGTGCCTGTGACTGGGACCAGCACCCAGGGGTGTGCACAGGGCTGGTTCTCAGTGCTGTGCTTCCTCACCTGGGATCACCAGCCCTCATGGAATTCTCTTTGCCAGGATGGAGAGACGCCCTTCTTTCTGAGTGTCCAAGAGGGTCACGAAGAATGCAGCCAAGTGCTCCTGGAGGCAGGAAGTGACATCAACGTTAGAAATAAGGTGGGCTGCTGGTGTTCGCTTACAGGGCTTTGTGGAGTTCACACGTGCGAGATGACGTTTGCTGGACATGTGAATTCCCTCTGAGATCCTACAGTGAACTTTCTGCCATAGTAACATCTTTTTTCTGCTTCTCCGGAGGGAAGTCTCTTGACAGTGGGGTTAGGAGCGGGCACCTGTCACTCGCTGAAGACTGGACACTCTTCTCTTGTCCTAGGGGGGCTTCTCCGTGGCCCCTGGCTACACGTACCTTGCATAGCAACGCTGAAAAGGGTGTGCGTTGGTGAAAGCTGGGCCCTGGCTGCTGCTGGCCTATGGGAGGCTCTGCGGTGTCCAGGCTGCACTGCTGCCTGCATTTCCTTTGAGAAGTTGGGGAGCTCACCCAGCAGCGTTTGCAGAGCTCCATCTGTCTCCTTTCTTCTCCTGAAAATCCTTCAAGACCAAAACATTTGTGTGGTACCACAGGATGATGTTAAGCTTGATTCCGCTTCTCAGACCTCACGTTGGCAGGAGTCAATTCTCCACAGAGCACCCCGTGTTTCCCTTCCTGCCCCAGCCGCACCCGCACACAAGGGGGCTCTCCACAGTGTGACTGCAGAGCACCTTTGTGTGCGTGTACCAGATCTTCGCTTGATGGGATCAGAATTTCGGGGGTTCAGAGCTTGTCTGGGGCTCCTGGCCAGAGCTCAGCCCTCAGCCTCTGAGCCTTGACCTCCTATGCCTTCAGAGGAGTCGAGGGCAACACTTGGAAATTGCAGGAGCAGCCACCATGCCTGGGGTGGTGCTTCTGCCATTCTCGTGCTGCTGCCCCGACTCGGGGCACCGAGGACCAAGCCCAACTTTGAGGGGGTGCAAGGCTCCTTGCAGCTGTCAGGGCAGGGCCAGGATATACAGTTAACCCATCCTGGAATTCACTGGTCTCACTCTGCTGCAGACCACCAGGCTGAGCTCTCTGAGAAGGCAAGACACCTGAGGGCAGGCCTTGAGGAGGCCTAGGGCAGGGAGACTGAGGGAAGGCCTTGTGCATTCCCTAGGCATCAAGTGGACTCTGCCCAGCCTGGGGCCACTGCCCACGGGCAGGAGTTGTGTGGAGCTCTTAAGCAGTGATGGGGGTGGAGGACAGGCAGATGACTGCTGAGGCATTTTCTGTGGCCAGCTCCAAGTCAGCTGTTTTGTCTCGTGGAGAGGTTTCTGGGGTGCAGAGCTTGTTCTAGTCCGTCCTTTTTTTTCTTAAAGATTTATTTATTTTATTACAAAGTCAGATATACAGAGAGGAGGAGAGACAGAGGAAGATCTTCCATCTGATGATTCACTCCCCAAGTGAGTGCAACGGCTGGTGCTGCGCCAATCCGAAGCTGGGAACCTGGAACCTGTTAGGGGTCTCCCACGCGGGTGCAGGGTCCCAAGGCCCTGGGCCGTCCTCTGCTGCTTTCCCAGGCCACAAGCAGGGAGCTGGATGGGAAGTGGGGCTGCCGGGATTAGAACCGGTGCCCATATGGGATCCCAGGGCGTTCAAGGCGAGGACTTTAGCTGCTAGGCCACTGCACCGGGCCCGTTCTAGTCCTTTTATATACAGAAGAAGGGAAGTGGATTTAATCCACATTTGCATAGTCAGTCTTATTCCTGCTGCTCCGACAAGCTCTGCATGACTGTGTGTGTTGAATTGCAAGTGTTCATTTTTTCCCCTGTCACAGCTGGGCAATGGCTGCTGGCAAGGTGGCTCCGGTGAGGTCTCCCTGGCTTGAAGCATGTGGGCCTCTTGCTAACTCTTGTGTGGCACCACAAGGACCTGTGTCTCTCTGGTCTTACTCTCTGGGCTGGGATTCCATGTTTGTAGGGCCCCACTGCGTGGTCTCACCGCCACCCAGGACTGTCACCCTGGGACAAGGGTTTCTTCCCACACTCGACAATCTCAGGGCCCAGGGTTTGTTCGTTGCACGTGTGCGCCCCAGGGCTCTGACACCTGTGGGGATGGTGTTGGGCTTTCCTTTTTCCTCTGCTGTACCCTCCCTGGGTCAGCTGATTCCCGTGCACTAAGCGGCAGGGAGTGAGCCTCACTAGAGCCCTTCCCACCGTCCCACTGTCCCTTCAGCTCAATGTCGGGGCCTTGCAGACTGCAGCCCGGAATGGCCACGAAGCCCTGGTCAACCTCCTTCTGCGGGAGAATGTGGACCTGCACCCAGGCTTGGGCGTAAGTCTCCTCCATGACACGGACTGAGGGGCTGGTGGCTGTGCGGGGCATCCTGGCAGGTGTGGGCCAGGGGAGTCGCTGTGGGGGGCACGCAGGCAGTGGGTATGGGCCAAAGGGTGGCTTGGGGGAGCACCCAGGCAGGTGTGGGCCAGGGTTCTTCCCAGTAAGGCTGCCTGGCTCCTTCTGAAAGCTGAATCTGAACCCTCAGCAGTCAAAAATGAGATGTGACTACTCGAGCCATTGAAGTCCTGAACAGAGACAGGTCTTGAGGTCTGCTGTTTAAGTTTGCTCCTGTCTCTTCAGATGCAGTTCCCTGTGAGTGCCATCTCCCAGAAAAAGACTGAGGGCCTTGAGGACATGGAGCAGGGCTGTGGTTGGAACTCCGTTACAGCTGTGGGGCATGACAGTGTTAGGACCTGGCTCTAGACTTCCTGATCCTGGAGCAGTGCCGGCCCCCCTTGAGGCAGCGGCAGGGGCGGGAAGATCTGGGTTCGTCTCTGCATGTCTTTGCTTCACAGCCCCATGGCAGATTCTGGTCCTCACTGTTCATGATAAAGTGGGGACTAGGTGATGTCTGGGCACCCACCAACCCGTCTGCAGCACGGCTGACTTCTCCAGAGGCCGGGAAGTGCACCAGCTTGCACTGGGGCCCCAAAGCATCCTTGGCTGCTTCCTGCTCTGCCCATACCCTCTCTTACTCCTTCCCCTCCGTTCCCGGACCCCAGCTGCTCCTCCCTTCCTGTCTGTCTTCTCCGGTGCCTCCCAGTCCCAGAAGGAGAGAGCAGACCCCTAGGCAGCCTGGGTCTCTGGGATGATCCTGGGGTCCCTGTCTTCAGCCCACAGAGTCCCCTCTGCATCTAGCAGTGACCCACAACCACATGGCCGTGGTGACCAGCTTACTGCAAGCCCAGCATGACACCAACGTCCTCAATCAGGTGAGCTGCGATCTTGGCCAACGTTGAGGGGTCCTAGAAACTCCCTGGGGGATCTGTGTTCTTTCTAACCTTCCCTTCTTAAAGTCCCCTTCTTCCTATGCAGACACAGATGTACACGCAGGGGCTTGGAAGGGCCCAGGGCAACACATTCCCACCCAATAGACAGGCTGGCTCATGGGTGCCCTGGACAAGCAGCTCAGCAGGAACTCCTCAGAGACCCAGATCAACAGCTGCCCTCTACCCCAACCCCTCACCCGATATATGCCCTATCCCAACTCAGGGGAGCCCTCTCTTCTTGGGAGGTAAATGTGGCTTCCCCTGCCCAAGGCAAAAATTACCTCTTGGAGTTACAAGTCACTGGGAAGTCCAACTGCAGCAGGAGCAAAGCTGCCTGAGAAAGGGCTCCTTTAGGTGGAGACGCAAGTGGCATGGAAGTGGGGCAGATGCAGAGGGAGACCAACTGCCGCCCTAGCACCCCACCCTCAGCAGTGTCCCTGCGGGCTCCTCCAACCCCCATCTGGCTCCAGAGCTTCGCATCCCTCCTAGGGAATACCTTGGACCTGCCCCATCTCAGAGGGTGTGTATGCATGAGTGTGTGTGTGTGATGGCTGTCTACAGTTACAGCTTGGACCTGACAAGCTGTCGTCTTAGCCTAGGAGGGTACTTGTCAAGTAAGGCGAGTGTGTGTATGTCTGTGGTCTGTGTGTCTGGTCTGTGTGATGGCTGTCTGCCGTTACAGCTCGGAGCTGACAGGTTCAACTGTCGTGTTAGCCCAGGAGGGTACTTGTCAAGTAAGGCGAGTGTATGTTTGTGTGTCTGTGGTCTGTGTGTTTGGTCTGTGTGACGGCTGTCTGCAGTTACAGCTTGGACCTGACAAGCTGTCATCTTAGCCCAGGAGGGTACTTGTCAAGCAAGGCTCATTTAAGATCAGAAAACACGATTCAGCAGGGCAGGTGTGCTCCTGGCCCTGTTTGTCTACAGTGAAGCAGAATATTAGGGGTATTGGCCGTGCCATGTGGTGCTGTGGCCCTGTGCCTCGCTGGTGTAGACGTGGGGGCATCAGTGACCTGGAGGTGTTAGCAGAGGTACCTGCCGTACAAACACTGTCTTCAGGCATGAGACAGAAAAGTCGTAAGCAAGGTAGCAAGGGTTAACTGGGCAGTGTATCTGTCATAACGAAAAGGCAGGGGATGCTGTGGCGTAGTGGCTAAAGCTGCTGCCTGCAGTTCCAGCATTCTCATGTAGATACTGGTTCATGTCCCAGTTGCTCCACTTTTTTGAAAAAAAATTATTTTTATTTGAAAGGTAGATTTACTAAGACAGAAGGAGTGATAGAAAGATCGTCTATCTACTGGTTCACTCCCCCAAAAGGCTGCAATGGCTGGAGCTGTGCTGGTCCAAAGCCAGGAGCCCAGCACTTCTTCTGGGTCTCCCACTTGGGTGCTGGGTCCCAAGGACTTGGACCATCCTCTGCTGCTTTCCCAGGTGCATTATCAGGGAGCTGGATTGGAAAGGAGCAGATAGGACTTGAACTGGCACCATAAATGCTGGTACCACAGTGGAGGCTTAACCTAGTATGCCACAGTGCCAGTCCCTGCTCCGCCTGAGCCAGCTCCTTCACAGTGGCCCGGGACAAGCAGTGGCAGCTCACCCCTGCACCCTCCTCACTGAGGTTTTCTTTATTTCCCATGGCAGAGGCAGCAGACGCCCCTGCACGTGGCTGCTGATCTTGGGGACGTGGAACTGGTGGAGACACTGCTGCAGGCAGGCTGCGACCTGAAGGCTGTGGACAAGGTGACTGCATATACAGGGCTGCTGACTGGTGACTATGTGGATGTGGCCTGGGGACGGGACAAACTGCATCTTCACACACCTCTGGGCATAACATTCAAATTGACCACCATTTTGATGCTAACCCTAAGAGTTGTTCAGAGTAAGAAAGTCTGTGGCTTTCAAATTCTAGTTATCAAGTGCTCAAAACCACTGTAGATGCACATGGTGCAGACATTTTCAAGGTGGCCCTCACCAGTGACGTTTACAGGGAACCTGCCCACTGGTGTCCCCTGTTGACAGCCTGCAGGCGCCACACGTGTGAGCAATCACTCAGCCTTTGTGTGTCTGACTGTCTCGTCACACTTAGCGTGAGCATCCCCTGCTGCCCCTGAGGCCACCTGCTTCCCACCTCAGGGTGTGGGTGAGCATCCAGCTGCACAATACTACACTTGTGAGAGCCCTCTTGCTCACTCCATTTGATGACCAGTTATACCATCCTGGCCACCGGTCAGAGGCAGCCATGGTCTGACAGAAGCCCAGGAAGCTGAACCCTTGCTGCGGGCAGCCATGCTGCCATCCCAGTGCCTTCCTTAGTAACACCCAGCCCTGTCCTTCCTTATGACCCACATTCGTCAAAACAGAGCATCCACTCCCCAGTCTGATGTGGCTGTTAGTGCTACGGCAAGCAGTCAGCATCCCCTACCACCGTGAGAAGAGTGTGGGGAGAGCACATCCCTGTTCCCCATGGACACTTCTCAGGGTGCAGGGTTCTCCTGCAACGCCATGTGCTGGGCAGCCAAGGAGCCATGACATGCTCAGGACCTCCTGTGCTTTGTCGCGTCATCCCTGCACAGGAGCCAGGTTCTTATGGGCCTGCTTGTGCAGGCAGGCTTGACACTGGCTTCTGTGTCTCAGCAGGGAAGGACGGCCCTGGCTGTGGCCTCCAGGAGCAGCCACAGCCTGGTGGTGGACATGATCATCAAGGCAGAGAGATTCTATGCTTGGAGACAGGTGAGCCTGGCCTTGCGGTGCAGTCCATGTTCTCTGGCCACCTGGGGTCAGCTGTTTTCCTGACTTCCTGTGCCCAAGTGTCTGACCACAGGGGAGCCTGCCAATCGTGTTCTTTTCCTCTGATGTGGGGACAGGGGAGTGCAGCTCCTGTTGCTGTGGCCAAGAGGCTCCCTCCCCTCCAGGTCAGGGTTGTGCCCTCAGGCTGAGATGTCACCCCAGATACCAGCTTGGTTGCCTGGCTGTGCTGCTTTCTGTCTAGTGTGTCAGGGCTGGAATTCAGTCCCGATGCCCACTGTGTCTGCCCCTGTGAGGGCAAATGTTGCTTCCTCCACTGTGGTCTGGGTGCATTCCTCATAAATTCTTAAAGCAAGATGTACCTGTCTCCATGTGCCAAACCTGACGGGAATCTGGACCCTCACCCTCCTTTCCCACCCCCATTTCTGCACATGAATACCAGGCCCAAGTCAGGACCTGGCTCTTCTCCTCAGCCTGGAGCCTTCAGGAGAGGCGGCTAATGCCGGTTCCTCAGCTGTGCTGAGTTTGGGCCACAGGCTCTGCCATCCAGGATCCCACGTTTCTGGCTGTTTTGTTGTCCCAGCAACGACTCCCATCTAGTGACTCAGAACTGTCTTTCCTTAAGACTCACTTTTACTTCAGAGAAAAACAAAAATAGAAGTCAGCATGCATGGAAAGTGAGCCTAGGGTCGGTGGCAAGCCTTTGGCCCTATGGGGCAGTGTGTCCTGCTTGCTGGCCACTGACTTGCCTCGTCGCACGGGCACCTGCAGGACAGGCATTCCTAGGACCTGCAGCACCAGCCTCATGGGGATGTTCCCCCAGAGCTTTGGTTTGCAGCTGGGAAGCTCTGCAAAGCCAGCCAATGGTAGCAGTCTGGACCCCCATGGGTCCTTCAAATGTTCCTGGACAATGAATTATTTATTTTGGTACAAAAATCTTTTGAAATCCATCTGTGTGTGTGTGTGTGTATTTGTTTTCCATGATGCATCTTGTCTATGGACGCTTAGGGTGATGCCTAGCTGCCGTGGCTAGGATAATGTCTGCTCCTGTCCTCCCCACCACCCACATTCTCTCTCCTGCTGCTGGAGTGGCTAGCTTTGGGGTCACGTTGGTTGTGGTAAGGAAGCACCCCATCTGGATTCCCTGGAAGCTCCTAGTGAGGCTCAGAAGAACTGATGAGGTATGGCTGAAAGTAAGACTACCACCAAGACCACCAAGGGCACCTGCCTAGGGACTCACCCTGTGTTCTGCTCAGCGGGCCCACCTCCAGCGGCAGCAAGGGTTACAGCCCTGTGAACCCTGTCTGTTCTTGTAATCCCTGTCCGTTCCCCTGAGTCCCATCCATTCCTGTGAGCCTGTCCATTCCCATGAGCCCTATCCATTCCTGTGAGCCCCGTCCGTGCCCGTGAGCCCCGGTAAAACACGTTGGCAGAGCAAGAACACTGGCACTAGTCTTGGCTGCTGCACCGTCAAGTCTGGAACACCCTTGATTCACAGTGATCCCTGACAACCATTTCCTCTTCCTCTCAGGAGCTTGGCGAGGACCCTGACACCCTGGGCCCTGTGACATTCAAGCAGGACCACAGCCTGGAGACAAGGCCCATGCGTACACTGCTCTGGGACCTGGCTTACCGGCAGCTCAGGCCCCGCGAGTGGCAGAGGCTGGCCCGGTGCTGGGACTTCACGGAAGAGCAGATCAGAGCCATCGAGCAGCAGTGGGCGGGTGAGTGCAGCCTGGACCATGCAGGCAGGAGGCTTTCCTGGTAGGGTCTGTAAGGGCAGGGGTGTCAGGTAAAACCACAGGCTCCATAGCCCAGAATTGGGGCGGTTGACTTGGGTTTTCATGGGTGCATGGGAACATGTAGGGGAGGGGAGTGAGCCACTGCTGGCTTCCCATCACCCTATGTGGAAGGTGGAGTTAGGTTGAGTGTCATGCAGGTAGCAAGGACTTAAGGCACTAGTGTCCCTGAGATTGTCCTGGTGTAAACGAGTCTGCTGCATGACCAAGAAGCTGACCGCCTCAGGAGAAGTCCTGTAAACTAGTTATGGTGGTCAGGCTTCTTATGGGGCATGGTGCAGCCTCAGGTTTCAGGCTGAGAGCCATGGCTGTCACCACAGAAGGCTGCTCTGTGCATGTTGGACCCACCAGGGGGTGTCCTCGTGGCACCATGTGGGGGAGAGCACACAGGGCCTGAAGAGGCTCCTGGGCCTTGCTTTGTAACCTGTCCTGCTCCCACACAGTAGCAAGATGTCTGCAGGGCACGTTGAGCCCTCTTTGAGCACCTGGCCAGCCTCTCCCAGGCCCCACAGCCTTAGTACCATCACTCTGGAGATTAAGCCTCAACTTAAGTTTTGGTGGCAACAATCATATTCAGAGAATGGCAGAGTGGGGCAATGGTACCCACAGTGCAGTCACGTTGCAGCTCAGGGAGAGCCTGTGGGCTAATGATGGCATGTGAGGTCAGTGGGGGGCAGCCATTTGTGGGGTGTCCAATCCTGAGTGGGAAGCCTGGCTCCCAGCCCTGCCTCCACTTCTGATTCTGGCACTCTGCTAGTGTGCACCCAGGAGGCAGCAGGGCGCCTCAAGTGCTGGGGCCCCTGCCGCCCACACCTAAGATGTGAACCAAGTTCCTGGTTGTGGCTTCAGCCTGGCTCAGGCCTGGGTGTCATGGGCGCTGGGGAAAGAGCCAGCGGATCCCCGAGAAGAACTGTGGTTACAGCACCTTCGTTCACATTGTGTCACCCTGGTGTCTGTTCAGGGAAGGAGAGCTTCCGTGAACACGGCCACAGGGCCCTGCTCATCTGGCTGCACGGGTCCCGGCTCATGCAACCCCACCCTGCCAAGCACCTGCATGAGGCGTTGGTGCATGCAGGCCTCCCAGAACTGGCCGGTGAGTTCTCCACAGATGGGAGCCCCTCCTATCAGAAGACATGGAGGTAATGGTCAGAAATATCAGTCAATTAGCAGAGGTCCCTTCAGGGCCAGCTCCTGTAGAATGCTGAGGAGGGGGACCTAGGCACACCTGTCAGAGCTGGTGGCTGTCTGTGTCGCCCCCTCCTGGCTGTCTGCAGAAGTGCAGGGAGGAGGGGCAGTGCTCCCTCCCCAGATGCAGGTAACCGAGGCCACTCTGTCCATGTCTGAATGTTTCCTTCAGAGCTGCTTGCACTTTACTTGTCAGCTGCTGGGGTTATTGTAAGAGCCACTGTGACAACTATTGGCCACTTTCATAACACAGCAGTAAATCAGTCAGCAAACTATTATGCCAGCAGATGGCCGCTGGGAACACATGTGAGTGGATTGGGCCCTGACCTGAAAGCATTCCAGATAGTAGTTGAGACCAGAAACTGCCTGAGTTGTGGTCACCCTGAGGCCTGCCCTCAGCTTTACAGTCTCCTGTGCTGGCCTCCAAGCCCACCCTGAGGGTTGCAGGGCCCATGGGCTCTCCTTGGGGCCCAGGACTGACCGGCCATGCCGCCGTTTCACCAGTGCTCACAGGAACAGGTAGGGCAGGAGCTCAAGATGTACTCTTTACAGCTAATGGACATTAGAGATGAAGGGGTACTAGGCCTTGTGGGCAGAGTGCCTAAAAAGGTCAGCTGTTACAGAACATCACTCTTCATAACACATCTACTTATTCCAGAAAAGACTCGTCAATTACAAAATGGAACCAACTCGAACTCCAGGAAATGCACAGTTTCATAAATTCTGAAAGAAGTTGTTCCACGATTTTCTTTTAAATTCTGCTCCTCGCAGGCCGTAAATGTCTTCTGTTGGCACTGACTTTCCTCCCAACCCTGGGACGGTGCTGACCAGGGCCTTGCACAGGTGGACGAGGAGCAACACTGTACACCTCCCAGACACCCGTGTGGGTTTTGCTTAAGGCTGTTGTCCGTCTCTCACTTAATGCAGACATGTGATCATCTAGGAACATCTGTGTGCCACATCTTAGGCTGGTAATGGAAGCAGATCTACAGTGTGGCGACCCAGGAGTTTTAGAGACGCCTTTGCTGTGGAGTCACCAGGAATCCCTGGGCCTGTTGCTACCGTTCAGGCTGTCAGACCCTTGGCTTCTCTCCCTGGGACTGGGGTTTGCTTATCGCAACAGCATGCCTTAGGTGTCACCGTGCCAGGTGCCTCTCCTCAGTGACTCCGGGTTTGGATCTGGTTGTCATTGGGGTTACATCACATATAAATGGAAAGGATCAGATGTAGACACACTGGCATGTTTTGCCACTTGGTGGTAGAATGACATAGTGACTGCATGCTACCCAGATGAATGTGGAATTGGAATGCCTAAGCCTCAGGCTGAAACCCTCCACGCTCAACCCCAACCACTGATAAGTGTGAACAGCCTGCATCTCATCTATGGTTTTATAAGTCTTGTACTGACTGGAAACTGCCCACCTAATGCTGCAAATGCCCCAGCCAAGTGTCCTTGCTGCACCTCTCCCGGCCAGCCAAAAAGCCTCATGATGCAAAAACCACCAAAGGCACAGCACTGCTGTCTGCTGCTTCACTCCTGACCTGGAGCACAGCTTCCCACCATGACCTGCTCAGTGAGGTGGGGCCTGACCATGTGGTCTTGGTTTGTATGTTGAGAATCCCTTACTAGCCAGAGACCAGAGTCCTCCAACCACAGCTGAAGACCCATGTGTGAGCACCCCAGCCTGCTCAAGGTTAGTGTTAGGGTGAGTGGTCCAGGGCTGCTTTCAGGGGGTGAATGCTGCCTCTGAGGACCATCACCTGTGCAAAGGGAAGACCACGCTTGCTAGTCAGCAAAGTGTCATGCTGGGTGGTGGGAGTGGCCCCAGTGGAGCTTGTGGTCTCTGATGTGGCTGGGAGCAAGAAGGGAACGCCATGGTCCATGGAAGCTGCCAGCTGATGGCCACTGAGCGAGTCGTGTGTGAATTTGCTCATGAGACACTGCCTGACACTTGTGCACTTCAGAAAACTCTCATGTCCATGTTTGGAAAACGCTATCTGCCTATGTGTTTTTCTCTGTCCTATAAACACTATGTGGCAGCAGGGAACTGTTTCCTGGGATAAAATAGGGCTCTCTGTCTTCTGTCCCAAGGGGACAAGGCTTCCGGTACCCCGCTCTGAACCCACAAACACCTGTGACGGGGGATCCTGTGGGCAGAGTGACAGCAGAAGCTTGCTTTGTTCTGATGTTTCTGGGCCAGGTCTGGTGCTGTTGGGCTGCTGGGGCTCCCCATTATAGGATGGGTCCAGAGCTAAGTCCTGCACTCCAGTACTATGATCTGTGAGGGAGGCAGATGGTGTCAGATACAGCCCAGGAAGCTTCTGGAAGCTTCCATGATGGTTCCTGGGCTTGTGTATTGGACTTCCTGTGGGGTCACAGCCCCTGATTCCAGCTGTCAGGGTCCCAGGACTAATACATCACAGCCACCAAAAGCTTTGTGACAAAAGTGTCAGTGGTACTGCTTGTCTTCATCTTTTCAATGTAAAATGATTCCCATTCCCACCAGTTCTGATGACTGTTCTAGTACAGTGGGTATACACTGGACATATTCCAGTCCTCAGAAATGATGCCAAGAAACAGGCTTCATAAACATGACGGAATCAACAAGCTCAGTAAGATAAAAAATGAAGTTCCTGTTTTAATTAGCAAGTTTTACTTAATTTCTTAAATAAAATAATATTAAACTAATTTGTACAGATTACAAAGGATGGTGTAGCTTCAAAGTCTCTTATAGTCCGGAAGCTGAGATGTTCCATCTTGGAGGCTGCCGACTAGTGAAGGCAGAGCAACGGGCCACCTCCCTGGCATGTGGCACTTCAGTCAACCACTTTGATGGACTGAACGCTGCCCATGGTGTGAGGGTGGGTGGGTCTGGTTCCCAGAAGCCGGGAAGCCGAGCTGCTGCCCTCAGGGGGCACAGTCCGTGGGTACTTGGCTGCAGTTGCCTGAGGAATGGTCTGCTGAAAAGAGAAAAGTTGGCTTCATCAATCCCACAAGGTATTGCTCCCGCCCCCCCGTGACAGGATCCAGTGTCCACTCAGCAATATCCCTCGCCCCTCCCCAACAGCTCTCAAAGGCCAAGTCAGCGCAGGTGGGATCAGACCCCATCCCTCGTGCCGTCCAGCTTCCTCCTCAACCCTGTGATCTGGTCTGGTTCTCGCTGGTGTAGCTCACCCCAGGGGTGACAAAACCCAAGTGGAGGCCTCCCTGAAGCATGGTGCTCCCTTGACATGGGGCACAAGGACAGCCAGATGGCTAGAAACCATGTTTCAGGGCCCGGCACAATAGTGTAATGGTTAAGGTCCTCACCTTGAACTCGCTGGGATCCCATACAGGTGCCGGTTCTAATCCCAGCAGCCCCACTTCCCATCCAGCTCCCTGCTTGTGGCCTGGGAAAGCAGTTGAGGACGGCCCAATGCCTTGGGACCCTGCACCCACGTGGGAGACCCCAAGGAAAGAAGTTCCTGGCTCCTGGCTTTGGATTGGCACAGCACCAGCCATTGCGGCCACTTGGGGAGTGAATCATCGGACAGAAGATCTTCCTCTCTGTATATCTGCCTTTCCAATAAAATAAATAAATCTTTAAAAAAGAAAAAAGAAACCATGTTTCAGTGGACACGGTGAAAGCAAGCAGCTGCCCAGAGCCCAGGCCCACATACTCAGTCGTCCTGTGTGACCTGTCCATGTGCCGTAATGTGCACAGACAGGTGCACTATACACAGGACTTGTGACTAAAATGACCCACACGTGCTTACAGGGCCTACTCCACCTGAGGCAGCATCTTAGGAGCAGGGGAGTATTTGGTCCAGATTTCTACCAGGTTGTTTCATTCAAAAAAGTAATTTTAAAAATATTGCAAGTAAAATATATATTTTATTAAAGCAGTCACAGTAAGCACTTCAGAAATGAAGAGCCAGTTTAAAAAAAAAAAAAAACTGGTGTTATGGTACAGTGAGTTAAGACAGCACCCATGACACCAGTGCCCTATATGGTTGGTGGGTTCTAGCCCCAGCAGTTACCTCCCATCCAGCTCCCTGCTAATGTGCCTGGAAAGCAGTGGAGAACGGCCCAAGTGCTTGGAGGCATGGATGAAGCTCCCGGCTGCTGGCTTGGGTGTGAGCCAGGGTTGGCACTGCCTAAAGGTGCACATGGAAGCGCAGACGGCTGGCAGCTCTCTGGCATACCCTGAAGGTGCGGGGGTGGCATACCAGATGACATCACCAACAGGGGTTGAGTTTTCTTCTGTAAAATATGAATTCCTATACTGCTACAGAAACAAATTTTCCCATGGTTAAAAATAAACATGCAAGTTTGTGCCTCAGAGATCTACTGCTATGATTTCTGTCTTATAAACACACAAACTTGCAGATACAGGGAAACTGTTCACTGGTAATATTAAAAAACACTTTGTTCATTGATTTAAGAGGCAGAGTATAAGCGAGTGAGCAGGAGACAAGCCCTCCTTCTACCAGCTCATGTCCCAGGCGCTGCTTTACCGGGGCTCAGTCAGCACAGACCTGGGAATGCAGGGAACCCAACTGGGGTCTCCCACAGGGGGGCAGAGACCCAAGGACCTGAGCCATTCACTTCTGCTTCCCAGGTGCATCGGTTGGGAGTGGCGATGGCAGGACTTGAACTCACATGCTGTGAATCTGGACGTGTGTTCCACAGAGCGTATTGGCTATTCTGCCAAATGCCTGCTGGGGATCTATTCTAACGTCACAAAACAACCGTGACACACGGTGCTGTCTTGTGTCTATGACACTATGTGTTTATGAGCTGATGAATGTCTTTACACATCTCACTTTCACATTCTTTTTTTCTCAGACGCTGTATCTGTGTGTGGCCTTCCTGCAGCGTGAGCTCACGCTCAGCCTGCTCACCCTGCAACATCTACACACTTCCCTTTGCATCACAGGAGTTTCTGCAACCCTAGTTTTTTTTAAAACCTGAAATATGTTAACAACTACAATGAAGAAAAACAAATGTGATGTTAAAAAGCAAACAACCCAAAAGTTAGAAATTACAGAAAATTTCTTTGGTAATCAGATACTTGCTATGTCAATATCTGGATACCATTATGATTTTTTGAATCAATTAAAACATTCATTTCCAGGGAGCTGGCACTGTGGCACAGGAGCAAAGCTGCTGCCTGCAACATGGAGATCCCACATGGGTGCCTGCATGTCCTAGCCCAGGAAGAGTGGAGGTGGCCCACACACTTGGGCCTCTGCTGCTGATGTGTAGGGGACCAGGATGAAGCTCCTGGATTTGGTTTGTCTCAGCCTGGGGATTGAGGCCACTGATGGGTGAGCTGGTGGATGGAAGATCTGAATATCTGTCTCTTTCCCTCATCTTCCCCTTTCTCTCTGTAACTCTTTCTTTTTTTTTTTTTTTTAAAGATTTATTTTATTTTTATTACAAAGTCAGATATACTGAGAGGAGGAGAGATAGAGAGGAAGTGGAGCTGCTGGGATTAGAACCAGCAGCCATATGGGATCAAGGCGAGGACCTTAGCCACTAGGCCATGCTGCCGAGCCCCTCTCTGCAACTCTTTCAAATAAATACATCAATCTTTAAAATCCACTATGAATCTTGCCACTATGCAACTGTCACTGTCACTGACAGTTCTTGTGCTTCGGAGGAAATGTTGGAAACCAGTTTCTAAGAGGAAATACAAAGCTGTCAGAGATCATGCCACGCCCCACGTGGTCTCCCTGTGGATTCCATCCGTGGGTCTTACCACTGTGACTGGGTGGTGCTTCTCCACGACCACGGAGCTCATGGGCGGAGACACGCCCATGATGGCCAGGCTGCTGCTGACTCGGCTCTTGGCGGCAAAGTCGCACCTCCCCGTGACCCGGGCTGTGATGGTCCTCCCCGCTTTCTGCTGTGCGGATGTGATGACTCTCGGCACATACTAGAACCAACAAAAACAGCCCATTGGGGACATTCAGGCAAACCGTGCACAACTTTCAGTCTACCCTCAGGAAGAAAACACAGTACTTAAAATTATTCCATATTCCACCAACCTTAATATAGAAAGAATAAAACCCAAGACAGGCAGCACATACCCAGACCCCCCTCCCACATCTGAGCGTTGGCTTCTGGGGGACAAGCAGCACACACACCCAGACCCCCCACATCAGCGCTGGGCTGCCGGAGGACAGCAAACACACACCCAGGCCCCCCCACGCCTGAGCGCTGGACTGTTGGGAGTTTGCTGTTATTAGAGCTGGCTCCGAAGCAGCAGGCTTCCAGGAGGCTGCAGTGGCAAGGCAAGGCCCGTGCATGCTGCACTGACTTCCGAAAGTAACCGCCTCACGTCCTCACATCCAACCAGCACCAGATTTCAGTGTGGATGTAGCGTCAGTCTGCCATGCAGGTAAGATCTGAGGAACAGAACTGAGTTCCTGTTTCTGGCTTTAGCCTTACCTGGCATCGGTTGCTACAGGCATGTGGGTAGGTGGGAACTCTTTCTAGCTATCTCTCAAGTACAAAATACCTCTTTAAAAATTTTATACACTGCTCAGGATTCTTAACAGTTCCTTTAACATATAAAATTAATTAGGGTTCACCCAATCATGCTGAGAAGCCTTCAGAAAGGGTCATGAGATGCAAGCAGAAATCCTGGTGGGCTGGGAGAGCGGCTCTGGGGGTGACGGAGGCTGCCATCTTGCACTCCCCTGCCAGGAGCCGTTGGCTTTCAAAGGCTATCGTTTCTGTCTGCAGCAACCTGGAGGCTGGCAGCAGCTGGTGGAGACCCGTTCTGGAACCATGTGCGGGATCTGAGTGATGCGTAAACACTGCTGCTCAGTCAAGGGGAGGAAGAAATCCCAGAAGGTTCCGTTCACACTCTGCTTTATAGAAATGCATCAAGTATGACTTATGTTGAAGGATGACTTTGGGGCTGGCAGTGTGGCGCAGTGGGGACAGCACAAGTTCTGACCGCTCCTCTTCTGGTCCAGCTTCCGGCTCACATGCTCAAGGACTTGGGACTCTGCTCCTCACAGGGGAGACAAGGACGGAGGCCTGCAGCCTGGCTCAGCCCTGAGTGTCACTGTTAGGGAAACCAGTTCTCTGTCACTCTGCCTCTCAAACAAGCAAATTTTAAAAATGTGTGGTGATCAAATTATTTTATTTTTTTTTTTAAAGATTTATTCATTTTATTACAGCCAGATATACAGAGAGGAGGAGAGACAGAGAGGAAGATCTTCTGTCCGATGATTCACCCCCCAAGTGAGCCGCAACGGGCCGGTGCGTGCCGATCCGAAGCCGGGAACCAGGAACCTCTTCCGGGTCTCCCACGCGGGTGCAGGGTCCCAATGCATTGGGCTGTCCTCGACTGCTTTCCCAGGCCACAAGCAGGGAGCTGGATGGGAAGTGGAGCTGCCGGGATTAGAACCAGTGCCCATATGGGATCCCGGGGCTTTCAAGGCGAGGACTTTAGCCGCTAGGCCACGCCACCGGGCCCTTTTTTTTTTTTGGTGATCAAATTATGTAACGAACTTAGATGTGTTCATTCACTGCTTCCTGGCACATCCCAGTATCCCAGTACCATGGCCATGCACACAGCTGTCCTATTTAAACAAGACAATCTGAACGCATCACGATTCCTTGCGTGATCATGGAAGACAAACACGTCTCACCAGATGGCAGGGTTGGACTTCTGTCTCTCTGAAAGGCAGTTACAGACCTAGGAGACAGACAGATCTTCCATCTGCTGGGTCACTCCCCAAGTGGCCCCCATAGCCAGGGCTGGGTCAGGCTGAAGCCAGAAGCCAGGAGCTTCTTCTGGGTCTCCCACATGGGCACAAGGGCCCCAGCATTTGCACTGTTTCCTACTGCTTTCCCAGACCATAAGCAGGGAGATGGACTGGAAGTGGAGCAGCCAGGACTCAAACCAGTGCCCATATGGGACGCTGGCACCACAGCTAGAGGCTTAGGTAGCTACACCACAATGTTGGTGTGCCAAGTCTTTCTAAGCCAAAGCTCCCCTATGTATGCTTAGCCTTGTGCACCTTTCACAGAATAAATAGCAAATGTAATGTGTCGTTTACATAGTAGCTCATTTTTTGTGTTAAAGTGATCATAGATAATTAAATTTTTAGTAGTGGGCGGGCCAAGCGTGGTAGCCTAGTGGCTAAATCCTTGCCTTGCATGTGCCAGTACTGGGGTCCGTGCAGTGAGTGTGGAGGACACGAAGGTGTGTGGAGAACTGTTCCCCTGCAGGCAAGGCTGCGAGGAATTATCCTTGGAAACACCCACTTGACCATGACGTAAAAAGTCTGTGCCAGAGCTTGTGACTGCTTCTGTATAAATGAAGGGGACAGCCTTCTTGCATTGTCCATTGTGATCATGAAATCATTTCTTTTCCTTTTACGTCTACTCCATGCACCCTTCTTGAGCTCCAGTCAGGATCCCTTATGGGCACCAGTTCATGTCCTGGCTACTCCACTTCCCATCCAGTCCCGTGCTTGTGGCCTGGGAAAGTAGTTGAGGACGGCCCATAAAGCCTTGGGACCCTGCATCTGTGTGGGAGACCTGGAGGTTCCTGGCTTTGGATCGGATCAGCTCTGGCTGTTGCAGCCACTTGGAGACTGAACCAGCAGATGGAAGATATTTATCTTTCCTTCTCTCTGTAAACCTGACTTTCCAATCAAAATAGATAAATCTTAACAAAAAGTGAGGACTTAGCCATTAGGCTATGGTGCTGAGCCCAGGACTTCATTCTTTTTTATAGCTGAATAATACTCTATTGTGTTTCTACGCCAGTTTCCACCCTAATTTGATTCTGCTTAGGTTACTGTGAACAGTGCTGCATGTTCACGCCTCTGGGTGTGTACCTAGAAATGGGACTGCTGCAGCCTTTGGCAAGAGTTAGCAGCTCTTGATACATGCAAGTTCCAGGCAACTGGCATACTACCGGTGACCTCAGGGCACTATGGTGCAGTCACAGCTCACATGTCTGCCTGTGTGCTGAGACCAAACCTGGGATGCATGTCTGCTGCAGCAGGGCGAACGCTGCAAGACCACCCAGCAGTGTCCGAGGGCCTGCGTTCGAGTCCTGGCTCCAGCTTCTACGTCAGCCGACCCTGGGAGCCGCAGGTGAGAGGTCACCCAGAGGAGAGCTCAGAGCTGTGTTCCTGGCTTTGGCCTGGCTCAGCCCTGTATGTTGGAGGGATTTGAGGAGTAAAGCAGTGGATCAAAGATCTCTTCTTTACTGTTTTATGTCCCTTCAAATAAAATTTAAAAATAGAAACATAAAACAAAGATTTAGCAGGCATGAATGTGAGAGCTTGGTTTGCAGCTTGCTCCATCTTCTCTGCCAATGCTGAGTGAAGTAAGCAGGCTCGCAGAGGAGGCTGGGACACACTTGGTCGAGGACTACCTGCACACAGAACACCTTCAAGTACACATTCCAGGACTTGGGGGAAATCACTTCCTACTTTGAATTTGAATTGAATTGACAGTAAAGCCTATTCAAGATGCGGTGTGTTAGTGATAGAAAACACATACTAAAACACACATTAACCCTCTAAGCCCTTAAAAACACAATTTAATCACCCTCAAACTTAAAGCATTATCAATTCTCTCTCAAATCTACTGTTCTTGAATAGTTTGGAAAAGTGCAAAATAAATGTTTTTTCTTTTGAAAGATCTGAAAAACAGAGACAGCAATGTGCTGGTGGGGGAAGCTGTAGCTGGAGAGAAAGTGTCTGTCCTTGCTGGTTTCCTCAACAGCCAGGGCTACGCCAGGTGGAAGCCAGGAGCCAGGGGCTGTGCTCTGGTCTCCTTGTAGGTACAGAGGCCCAGGACCCGTGCTATCTTCTGCTTTCCAGGCATGTTACTAAGAAGCAGCATCCGGGGCTGGTGTGGTGGCACAGTACACTAATCTACTGGCATCAGTGGTTTGAGTCCCACTTGGTCCACTTCTGCCCCAGCTCCTTCCTAATGGCCTGGGAAAGCAGTGGAAGATGTGCCCTGCATACATGAGAGAAACTTGAAGAAGCTCCTGGCTCCTATGGCCATCTGGGGAATGAACCAGCAGATAGAAGATCTTTCTCTGACTGTCCTCTATGTAAATCTGCCCCTCAGATAAAATAAATAGTAAATACATCTTAAAAAAAAAAAAAAAAAAGCTAGATCATAAGTGAGGCAGCCAGGACTTAGGCATGCACCTCGAAATAGAATGTGGACACAGCAGGCGGCAGTATAACCAGCTGCTCCACAGATGTCTGCCCCCCCCCCCCCGCCCCAAATGTTACTTTTACTTAAACTACTGTGGTAGCACTTCTAGTTTAAACTCTTCACTATCAATTCATTTTGTAGCCACTCTGCACATTAAATATTTGTGGCATGGTCGGCATAGAAAAGTATGTTCTGGGTTCATATAGCCACTTTACAGGTAAATTTAACTTTTTCCTAACGCCGCACTCGCACTAATTGTACCTCTTCTGGTGCAGTGGTGGCAGCGGTTCCTGCGT
Organism: Ochotona princeps; assembly: GCF_030435755.1. NCBI lineage: Eukaryota > Metazoa > Chordata > Mammalia > Lagomorpha > Ochotonidae > Ochotona > Ochotona princeps. The sequence goes on from NC_080859.1 coordinate 508,469, forward strand.
CAAGAACAGAAACAGGCACATGCGCAGAGGACATGGACACAGCCCCGGCAGAAGCTGTGGACATAGCAGAGGAGACGGCAGTGACGCTGGTGGCTCCAGTCACGGCCACTGATGGGGCCAGCAGTGGTGGCGGTGCCATAGAGGAGGGCGCGGGCGCGGCTGAGGGCTCCAGCTGGACAGGGTGCTCCTTGCCTGGAGCGCCAGGTCCATACTCCTCCTTTTTGTTTCCAGCGCCATCCGTCCCTGCAGAACACAGGTCAGCTCCATGTCAGTCATTGTCAGCCTCAAGCAGTAAATGAGGCACAGCTAAGCTGCGGCCCTAACAAAACGCAGGGGTGTGCGCACCCCAACACAAGTGGGTGAAGGCTGCAACAGCCGACCCTTCCATTTCACTCGAGGAAAAGGAAAGGAATGATTTCCTTAGAGAATTAAAAACAATTTTTAGGGGAGTTACTTCCAAGGTGTTACGGAAGTTAGGTGTCATGGCTAAGCTGGGATTGCGTGCCTGGGAGCCCCGTCCACAGCACTTGTCCCTGAGCACCTGTGGCCATGATGAGCAGTGCACTGGCCCCTGCGAGCAGGCGAGCCCAAAGTGACAGAGGCACCACAGGGCACACGGTGTCGGCCAGAGCACACCAGGGGCCTGTCACAGAGAACTAAGGAGAAATCAGTTTCCTGTTACTCACTGTAAGCAGTTTTAATAGTAAAAATAAAATCTATAAACTCTCCTCTAGAGAGAGGATGAAATTCCTCAACCAGAGTGGACTACACCACACTCCACGGCCGCAGCTCCACCACTAGTCTGGGCCACGGCAGGGGTTCACTGGTCCAGAGAGGGCGCCATCTGCCTCAACACCCTTACAATATGTGCAGATGCCCTCAAGGCAGGGCCCAGGAATCCCAAAGAGGCGAGTCACTGTATTGTGACCACATTAACTGTGTTAGGACAGCTCACTTTTATAGTGGAATGAAAGCCAGCCCAGCCGAGTCCTGCTGCCCCAAGTCCCACCCGCAGATGGCAAAGGCTGCAGACACCAACCTGTATCACCTTTGCTCTGAAATATAGTCATTGCTTCCAGGTTCAGTGCACACACTCCTCGCATGAAGGCCTTTTTCATGGAGTCTTCAAAGTGCTCTTTTTCTTGCTGCATTCTCAGAATCTCAGCTTTTGCATTTTCCAAAGCTCCAGTTAACTAAAGTAAGGAACCAAATAAATAAAATAAGATTTGAGACACCAGGAAGAATTCCGATGTAAAAAGCAGGTAGTTCTGAGGTTACATCAGTCTAGCAGTGGCCCTGAGGTTACTTTATCTAGTAGTGGTCCTCAGGTTACCTCAGTCTAGCACTAGTCCTGAGGTTACCTCATCTAGTAGCGGTCCTCAGGTTACCTCAGTCTAGCACTAGTCCTCACCTCAGTTTAACAGTGGCCCTGAGGTTACTTTATCCAGTAGTGGTCCTCAGGTTACATCAGTCTAGCACTAGGCCTGAGATTACTTTATCCAGTAGTGGTCCTCAGGTTACATCAGTCTAGCACTAGTCCTCAGGTTACCTTAGCGTAGCAGCAGTCTGTCCTTCACCCTCCATGCACCTCTTTATGCATTTTAGATTTATTTTTTTGACAGGCAAAGCGACAACATGGAAACATCTTCTATCTGCTGCCCTGTGGTAGCAGGGCCCAATCACTGGGCCAGTGTCAGCTGCCTTCCTCATACACTAGCAGGTGGCTGGTAAGAAGTACAGCAGCTGGCACTTGAGTTACACTGGCACCTGTAAGGGATGCCAGCTCCTCACCTTGTTTTGTAAGACTCATTTCACCTCCATTGTCTTTGCTTTATAACAGTCTTTTTGAAGACTGCTTAAAAGCTTGACAGTTCCCGTGCAACTTTCTAATTGGGATACTAGGCAAGATACACTGCAAGACAAGACAGCCTTGGATCCTTCAGGGAGAGTCAAAGTGCCTGAAACAGGAAGGCATGGCTTACAAAGTCCATGTCAACACTATGCAATGCAGGGAAACGAGGCAGGCCACTGTTCCGCCAACCCAGCCTACAGGGGCTGCATTCTTTTGCATGCCATTTTGAACTGCAGAAGCTATTTGTGCTATGAAATTTGTTCTTAATAGTTAGAATTTAATGTTATAATGATATTACTTTTCTTTTTAATATTTTACTGCAAGAGGCCTATTGCATTCCTCATAAATTCTTTATGTGTTTTATTTCATTTTGGACACCAAACTTTTTCCACAAAAACAATTTTATTACTAGACGTCAATGAGAGGGCCTGGCACAATAGCTCGTTGGCTAAATCCTCACATTGTAAACGCTAGGACTGCATATGGGCACCGGTTCATGTCCCAGCTGTTTCACTTCCCATCCTGAGAAAGCAGTAGAGGATAGCTTAAAGTTTTGGGACGATGCATCTGCATGGGAGACCTGGAACAAGCTCCTGGCTCCTGGTTCTTGATAGGCTCAGCTCAAACTGTTACAGCCATTTGGGGAGTGAACCAGTGGATGGAAGATCTTCCTGTCTCTTCTCTACATAAATCTCATCTACCTTTCCAATAAAAAATATATATTTTTAATTTTTGGAAAGTTAGGTATAGAAAGGAGGAGAGACAGAGAAGATCCTCCATTCATTGATTCACTCCCCAAGTGGCTGCAACGGCCAGAGCTGCCGATCTGAAGCCAGGAGCCTCTTCCAATAGTCTCCATGTGGGTGCAGGGTCCCAAGGCTTTGGACCATTCTGGACTTCTTGCCCAGGCCACAAGCACGAAGCTGGATGGGAAGCAGGGCTGCCAGGATTAGAACTGGCATCCATATGGGATCCTGGTGCATGCAAAGCGAAGACCTTAGCTGCTAGGCTACCACGCCAGGCCCCAATAAACATAACTCTTAAAAAATACTAACTAAAAAAACCAAAATCCAATGAGAAAATAATTCCAATTTCTAAAAAAAAAAAAAAATACTTAACAGTAATCTTACAAGAATGCAGTTTATCTGTGTTAACCCAAGGATAAACATTTTGCTTCCAGTCTTTATTCTTGGCTAAACAGAGACCAAAATAGGGAGGCTAAGAATAAAAGTTACAGTGAGTCTGTCTTTGTTTCAACAGGAAATGATCATGTAAAAGTTTACCATGGCCATTTTGGCTTCATAGTCATTGGAGATCTGGACACACACTTCCTCAGCTCTTGCCTGGCACGCTCGCTCCACCACATCTTTCCACTTTTTCTGTACCACAGAGCGCCAGCCCCTCCACGCCTTCTTCAGCAGGTTCCTCCGGAAGTACTGGTCGGCTAGCTTGCCTTCATAGATCTAGGCGAGAGTGGCCCATCAGCAGCCTACGGGCTGGGAAATGTGTGGACAGGAACGACACACTAGCTGGACACACACTTTCACTCAATTCTGAGCTGTCCGAACGCTCCCTTCTGCATGTGAAAAAGGCTGAGAGAGGGTAGGTTCCTGCTCTTTACCACCCAGGCTGAGGAGATGCTAACGCCAGACTTGTCTGACTCAAAGGCCTGTGGTCCTTCTTATCATACCACTGCCCCTAAGCCAATCAACTAATCTGATCAGGGGAGAGAAAGAAGTCCTTTGTGACATACAGCCTCCAGCAGTGTCCTTCCCCAGCAGAGTGGATATCCAACCCTTCTTCCTGCTCTGCTCTGTGGCACCTCCCAACCATGCAGGAAGCTACACTGTTTTATCAAAGGAACTTAAATTCTGAAGACCTAGATTCAATTCTTGACTTCCTTAACTATGCCCTACATGTTCTGGCTGACAATTTACAAAATACATTTTCACATGTTACTTGACAGATAACTCCAAATTTAGTGTAAGTACTCATTTCAGTATGATTTATGTGGATCTAATTTATTGGGCTTAATAATGAAAACAACAGGAAGTATTCAAAAGGAAAAAGTTCTATTTCCTAAGAGTTTTCTCTTCCAACGCCTGGCATGGCTCGATGAACACACATGGAAGTCACCTGTCTTCTCTCACACCTACAGGTCTGTCTGTCCTTCATGGGTCTCCATCTTCTGTCCAAGCTTAAATGTACACTACTAAGGATAATTTAAGCAAAGCTACGCAAACATGACTGCTCAGATTCTCATTCCAAGTCTCTACAACACTTATGCTCTAGGCAGCCTGCAGTGCATCAAGAAGGCAACAGTCTGTTTTAAGGGTTCTGTGGCGGCAGACAGTCTCTGTGTCTTAGGTACAATCCTTACGCTGACTGCTAACAGATCCTGTGTCTGAAGTCCCAGCTCTTCTGAAAGGCGAGTGATGTGAACACACAGTTCACTCAGACTGGGGAGAAGCAGACAGACCCTCCTCTGACCTCTATAGGAGCTCTGGTAACTGGTTCCCAGCTCCATCTGCTTCCTCTCTTCAAACTTACGTCCTGGGTGGACTTGACGTGACCAATGCGCCAGTGGAAGAAGGTTCTCATGACCTCGATGCGCTCCTTCTGCTTGCCCACGGCATGAGACAAGCTAGCAATCACCTGTCAACAGTAGTTATCCCAATTAACGTGACGGGAATAGCAGCAACTCATTCAGAGATCTTCGCATCGGTCACAAACATGCTTCACAGAATGGCTAAGGATCAATTCTCCTGTCACTCAAACAACCTATTATGTTTTAAAGACTTTTATTTTTTAAAAATATTTATTTTATTGGAAAGGTAGATACACAGAGTGGAGGAGGAGAGAGAGGAAGATCTTGAAGATCCTCCGTCCACTGGTTCACTCCCCAAGTGGCCGCAATGACTGGGGCTGAGCTGATCTGAAGCCAGGAGCAAAGAGACTTTTCCAGGTCTCTCATGTGGGTGCAGGGTTCCAAGGCTTTGGGCCGTCCTTGACTGCTTTCCCAGGCCTCAAGCAGGGAGCTGGATGGGAAGCAGGGCTGGAAGACATGAACTGGCGCCCATATGGGATCCTGGCACGTGCAAGACGAGAACTTTAACTGCTAGGCTACCGTGCCAGGCCCTTTATTTTTATTTTTAAAGAGACCAAAAATTTTCCCACATGAATTCACTAAATATCCATGAATGGAGGATTTCAGAATAGAAGTCCTATTCTGTGTGCCATGTGTATACTTTCATGTGCAATGCTTAAAAAAAAATCACCTCTAAGGATTTAAAGACCTAACTTTTGAGGGTAATAATGAAAATCATGTGGAAACCACTGCCTAGAGAAAGCAAACCAAATAGAATGTCCAATCACATCACACTGCACAAAACCAAAATAATGTATACAATCACAAAAACCCATGATCAATGAGCCGTGCCCCTACTCCTCTGCTGTATCACCGTGGTACTGCCCATAACACGGACCGGCCACCCACTCTGTTCCAGGTGCAAATATGAGGGGAAAGTTAACACACATTTGAACTACAGACTCAAATTCTCAGAAGGCTAACAGAAAGCAGGAAAAACAGTATTCCCTGTGTGTATCAATGAAATGAAGACCCACATATTAACACCAGGACCACCATCACATCACCGCTGGTCTCACAGTGAAGAAATCCTGCAGCTGCACCTGTGTTAATCCATCACTTTTAGAATGACTCTTCTGTGCCCAGCGTGGTAGCTTAGTGGCTGAAGTCCTCGTCTTACATGCGCCAGGATCCCATATGGGTGCAGGTTCAGGTCATGGCAGCACCACTTCCCATCCAGCTCCCTGCTTGTGACCTGGGAAAGCAATTGAGGACGGCCCAAAACTTCGGCACCCTGCACCTGTGTAGGAGACCTGGAAGAAGCTCCAGGCTCTTGGCTTCAGATCGGCCCAGCTCTAGTTGTTGCAGCCGCTTGGGGAGTGAACTAGTGGACAGAAGATCTTCCTCTTTGTCTCTCCTCCTCTCTGTATATCTGACTGTCTAATAAAAACAAATAAATCTTTTTTTTTTAAGATTTTTTTTTTTATTATTATTATTGGAAAGCCGGATATACAGAGAGGAGGAGAGACAGAGAGGAAGATCTTCCATCAGATGTTTCACTCCCCAAGTGAACCGCAATGGCCGGTGCGTGCCGATCCGATGCTGGGAACCAGGAACCTCTTCCGGGTCTCCCACGCGGGTGCAGGGTCCCAAAGCTTTGGGCCGTCCGCTCCTGCTTTCCCAGGCCACAAGCAGGGAGCTGGATGGGAAGTGGAGCTGCCGGGATTAGAACCGGCGCCCATATGGGATCCCGGGGCTTTCAAGGCGAGGACTTTAGCCGCTAGGCCACGCTGCTGGGCCCAAAACAAATAAATCTTGAAAAAACAAAAAAAGAAATTACTCTTCCTTACTCTCCTTTATGAACTTAACAAACACTTATTTCTGCAATTCAGTTTTGGCATGACAGTTGCCACTTGTTAAGAGTAAGAAAAAAACACCTCTGGGCTATGCTCACTGGCTCTGTATTTAATGGGATGTTTAATAGAGGCGTAGCACAGACTGGTATGTTCATATAGAGACAAAGTGCAGTATGTCTCTCTGTGTCCAGACCAAAGATGGACTCCCAGTGAAACAGTTGAAAATATCCTAACAGTAGGATGCTGGACTCTGACACTGTCCATGCCTACAATGTTGGGAAATACCTCAATAACAGCATGATGGACTTAAGACTTCATGAAGGACCACCCATTGTAATACTAGAGGGGAAATCAATGGGGGAGGAGGAAAGTTGGGGAGGGGGACAGGAAATCCCACAGCCTATGGAACTGTATCATAAAACAATAATAAAAAATAATTTCAAAAAAAAAAAAGGAAAAAGAAAAAGAACAAGACCTCATCTTTTCTCCCCAGGGAGACCTCGAAGGCCTTCTGCAGCTCCTTCAAGTCACGGATCTGGTCATTCAGTTGTTGTACATGGGCTGCTTGTCTTTCCTTCTCCTTTTTCATTTCCATTCGGTGCCAGTCAATAAAGTTAAGTCTCCATTTACTTAGCTCAGAAATGATATTTGTCTGAAAATAAACACAATCTTTGGTTTGCTAATGGGTCCTAAATCACCAAAAATATTAAGCATTAAAAAAAGTTCTGGAATGGGCAATCAGCCTCTGAGCACCAATGAGGACGTGTGCAAGTTCACAACCACCACACTGAGACAGCAACCTCTGCCTGTCTTAAATTTCTCTCAGGAACTCTGTTGTCATTTAGAAAATAGGGTGGCTTTATTCACAAAGTTCATCTGTCTGCTCCAGGACGTGAAAGTTCACATCAAGATGGACCAGGAGGACAAATGTGGTTGCCCAGCAAATGAAGCCACACATCCTGTATCCAATAAGCTCAAGTCCTGGCCCCTCCACTTCTGGTCCAGCCTCCTGCTCATGCACTGGGAGGTAGCAGGTGCTGGCTCACCTGCGTACATCCTACTGTGACTGTGGAAGACCTGGACTAAGTTCCTGGCTTAGCCCTGACGTAGGCATTTGGAGTGAACCAGTGGGTGGAAGATCTTTGTCACTCTGCCTTTCAAATAAATAAGTATATCTTAGTACTTTTTTTTTTTCTTAAATAGGGAACAGGAAAGAGAAACGCAGGATACCCAGCCTGGGCTGGGCTATTAAGGACCAGGAAGCCCTGCCAACACACAGGCAAAGGGCACGAGCAGGCTGGACACCTAGTTCCCCCCAGGCCAGTGGTGTGCCTACAGTCAGGCACCCAGTCCTCCTACCCTGCTTGAATGATATACATAACTTCACTTGAAGACAGGACATTCTGCTTGCCAGAGGCCCACACTTCAGGGGAACTTAGCACTCTGATCAGAAGTGTGCAGGCAGTTCCAGTAAGAAAATGGGAGATACTGTGGCAGATTATTTCTAGAAATTTAGGTTCCAACTGGGGAGAAATATAAATCCCACAAAATTCACATGATTGTAATTTCTTCATGTTTGTGAACATTCATTGTTTTAAAACTATTTTAGAAAAACCATAATTTTCTACATTCAAAAAAAATGTTCATGTATTTGTTTAGTACTAAAGACAGGGAGACACAGACAGGAAGCTGGAGAGATTTTCCATTTGCTGGTTCACCCCTCAAATGCTTCCAACAGCCAGGTGTCGTGTCCCACACGGTGGCAGGGACCCAAGAGCTTCAGCCTTCACCTGCTGGCTGCCATGATGCCCAGCACCAGGAAGCTGGACAGGAAGCAGAGGGGCTCCGACAAAGGCTGTGGGTGTCTGTCTGAATGCTGACTCTCACTGTTCCTAAATGGTAAGCAAAGACGAGAAGGTCAGCAGGGCTTGCCCCGTCGCCCTGCAGCTGTTTCACTGCTAGATGCCCCCAAGGAACAGAAATTCTGAGCCCAGAGCTGCAGGTCCCGGGACATTCCAGATGGAGACCTCCCAAGTCAGGACCTGTGTAGAGTCCTCAGGAAGCTCAAGCTGAAGCCAAGAAACACCTTCCACGATGAACAGAAGCAACTGGAAGGGAGTCACACGCGGTGGTACCTTCAGGCCTGAGCTCCAGAGGTCAAAGACGTTCTCCACCGTCTGCAGGTTTTCTTCAGAGATGAGGAATTCGCCCACACCCCCGTCACGAGCATTTGTGTGGCTGGAGGTCGTTCCTGGGGAGGAAGAGTCGCCCAGCAGATGGGAACTGAAGAAGTCCATGACCGGGTGAGAAGGCTTCCTTGGTGACAGTGTGGGCGATGACCCTGGAACACAGGAGAAGGACCTGCTATGGCACAACCACCACCCCCATATTCTGCATGGCAGCAAATGACTGCTCGCACACCCTGCACTCCCCGAGTCTCACCCACACGTCATGTGGGATGAGCCATGCCTCCCCTGCTCCTGGAACAACAATACCACTGTGCCAACTGTGCTTGCACACAGGGACGGCAGGCAGTGACTAGAGATAAGGCAGCCAGAGTCTCCAACACACAGGTGAGACATACCCACTGCATGTCAGGGTGTCCCCACTCTCACTCCTGGCCTGTGTGCATGAGAGCTGTATCTACTCTGACAGCACAAGGCACGAAGCCCAATGTTTCATCACAGGTTTATGTTGCAGACTTGGGGACAACAGATGCCCATCACTTCTCACACTGTGAGGTCCTTGAGACCAAGATGGTGCAGGCTGGGGCTTTCCTCTCTTCAAGGATAAACAAAGGAAAATCCAGCATGGGGCTGTCACCCAAAGAGCACATCTCCCAATTCCTCACAAAGGGGAGGGTCACTGTTAAAACACACAGCACGAACTGAGGTTCTCAGTCCCCAGTGAGGAGATGCCCTCGAACACAGGGTCCACACCCATCACACTGAGTCACACAGCAAGAAAAGTACTCTCAGCACGCCAGAAAGACGCCTCGGTCTCGTCCTAGTACTCACTTTGATTTTTATGTTTCATTTTATGTGAAAGGCAGGGAGAGAACTTTCATCTACTGTTCACCCTCAAATGCCACTACAGCCGACACTGGGGCAGGATATGCCAGGAGCCCGGAACTCGTTCTGGTTCCCTCACGTGGGCAGCAGAAATCAAAGTACTGGAACCATCACCTGCCTCCCACCTCCTGGGAGTGCCCCAGCAGGAAAGACTCAACCCAGGGTACTTCAAGGGCGGACACAGAGACCCAAGGGGCATCTCAGTCACCCTGCTGGATGCCTGCTCCCTCCAACACTTGCAAATCTATTACCACTTCACTGAACCCTAAAAAACAAGGTGCTACATATTATGGCATATTAACTTGTGTTAATTCTACTATTTTTGAATCTTTGGAAATTATCTTAAATATTATCACTTACATTAGCAACAGTAACATTTAAAAATCTTTTTTTTTTTTTAAGATTTTATTATTATTGGAAAGCCGGATATACAGAGAGGAGGAGAGACAGAGAGGAAGATCTTCCATCAGATGTTTCACTCCCCAAGTGAGCCGCAACGGGCCGGTACACGCCAATCTGATGCCGGGACCAGGAACCTCTTCCGGGTCTCCCATGCGGGTGCAGGGTCCCAAAGCTTTGGGCCGTCCTCTCCTGCTTTCCCAGGCCACAAGCTGGGAGCTGGATGGGAAGTGAAGCTGCCGGGATTAGAACCGGCGCCCATATGGGATCCCGGGGCTTTCAAGGCGAGGACTTTAGCCGCTAGGCCACGCCGCCGGGCCCACATTTAAAAATCTTTCCAATAAGTAGTATACTGAAACTGTTGTTCCTCTTACTACATTAGAGTCATAAGCTGCATATCAACAAAAGCGAGCCAAGAAAAGCTGTACCATCTGGAAATCTCAACTGAACTTTAGCTGTGGTTATGCAATAAGGTGGAGGAATCCACCATGGTGGGAGGGTTTGGGGAGGGGTGGGGAGAACCCAAGTATCTATGTAACTGTGTCACATAATACAATGTAATTACCGAAGTTAAATAATAAATAATTAAAAAAAAAAATTACACACCAAAAAAAAAAAAAGAAAAAAAAAAAAAAGAAAAGCTGTACCATCTGTCTTCGAATGACCTGAAGTATTCAAATCACTTCCTTTTCCAACATCCATTCCCACTTCTCTGATCACAGGATTGTTTCCTGCCAAAAAGAAAAGTTTTGTTAAATTAACCAAACCACTCTTCATTCATTGCATGCACAGAGGAGACAAAAGCCCTGTCCTCGGTCCTTGGGGGAGACTGCACAACTGTCGTGAGGGCAGCCCTGGGCTGGCCTCTCCAGCGTCAGGCCTGAGCACGCAGTGCACGTCTCCCGAGAGCCTCCTGGGTTCAGGAAAGAGAGGGAGCAGCTGCCACATAACCAAAACACCTCACCCTCAGTGACAGGCAGGGAGCGAATCCCAGGGTTACAGCTCTGAACACACTGGACTTCTCAAGGCTCTGGGCCTACAGTCCCTTTTGTGGTCCCAACACAGCTGACCAACGACTGAGTCACAACACACAGCAGTGTCCACAGCACTCCCCAGGGCTGTGAGCCACTGGGAGCCCAGCAGTGGTGTGCACGCTGTGACCGTCTTCAGAGAGGACTGCTGCAGCCGCGCACTTCACAAATACAGAGAGAACAGGCAGAAGGCACTTCCATCCTCAACCGCTATCACTCATCCCTCAACCCACACCTGTTTGTGTTGGCTCTCAAGCCTGTGCTTGGTGTGGCCCACGACTGGCTTGCTCCAGCTGATGGGAGGAGACTTGGGCCGAGCTGTAAGCCCAGACACATATGCTGACAAGTACTCCAGGCAGCTCAGAGGGCCCCTGAAGGACCACCTTCTTCCTGGGCGTGGGGTCAGCTGGGAGTAGGCATGCTGAAGCAACACATTCCACTCAGACTGCACCTCAGCAGTCTGCTCCACCTCTACCACTTCTTCAAGATTTGTATTTTTTATTTGAAAGGCAGAGTTACAGAGAGAGAGAACAGAGACTCCTCATGCACTGGTTCACTTCTGCAATGGCTGCCCATAACCAGGTCTGGGCCAGGCCACAGCCAGGAGCCTGTAACTCTTGTCTGGAGCTCCACAACTGGCACAGGCAGACACTCGGGCTGTTTCCCCAGATGTGGCAGCAAGGAGCTGGATCGGAAGCAGAGCAGGAGGGGACTGAGTTGATGCCAATGTGAGATGACGATGTTATAGGTGGTAGCAGCCCTAGTTCCATTATTTTTCACAAAAAAAGAGGCAAGTGAGATTCAAATAAAAATTTAGGTGCCTCCCCTGTCAGGGCCAGGAATAATACTGAAATGTGAAAAGTCCGCCTAATGATCCAGAAGTGCCAACAATGGTGGGGGGGGGGGGGGGCAAGCACGGCCCCAAGCAGCAGCATCACTCAGCCCAGCAGTATCTTCAATTAAGAGCTGTCTCAGGGCCTGGCATGCTAGCCCAGTGGCTGAAGTCCTCGCCTTGCATATGCCAGGATCCCATGTGGGTGCCAGTCTGAGTGGAAGACAGCCCAAAGCCTTGGCACCCTGAACCTGTGTGGGAGACCCGGAAGAAGCTCCTGGCTTCAGATTGGCTCAGCTCCAATCATCGCAGCCACTTGGGGAGTGAACCAGCAGATGAAAGATCTTTCACTCTGTATCTCCTTTTCTCTGTATATCTAACTTTTCAATAAAAATAAACAAATCTTAAAAAAAAGAGGTATCTTAAAAGATATACATAACCTTGATGATGAAGAATGCTACCAACTGCTGTAGATATTCTAGCGTCAGGCACCGCTTCCCCCCGAGGGTGAGACGATGGATACACACCAGGGTCGGCCTGTGGATTCACTAGAGTGTAGCGCAGCAGCTCCTCGTATTCCTCCTGCAAGAGGTGAGCATGAGCACCGTGTCACAGCACCCACACGGCCACAGGAGCCGCATCTGCTGAGCATAGCACAGCACCCACACGCTGCCACATGGCCACAGGAGCCGTACCTACTGAGCACAGCACGGAACGCAGCCCTCACTCCCACAGAACCCGAGTGCTCCTCCTGCGAGAGGCGGGCGTGAGCACCGTGTCACAGCACCCACACGCTGCCACATGGCCACGGGAGCCGCACCTGCTCAGTACAGCACAGCACACAGCCCTCACTCCCACAGACTATTTTTGAGTCAACACAACACATTATTCTTCAGATCAGTTTAACTGAACAGGGACAAGCTACTAAAAAGCTACCAAGATGCCCACGGTGGCCAGGCCCCAGCCAAGCCGAGGCTGGGAGCCAGCTGCATATGGGTCCCACATGGGTGTCAGGGCCACATTTCACAGCTTTTCCTAAGCTATTAGCAGGAAGCCAGATTGGAAGTGGAGCAGCTGGGACTTGAACTGGTAACCACATGGAACACTGGTATTGCAGGTATAGCTTAATTCACTGCCCTACAATGCCAGCTCCACCCTGGGGACGTAGTCTGGATTTCAAGCTTTATCTCTTGATGAAAAGACAACTTAAGGCTGTCCATTTTAGTACCTTCATTTTACGGTTTGGAAGAACCTGCACCAGGCAGAGAAGAAGGGCCCAGGAACAAGGTGGGGGATGGGGGCCAGGAGCCCTCACTGGTCAGTCTCAGGCTGCCTTCATCCCAGGAAATGGTCAGAGTTTCCCAAACCTTCCCAATTTCTGCATGTACAAATTCTGTTAAAAGAGCTTTTATTTCATAAAGTATTTTCCTAAAGCTTTTCTCAAAATGCAATGTCGGTCACTTGCTCCAGACATGTCATGTAGTGTTTTATCTCTTACGTGATGTCACTATAAACCTTAAGATTTGCCCCAGAAATCTGAACTCACACTCCTGCTGATGGAACATTCCGAAGAGAGCAAGGTGAAGCACTCCACATACAGGGCATCTCCATGGCTGCCGTGGCTGCCTTGCCAGTCCACCTGCCCCAGTCAGGAGCTGGCCCTCGCTGTGGGTGTCCTGGCAAGCGGCACACCAGGGAGCCAGGGTAGCTCTGGACCCTTTGACAACGGGATAATCTGCATTAAAAGTGAAGACACAAGTATCTCCATCCTCCTCCCTGGTGCTTGTGGAAGCCTCTGCACAAAGCAAGTTACAACAGAGATTCCCAACCTGAAAGGACCCATTTGGAATGGAATCATTGAGCAGAGAAGTTCTTCCCTGACGTTTCCGCTTGCTCAGATGAAGGCCCCACTTAGGACGTGCTTCCTACCTGAAGGTCTGTGGAGACAGAACTGGCGGGGTCCGAGTTACCCTGCGTCACCGGGAATGCACGTTTGTCCTCGTCAGATGACATTGTGCTCAAACACTAGAAAACAATACAAGTTGATCAGCTTTTCCCTCGACTTAATCTAAAGGAAAATGCTCAGGCAGCAACCAACCCGCACCATCCCTGCAGACAAAGCCCCTGGGCCAGGTGGGAGAAGGCAGAGGCGACAACTGCAAAGCCAGTAGGCTAACCCCCTGCCCACATTCCCTTCCTCGGAATATCGTTTTAAGAGGAAGAAGCTTTACAACAACACAGATCCAGATACCTGCCCGGAAGAACTGCTAGCAGACAGTAAAAAGCACATTTACGTATCTGGCGGCAGAAGGGACGCCTACGACCAGTGCTTGTCTTCACGGGCTCTTCCTGACAAACATGGCCCTCGGACCTGGTGCAACGCGAAGGACCGCGCAGGGGGCAGGGCCGGCGGCTCCGGGCCTGTGGGCAGCAGGTGGCCGCCTGGGGCCACGCGGCGGGTCTCCTGGGAGACCGTTGCGCCGGCCGGGAAGCAGCTGAGAGACGTGTCCGCGGGCGGTTAGAGCCGAGAGGATCAGGGGAAGACGCAGCGAGGGCACTTCCGGCCCCCAAAAGCCGTGCCGGCGCGGTCGGCTCACGCCGTACGGGGCCCTGGGCCCCCGGACACCGCGGGCTCGGCCGTCTGAGGGGCAGGACACGGTCAGGCCGCGCCGGGCGGGCAGGGTCGGAGCACCCCCGGGGCACAGCCTCCGGACCTGCGCTCCCGCGCTGGGGCACCCGCCGCCGCCCGGGCCCCGACCCCACGCCGGCCGCTTACCGTTCTCGCCGCCGAGGACACCCACGACAGCTGCGGGCAGCAGCGTCCGCCGCAGAAACCTGCCCCTGATTGTCGCGGACGCCCACCGGGGAGCCGCAGCCCGTAGCCGGAAACCGGGGTTCGCTGGATCCCGCCTCCTGAGCGGCCGTCCCGAGGGGCGGGCCTCAGGGAGCCCCGCCCAGCACCCCGGACGGGTGTGCGCGCGCTCAGCGCCGGGCGGCGAGGGGCGGTCCGGTGGGCGGGCACTCGCGGAGCCCCGCCCCTCGGCGGGTTGTCCACGCGGCATATCCACACGGCCTCTGCACCGGCGGCGGCTCCGCGGTCCCACGGGGCGCGCTTGGGGCGCGAGGCTCCGCGTTCGGCGGGTTTGCGGAGCGGCAGCTGCGGACGAGTTGGGGTCAGGCCCGCGTGGGCGAAGTGTCGCTCTGCTTTCAGCGCTTCCCCGTGGCCGAAGCGCTTGGAAACTCGTAATAGCCGATTGCCAGCGTGGACCCCTCCGAACCATGTCCACGGGCATCACGACCGGAACCTGCGCTGTGGACAAGGCGTTTGCGGGCTCGAGGGAAATGGTGAGCAAAGTTGAGGAAACATGGGCGTCAGGGCTCCGGTGCGTGGAGTGAGGAGTGAGGGAGGGGGACGCGGGGCAGGACGCGCAGGGCTCCGTGTGAGGCGTGAGGAGGACGCGGGGCAGGACGCGCAGGGCTCCGTGTGAGGCGTGAGGGGGACGCGGGGCAGGACGCGCAGGGCTCCGTGTGAGGCGTGAGGGGGACGCGGGGCAGGACGGGCAGGGCTCCGTGTGAGGCGTGAGGAGGACGCGGGGCAGGACGCGCAGGGCTCCGTGTGAGGCGTGAGGGGGACGCGGGGCAGGACGCGCAGGGCTCCGTGTGAGGTGTGAGGGGGACGCGGGGCAGGACGGGCAGGGCTCCGTGTGAGGCGTGAGGGGGACGCGGGGCAGGACGGGCAGGGCTCCGTGTGAGGTGTGAGGGGGACGCGGGGCAGGACGGGCAGGGCTCCGCGTGAGGTGTGAGGGGGACGCGGGGCAGGACGGGCAGGGCTCCGCGTGAGGTGTGAGGGGGACGCGGGGCAGGACGGGCAGGGCTCCGTGTGAGGCGTGAGGGGGACGCGGGGCAGGACGGGCAGGGCTCCGTGTGAGGCGTGAGGAGGACGCGGGGCAGGACGGGCAGGGCTCCGTGTGAGGCGTGAGGAGGACGCGGGGCAGGACGGGCAGGGCTCCGTGTGAGGTGTGAGGGGGAAGGATGTGCTGGACTGTGAGGAGCTTAGAAGGTACAGCCTTCCGTGCCATCACCACACACACACACACACACACACACACACACACACACACACACACACACAGGTGCTGTGGCGCGTGCTCGGCTGTGCTGTCCGGAAGGTCAGTGTGTGTGTGTTCCGTGGCAGGTGCACGCCTTGGCTGGGGAGGTGGCCCAGCTCCTGTCCAGCCACTCCGTGTGTTCTGTGGGAGCCATGGCCGAGCCTGCAGGAGTTGCCTGGATGATGATAAGCTGGTGCCCCGGCAGCCTCGGTGAGGGGGGCATGGAGGGTGCTGCTCACTCCCGTCTGCGGGCCTGGGTTCAAGTTGCCTTCTTGCCTCTCGCCTAGCCCCTGCTAGTGTTCACCTGGCAGGTGGCAGGTGAGGACTGAGGATGTGGGTCCTTGCCGTCCCTGAGGGAGGTGCTGCTGGCTTTAGTCTAACTATGGGTGTTTAGGGAGTGAACCAGTGGGTGGGAGAGTAACTTCCACCTCTGTTGCTCTGTGGAAAATATTTTTGAGTGTTTTGTTTTTTATTACCTTATTTGTGTGTTAACGATAATTTGAAATGCAGAGAGACCAACATTGGTTCCCTCTACAAATGTGAGCCAGGAGCCAGAACCCAGGTCTCCCACACAAGCCACTTCAAGCATCACATGCTGTCTGCCACAGTACACGTTAACTGGGGTCTGGAATCCCGAGTGGAGCCAGGGTTGAACCCAGGTACTTCAGTATGAAATGCAGCTGTCCCAGGCAGCATTTTTAGTTTGAGACGAAACAGGTTTGAGGATAACCACAGTCAGGGTAACAGTATCATTTAGAACTCATTTTCAAGGAAAGCAGCATTTAGTTATTTGTATTGTTTAGCAAATATTTATTTTCTAATAAGATCCGGAGGGAGGGACCATGGCAATTACATTTTCCTAAGTACTTTGATAATAGTAAAGCAAGACCCATGAAGTAGGACTCTTGCTGAAACTAGAACTTTGAGTTTGCACCCTATTCTCTGCCCAGCGTGGGGGATGGGGAGGCTCCACCCTTCAGCAAGGCCTGTGTCCAGGGGCCTGTGGGGCAGGGTGGAGGGCCTGAATGTGCTTGTTGTTGGGTTTTTGTGGTTCCTAGTATGTGCCACGCACTTCACTCAGGCACAGGTTTCTACTGAGAGATGGCCATTATGTGCATTCTGCCTTTTACTGCTGGGTGCCCCAGGTAGGGGCAGTGCCTCCCCACTTCCCGTTCCCTCATAAAATCCTCACTCGTTGAAACCCTCAATACAAGTTGGATGAATGCCTCCCATCTGTGTTTGCTGTGCACTTAGAGCTTCCTCTTCATTCCTGCTCTGTGCCTCCCTATCCCCATGACATCCCTGAAGTTTGTCCCAGCCTCGCCAGGTGGCAGTGTAACCCATGTCTATAGGCCACTGAGGCTGGTGAGGAAAAACAACACCACCTACAGAGAAATTAGTGGACGACAGGGGAGCCCCGAGTTTAATCTTGTGAGTTCAGTAAAAGACTTAATACTGCTGCTGATACAAATCAAGCAAGTCCTAGTCTTGGCACTCAGCGAGGACCCTGGCAGACAAGCAGCAGTGGCCTGGGCAGAGTGATCACACTGTCCTACGTATCAAAAGTCTACATGGACCTGGATTTCAAGACACAGTGTTTTTGGAGTAATAAAATGGCTGAATTTTGTTGTAGGTGAATGATTGTGAAGTATTTTTTTTTTAATCGGTATGAGTAAACACTGTAGTGTCTTTTTTTTAAATTATTTATTATTTTACTTCATTAATTACATTGTTTTATGTGACACAGTTACATAGGTACTTGGGTTCTCCCCACCCCTCCCCAAACCCTCAACACCGTAGTGTCTTAAGGTTGGGATTCAAGTGTCTTAAGGTTGGGATTCAAGTCTGTGCTTGCAGAAATAGGCTGCTGGCTTTGGCAGGTCACTCCCATCTCTGAGCTGCACGCTCAGTGTGGGCCAGGAGCCAGGGCCTGCTGTGGCTATTTGCAGCTGCCCAGCATCCTAAACACCTCTTCATGTTTGAGGAGATGTGCATTCCCAGGCTGAACTGGGAGCCTCCTGTCCCAGCTTTCCTTGCAACAGGGGGTGTGTGGGTGCATCTGAGAGTGAGCCATCTGCGTCCTCTGGCGGGGGTGGCGGCAGTGGTCCAGCCCCGTCAGGAGCTGCATGGCAGTGTTTTTGGCCACTGGTTCCGAGTGTCACCATGACAGCTGGGCACAGGTGTGGACCTGAAGGGGTAGCTGTCATAGAGTGCTGGGCCTGGCTCCTGGCTGCTCGTAGATGAGAAAACTGTAATAAGTCCCCAATCACCTGCAAGCAAGGCATGTACAACAGAAATAAAAACAAAGTTTTTCCTGGGTGGTGGCTCATGAATTGGCTCATTTAACTTCCTACTCCAGTTCTGGCTTTCCCAAACCATGTTGGGAGTCCTAGGTTTTAACATCACCCCTACTCACCACCTATTCTTTTTCTAGCTGTAGTATGGATTCTGTCTGTTCAGTTTGGTGTGTAAACATGGAGATGACTCCTCTTTTCTCTGCCTTGCTGTGGTGGCCATCTGTTGAAGCAGAACTATTAAAACAGAAAGGAAAATAGACAAACATGTTTGTCATGGTGGTGAGTAAGGGTGATGGAGGAGACGGGGTGAGGGAAGTGATGAGATAATAATGGTGGAGGAGATGGAGGTGAAGAAGTGATGGAGGTGTTGAGGTTGTGGTGGAGAGCAGCAGCCTCTGAATGCAGCTGAATAGTCTGCGTTCAGAGCTGTTCAGTGGCAAGATGGAGACTTAGGAGGAATGAAGAGGTCTCTCTTCTAGGCGCCGGGTCAGCCTGAAGGAGGGTCCACTGCACTTCCAACTTGGAATCTGTGCAGACTAAGGCTGGAAGGTCCTTCTGTTAGTGGCTTTAAGTGCCACAGTTGCTATCAGAAGTCAGTGTAGGGGCTGCTGGTGTGTGTGCATGCATGTTCACATGTATACGTGTGCACATATGTGTATGTATATGTGAGTGTGTATGTGTAAGTGTGTATGTACACAAATGTGCATGTATGTGTGAGTGCGTATGAATGTGTGTATGCATGTGTGCACATGTGTATGTATGTGTTTGTGCATGTGTGTGCATATCCACCCATGAGTCCATAGGTGAGAATACTTGCACAGAAAATGAGTGTAATGAAACTATGCATGGATTTCCAATGTTTTTGCATTAAAATAAACTTCTAATTCCATGTTGGCATGGTCCTTTTGAAGTTCCCTTCTCCCATTAGTGGTGGGTAGGGACATGGGGAGCTCTGATGGCTGTGGTGGAGATGAGGGTGGACAGCACAAGGCACAGAGCTCTGAAGCTGGGACATCCTTCTTACTGTCAGTGTGTGAGCAAGGGCAGGACGCAGCTGGGAACCTGCTGCTCTCGGCCATACATGCAGATGAGGGTGGAGAGGTGAATGGGCCAGGAGTTTATGCAGAGGGAAGCAGCCTCTCTGTGGGATGGTGCTGTTCTGCGTTTTGATCCGAAATTGACAGTTTTCCTGAAATCCAGCAAATCCTTGTGAGAGCCCAGTGTGAGCCAAGCATGGCCCTCTGGAGCTCCAGCCATCAAGTCAGTCTTTTACCAGGGGAAGGTGAGGAGTGCTCTTTGAGGTGGGACAGGTCAACTGGGAGGTGGGATGTGGGGCATGGGAACTGTGTGGGATCATGCGAGCCATGGGTTGGGACAGGGCATGAAGACCATGTGGGGTGGGATAGAGTGGGGTCATGGGAATAGGCTGACTGTGGGGCGGGATGGGGCGGGGCATGGAGACCATGTAGGAGCAGCCAACCCTGGAGTGGGATGGGATGGGGTGTGGGGACTGTGTGGGGACAGGCCAACACTTCTGAAGGCTGTGAGGGAGGACCCTGAAGGGCAAATGTGGGGGGTGATGTCAACTGAGAAATGCAAGCCACTCATTGGAAAAAGCCGTTAGAGAGGGGCCTCACCATCTAGTGAGACAGATTTCTTTGATGGCTCTGCTAAGACTGGGTCTGAGTGCAGTGGTAGCCCAGAAAGGAGGCACTGTGGAGGTGTGGGAGGTAAAGGAGTCAGAGCCAGGGATGCTAGCTGGAAACGTGCAGGATCTGTGAGAACAGAGAAGTCCAGAATGGTACAGCAGATACAGCCACATGTGTGGGAATGAGAAGTTAAAAAGCAATTTCATCAATTTGTAGGCAGGAGTCATCCAGCAGTGTTCCTATGAAAGCTCAAGATAAGGGGACCATTCTGAGGTCACCATTGGGAGTAAGTTGTGCTGACCTCATCACTGAGAGTTGGCACTAATGGCACCACTGAGAGAGCCGTGCTGACATCATCACTGAGGGCCCTGTTGACATCTGCAGTGTTCTTGGTCCTGGTGTTCTTGAGCCATTGGAAAGAGTCCAGAAACTGTGCATTTATGGATCTTCTGTTTCTTGAGAAAATCAATGTAATTATTTGAATAGCTGAGGATTTTTGAACTCAGCTGAACCGAGTTCCTGATGCATAGAGATGACGTCAAGGCTTTTGGCCTGAGAAGCTGGCATGATGAATTCTCCTTCCCTAATATGGACAAAGCAGAAAGGGATGCATTTTGGAGGACACTTCAAGGTCGAAATTTAGATACATTGGGGTGTCTGTGGCATCACACACTTGCCCTTGGCTAGAGTCAACATTGTGTAGCTGGGCTGAAATGCTAGCAGACTGGTGAACTGTGCCAGCAGAATGCCACAGAGGGGAGAACATGTGGTCCTGTGCTTCAGCCAGAGCCCAGACAGAGGAGAAATGAGCAAAGGAAATTGGAAAAGAATGACTGAGAAAGTAGGGGATGATTGAAAAAGAAACCTGTGGGCTAAGGGGAAGAAATAGCTGTGTCCTTGAGTTAGCTCCAGAGAGATCATTGTGACCTTGACAAGGTGGTTTTAGTGGAGTCATGGGAGAGTGGGATGATGGATGTTCCTATGAGGACTGTGTCCGTGAGGGAAGCAGGCACTGGCATGTGAGTGAGGTCCAGGGAGGCTCTCAGCTCAGTGATGTGAGGGTTCAGGTATGTTCAGGAGATGTTGGAAATACACTGAGGAGGTAGCATCCAATGCTGGAGGACAATAGAGGGCTGCTGAGTCACGTCCTCACAGGGCAGGGCAGCTGAGGGACCGCTGGTAGAGGTCAGAAGTTGGTGGATGGGAGAGCAATCAAGGAAACAGACATTGTTTGTCCATCACTTTTAATGGATTTTTAAAAAAGATTTATTTATTTTTATTGGAAAGTCAGGTACATATAGAGAGGAGGAGAGACAGACAGGAAGATCTTCTGTCTGATGATTCACTCCACAAGCAGGTGCAATGGCCAGTGCTGAGCCGATCCGAAGCCAGGAGCCAGGAGCCAGGAGTCTCTTCCGGGTCTCCCATGTGGGTGCAGGGTCCCAAGGCTTTGAGCCGTCCTTGACTGCTTTCCCAGGCCACAAGCAGGGAGCTGGATGGGAAGTGGAGCTTCCGGGATTAGAACCGGCGCCCATATGGGATCCTGGCACATGGAAAGCAAGTACTTTAGCCGCTAGGCTACCGCACTGGGCCCAATGGATTCTTTCTTGATATTGTGGGATAAGGAGTTAGTTAGCACTAGCTAAACTGAGCACTACAGGTAATGGACTTGGGGCTGAAAGCACCTGGTTAAATGGAACTCAGTTGTATCCAATATTGAGAGTGTGGGCTAAAGCGTAAACAAGAACTAGGTGAGAGGTCAAGAGTGGAGGCAATAAAAGCAGGCCTCGAGAGAGGCCAGGGAGAGACATTTCCACCATCTCTGGTCTCCATGTCGGTGCCTCATCCCCAGATCCTTCTTCGTGCCATGTTACCAGCCTAGCCGGCTGCAACATCTTGAGGTAACTTTAAAGTATGATTAAAAATGATGAGATTCACTTACTTTGAGTATGCAGGTCAACAACTGGACAAAAGTCCACAGCTGTGTGATTGCTGCTTCGTGGAGACAGGACACTACCATCCTGCTACCCCCGCTCTGTCCCTGTTGAAACAAAGATGCAGCTAGGCAGGGGGAGAAACACCCTACCGCCCTTTGGTGGAGAGAGGCAGGAGCTGCCCCGGCATGGTATGGCAAACCCTGTGGCCAGGGGCAGTGCAGCCTTGTGTGAAGGCCTGAGGAGACTGCACTAACTGCTCCTGGCGTGGACTCAGTGGTCCCCAGGCTCGCAGCAGGATGTGGAATCGCTGTTCAGTGGTCTCTGACGAGCCATGCCCATACCTCAACCTTGTCTGTACTTCATCATCAGTTATCTTCTGCAAGAGTGAATTGCTTTCTTGAATGGTCAGGTAGGGTGAGTGAGAAATAGCTGGCTTTCTTTTTCATTCTCTCTTTGTTTTTTAATGATTTATTTTATTTTGTTTATGAGAAAGGCAGATATACAGAGCGAAGGAGATACAGAGAGAAAGAGACAAAGATCTTCAGTCCTCTGGTTCACTCCCTAAGTGGCCACAACAGCCGGAGCCCAGTCATTCCGAAGCCAGGAGCCCAGAGCAGGGAGCTGGATGGGAAGTAGAACAGCCTGGACACGAACTGGTGCCCATGTGGGATCCTGGCGCATTCAAGGTGAGGATTTAACCACTAAGCTATTGTGCTATATTTCTTTTTCTTTCTTTCTTTCTTTTTTTAAATTTAAGGATTTAATGACCTCTAATTTCTAGGGGGTTTATAAAAGTTGGCAGGTGGGTCAATACCAGGGTGTTTGAAAATGTTCATGGAAAAGCAGAATTATAGAATGGGTTCACTTTGGTTCCCAAAATGAGGAAATGCACTCACAGATTTTCCATAATAAGCATTTTGGTGAGTTTTTGTTTTAAATTTGGCTTCCACATGCACCTCTATCTCCAGGGCTAAGGTAAGGGTTCAAGTGAACCCAGAGACACAGGTGACCTCTGAGATCAGGTGCTCTGTCAGCTGATGCGGGGGACCCTGTGGAAGGTGGAGTCCTGTAGTAGATGCCCACTCTGCACGCCTGCTGCTCCCTGGAGCAGAGATCTGTCTCTGTGCGCCTCCCACTCCCTGGGGCAGCTGCTGTGCCTGGAGAGGTGCCCTCGGTACAGAGAGAGGATGAGGGATTCCACAGTGAGGGTCTGCACCTCCCCATGCACAGCTACAGAATGGTGTGGACCCTCCAGGAACAGCGGGAGCTCAAACAGTGTCTAAGATCTCTGAATTATTGAAGATCCCAAAGAGGTTTTGTCTGCATGGGTTACATCTGTTGGTGTTTGCCACATGAGAAACAGAAGCCCTCCAAGTAACGCTGTGTGTGTTGACCAGCTGAGCTCAGTGTGGGGTTTGAGTTTAGGGCATGTTGGTTCATAGGGAAGACTGGGTTTTGTGATTGGCCGATCTCCTGCCTGTTGTTTTCCTTGAAGTGACAGGAATGCAAAGTGAAAATGCCTGTGACTGTTCACGGTGGAGCTGCTGCGCTTTGTCCGTGGGTTAAGGAGATGTGGTCTAACAGCAGCACTCACAAAGGTTGTTTTCTGGGTGTGCCTGTGCAGTTTGGCACTTTGGGGATGCATCCAGTTTTTAACACAGTGGAAAGAAACAAAGCATCCTTTGGATCAGAGTCAACAACTCTGAGCTCTTTACCAAGGACACAACTGGGAAATTGGCTCCCCGCAACCCCATTCAACTGTGAGTGCATAGTGATGGGGGAACAGCACCAGTGGCACAGCTTGAAGACACTGCTGTGGCTGGTGCAGAGGCCACTGCTGCCGCCGCTCTCACCCTCCTCAGCTTTCACACCTTCAGGGCACGGTCAACACGGAGAACGGGCAGATGTGATCTCAGGACTATTGAGAAATGGTGTTGCTCTGTGGGCTCTTGAATGGATTTGGGGAAGGCCCATGTTGGCGTCTGAAGGTTGTCTTTGTTCTCTCATTCCAAAGAACACATCCTGAACACTTGTGATTACCTGGGATGGGTGTATGGGTGTGTGGATGTGTGGGAGAGTCAGTGCACATGGCATGGATTATGTCGCTCAAGATGCTGGTTACCTGGTGTGTATGTGTAAGAGAGAGAGAGAGACAGAGAGAGTCAGTGAGGAGGGCCTGGGCTCTGCCCGCTAAATACTGATTACGTGGATTGTGTGTATGTGTGTGTGTGAGAAAGAGAGAGAGAAAGAGGGAGGGAGAGAGAGCAAGCCAGACAGTGAGGAGCCCTGGGCTCTGTCCCCTAGATGCTGATCTTCGACGATGAAGGTCGCGGCCAGTGAGGCAACAATCGAGACATAGGGGACAGAATGGAACAAAAATGTGGGACTCTGGAATAGACAGTGAAACAACAATCAAGGATGTAGGGGAAAGGGTAGGACAACAGATGGACGTTAGATGGACAACAGTAAGATGACAGACTGTGGACATAGGGCACAGGCAGCAGAGGACAGAGGGTTGGGATTGACAGGGATTTGGATTGCAGGTGGAGAAAAGGGAAAGCTTACACATTGATGTGAGTGTAAAACAGCACAGCGTTGTGGAAAACTAGAACTTCCTCCAAAAAGTGAAAGTAGAACCATCATCCTGGGTTGCAGCCCTCCCATTACTGTGTGTGTGTGTGTGTGTGTGTGTGTGTGCGCGCGCGTGCCCAAGGGAAATGAGGCTGTATTTCAGAGAAATGTTTGCACTCCCATATTCACTCCAGCACTATTTGTGTTGGCCAAGAAATGCAAAGATGCATCAGTGTTTCCCAGCTGCCCAGTGAGTAAAGAAAACATGGCTTGTGTGCACAGTGGAACATTAGCCCTTATGAGGATGAAATCTCTTCACCTGTAACAGTATACATGGAACTGGAGGCCCTTGCCTGTGTTAAGTGAAATAAGCCAAGCACAAAAAGACAGACAATTGCATGATATCCTACATGGGGACTCTGATCTCTTTGGAGTTGAATGTAGTGGTGGTTACAGAAACTGGGGAGGAGAGCTGGGAGGGAGGGCTGGGGAAGGTTGCTTGATGTGTAGTAAATTATAGCTAGCAGAGAGCAGTCTGGGGCTTTATTGCATCCAGCAAGGAGAGCAGCTCTTGAGCCACCACCATCGGCAGGCAGTGTCCCTTCCCCAGGTCACGGCTCTCTGAGTTGGCCTCATCCACCCTCTGTGTCTGATGCGCTCTGAGTCACAGGGATGCATCCTTACTGCGGGTGCCTGTGGAGGGGCTCGCTTGCCTGTTCTACACCACTGAGTTCTTGAAACTCTGGAGCCAGGGCACAGTGGGCAGAAGGGATTGGAGAGCTTGCTTGGGAGGGCTTGGATGCAGAGAGATAACATTAATGAAAGAGCTTTTTGTTTTTGTTTATATTTACCACTAGGGTAGAAAACAAATGTGGCTGACGGGCGACTGGGTCCATGGGGATGGTTCGTAGGCCCCTGGTGAGAGTGTGTGTGCGTGCACACACACTGGGCAACTGTGTCGGTGGGATGGTTCTGAGTTTTTAGATCCAGGTGTGTGTGTGTATGTGCTGGGCACCCTGCCTTGGCACAGGCCAGCTTGGACTCTGGCTGGACCGCCCAAGGACAACTGGGTGGCAGGGCAGCATCACCAAGTGCAGTGCATCTTGGGTCACAATCTCCCCCTGCAACAGTCAGGAGCTAGGGGACATCATCTCAGCTGTCCTAAGGGAGCGGATTTCTGGTGTGTGGACCAATTCTATTCATTGAGAACCCAGTGAGGTCGAGGATGTCCTGAGGAGTGTAATTTGAAGAAAAGTGACCTTGTGATCTGTGAGAGTTACTGCCAAGGGTATAGGCAACGGCAGTGAGCCCCGAGGCCACGGACAGCTGCAATGAGATAGGAGGGGCCTGTGCCTCACATGGACACAGGAACCGAGCTTGCCAAACTGATGCAGTGAGAACTCTGAGGCAATGAGCAAAGCTCACACCCCCGGCCTCTCCTTTGCCTCCAACACAGAAATCAATTGGTTTGCTGAAGTAGTAATAATTCCATTCATGAGAGACAAAGACCTGGCATCAGGAAAATGCAGTCTGCTGTGTTCTCGGCAAGCAGCCAGAACAAGCAAGGCACTCTGTGTGTGTCTGCAATAAGCAGGAGCGCTCGGATCAGGGGGTCGTCCTGGCTGTGAGGAGCCTGTGTGGAACCCCCTCCCCATGCCCTCGGTCCTGCATCCCAGGAGGCCGGCCTGCTGCCATGCAGCCCACAGCGTGATGCATGTGCAGCACTTTTGCATTCAGCTCACACAGGCTTCCTGGAGCCTGGAGGAGGTTCAGGCTGTTCTGAAGTGTCGTCAGGATCCCTTATGCCTGGTTTCCTGTAGCTTTTGTTCCAGGCTGCCTAGGACTCAGTGATTGTGAAGGAAAATAGAAAATACACACTGAAGCGAGGGATGTAGTTTCACTGTAATCCAGGGCAAAATGACATTTCAGCAGAGGATACATCTGTTAGTAAGTCTTTTATGTGAAAAGCCCCATAGGAGAAAAATGCTCACTGAAATCTTGGCTTGATTTACATGAGGGGAATAGAAAATTGAAACTAATCGTTTAAGCCCCAAAGGTTTACTGAAAAATCACCGTACATTGCGGGAGCAGAAGCATTTTGTGTAAATATACATATGTTAAGTTTTTCATTTAGATACTTTATCCTTCACTGGGAATGCATTAATTCCATTTCTGAATAGCAGGGAGAGATGTAATGTTTGGTATTCTAGAAAGTGTTTGGAGCAAAATTACCCTCATTGTGGGTTGATTTGGGATAGAGTTCCTTTGGGGGACTAGGAAGATGATGAAGGGAAAACATAGTTTCACACATTTCTGTCTCTTCCCAGGCTCCAGGACCCCCGACCGGTTCCTCCCACTGCTCTTCACTTCCTGATTCCCGTGGTCTTTCTCCTGTCCCCTCTGTCCAGATGGCCATGCCCACGCAGCCCCTGCTGTGACCCGCTCTCCACAGCCTCTCAGCACATGGTGCCTTTGGAGTAGGTGCTGCTGGGGTGGCCCGCACAGCTTCTCAGCACGTGGTGCCTTTGGAGCAGGAGCTAGTGGGGTGGCTCATTGTCTTACAGCCTTGAGTAACAGCAGCGTTTCTCCCAGAAACCTCAGTGTCGTAACAGCAGTCAAAGCATGTCCAGTATGTCTGCAGCCAGTTTGACCCATGCTTGCTGGCTGGTTGGCTCCCACATTGCCCTGTT
Source organism: Ochotona princeps (assembly GCF_030435755.1). Taxonomy (NCBI): domain Eukaryota; kingdom Metazoa; phylum Chordata; class Mammalia; order Lagomorpha; family Ochotonidae; genus Ochotona; species Ochotona princeps. The sequence goes on from NC_080859.1 coordinate 535,350, forward strand.
TGTGGCCACGAAGTCCTTGCAGTGCTGGAACTGAAGCCCAGGACTGGACAGCTGCTCAGTGCAGAGATGGGATAACAAGTCAAATTCAGGTTCATCTTCCCCACTCATTGTCAACGTAACCGTCACCACCTGACACTTGGGTCATTGCAGTGCTGTCTTAAATTTTTTTTTTTTTGCAAATTTAAAAAATCTGGCAGACATACGAAAATTGTACATGTGTTAGGTAGTATATATAAAAACAATTTGCACACGTACTTGTGCTGTGCTCAAATAGGGTAGATAAGTTATCGTTTCAGGCATCTAATGGTTGTTCACAGTGAGAATATCCAAAAGGCCCGTCTTGTAGGCTTTTTGATTAGAGAAACAGGCAGTAAATGAAATGCTGTCCATCTTGACTCAGCTGTGCAGTAGAACTCCTGCCTGGCTGTGACTCAGCTTGCTGGCAGCAACCTTCTGACTCCCCAGGTCCCACCTCTTCATCTCAGATAGTTTTCAGCTGCTGGGAAACTGCCTAGATGTTTTAAGCTTTACATGTGGGTGAGATCACATGGTATCTGTCCGTGTGTGGCCTATCAGCACAATGGCCTCCATTTCCACGTTGTTGAGGCTGAGTGCCGTCCCTTCGTGTGTGTACTGCATTTTCTTTATCATCCACTGATGGACTTGTCCAGCTGTGCTGCTTGGTGCTGCAGTAAACGTGGGAATGCCACTGGTCTTCCACAGAGTGAGTGATCTCATTGTCCTCCAAGGTTCACCCAGAGGTGGGGCTGCAGGGCCACAGGGCAGTCTCCATTGTTACCTCTGCATTGTTTCTGCATAGTGGATGTGCTAATATGCGCTCTCACAACACAGTGTGCTGGCGTCTTCGTTGCGTCACGTCCTCACTGGCCCTGTGAGCCTCTGTCTCTTCGGCCAGGTCCACACAATCAGCTGCCAGTGAGTTAGTGTTCCATTGTGATTTTAACTTACGTTTCCCTGATGATGAGTGATGCTGATGGCCATTTGTGTTTCCCTCTGAGAAATATCTGACCCATGACTCTGTGGGTATGTATTATGCTAATATCATGATGTTTTAATTAATGTAGCTTTGAAATATATTTTAAGGTCACATAGTATAATGCCTGTTTTTCTTTCTTTTGTTCTTTTTTCCCCCTCAAAATTGCTTTGGCTATTTGGGGTTTTGTAGTTCTATTCAACTTTTCTTGGTGTTTTATTCTCATTCTGTGGCAGATGCCATTGAGAATTGGACAGAGATTGCATTGAATCTGTAGCTCTCTTCGATTAGTGTCAACATCTTAGCAGCATTGATCCTGGCAAACCATGAACACAGATGAATTTCCATTTCTTTGTGTTTTCCTCAGTTGATTTCATCAATGAACTCTTTGCTTTGGTTAAAGTTGTTCCCAGATAGTTTATTTTTTTTTTTAAAGATTTATTTTTATTACAAAGTCAGATATACAGAGAGAGGAGGAGAGACAGAGAGGAAGATCTTCCATCCGATGATTCATTCCCCAAGTGAACCGCAACGGGTCGATGCACACCGATCCGATGCCGGGAACCAGGAACCTCTTCCAGGTCTCCCACATGGGTGCAGTGTCCCAATGCATTGGGCCGTCCTCGACTGCTTTCCCAGACCACAAGCAGGGAGCTGGATGGGATTAGAACCGGCGCCCATATGGGATCCCAGGGCGTTCAAGGCAAGGACTTTAGCTGCTAGGCCACGCTGCCGGGCCTGATAGTTTATTTTGATCAGGTTCTTTCTCTAGCTGATTTTCTATTAGCATGTAACAGGATGACTGACTTTGCTGAATTTGGTGGTCCCAGGTCTGTGCTGTCATCTGTCATCAGTGGTCATTTGACTTCCCTCCAGCTTGCTGGCATTTCGTTCTGTTCTCTTGCCTGATTGCTTTATCTAGGACCCCCAGTACAGTATTGAATGAATGTGGTGAGGGAGACCTCGCCTTGCTCCAGACCTGAGAAAATCTGCTCTATTCTACCTGACTGCTAAGACGTGTTCCAGAGTTTTGATCATGGCTTCTATTGATGTTTTGCTTGCACTGCTTCCTCCATGTGCTGTTGAGAATGTGTGTCGTGCAGCTGTTGGGAAGATATCTGTTGATACAGCTGACTTAGGGTGCAGTTTAACTCTGCTGTTTGTTTTCTCTGTGGGCCATCTGCTCATTCCTGAAACGATGTTGACACCCCCTCCTGTTGCTGTAATGACATCTTTCTTTCCCTTCACTCATGTTTGCTTTGTGTGTTCAGGTACTCTAATATTTTGGGTGCATATCTACCTGCAATTGCTGCTTCCTTCATCATTGTATAATTACCTTCCAAGTCTCTTTTTAGTGTTTTTGATTTAAGATCCATTTTATCCAATAGAAGTATGTCTATTCCTACTTTCTTTTGGTTCCATTGGCTTGGAATGTCTTTGTTTCAACCTTTCACTTTATAAAGTCAAGGATGTGTGTATCCTTGGAAGTGAAGTGGGTTTTTCATAAACAATGTATGTTTTGGTCCTTAGGTTTAATCATTTGGTAACTTCATGTCTTTCAATTGGAAAAGTTAGTGCATCAACTTCTAAGGTAATTATTGCTAAGTATTTCTTTTTTAATTATTATTTTATTTTGATAATCTTTACATAGTTCATTAGGGCACAAAGGATCAAGAGCTACAAGAAACTGGGTAAGACCATTGTTTCCACATTCTCTATTCTTTTTTTCTGTATCTGGGGTAATGGGGGAAATAAAGGAGAAGCCCCACCCAGCCTCCCACTCATCCCAGGGTTGTGGACGTGGGGAATGCTCCGAGGGCACTGCTCAAGTCGTTTTGATAGTTCAACAGTTCTGAATTGCTGCCAGTCTTGTCATTCCAAGCCTGTTGGTAATTATTTCTACTGTTTTAATACTTGTTTTGTGTTTTGAACATATTTCCTTCCTTTCTTTGTCTTTAAGTTATGATCTTCATTTGTGTTTAGTGGTACACTTTGAGTCCTTGCTTATTATTTTTGGTAAGTCTGTGCATAGGTTTTACTTTGTGGTTTCCTTTAGGTCTCAAAAATATCTTTTGGTATAAACAAGCTGGCTCCCATTGTGTGGCAAGGGCCCACATGCTTGTGCTACCTTCTGCTACTTTCCCTGACACATCTGCAGGGAGCTGGATCCAAAGCAGAGCAGCCAAGCCTTGAACTAGTGCTCCTCTGTGGAATGGCAGCGCCACAGGCAGCTGCTTGCCACCGGCCCTGAGCAGATATCTGCTTGTCTCACTCTGTATCCATGCTAGTGGTCTTATAATTACATGGTTAGGATTAAATCGAAACAGAAACAAATAATTATAATTTAAATGTCTTATGCAATAACTTTTTTTTCTAAGTTTTCAACCAGAACAACATCTGTTCTGGGAATAGTGTCTTTGCATGCCTCCCACAGCCAGGAAATGATATTGGGTCTCACCTGCCTCTATCACAGAGTGATTGAAATGGAACATGATGTCAGAATTCTGGTTAATTACTTAGCATGGAAATGAGGAGTAACTGTCACTTGGCATGAAAGGTATTTAAAAATACTGCTGTTAATACTTAAAAACTTCACATTGCAGGGGTTCGTTGTAGTGGCTCAACAGGTTAATTCTTCACCTGCGACACCACCATCCCACATGGGCTCCATTCGTGTCCTGGCTGCTTCACCTCTGATCCAGCCCCCTGCTTACGGCCTGGCAAAACAGCCAAAGATGGACCAAGTCTTTGGGACCCTGTGCCCATGTGGCAGACCTGGAAAAATCTCCTGGCTCCTGATTCAGAATGGCTCAGCTCTGGCTGTTGCTGCATTTTGGGGGGTAAACTAATGAATGGAAGATTTTTCTGTGTCTCCTTCTTTGTAAATCTGCTTTTCCAAAAAAAAAAAAAAATAGATCTTTAAAAATCTTCCAAAAAAAAAAGAAAAAGAAGAAGAATAAACCCCTTTCACATTGGTGGAAATGCATTCACAATGCTGAACACAAAAATCTTAGTTTCCCACCTACTCCAAGTGCACTGGGCTGAATTTGATGCCTCCATGTGATTGAGCAGGAGGAATGACTCAGTCACATGCCTGCTCTTGGAAACCCCACTTTGGTCTGTTTCCCAGAAATTGACGTCCTAATGATGGGTAACAAATCTTCACAGTGCAGCATGATTTGCATTGCTTTGCTTTCAACACAATGGTGGGAAATACAATTGTCAACTGATAAAAGATCATAAAAGCTGTGTGTGGAGGTGTGCCATGCTGTGGTTTTGGCTGTGAAATGGAATACGGTCCAGAGTTCAGTGCCATGTGCTTAGTAAATTCTGCTTTGCTTCTGTGCAGCTTTATATATGAACAAAAGATTCTTAGAGCTTATAAAGAAATTAGTTTCAAATTGATCGGTACATCAGATTCACCCTTCAAAACATGAATGAAATTAAAAAGACTCAACCATCTCATTAGGGGGTTTGTGACTTTGCTTTTTACAAGTACAGTGTTCAACATAGTGACACAGCTTTGATGAACTACCTGTTCACAGTGATTGTGCATTCAGTGCCATCTGGAAGGGAGGGCTCATTATCAGGAGCCTGACAAGGCCGTGGCTTTTCCTGTACCCATCCATTGTGGAGGAAGATGGATGTGGTTCTGTGAAATGTCTCCAAGTATCAGACATTTCTTGTGGAGCTGTTCTGTACAGGATGTGGAATGGAAACATAATTTTCAGGGGATAAGGATGTAAAATTTCTGAGAGTTGAAGATGAGCATATTCAGAATGCATTTCTCTAGGGGACGGTGTTGGGTGTCAGTAGTTTAACTGTTAACTGTTTCTTTGGGGTAGAATGTCAGAAGCCAGGCTTCTGTGCCTGTGATCTGGCTATATGTGAGGGATAGTGTTTCCTGAGAATTTTAGAGGAATGCACAGTGGTCCCTGGGCCTTCCTTTGGCTGGGACGCCTGCGTACCAGGGCCTCCGTCTGCTTCCCCTTTCCCTTCTCCAGCACTCAGCCCTCCAGGGCAGACACTCAGTGCCTTCCAGGGTCCAATATCACCGGTTGTTGCCACCCAGGACTTTTCCCTCCCTGTGACTTGGCTGGCCCTGCCCCAACGTTCACCCAGCCCATCCCCAGGCAGTGCCCATTCCCCCAGCCCACATGGCCAGACAGCATCGTCTCACCGGGTGACCGTCTCTAGGGAGGCTTCTCTGATCTGCTTGACCCAAGCCAGCTTTGCCAGGCTCTCCTGCTGACAACACCTTGCCTGCATTCCCTTAGCACAGTTGTGCTGGTGGAGATGATGGTCATGTTTTAAAAACCACAATGCCCCCTGCTGTGTCTCCATGGGAATCCAGTGCAGCCTGGCACTTGGTTGTGTCTTATAGCTGTGGTTGGATACTTGCAGACTGTTTATTCATTGAGGATGAAGAGACTTGTGTATTTTCCAAAACTCTTGAGGCAACTCCACAAATAATTATATGGGTAGAGGAGAAAGAAGGGAGCCAAGCTGTGAGGCTGGCCTTGTGAGGCTTCCCCACTACCTCCACTCTTATCCACTGACTGCTTACAGGATTCTGTGAACCAGGCCTGTACAAGCTTACCCAACTAGTGCCCAGCTGACCAGCAGAAGGACACTGGACTAAGTTAGAGTCTGCTTTTTTTTTTTTTAAAAGATTTTATTATTGGAAAGCCGGATATACAGAGAGGAGGAGAGACAGAGAGGAAGATCTTCCATCCGATGTTTCACTCCCCAAGTAAGCCGCAATGGGCCGGTGCGTGCCGATCCAAAGCCAGGAACCAGGAACCTCTTCCGGGTATCCCACACGGGTGCAGGGTCCCAAAGCTTTGGGCCATCCTCTCCTGCTTTCCCAGGCCACAAGCAGGGAGCTGGGTGGGAAGTGAAGCTGCCGGGATTAGAACTGGCGCCCATATGGGATCCCGGCACGTTGAAGGCGAGGACTTTAGCCGCTAGGCCACGCCGCCGGGCCCTAGAGTCTGCTTTGTATGCTGTCCGGTGTAACTGCTCTGCACCAGTTTGGGCTTTCCCTAGGTAGAGAATTTACTGGAGAAAATGCCTGTGACAGGTAGCAAGACTAGAGCAAGATGAGGTGGCTGATTGACCTATAAACCTAACAGGAAGTCTGCAGTGGGCAGTCTGGGAAGTTCAGTGATGGTGGCTCTGTGATGCGTTGACCTCATGGCTGCTGCCTTCTGCTTGCCCAAGGTCCTTGGAAGTCCTGATGGGACTAACAAAGGCATGGATATTCCTGATTGAGTCCACCCCTTTGCAGAGAGTTCCTGGGAACCCCACCCAGTGATGGAGCAGTGCTCCACCCACCCATATATCTCCCTTTAAGACTGAGCTGACCAGCCAGGACAGCTGGCCACCATGTGCTGTTAGTGAGAAAGGAGAAGGAGAACGTTGGCAGCCTGCAGTGCTGGCCACACTGCTGTTCCTGGATTGGTGTCTGCAGCACTGGGATCACAGGGTTTTCTGTGTGGAGTGCAGCCTTGCTGAACATCCCTCCCTCCAGTTCCCATCCCCACCCGTGTCCACTGGATGCTTCTGGTGTCTGAGCTAGGTGCCTGCCTGGCTGAGAACTGCTATCTGTGGTCATTTGGGGGCACATCAGTCCTTCTGTTGACTGCACCTGAATTGAAAAGGTTGATTCCACAAACAGCGATGGCAGGGAAATGGGGGCGAGTGGTGTGGGCAGCGCCTTGTGGAATAGCATTGTGGGCAGCAGCTGCTCACCCCCAGCTTGCCCACAGGCACAGGTAAGAAAATGATTGATGTGGATTGTGTGGATAATGTGAACACAGACGTACTGGTCACATTCTGATGGGCCTGCTGTCAGCAGCCCTAATGTACAGGAAATGCTGCATTGTGTCCTCTTGGTATAGTCCACCCTGCAAACATGCTATTTGCTCATCACGCAACTCCTGGTTTTGAAAAATACTCCGCCATTACAGACGCTAATGTGGTAATCACTACACTGCACACAGTTTTTCCTGGCCTGAGGAGGAATAGAGTTCCCAAGTCCTCTCAGAAACTGAGGCGTTGTCACATACTTTTGGGGAAATCTAGTTTTAGAGTAAGGCAGTCCCAGGACTCATTTTAATGTGCCAAGCTAGCAGAGAATCACAAAAATCAAGAAAAGAAGCATTATGGGTTTTTAAAAAAGACTTATTTATTTTTATTGAAAGGCAGATATACACAGAAGAGGAGAGACAGAGAAGATCTTCTATCCGATGGTTCACTCCCCAAGCGGCCGCAATGGCTGGAGCTGGCCAATCCGAAGCCAGGAGCCAGGAGCTCTTGCAGGTCTCCCACGCGGGTGCAGGGTCCCAAGGCTTTGGGCCGTCCTTGACTGCTTTCCCAGGCCACAAGCAGGGAGCTGGATGGGAAGCAGGACTGCCGGGATTAAAACTGGCACCCATATGGGATCCCAGCACATTCAAGGCGAGGACTTTAACCACTACGCTACTGCGCCATGCCCCAGAAGCATCATATTTTAATTACTTAATTTCTTGATATGCCTCTCATTGCATTTTCCCCCCTACCTTTTCTACATGGTTGAATAAGCTTTGTTCCTACTCTTCACTAGACATCGACTTCATCATATAATCTTTCTTCTGCTAGAGAAGTTATTTTATTAGATATTAGAAAGGTCTCACCACTCATTGTTGGTAATGTTGTGCAGCATTTAGGATTGTTGTAAAATTTGCAAGAAACTGGTTTAAGGCCTTCCTGAGATTTCTTGTACAGCAATTCTTTTTTTTTTTTTAAGATTCATTTATTTTTATTGCAAAGTCAGATACACAGAGAGGAGAGACAGAGAGGAAGATCTTCCATCTGATGATTCATTCTCCAAGTGACCACAATGGCTGGAGCTGAGCCAATCCGAAGCCAGGAACCAGGAGCTTCTTCCGGGTCTCCCACGCGGGTGCAGGGTCCCAAGGCTTTGGGCCGTTCTCTGCTGCTTTCCCAGGTCACAAGTAGGGAGCTGGATGGGAAGTGGAGCTGCCAGGATTAAAACTGGCGTCCATATGGGATCCTGGGTGTGCAAGGCAAGGACCTTAACCACTGTGCTATCAGGCCGGGCCCCTGTGCAGCAACTCTTACAGAGCTCTGAGCCGCATGGACTCCACTGTCTTCACTGGCCCAGCGCATCACGGGTTCAGAATGTCCTCGCTGGCCCAGTGCATAATGGGCTTTACCTGTCCTCAGTGGCCCAGTGCATCATGGGCATCACCTGTCCTTACTGGCCCAGTGCATCATGGGATTTACCTGTCCTCACTGGCCCAAGTGTGTTGTGGGCTCCACCTGTCCTCACTGGCCCAGTGCATCATGGGTTCCACCTGTCCTCATTGGCCCAGTGCATCATGGGTTCCACCTGTCCTCATTGGCCCAGTGCATCGTGGGTTCCTCCAGCCTTCACTGGTCCAGTGCACCGTGGGTTCCACCTGTCCTCAGTGGCCCAGTGCATCGTGGGTTCAGGCTGTCCTCACTGGCCCAGTGCATCGTGGGTTCAGACTGTCTTCAGTGGCCCAGTGCATTGTGGGTTCCATCTGTCCTCAGTGGCCCAGTGCATTGTGGGTTCCACCTGTCCCCCAGTCTTATAGGTCTGCCTCACCTACTTTTGTTTGTTTAGCCAACAACATCCAGTACAGAACCTGAAATACATAGACCTGTGAGTTCTTGTTTGCGTTCCCATTGTGTTTGCTGGTGAGAAACACTGCAGTTAGGGCTGTGTGTGCGTTTATCCTCCTGTGTTACGCACAGCAGCCTCAGGATTAACTAGAACCAGCGAATTCAGAGTTCGGAGTGTTGAAGGCCTGCTCTGACTCTGGCTCTGTCTCCAGGTTTCTGTGTCTCACTCTCTATCTCCTTCCTCCTCCTATGTCTCTTCATTGCAACAACAAAGAGCTTGTGTCCTTGTTCCAGTTTCTAGCATAACTGTCTACATTCCAGTGAGCAGGCAATTCAGTTTTAGGGGACATTGTTTTCAGGCTTATTAAATTCTGAAACTTTATTATGAATAGAACCGAATGCATTTCATTCCTTTTTATTTTCCCTGGTTCCTGTTCACCAAAAGCATATCAGTTCAGCAAGCAGGTGGCCCCCTGCCACACGCTGACTGATTCTGACTCGGCTTTCCTGTGTCATGGCACATGAGCTGTTTTGAAAGGCAGTAGAATCTCTCCACCCCCACCTCCTGCCACACACTGAAACAATTCCCCTAAAGGATTTTTTTTTTTGTTTGCTTCAAATTGAGCTGTCATCTAGTTCACTGATCCACCAGAAGAGTGATAACACATTTCATAAAAATAATTTAGGGGAATTTCTCCTGTCAAAACAAAAAGTGCCTTTTAAAATAAAGCAGCATTAGCAGTGACTGTTTGGGGAGAAGTGTTTTGCATCCATCTTACCTTGGGTGTGTGGGAGCCGTATGTGCCCTGCAGACATTAGCCATGCACTTCTCTCACAGGCTCTTCCTTTGCAGAATGAGGCAGCGAGACAGGGCTGGACATGAGTAGGAGAATGTGTGGCACAGAGACGGCACTGGGCATATGAGGGCTCTGGCCGCGCATGTGGGCACACAAGTATGTGAAAGATCAGAGCACCCAGATGGGAGTACACATGCATATCAGAGGTCAGAGAGCCCAGATGTGAGCATGCACGCCTGTGAGAGGTCAAGGAGCACGGATGTGAGCATGCACGCCTGTGAGAGGTCAAGGAGCACGGAGGTCAGAGAGCAGGTACTGGCCACAGGTGTAAACAGTTGGCCTTGGAGCCAGTACAGGTGCTGGTCGTGGGTGTAGATGGTCGGTGGGCTCTTTGCACTGCCCATGATGTTAACAGGTTCTGGGCTGATACTCGGTGTGGTGTGGTTGTGGAGAGCCCCCACTAGGTAGGTTGCAGTGGGCAGGCCTGCAGAGAGGCTGGGGATGTGTTCTCTTCTGAGTGGATGCTCAGTAAATGGAGGCTGTGGCGCCTCCACCCTGCCTGGCAAGCCCCCTGGTTCCAACTGGTAGCTGTGTGACCTTTGTGTTATTTCCTGCCCAGGCCTATGGGTCTCACCAGTGACCATGTCCCTCAGTTGAGAGTAAGAAGGAATGCATGGGCCGGGGCTCTGTCTCAGTGTCGTTCCTGAGGTGGCCAGGGCCGCTCAGAGAGATGCCACCAAGTGACTAGAGAGGGTCAAGCATGGCTGAGGGGAGGAGTGGGCGCAAGGGGAGGGGAATGTCACTGTGTAGGACAGTGCTGACACGTGTGGTTGGAGAGGGGACATCTCCACCTTTCCATATGCCAGGAACTAGGGCCCCTCTGGGTCTCCCCTGTGGGTGTCAGGGGCCAGTGCTGGGCTGTCACTACTGTCTCCTGACTGGCATCGGTCAGGAGCAGAGCTGGGAGTCAGACCAGGTCCCCTGAGGAGGCTGCACAGCCACCCCAATCCCATGTCTCTTTATGGCAACCTGTGGAGCTGGTGTGTGCTGTGTGACATGTGGTAGTGAAACGGGTAACTTGGAGATGTCTAATCTCCCCCCCACACCACCACCCCTGGAAAGAGCTGGCAGACACATGGTTCAGTTTTCGGAAATCTCTGGGCCTTTTGCTCACTTAGGTTGTAATGGGCCAGCATCCAGCAGTTGCCGTGCTCACGCGCCCTCATGGCATCCCACAGCTGTGCTTGATCTTTCCTCTGTAGGAGGACAGAGAAGAACAACGCCCGTGTGTTCTGGAGTGACAGGCCCTCATCCTCCGTAACTTCTAGAGATGATGAATAAGATGCGTAGGCTGAGTGTGGTTGCCTGGTAACCACTGCTTTAAACCTTCCTCAACCTAATTGCTCCCTGATAAAGTGAGTTAACATTGAACGGCTCTGTAAGTAGCTCATGTGTCCCCTACCCTTGTTCTTGGCATCTCATTATATCTTTAAAATGTATTGTATTTATTTGAAAGTCAGAGATGCAGCAAAAGCTACAGAGAGAGAGAGAGAGAGAGAGAGAGAGAGAGAGAGAGAGAGATTGATTTTCCATCCGCTGCTTCAGGAGCCACCAACAGCCAGCCCTGGGCCAGGCCAGCCAGGAGCTCCTTCCAGGTCTCCCATGTGGGTGCAGGGACCCTAGTACTTGGCGCATCCTCAGCTGCTTTCCTAGGCGCATTAGCGGGAAGGTGGACTGCAGGTAGCTAGGATGCTGGTATTGCAGGAGCAGTGTACCGTGCAGAGCCACATACAGGCTCATCATTTCAGATTTTCTACCACTGACATTGATTTACCATGAGTGGTGTTGGTGAGGATCTCATTTGCCCAGAAACAAGAAGACTGAGTGACCATCAGTGTTACTGTCCTGCTCTCTGTATGCCGACTTGGAGATTAATGCCTCTGGAGACTCTTGGCCCCCAGTTCTGCTCTGATGGGTTCTGGCTGCAGTCAGACACTGCCAATGTGCTTCTTATTAACCTGAGGCACCAGCATCTCCCCACGGCCGTGCTCTGTGTCCCATCCCTGACCCCAGTGTCTCCCCACGGCCGTGCTCTGTGTCCCTGTTCCTGATCCCAGTGTCTCCCCACGGCCGTGCTCTGTGTCCCATCCCTGACCCAGTGTCTACCCACGGCCGTGCTCTGTGTCCCATCCCTGACCCCAGTGTCTCTCCACGGCCGTGCTCTGTGTCCCTGTTCCTGACCCCAGTGTTTCCCCACAGCCGTACTCTGTGTCCCTGTTCCTGACCCCAGTGTCTCCCCACGGCCGTGCTCTGTGTCCCTGTTCCTGACCCCAGTGTCTCCCCACGGCCGTGCTCTGTGTCCCATCCCTGATCCCAGTGTCTCCCCACGGCCGTGCTCTGTGTCCCATCCCTGACCTAGTGTCTACCCACAGCCATGCTCTGTGTCCCATCCCTGACCCAGTGTCTCCCCACGGCCGTGCTCTGTGTCCCATCCCTGACCCAGTGTCTCCCCACGGCCGTGCTCTGTGTCCCTGTCCCTGACCCCAATGTCTCCCCACGGCCGTGCTCTGTGTCCCTGTTCCTGATCCCAGTGTCTCCCCACGGCCGTGCTCTGTGTCCCATCCCTGATCCCAGTGTCTCCCCACGGCCGTGCTCTGTGTCCCATCCCTGACCTAGTGTCTACCCACAGCCGTGCTCTGTGTCCCATCCCTGACCCAGTGTCTCCCCACGGCCGTGCTCTGTGTCCCATCCCTGACCCAGTGTCTCCCCACGGCCGTGCTCTGTGTCCCTGTCCCTGATCCCAGTGTCTCCCCACGGCCGTGCTCTGTGTCCCATCCCTGACCCAGTGTCTCCCCACGGCCATGCTCTGTGTCCCATCCCTGACCCAGTGTCTCCCCACAGCCGTGCTCTGTGTCCCTGTTCCTGACCCAGTGTCTCCCCACAGCCGTGCTCTGTGTCCCATCCCTGACCCAGTGTCTCCCCACGGCCGTGCTCTATGTCCCTGTCCCTGACCCCAGTGTCTCCCCACGGCCGTGCTCTGTGTCCCATCCCTGACCCAGTGTCTACCCACGGCCGTGCTCTGTGTCCCATCCCTGACCCAGTGTCTATCCACAGCCGTGCTCTGTGTCCCTGTCCCTGACCCCAATGTCTCCCCACGGCCGTGCTCTGTGTCCCTGTTCCTGACCCAGTGTCTCCCCACAAACATGCTCTCCATTCCCTGTCCCTCACCACTCCTCATGCTCTATGAAAATAGCCACGCTGCTGCTGTGGGAACATGGAACCCCAAGGACATTGCTCATGTTCTCAGTCCATACAACTGGTCTACCACCTGCACTGCCATCACTCTGAATGTGTGAGGTGTAGCTAGAAAAGGACCTGCTCAGGGTGGCAGTGTGAGGGATTCAGGTGACCTTGGGGAGGGGTCCCCTGCAGGGGATGGGCTGTGTGTGTTCCCCCTGACCCCATGAGCACTGGGGGAATTTTGGCCGATGGAACAGCAGAGGCCAAGTCCTTGTTCACCTCCAGTGCAGATGGCTGGGTACCCAGAGACATGCTCTTCCCCTGGCCAGACCCAGACAGGACACAGGCTCTCAGGGGCTGTGCCTTCTTCCCTCCAGCACTGGAGAGTTCCAACTGACTCCTGGGGCTCCTGTGTGGGGGTGTGCCTGGTGACATGGCTGTCCCTGCCACCTCCCCCTTTATCCGCTACATTGCAGCACCACCCCAGCAGATGATGTGTTAAGCAGCGTGTTGAGGGCCCGGCGGCATGGCCTAGCGGCTAAAGTCCTAGCCTTGAACACGCCGGGATCCCATATGGGCACCGGTTCTAATCCCGGCGGCTCCACTTCCCATCCAGCTCCCTGCTTGTGGCCTGGGAAAGCAGGAGAGGACGGCCCAAAGCTTTGGGACCCTGCACCCGTGTGGGAGACCTGGAAGAGGTTCCTGGTTCCTGGCTTTGGATCGGCACAGCACCGGTCGTTGCGGCTCACTTGGGGAGTGAATCATCGGACGGAAGATCTTCCTCTCTCTCTCTCCTCCTCTCTGTATATCCGGCTTTCCAATAATAATAAAAAATCTTTAAAAAAAATAAAAGCAGCATGTTGGGCTGGGCCTGTGCCTCTGGTGCCCTTCACAGGAACATGGCCTCCTGCAGGTCGCCCCAGACAGCACGTGCTGAGTGAAGGCAGTCTGTCTATGCAAGCTTCCCCTCAAAGCCACTGTGAGAAAACTGGGGCCCAGGCTTGTTCTGGGCAGTTGTGTAATCGTAGGCAGCAGAGCAGTCGGCAGTGACATATTTGTTGTCATTTCAGGGAGAAGCAGCTTGCTGTGCCTTTTCAGTGAGCACATGTTGTGTTTGGGTGGTAGCTGTGGGCTGTGGGGGGAAGACACTGAGGGCTGTGAGCCAGAGGAGGGGTGCTCACGGAGCAGCTTCCAGGTGCACACCAGCCCTCCATACTCCTGCCACTTGCCCTCAGAGGGCTCTCCCCCTCAATTCTCCCGCCAAGTACAAGAGCACTAGCTCCTGAGCAAAGCGATTTAGGGAGTTTAGGGTAGGTGACAGGAGTGACGCAAGTCCCAAGAGGAAGTGCAGTTCAAGGAACATGAAGGTCATGTTGTTCTAACGATCAGAGGTATGGGAGGGTACCTTGCCTAGCATGTCCCATATAAGGTGTAAGGGTATAAGGGTCACAGAACAAGAGCTGGTATCACACTTTGTCTAACTTACTTGGGGAAGAAAGGTTTGTTTCAGCTTACAGATGGATGGCCCCAGAGCCTGGCATCTAGTGGAGGCTGGCCAGTGTGACTGCAGCAATCACATGGCAAGCTGGGAAGGAGAGAGCCTGGCCTGGACTCAGAGAAATGACCGAAGCTGTCTTGAGAACCACTTTAGGCAAGCTACAAATTCTCAGGGGCCGCCACAGGTCCAGAGTCCACCTCAGTCACTCAGCCCAAGCACGGAGACCTTAGAGTTTAGACAGCTGCACCCACTACAGATGCTGGTCACATGAGGTGCTTATCCACCTGCATGGCCCCGGGCAAGGTCATGCCAGAAAGATGTGTGGTTTCCTGATGTGCTGTCTTTCATCCCACAAGGCTCCCAGCATCTCCAGTGTCACTGGTGGGACTGGGAAAAGAATGTGGAGGTGGATGCAGGAGCCCAAGGTGCTTCCTGGAGCCCTTGGCCTTGGATGGTTTCTGTCCTGGCACAGGCTACAGCTGAGGGCATGGCAGCTCAGCCTGATGGGACAGAATGGTGCCGGTAGCTGCCACGTCTCAGCCTCTGTGGACACATTGTTCCCTCTCACAATAAGGACCATGGTCATCCCCAAAATTGACCCTCTTTCTCAGCAGGTTTCATGGTTGTAGGCAGCTCCAGGATAGGAAGGTTAACATTGCAGGTAACTATAAACGGGATGTTACTCCTTGGTTAAGATGTGCTTCCCATAGTCAGGACATGGCTCTTTTGGTTAGGACGTGGTTCCCTTGGTCAGGATGTGACTGCCTTGGTTAGGATGTGGCACCTTTGGTTGGGACGTGTCCCCCCTTGGTTAGGATGTGGCCCCTTGGTTGGGACGTGTCCCCCCTTGGTTAGGAGTGGCCGCTTGGTTGGGATGTGACACCTTTGGTTGGGATGTGTCCCCCCTTGGTTAGGATGTGGTTCCTTGGTTAGGATGTGGCACCTTTGATTAGGATGTGGCCCCCTTGGTTAGGGTGTGGCCCTTTGGTTGGGATGCGGCTGCCTTGTTTAGTCATGCCCCGCTTGGTTGGGATGTGGCCCCCTCTCTGTTGGAATCTGGTCCCTGTGTGACTGTGTTCTGTGGGGAGCCCCCAGCAGGTGATGCCGTTGTTCAGAATTCCTACATTATTGCCGGGATTGCTAGGACACGGGGGTGCACAGGTGCTTCCTCCTGGTTGGCTCTCGTTTGTTTTCTGAGGCTGCGTGGCCACAGGCGTCTGCTCACAGCGTGCAGGAACATGAGCCTTGGTGAGTCCCAGCCTGGGCACTGTGCTCCAGCAGTGGCAGAGTGGCTGGGGTGGCCTTGCCCATCCTCAAGTGGGCCACTGTGATGGCAGAGTGGCTGGAGGCAGCATCTGCAGTGCTCGTGTCCCCTGTTCCTGTGGTCTTTCTGCTTCAATGTCCTCTCCTCCCCACCCAGGTTTACCTACAGCTGCTCATTGCCCCGGGCACAGCCTCGTCTAGGCTGAGGAGGCATTGCCATCTGTGTTAGGCACAGCCAGGACCCTGGCCCCTTGTGAACTGACAGTCACTTGGGCAAGTTGCCTCCCTGAGCTCTACGTGTCCAGGGAACTGGCCACAGCCATTTCCTTCAGACTATGGACAGGAGCCCTCAAGGGATTAGGGCCCAGCAGGCGGCCCCAGGGAGGGCAGCGGCCTCATGCTGAGGTGAGCCCCAGCACCCATTTCCTGTCCCCTGTGAAGGGCCCCACCCCACCCTGGGGTCCCCTGGTGAGTGCAGGACCTGCCACTCTGAGCAGTGTCATCTGTGGCCTAGGAGAGGATTTGGAGCTGGGTCACTGTCTCTCCCAGAGTTTCCTGAGCCCATGTCTGGTGCATGGTGCAGCCATGCGCACCGAGCTTGGTCCAGGGCAGTTAGCTTCTCTCAGTGACAGAGCATCCTTGTGAACCATGGTGCAGCGTTGCTGCCGAAAGTTGTTGTGTTTCCATTGCTTCCGAGGACAATCCAGTGATCAGCTCTTGGATGTGCTGCTTTGGCAGCAGAGATTTCTTGGCCGGGACTGGGAGCTGCTGGCTGGGCCAACTCACTTTTCTTTAACAATTCCTGGGCTCAGGTTGGGTCACCCACACGGTGATGGAGGTCATGTGTCCTCATGACTATTCATGGCAGGCAGCTGGGGGTCGGCAGGGGACATAGATGGCCCACACTTGCAGCCAGCCAACTGCTGTGTGGACAGGGCCAGAACCACATATGGCCAGCTGAGGGACAGGCACCTGTTCTCACATATCCTTTATAACTTCTAACTCCTGGGATCCTTCTGACTGTGCAGTCTACTAGAGGATCACTTCCTGCTGGGAGGAGGATGTCCAGGACCTGGTCCTCAGTGATGGGGACCACAGGCACTCCCAGGCTCACTGGGGTTTGGGAAGCTCAGGATCTTCAGGTCAGTCCCCAGGGGTGACTTTCCAAGGACTCCCAGAAGCTCTCAGGGCAGCCACGCCTGGGTGTGACCTGGCAGATAGATGCAGCGCAGAGGGAGCAAGGGACCTGGGCACCTGCAGGGACTGCTGCCCAAACCATGCCCCCAACACGTGCAAAATGTATGCCAGTGGGTCCGTTTCCATGGCCTCTTCTGGGCTGTTCCCTGTTGTGCTTCTTGCACTTACCTGCAGGGGTCTTTTGTTTTTTAAGATTTAATTTACTTTTATGCAAAGTCAGATATACAGAGAAGAGGAGAGACAGAGAGGAAGATCTTCCATCTGATGATTCACTTCCCAAATGACCGCAATGGCTGGCACTGTTGTGCCGATCCAAAGCCAGGAGCCTGGATCCTCTTCCAGTTCCCCCACATGGGTGCAGGGTCCCTAGGCTTTGGGCCATCCTTGACTGCCTTTCCAGGCCACAAGCAGGGAACTGGATGGGAAGTGGAGCTGCCAGGACCAGAACCGGTGCCCATATGGGATCCCAGCGCATTCAAGGCGAGGACTTTAGCCGCTAGGCTACTGTGCCAGGCCCAATTAGAGTGTCTTAATAAAAATTTAATGCATGTAAGAGAAATAGCAACTTTATTTTGTTTTCAAACATAATATTTTATTCAAGAGTATAAACTTGGATTGATAAGTATAAATTTTTAAATATTTCTTTTAGGAATCAGTGTGATGACTCAATGGCTAATCCTCTGCCTTCAAGCGCTAGCATCCCATTTGGGCGCAAGTTCGTGTCCTGGCTGCTGTGCTTCCCATCCGGCTCCCTGCTTACAGTCTGGGAAAGCAGTGGAGGACGGTTCAAAGCCCTGGGACCCTGTGCCCACACGGTAGTCCTGGAAGAAGCTCCCGGCTTCTGGCTCACAATCAGCTTAACTCTAGTGGTTGCAGCCATTTGTGGAATGAAAAGTGAATACAGATCTCTGTTTGTCTGTCTCTCCTCTTTGCAGGTCTCCCTTGCCAATAAAAATGAATAAATCTGTAAAAAAAAGTATTACTTTTAAAGCATTAAAATTGATGTTTTAAAATTTTGGATACACGTTACTATTTTGTTTTTTAAAACTTTAAATGCAAAGAGATGAAGGGCAGGGAGGGAGGGAAGCACCCTTACCCACTCCACTTCCCAAATGCTTGTGGTAGCCTGGCTTGGTGCAGTGGTAGCCTGGCCTGGTGCTGCGGTAGCGGTTCAGTTGAACTTCACTGCTGCTTTGCAAGGTCTGCATTAGCAGGAAGCTGGGACTGATGGCACAGCAGGTGTGGAACCCAGGCACAGTTCCACTGGAACTGCCAAGCTAGGCACCTGCCCATTCAAGTCTGGCTTCAAAATGTGTCTGGCAGCAGGGTGAAGAAATAGAGTAAATTTCCACACATCTGTAAACCTAGAGGAACATGAGTTATGAGTGTCCAGCAGTCTTCTGTGTTATGGTACAACTGTGTAAATACTGTGCTCATTAATGTGTGTCTCTGAAACATAAACTCACAGAGAAGCAAGACCTGGGCCCTGGGCACCCTGGAATGAGAAGCCCCTTGTGTTGGCATAGCATGCCATGTGCCGTCAGCATGCCTGACCATGTCTGTCCTGTCTGTGGCTCTGGCCGTGGTAGTGAGCTTGAGTTCAAGTCCCCCACTTCATTAAGGTGGGGCGGGTCTCTCCTCATGGATTTTTGAACACGATAGTAACCTGTGAAGCGTTTAACCTGAGTCTGATCTCCCATTGTGGAGGATTTGGGCCAGCCCTTCACACACTTGTCTTCTGCCGCTCCGCAACAGCCTTCCAGCCAGGTCAGCCACAGGGGCTCCTCAGGCAGGCCAGGCTGCCAAATTCGCCTTGTGCCTCACGGCTTGCAGCAGTTATTTCCTTCTTACTTTGAGTATGAGCCAGATGGTGGGCCCCTTGGCTAGGGCGCTTGTCTCATTGTTTCTTTCCCGTTTCTCTTCCTTTGCCTTTTATTCTTCATAAAAACACTCTGGTTTTATGTTCCAGTACTGCTGAGTTTTATTTTGTCCGATCTATTTTCAGTGTACAAGAGGCTTTTTCCTTCTGTCCTTGATCTTGTTCAAGCACTTGGCTTTCTTTCGGGGATGGAATGCCACACCATCCTCCCTGAGGGAGCTGTAAGGGGCAGCATTAGTTTCCTCAGGGTCAGTTGCTCCTGTTTGTTTGTTCTTTTTTGTTTGTTTGTTTTGTTTTATTTTATTTTATTTTATTTTTTTTTTATATATAATCCATTTTATTGTATTGTTGTTGACAATCTTTACATAGTTAACTATAGTTGAAGGAAAATCAAGAAAGAGAAGGAAGGAAAAAAAAAAAAAAAAGGTTCAGGGGGATAGGGAGGTGGGCAATGCTATTATGTCCATATTGTTTCCATCATGTATCTGAGGTAAAAGGGGGTATTGAGGGAGAAGCCCCACCCGGTTTCCCGCCCACCCCAAGTCCCATATGTGGGGCATGCTCTGAGATATGTGCTCAAGTGGAGTTAATAGTTCTCCAGTTATGAGTCACTGCCAGTTTCGCTCGATGAGGTGGTCCACTGATTGATATGGTCCATCATGAAGTCTCCATTTGTCCCATATTTCGCTGCCAACATGTAGCTGAGATGAATGATTGTCCTATTCTGTCTTCTGTCTTTTCTTGGTTAGAATTCTGAGTCCAGCAGTTCAAGTGGGGAGATCTCCAAAGATACTTTGAGGTATTCCCAGACCAGATTCTTGTATGTTCTAGCAAGCACAGGGCCCGGCACAGTCCATCACCCTGATCAGCTGGTGGTTGCAATTGCTGTGTTGGTTCTGTTTTCAGTCCCGAGTTGCACTGGAACCAATGGGTGTTGCAGTCCAGTCTGGTTCGGCCCTTACATCAACCAGTGGGAGCTGTAGCCTAGTTGGGGCGACCCACAATAACCCCCACCAAGCCTGCCCCCTACCCTGGTTTGCCAATTTGTGTAGCAGAAGACCAGTCTGTCCCCCATCCCATTTGGTTCTGGTACTTGTCAATGGGTATTAAAGCTTAGTTCTATCTAATCGACTCAACCATCCAGCCCTCACAGATGTTGTTGAGTGCCTCTGTCTAGCCATCCCAGTCCCCGTCCTAGTTTTCATGCCCTCCCACGGGAATAGTGACCCAAGAAGGGGGAACCCACTTTTTCCCTCCCAGGTCTCTCTGTCCCGGTTTATGCACTCTTTAGGTGGTCCTGTGATTTGACTCGACAGAATTAGTCCCCAGTGCCAGCTTCTGCCAGCTGATGCTGTGGCCCTGATCTTGTCCACATGCAGCGCACAGGTGTTGTAGCCTTGCTTAGTCGTGTCTGTCTCTATCCCAGCCAACACTCTCCAGTGGGAGTGGTTGTCCAGCGAGGGGACCAGCCCCTTAACCCCCCCGCCAGCTCTGCCCCTCCCTTCCTGGATCTCACGTGTGCTGGATGGGTGTTGCATTCATATCCAGTACAGGCAACCACGCCCTGGCGTTCCAGAATGTGTACTGGTTTTGTCGCAACCAAACCCGGCCCATTCCACACTCTGTTCTGGTGATCGGATTTGCCAGAGGATGACATGAACTGATTCAGCCTGGCCTGCTCCTGACCCATGCCGAATGCATGCCAGTGGGAAACTTTCCATGGCCTATTCTGGGCTGTTTCCAATCATGCTTCTCGCGCTTACCTGCAGGGACTGTGTCCTGCCAGAGGAGTTGCCCAGGCTCCTCCATCAGAACCCCTCCCAATGCCAGATTTTGCGCTTGCCAGGGGGTTCTTGAGCCAACCCTACTCAGTTCACCTCCTGTCCTAGCAGGAACAGTGGCTTTTCCTGGCTGGCTTTCACCCCATTCTGACTCTTGTTGTTGGATGTTTCAGCCCAGCCATGGCTCGTCCATACCCACATACAGCTCACACATGGCTCAGAAGGGGATTGAGACCCAGCCTAGTCAGTCCCACATCTACCCTGTTTCTCCATAACACCAGATGGTGCTAGGATCTGAACCGGCCTGGTGCATCCAATCCCAGCCCACACTAGTACCTCGGGTGACTGCAACTGTTTCCTAGATAGAACGCAGCCCCCATTCCAGCACATACACCCCTTGGTGGGAACCTCATCCCAGCTGTGGCTTCCCAGATTGGGACCGTTCCTAGCTGTCAATCACGCACCTGCACGTGGTTGCTCCGAGGACCATTAGGTGCCAGCCTGCTACACAAGCCGGAGCTTATCTTTTACTTGATAGGTGTTCAAAGCTCAGCATTATTAAGGGATTGGAAGTTCTTCAAAGGAAGAGTTACTGGCATTGGGAATCTTTAGGATTGACTCAGATCCCAGAAACAGTGGGGTCACTCTAGAGCTATCTCAGCAGCGATTCAGATGTCCAATACCCCAGAGCTCCCCAGCCGGGCGGCCAGCAGGCTCAGCCTGGCGCCAAATGGCGCACTGGCCGCCCGGGCCCAGCCCGCCATGAGCCATGGGCACATGGCGGACTGGGTTCGGGATCCGAGCTAGACGTCCTCTCCCGCAGCCCTCGGCTCGCCTCTGGCAGCCGGAAGTTAAATCCTGCAGGCCCGAGGTTGCGCCCCTCCCCAATCCCGTTCACCCACCACCCAATGAGGGTGTTGGGTGGGTCCCGGACATGCCCAGTCACGGAGGCCTCCCCCCTCGGCGTACTCACCCCAGAAGGAAGCAGGCCGCACCCAGGCATGTCCGGGCCCAGCCCGCCATGAGCCATGGGCACATGGCGGACTGGGTTCGGGATCCGAGCTAGACGTCCTCTCCCGCAGCCCTCGGCTCGCCTCTGGCAGCCGGAAGTTAAATCCTGCAGGCCCGAGGTTGCGCCCCTCCCCAATCCCGTTCACCCACCACCCAATGAGGGTGTTGGGTGGGTCCCGGACATGCCCAGTCACGGAGGCCTCCCCCCTCGGCGTACTCACCCCAGAAGGAAGCAGGCCGCACCCAGGCATGTCCGGGCCCAGCCCGCCATGAGCCATGGGCACATGGCGGACTGGGTTCGGGATCCGAGCTAGACGTCCTCTCCCGCAGCCCTCGGCTCGCCTCTGGCAGCCGGAAGTTAAATCCTGCAGGCCCGAGGTTGCGCCCCTCCCCAATCCCGTTCACCCACCACCCAATGAGGGTGTTGGGTGGGTCCCGGACATGCCCAGTCACGGAGGCCTCCCCCCTCGGCGTACTCACCCCAGAAGGAAGCAGGCCGCACCCAGGCATGTCCGGGCCCAGCCCGCCATGAGCCATGGGCACATGGCGGACTGGGTTCGGGATCCGAGCTAGACGTCCTCTCCCGCAGCCCTCGGCTCGCCTCTGGCAGCCGGAAGTTAAATCCTGCAGGCCCGAGGTTGCGCCCCTCCCCAATCCCGTTCACCCACCACCCAATGAGGGTGTTGGGTGGGTCCCGGACATGCCCAGTCACGGAGGCCTCCCCCCTCGGCGTACTCACCCCAGAAGGAAGCAGGCCGCACCCAGGCATGTCCGGGCCCAGCCCGCCATGAGCCATGGGCACATGGCGGACTGGGTTCGGGATCCGAGCTAGACGTCCTCTCCCGCAGCCCTCGGCTCGCCTCTGGCAGCCGGAAGTTAAATCCTGCAGGCCCGAGGTTGCGCCCCTCCCCAATCCCGTTCACCCACCACCCAATGAGGGTGTTGGGTGGGTCCCGGACATGCCCAGTCACGGAGGCCTCCCCCCTCGGCGTACTCACCCCAGAAGGAAGCAGGCCGCACCCAGGCATGTCCGGGCCCAGCCCGCCATGAGCCATGGGCACATGGCGGACTGGGTTCGGGATCCGAGCTAGACGTCCTCTCCCGCAGCCCTCGGCTCGCCTCTGGCAGCCGGAAGTTAAATCCTGCAGGCCCGAGGTTGCGCCCCTCCCCAATCCCGTTCACCCACCACCCAATGAGGGTGTTGGGTGGGTCCCGGACATGCCCAGTCACGGAGGCCTCCCCCCTCGGCGTACTCACCCCAGAAGGAAGCAGGCCGCACCCAGGCATGTCCGGGCCCAGCCCGCCATGAGCCATGGGCACATGGCGGACTGGGTTCGGGATCCGAGCTAGACGTCCTCTCCCGCAGCCCTCGGCTCGCCTCTGGCAGCCGGAAGTTAAATCCTGCAGGCCCGAGGTTGCGCCCCTCCCCAATCCCGTTCACCCACCACCCAATGAGGGTGTTGGGTGGGTCCCGGACATGCCCAGTCACGGAGGCCTCCCCCCTCGGCGTACTCACCCCAGAAGGAAGCAGGCCGCACCCAGGCATGTCCGGGCCCAGCCCGCCATGAGCCATGGGCACATGGCGGACTGGGTTCGGGATCCGAGCTAGACGTCCTCTCCCGCAGCCCTCGGCTCGCCTCTGGCAGCCGGAAGTTAAATCCTGCAGGCCCGAGGTTGCGCCCCTCCCCAATCCCGTTCACCCACCACCCAATGAGGGTGTTGGGTGGGTCCCGGACATGCCCAGTCACGGAGGCCTCCCCCCTCGGCGTACTCACCCCAGAAGGAAGCAGGCCGCACCCAGGCATGTCCGGGCCCAGCCCGCCATGAGCCATGGGCACATGGCGGACTGGGTTCGGGATCCGAGCTAGACGTCCTCTCCCGCAGCCCTCGGCTCGCCTCTGGCAGCCGGAAGTTAAATCCTGCAGGCCCGAGGTTGCGCCCCTCCCCAATCCCGTTCACCCACCACCCAATGAGGGTGTTGGGTGGGTCCCGGACATGCCCAGTCACGGAGGCCTCCCCCCTCGGCGTACTCACCCCAGAAGGAAGCAGGCCGCACCCAGGCATGTCCGGGCCCAGCCCGCCATGAGCCATGGGCACATGGCGGACTGGGTTCGGGATCCGAGCTAGACGTCCTCTCCCGCAGCCCTCGGCTCGCCTCTGGCAGCCGGAAGTTAAATCCTGCAGGCCCGAGGTTGCGCCCCTCCCCAATCCCGTTCACCCACCACCCAATGAGGGTGTTGGGTGGGTCCCGGACATGCCCAGTCACGGAGGCCTCCCCCCTCGGCGTACTCACCCCAGAAGGAAGCAGGCCGCACCCAGGCATGTCCGGGCCCAGCCCGCCATGAGCCATGGGCACATGGCGGACTGGGTTCGGGATCCGAGCTAGACGTCCTCTCCCGCAGCCCTCGGCTCGCCTCTGGCAGCCGGAAGTTAAATCCTGCAGGCCCGAGGTTGCGCCCCTCCCCAATCCCGTTCACCCACCACCCAATGAGGGTGTTGGGTGGGTCCCGGACATGCCCAGTCACGGAGGCCTCCCCCCTCGGCGTACTCACCCCAGAAGGAAGCAGGCCGCACCCAGGCATGTCCGGGCCCAGCCCGCCATGAGCCATGGGCACATGGCGGACTGGGTTCGGGATCCGAGCTAGACGTCCTCTCCCGCAGCCCTCGGCTCGCCTCTGGCAGCCGGAAGTTAAATCCTGCAGGCCCGAGGTTGCGCCCCTCCCCAATCCCGTTCACCCACCACCCAATGAGGGTGTTGGGTGGGTCCCGGACATGCCCAGTCACGGAGGCCTCCCCCCTCGGCGTACTCACCCCAGAAGGAAGCAGGCCGCACCCAGGCATGTCCGGGCCCAGCCCGCCATGAGCCATGGGCACATGGCGGACTGGGTTCGGGATCCGAGCTAGACGTCCTCTCCCGCAGCCCTCGGCTCGCCTCTGGCAGCCGGAAGTTAAATCCTGCAGGCCCGAGGTTGCGCCCCTCCCCAATCCCGTTCACCCACCACCCAATGAGGGTGTTGGGTGGGTCCCGGACATGCCCAGTCACGGAGGCCTCCCCCCTCGGCGTACTCACCCCAGAAGGAAGCAGGCCGCACCCAGGCATGTCCGGGCCCAGCCCGCCATGAGCCATGGGCACATGGCGGACTGGGTTCGGGATCCGAGCTAGACGTCCTCTCCCGCAGCCCTCGGCTCGCCTCTGGCAGCCGGAAGTTAAATCCTGCAGGCCCGAGGTTGCGCCCCTCCCCAATCCCGTTCACCCACCACCCAATGAGGGTGTTGGGTGGGTCCCGGACATGCCCAGTCACGGAGGCCTCCCCCCTCGGCGTACTCACCCCAGAAGGAAGCAGGCCGCACCCAGGCATGTCCGGGCCCAGCCCGCCATGAGCCATGGGCACATGGCGGACTGGGTTCGGGATCCGAGCTAGACGTCCTCTCCCGCAGCCCTCGGCTCGCCTCTGGCAGCCGGAAGTTAAATCCTGCAGGCCCGAGGTTGCGCCCCTCCCCAATCCCGTTCACCCACCACCCAATGAGGGTGTTGGGTGGGTCCCGGACATGCCCAGTCACGGAGGCCTCCCCCCTCGGCGTACTCACCCCAGAAGGAAGCAGGCCGCACCCAGGCATGTCCGGGCCCAGCCCGCCATGAGCCATGGGCACATGGCGGACTGGGTTCGGGATCCGAGCTAGACGTCCTCTCCCGCAGCCCTCGGCTCGCCTCTGGCAGCCGGAAGTTAAATCCTGCAGGCCCGAGGTTGCGCCCCTCCCCAATCCCGTTCACCCACCACCCAATGAGGGTGTTGGGTGGGTCCCGGACATGCCCAGTCACGGAGGCCTCCCCCCTCGGCGTACTCACCCCAGAAGGAAGCAGGCCGCACCCAGGCATGTCCGGCCCAGCCCGCCATGAGCCATGGGCACATGGCGGACTGGGTTCGGGATCCGAGCTAGACGTCCTCTCCCGCAGCCCTCGGCTCGCCTCTGGCAGCCGGAAGTTAAATCCTGCAGGCCCGAGGTTGCGCCCCTCCCCAATCCCGTTCACCCACCACCCAATGAGGGTGTTGGGTGGGTCCCGGACATGCCCAGTCACGGAGGCCTCCCCCCTCGGCGTACTCACCCCAGAAGGAAGCAGGCCGCACCCAGGCATGTCCGGGCCCAGCCCGCCATGAGCCATGGGCACATGGCGGACTGGGTTCGGGATCCGAGCTAGACGTCCTCTCCCGCAGCCCTCGGCTCGCCTCTGGCAGCCGGAAGTTAAATCCTGCAGGCCCGAGGTTGCGCCCCTCCCCAATCCCGTTCACCCACCACCCAATGAGGGTGTTGGGTGGGTCCCGGACATGCCCAGTCACGGAGGCCTCCCCCCTCGGCGTACTCACCCCAGAAGGAAGCAGGCCGCACCCAGGCATGTCCGGGCCCAGCCCGCCATGAGCCATGGGCACATGGCGGACTGGGTTCGGGATCCGAGCTAGACGTCCTCTCCCGCAGCCCTCGGCTCGCCTCTGGCAGCCGGAAGTTAAATCCTGCAGGCCCGAGGTTGCGCCCCTCCCCAATCCCGTTCACCCACCACCCAATGAGGGTGTTGGGTGGGTCCCGGACATGCCCAGTCACGGAGGCCTCCCCCCTCGGCGTACTCACCCCAGAAGGAAGCAGGCCGCACCCAGGCATGTCCGGGCCCAGCCCGCCATGAGCCATGGGCACATGGCGGACTGGGTTCGGGATCCGAGCTAGACGTCCTCTCCCGCAGCCCTCGGCTCGCCTCTGGCAGCCGGAAGTTAAATCCTGCAGGCCCGAGGTTGCGCCCCTCCCCAATCCCGTTCACCCACCACCCAATGAGGGTGTTGGGTGGGTCCCGGACATGCCCAGTCACGGAGGCCTCCCCCCTCGGCGTACTCACCCCAGAAGGAAGCAGGCCGCACCCAGGCATGTCCGGGCCCAGCCCGCCATGAGCCATGGGCACATGGCGGACTGGGTTCGGGATCCGAGCTAGACGTCCTCTCCCGCAGCCCTCGGCTCGCCTCTGGCAGCCGGAAGTTAAATCCTGCAGGCCCGAGGTTGCGCCCCTCCCCAATCCCGTTCACCCACCACCCAATGAGGGTGTTGGGTGGGTCCCGGACATGCCCAGTCACGGAGGCCTCCCCCCTCGGCGTACTCACCCCAGAAGGAAGCAGGCCGCACCCAGGCATGTCCGGGCCCAGCCCGCCATGAGCCATGGGCACATGGCGGACTGGGTTCGGGATCCGAGCTAGACGTCCTCTCCCGCAGCCCTCGGCTCGCCTCTGGCAGCCGGAAGTTAAATCCTGCAGGCCCGAGGTTGCGCCCCTCCCCAATCCCGTTCACCCACCACCCAATGAGGGTGTTGGGTGGGTCCCGGACATGCCCAGTCACGGAGGCCTCCCCCCTCGGCGTACTCACCCCAGAAGGAAGCAGGCCGCACCCAGGCATGTCCGGGCCCAGCCCGCCATGAGCCATGGGCACATGGCGGACTGGGTTCGGGATCCGAGCTAGACGTCCTCTCCCGCAGCCCTCGGCTCGCCTCTGGCAGCCGGAAGTTAAATCCTGCAGGCCCGAGGTTGCGCCCCTCCCCAATCCCGTTCACCCACCACCCAATGAGGGTGTTGGGTGGGTCCCGGACATGCCCAGTCACGGAGGCCTCCCCCCTCGGCGTACTCACCCCAGAAGGAAGCAGGCCGCACCCAGGCATGTCCGGGCCCAGCCCGCCATGAGCCATGGGCACATGGCGGACTGGGTTCGGGATCCGAGCTAGACGTCCTCTCCCGCAGCCCTCGGCTCGCCTCTGGCAGCCGGAAGTTAAATCCTGCAGGCCCGAGGTTGCGCCCCTCCCCAATCCCGTTCACCCACCACCCAATGAGGGTGTTGGGTGGGTCCCGGACATGCCCAGTCACGGAGGCCTCCCCCCTCGGCGTACTCACCCCAGAAGGAAGCAGGCCGCACCCAGGCATGTCCGGGCCCAGCCCGCCATGAGCCATGGGCACATGGCGGACTGGGTTCGGGATCCGAGCTAGACGTCCTCTCCCGCAGCCCTCGGCTCGCCTCTGGCAGCCGGAAGTTAAATCCTGCAGGCCCGAGGTTGCGCCCCTCCCCAATCCCGTTCACCCACCACCCAATGAGGGTGTTGGGTGGGTCCCGGACATGCCCAGTCACGGAGGCCTCCCCCCTCGGCGTACTCACCCCAGAAGGAAGCAGGCCGCACCCAGGCATGTCCGGGCCCAGCCCGCCATGAGCCATGGGCACATGGCGGACTGGGTTCGGGATCCGAGCTAGACGTCCTCTCCCGCAGCCCTCCTGTTTTGTTTTATTTTAAAAAACACTGATGTGTTATTTACTTGAAACAGTTACAGAGAATGTGGTGGGGGGTTGGGGTGGGTCTTCCATCTACTGGTTCATTCTCCAAATGGCCATAACTACTAGGTCTGTGCCAGGCTGAGGCCGAGAGTCAGGAGCTTCGTCAGGGTCTCCCACGTGGCTGCAGGGTCCCAAGCACTAGGATCATCCTCTGCTGCCTTCCCTGGGAGCTGGATCAGAAGTGGAGCAGCTTGGACTTGAACCCATGCTCATAGTGGGTGATGGCATCACAGGTAATACTTTTTTAAAAAAAGACTTATTTATTCTTATTGGAAAGGCAGATATACAGAGAGGAGGAGAGACAGGGAAGAAGATCTTCCATCTGCTGATTCACCCTCCAAGTGGTCCCAACGACTAGAGCTAAGCCAATCTACAGCCAGGAGTCAGGAGCCTGGAGCCTCCTCTGTGTTTCACATGTAGGTGCGGAGTCCCAAGGCTTTGGGCCGTCCTCGACTGCCTTCTCAGGCCACAAGCAGAGAGCTGGATGGAAAGCAGGGCTGCTGAAACATGAACCGGCGCCCATATGGGATCCCCCATGTGTGCAAGGCAAAGACTTTAGCCACTAGGTTACCATGCCGGGCCCACAGGCAATGTTTTAACCACTGTACTGCAACACTGGGACAGATGCTAACTTCTGCATGTGTCTTAGGTCCTTGTTTAGGAAGAAACAAAGGGATCCATGAGGTGGCTGTAGGACAGGCTCAGTTCCATGGCAGCATTCATCTGAGCATGGGTTGTTCTGCTTTGTTTGGGCTGAAGGTGCTGTTTGGTTTGCTGCTTGAGGCACCACCTACCCCTGCCCAGGTCCAGGTCTGTGTGCAGAATGCAGAAAGGAGCAGGGGGCTGTTTAGCTGCTGTGGGTTTCACCAGCCATGCTGCCAGCCCCTTCTCACAGGGCATTCACACCTGCTAGACCCCAGGGTAGAGCCTCTGTGGGCTTTGTCCTCCAAAAAAACTACTGGAAGTTCTGGAAGATTCTGCCACTAGCACCTTCATCTTTTGGTCCAAACCTCAAGATATCTACCTATTCAGGCTCCCTCTTGGGGTCTGTGTCCCCATAACTATTACTCGTTCGTTTGTTTACTGTTTTCTCAGTGGGATTGTGGGGAAGGAAGGGCATGAACAGACACCTCCTGAATTGCGCCTCGCCACCATGAGAGCCGTTTCTGAGGCTCGGTGCTCGCAGGAAGTGTTCCAGGAAAAAACCAGTACAGGGGTGCAGGTGCTGCAGGGGCGGGAGGCTGGTGGGATGTGAAAGGGTTCTGGAAATTAGAGAACAGTTTTTCATGGACATTTGGAAGACCCCTTCTTCAAAAGGACAGTGCTGGGAGGCTGACATAGCACTGTGTCTGAGGTGACAATTTTGGGCTTGTGCCTGGCGCTAAGATGCAGGGACAGGTACATGGTGCTGTTTCTGAGGTGAGGGTGCCAGGAGGCATGTGTGAAGTATCTCTGTAGTATGTGCCAGAATGTGTGCATGATGTTTCTCTGAGGTGATGGGTGCTGGTTCACCTGTATAGCCTCATCTCTGGGTGTGCCTGACACCATCTCTGAGGTAACAGTGCCAGGATGCATGCATGATACCATTTCTGAGGTAATTGTGCCAGGATGTAAATGGGACACCATTTCTGAGCTTTCAGTGTTGGACACCTATATGGTGCCCTCCCTGTGGTGACAGCCCCTGGATGCCTGCATGCCATCTTCCCACTACCTTCCCCTGGGCAGAACCATGCTGGCCTGGGCTTACAGGAAAGAAACCGACCCAGTGTACCAACTCAGGCACCCTGTAAGTTCTCTGATCAAAGGTGGAAAGCTCTAGTTCTCTGAAAAACTACTCACTCCGTCTTC
The DNA here is from genome assembly GCF_030435755.1 of Ochotona princeps. Taxonomy (NCBI): domain Eukaryota; kingdom Metazoa; phylum Chordata; class Mammalia; order Lagomorpha; family Ochotonidae; genus Ochotona; species Ochotona princeps. The sequence goes on from NC_080859.1 coordinate 564,862, forward strand.
ACCTTTTCTCATAAAGTCTTGTTTTAGATGATAAGAGTAGTATCTTCTGGAACAATTCAAATGATGTTGAAGAGTATAACAGCAAGGTGAATACTGCTGTCACTAGCCTGGTCACCAGGGCCTCAGTGGGAGGCTGGACAAATCAGCTCCATGTTAGAGCCCCAGCCATGACCATAGGCAAGTTGTTTAAATGTTTTATGCATCGATTTCTGATTTTTAAAATGAGTAAACACTAGAGCTTACCTCTAAGAAATACATTTATTTACTGATTTATTTGAAAGAGGGACACAGGAAGTGGTCTTCCATTTTCTGATTGACTCCCCTCAAATGGCCAAAGGATGGAGGGCTGGGCCGGGCCAAATCCAGGACTTGGGAACTCCATCTGGGTCTCCATATGGGTTACAGGCACCTGCTATCTCCCAGAGTGAGCATCAACAGGAAGCTGGAGTGGGAGGCAGAGGCTGACTCACACCCCAGCACCCTGGGGACCTCAAGCCGCTCTCCTCTATCCTGTCTCTCCAAGTCGCTGGGCTTTGTTCAGATGCCACTTGTGTCTCAGGATTCTGAGCTGCTGATTGGGCCACTTTGCATGGAAGTTCTTCCACATGGTGTTCACTATTCAGGAGAATCTGCTTTCTCTGTTAATTTGCCCTTCATATGGGCATCTGTGAGGACGAGAGTATTTCTTTTCTCTTCCTCAAGATTCCTGAACTGATAAACCCTGGGCTATAGGGAGGGGAGGTGGGGAGAAGGTGACTAGGGGGTCAGAGTGGGTCCCCCAGCAGAGCTGGCAGAAGAAGATCTTTGCCCAGGTGATTACAGAAGACAGGAATCTGAAGAGGAAGGGAACGGGGCTGGGATCCTGTAGAGAACACAGCTCATGGCTAGAAGGTTCCATCTCTGGCTGCAGCCAGAGCAGCCGAGGCTCCAGTGCCAGTCCTGGCATACAGTGTGGAGGCAGCGTCCCCACGGGCCTTCCAGGCAGAGCCTCTGTGGTTGCTGGGATCAGATCCGCAGCACTCAGGTGGCGTGACTGCCACCGCTGCCTGCGGCTGCTGTGGCACAGAAAGTGCGTCCCAGCAGCGTTTACAGTGACGTCCACCGGAACAAGCAGCTTGTGCCCTCTGCTTCATGTGAGTCACCATTCCTTTCAGTGCCTGATGACACAGTCATTACCTGTGTGCCCCTGTCGGCCCAGTCTCTATGGTTACGGAGAAGTGGGACCCCATTCTGTGTCACCAACAGCGTGTATTTTCTGGCTCACTAGTTGTCTGTTTCTGTCTCCTGCCCTTTTTCCCATTGAGCTATGGTCTCTTCCTGTTGCTAATTCCTTATAGATATTCTTCTTTTTCACTTATAAGAGAAGGTATTTACAGCTTTGCCTTTTCCTTCTGCATGCTGGTCATGGTGGATGTAGTTTTGTAGACAAAATGTGAATGTTTCTGTAAGCAATATGCTGGTTTCCCCTAAGTTTCCTGTTTGTCTCCAGTCCAAGGGTCTAAGTTAGGCATCTTTCTGTGGCGGTGGGTGAGACTGAAGCCAGATATGGGTGGAGCCCAAATACACAAGATCTCCAGGGCCTTGGATAGGATTGTAGCTCGAAACTCCAGTTGGCAGTCTTCCCAGCAGAGGCAGCCACCATGTCCACCGCCATCACCTGGATTAAGCTGGAAGCACAGTGTTGGCAGACATGAAAGGATGCCCTTGGGAAGGGGAGCAGGTGGCCTGTATTCCCGGAAACTCTGCTTCATTCCCGACTCTTCTCCTGCCTTGTGCTATGAGCTCTGGGTGGATGCCCTTCACAGGCCCTGCCCACTTCTCTGGCATCCGAGAATGCGTTAGCTCTCAGGAAGCCTCCACATGCCCTGGAATTCTTGGCTGAGGCAGCATTGGGAGCCTGGACACTCCTAGCTCTTGTGGCTGTCACCACAAGCTTAGTCGTTGTCCCCGGTGCTGAATTAAAACACTGAGGGCGAGGTTAGACGGTAAAGGAGAGAACTTCATCCATCCATCGACAGACAAGAGGGTAGTCTAAGGGATTACATCCCTAGCTGGTGAGGGGGGGTCCTGGGGCCTTCACAGGAGCTGCCCCACAGGTGGGGCCACTGAGCTGGGAGCTGAAGCAAGTGTGGGTTTGTTAGCAGCACGTCTGACATCAATGCAGATCCTGGGGAAGCTTGACTTCATGAGGAAGAAATGGCAAGCTGTTTGGAAAAAGGGGCCAGGTACTGCATGAAGAGAGCTTGGTGCTTACTTAGGCAGAAGGGGGCCTGCTGGCTTGGCACCCAAGCTTCTGTGCCCTGGGTTACCCGTATGCCTTACACTGTGTTACAGTGCATTCAGACCTGGTCAGGCTGACCGGGGAGGGCCACCTGACATTGCAGCTTCAGCTGGCTTCCCAAAGGCCAATTCCATTTCTGGAGCAGATGCTGTGGTCAGTCACAGGCTCTGTAGTTTGCTTTTGCGCATCATAATATAAGAGAAGATGCATCTGTGCTGGTTACATACACATTTTGAATTTACTTTTTGTAAAGTTTCAAAGGTCAGTTCTGAATTTTTGCGGGATTCAAATGACTTAGGGAGGGTGCCTGTGCCATAGAACATGACTGAATAGCCCCCTGTTTCCTGCTGAAGGGAATGCTGGGAATGCTGGCTTACCCATACACTAAATGTGCTGATTCTGGTGTGAATTCTTGTTCATTTCAATTATTGCAGCCTTTTAAACTTTATCTTAATGTCTGTTGGCCAGGACTTGCCCAAGTAGTCTTTTTTTCTGATGTTTCTTGGTTTTTCTCATGCATTAATTTTAAAAAATGATTTATTTATTTTTTTTTTAGTGGAAGGGCAGATTTACAGAGATAAGGACAGATAGATTTTCACTTGCTGGTTCACTCTCCCAGTGGCCACAACGGCCAGAGATAAGCAATCTGAAGCCAGGAGCTTCTTCCAGGTCTCCCACATCAGTGCAGGGTTCCAAGGCTTTGGTTCATCCTCTACTGCTTTCCCAGGACACAAGCAAGGAGCTGGATGGGGAGTGAAGCAGCTGGGACATGAACCAGTGCCCATATAGGATCCTAGCACAAGCAAGGTGAGAATTTAGACATGAGGCCATCGCACCAGGCTCTCATACATTAATTTTTGTGGACATATTTCAGTCATTTAGTCAAGTCTCTTTATCCCCAAACTCCACTGGGGCCTCTGCTGGGTTTGTAGAGTTTTGAGGGTTTTTTTGTAAAATTTATTATTTATTTTTATTGGAAAGTCAAGTTTTATAGGGAGAAGGAGAGACAGAGAGAAAGATTTTTTTGTCTTCTGGTTCACTTCTTAAGTGGCCACAATGGCTGGAGCTAAGCCAATCCAAAGCCAGGAGCCAGGAGCTTCTTCCGGGTATCCCACATGGGTGCAGGGTCCCGAGGTTTTGGGCCAACCTCCACTGCCTTTCCAGGCCACAGGCAGGGAGCTGGATGGAAAGTGGGGCAGCTGGGACACAAACCAGCACCCATATGGGATACTGGCACATGCAAGGCAAGGACTTCAGTCACTAGGCTACCACACTGGGCCCATCGAGGGTTTTTAATACAGAAGTTTTTCCATGCAGACCATGATCTCTACGTCCAGTTAATTTGGACCAGCTTTTACAGAGACCAAGAGCAGGACGGCTCTGTTGAAGTAATTCTTCTGTTTTGCTGACTAGAAGTGAGACAGGCACCAAGCAGGACACTCACAACCATAGGTCATCATGTGTCATAATGGCTGGCTGTGCACGCAAGGCCATGCTCCCAGGGATGGGCCCCTGGGAGAACTTCTATGCAGATTAGACTCAAGGTATCCTTCATCAGGAACATGGGAAGGACAGGGATGAAGTGAACAAGAAACAGGTGCTGATGGCGGGGGGTTGGCGATCTGGCCAAGCTGTGAGCTCAGACCAGCGCCTGTGAAGGGATGATGGGAGCAGATTCCCAACCCCTCTGTGGCTCAATAGCCACTCATTATCACACTGGCTTGGCATCTCTCCTTCCTCAGCCTCTTTCTTTTTTTTATTATCACTGATCATTCATATTTGGAAACAAATTTTAGTCAAATACTTTGAACAAAACAAATTGATTGGGCTGCCAGTCAGAATAGTGGCTAACTCCAGTGAAGATAGGATTTAAATTTTTAAAAAATTTTTCTTTCTATTATTGTTTATATAACTGAGAAGAATGCACAGCCATGTGGGCCTCTGATTAGTGTGCGGAGGGTCAATAATGGAGGAAGGTCAGCGGGAAAAATATTTCAGATGTTTTTTCTCCTGTGTCCATAGGAGAAAAGGAGGAGGGGCCACTCCATTCTGTCAAGCTACATGAGCGCCCAGAAAGGGGGACAGGACAGTTGTTTGATGACACCTTAGAGATTCAGATGTGGGGAAGAATGCTCTGAGTGGCCTTGATGCTTCTGGGAAGTTGTTGGTTTTGTTGCTGCAGGGTTGAGTAAAGCCTTCCAAGGTCCGTTGGTTGACAAAGTCCACTTTAGTGCATCCAGACTCCGAAACATGCTGCAAAGGTGAACTGTCCAACCTGTTATGCTTTCCATCTTCTGAAGAGGTAGTTGACATCCCCTGCTGGCCTAGATGAGCTGGCCATCTTCCTCAGCCTCTTAATGCCAGCCTCCAGTGCCCACCCCCATCTGTGGTCACCATCATCCGGCAGACCCTGTCCTTGGGAGTCACTTCCACCTCAGCTCCGCCCACACACTCGTCCCAGCTCTCCTCAGACTTCTTCTGGCAACCCTCACTTTTTTCCATTAGAGAATCCACTTTTTATTTGAGTCAGCTCCTTAATGGCCTGAAGGTCACCTCTTTCCAGCTTCCCAGACGTGGAAGAAATTCCTCACTGTCTTCACTTAGAACTGCAGCCGGTCTTGCCCCCTCGTGAGGCTTGTCTGACTCACGCTGGCATGTAGAGAGCACAGCAGTCGAGTTAAGGAGGAGGAGGACGCTGTGGGGCCAACACGCCCTGTCATGGCATCCTGTCCAACATCACAGTCCAGGCAGGAGAGGAGCCTTACGGCTGCTGCAGCTCCTTTGTCCTCAGCTTGCCTCAGGCTTTACAAGATGCCCGCTCTCACCTCACTAGCCATCACTGCCTCCCTCCCTTGCCAGCCATCACCCAGCACCCTTTCCTGTCAATCCCTCCTGCCAGCTGCCATTACCCTGTCAGCCCACTAGCACTTACCCTGTCACCCACTTCTGTCAATCTCTCTTGTCACCCTCCGCCACCTGCCACCAGTGCCCACCACCCTCCCTGCCCCCCGGGGACCCAGGCCTTGCTCTCACTGGCACGCTGAGGAAGGCAAAGCTGTTGTGAAGAGAGCACTATGAGAACGCTGCCTCTGTGCTGCATTTCCTGACCACAAGGATGGAGATTCCAGTGACAACAGTCCACAGGGCAAGGATCTGCTGTGCGGGAACAGGGCTGACTGCGGCCTTTGGTATTAGGTTCTCCACAGAGCCAGAGGTGTGACTGAAGATGAGAAAATGCTCCGCCCTCTGGGAAGCCAGGCGGGGCGGGGAGGGAAGCGAAGAGCATGGAGTCTCACCTGCTGCTTCTGCATGGCAGGCAGCCACAGCCACCCAATCCGAAGGGCCACTGCAGCTCCATCGGTGACCCTTCCCAGCTGACCTTGGTCTTCTCCAGTTTCTGTTGGCAGTGTTCCACAGCTTTCATGCTTGTGGCAAATTTCTCCCTAAATATTTGTTATGTTAAAGCCAGTATAAATGGTATTATGTGTTAATATTTTAAATTTGTTGCCTAGTGCCGCAGCATGCAAGTACAACTGCTTTGTAACACCAAGTTGTGCACTGTATCCTTGGTAAAAATAACCTCTTAATTCTTTTATTTCTGAAAAGTTTTACTTTTCCTTTTGAATAGCAGAGTTAGAGAGAAAGGTAGAGAGATTGAGGAGCGCAGTCTTCCACTCAATGGCCACAAATGACTGAGGGTCTGCCATGCTGAAGCCAGCATGGAGCTTTTTCCAGGTCTCCATGTGGGCGCAGGGTCCCAAGACGTTGGGCCATCCTCTGCTGCTTTCCCAGGCCACAAGCAGGGAGCTGGATGGGAAGTGGAGCTGTTGAGTCTTGAACCAGCATCCACATGGGATAGCGTCCCAGGCAGCAGTTTTAACGTGCTAACCACAGCAGCAACCCCGTAAAGCTGCTTACTCTAGGTGACTTTCTTGTAGCTTTTTTTTGTTTGTTTGTTTTTTGTGGGTTTTTTTGTTTATTTTATTTATTTATTTATTTATTTTACTTTCTTGTAGCTTCTGTCCTACAGTCCCCTTAGTCTCTCCACAGATTTGTTGTACAGCTGTTCCGGAATCTTCTCCGTGATCAAGTCCTCAGAGAGAACTCATTTTCTCTTGAATCTTGGTGTGTTTCACTTCTTTTCCATTCTGTGTGCCACAGCAGAGACCTTCAGTGTTGTGTACCAGTGGGGAGACTGAGCCTTACTATTTCATCTATGGTCCCAGGAGTGAACAGCCCATCTGCAGGTGAGCTGTGAGCCCTAGGCTTTCTGTTTGGGGCCTTTCATGATGTCCCAAAGAAGTTCCATTCTATGCCTCGCTTGCTGAAAGTTGCTGTCCTGAGAACCTTGGATTTTGCAAACTGCATGAGCTCTGTTGAGACAGTCAAATGATATGTTGTGCTTAATTTGTCATTATGGTAAATTACGCTGATTGGATTCTAAATGATAAACCCACTTGGCATTCTAAGGGAAAATCCCAGTCAGCCATGGTGCAGCCTTCCCCATGCTGTTACTGTATGGTTTGGCACATGGAATCTGGTTGTAACCAGTCCTAGACTGGCCTGCTCTTGTGACTCTGGCCGTCCCTGGGACTATGGTGTGAGAGTAAGGCTCCTGGGCATTGATTGGGATGTTCCTATTAGAAGCAGTCTGTTGCAGCTGGATCTTGCTTTACAGTTAGTTGGGTAGGACTGGCCGGGGCTTGGTCGAGCTTGAATACTGGGCACTGAAATGGCCCTTGGCATTCTGTCCACTGCTTCGGCATCACCAGCTGTGGCTGCAGAGGGCCAGCATCATTTCCTGCCTGAGCAAGCTTGGAGCAACATTGCCTCTGGTCCTTCCTGCCAGGGTTTCCCAGCTTTGGGGGTCCACAAGCACACTGAAGTACTCAGTCCTCAGCCAAACCCTTGAGTGGGGGGGGGGTACTTGCAGACCCCTGAAGTCCTCTCCTCTGCTTCTGCAACTCAGACGTGCAGAACTCTCAGTGGTAGTTCCAGTCCCAGGAGTCCACCTGGCTGCCTGCACTTTCCTGCCTCTCCTACACCCACATGGGGGTCTCCCCTGGGCCCTGCCTCTTCTGCACCCCCACATGGGGGTCTCCCCAGGGCCCTGCCTCTCCTGTACCCATGTGGGGGTCTCCCAAGGGCTCTGACTCTCCTGTACCCTGTGTGATTCTTTTTAAAATCTTTATTTATTTATATGAAAGGAGGAGTGACAGATGGAGGGAGAGAGAGAGAGAGCAAGAAAGAGATCTTGCATCTTCTGGCTCACCCTGCAAATCGGGCCTTGGCCAGGCAGAAGCCAGGAGCCATGAATTTCATCTGGAGCTCCCATGTGGTTATCAGAGACCCATTGAGCTCTCCTCTGCTGCTTCCCAAGTGGAGCAGTTGGGACTTGAACCAGTGTCCTGACAGGAGAAGTCTACATTACAAGTGGCAGCTTCACCCACTGCACCACAATGCCAGCCCCTGCCATTCCTTTCCAAAAATCCCAGTAAATTCTGAGTTGCTAGAAAGACTTGATTTCTCTGTATATGGGACAATCATGGGGCCCTGGGTAATCTGGAAAGGATGGTAATGTCCTATGGTGTGTCTCAGTGGCCCCAGGGGACAGACACTGGCCTGGCCCTGCAACCTGCATGGTTCCCTTGGAGAGCTTCCATGGCACCTGGGTCCTGAGGAACAGGAATTGCTTGCACTGGTAAGAGTGACCCTGCTCTGTGTCCCGGAGCACCCCAAATGCAGAAGGCGGTAGTGTCTGGAATCCCACACCCACTGCACATCAGCCATTGCCTCTAGCCATCTCTGAGGACACACACTAAGACAAGTGTGAATTCGGCATGGGTGGGACGGACCCATATCTGCGCTATCTGGGAGTCAGTACTGAGAAGTGGCCCTGTACTTACCAGATCTGCAGGTGGCCTAGCCACAGCTATTGTTCTTAGGAGACGTGGCCACTGAGGCCCTTGGATGTTTGGTGTCACCCCCCGACATGGGGCCAAGCCCAGCTCAAAACCACATGAGCCCTTAGCTGATTGGGTTCTCAGATCTGTGAGGAAATAGCAGAGGACACCCTGAACACCCCTGAGGACACACTCAGGCTGAGGCTTCCAGGAGTGAGACTGAAGAGCCATTATTTCGGGAGTGAATCGGTGTGTGGGGCCATCTCTTTCTTCTTATGTCTATCTCTCATTCTCCTCAAACATTGAAGGTCAATGAGTGCACCTGCCCTTACCTTGCTGCATTCTGCTCATTCTCTTGGAACTTTCTGAACTGCACATCACAGCCCGCAGAAGTATTGAGATCAGCACATGTGTGGGGGCGGGGGAGGAGTGTGGGGAGCTCCTTCCAGTCACAGTGTGTCCAGGCAGTTAGTTGAAATTGTACCCAACCTATCCAGTTACACAGCCCGTACCCCTGCAGTGTGATCCAGCCTATCCCGTCATACAGCCTGTACCCCTGCAGTGTGATCTTTCTGTGTTTAGTGGTCTTGTTGCCCCCACCTTCCCAAGAGGTAGCTGTCTCATCAGGCATCTCCAAATCCCACCCTGTCTGTACATCTGAGCCCAGCACTGCTCCCCTCATCATAAGAGATGCTGAGAAGGGGGAACCTCTGGCCACAGACCACACTGCGAGGCATGATCTTGGCTTCATGTGGATGGTCCACATACACACGCAGATGTGGATGGTGCTTCTGCCCTCGCTGGTGGGTCAGTCCTATTCCTGTTTGCACTCACTGCCCATCATTCCTCATGGCCAAACATAAGCCTGGATTGGAACCTGGCCTATACATGTCCACATCATCCCCCCAGGACGCAGCCTGGGGAAGAGGTGCCTCACAGATCTAGGTCAAGGCTCCTCACAGCCGGCAGGCTGTGACTCTGGAATACAGCAGGCCTGCAGTGGGTGGACTTCCTGCTTCCATCTCTGTCATGGCTGGTAACTGCACAAAGTCCTGTAGGATGGGGGTGTGGTGGATGGCCCTGTAACGAATCCTGTATATGGACCCTGCTGTGTTGCAGGTACCCAAAGTGAGCCATGCCAGGTTCCTGCTGTTCCCTGAGCACCTGCCAGAGCTGCTTGATTCCTCCCACGTAGCTGTCAGGCGGCACAGGAACCAAGCAGGTGCTGGTGTTGGAGCTGGGGTGTCACCACTCTGCCAGGGCAGCCAGTGTATCTGTCTCGGTCTGTTAAAATGGCTAGTACACATGGAAGCCACCACAGGGCCCCCTTCCCCGGCTGGACTCTCCTGCCTGGGGCTGGAAGGCAACTCCTTCCCAGCCTGTGTGGATGGTGCACTGCCTCCCGTGGGATGGGGATGTGTGCGCCCTGCTCTGGTGTCCTGGACCTATGGAGATTTTGCACTTTCCCTTGGGGACGGGGAGCAGTCAGAAGCTCTGCCAAGCTCTTACAGGTCCTCAGTTGGTGATACTGAGACACATCCATGACGTGGAGAGCTGGAGCTGCCCTGCTGCCTGTCATGGTAGGGGTGGTGGGGACGCAGGCTGGGCTCTCATCCTGCTCTGCTCTGCCATGCGTGGAGGTCTCATGTCTGCACCCTTCTGAGTTCCTCTTACTTACTCTTGTGTATCATTAAGGACCTGAGAGATGCAGGTAGTTTCTAGAATGCACACAAGAGTATTGGTGCTATAGCATAAAACGAAGACCTACCACCTGAAATGCCTGCATCCCATAGAGATGTCAGGTCAAGTCCCGCTGCTCCATTTCACATCCAGCTCCCTGCTCATGGCCTGGGAAAATAACTGAGGATGGTCCAAGTGCCTGGACCTGGGTTGTCCATATGGGCGACTGGGCCTGTCTCAATCTTGCCTGGTATAGCCATCTGGGAAGTGAGCCAGGCAATGGAGAATCTCGTTTTCTCTTCTGCAACTATGACTTTTAAGCAAATCAATAAAATCTTAAAAAGAAAATTTACAGAATTTTTATTCAGTCCTACCTCTGTCAGAAGCTTGCATTTCCTTCTCAGAGGACTCCTTTATCACCCTGCTTGTAATAAAAACACACGTGATGTTAGAGAAGCAAGTCTGGTTTGTACATGAGATTTACAGACAGATGTGCCCTGGAAAGGCAGCAAGGAGAGATGGGCAAGGAGGACAGAAACGTGGACAATGTGAGTGGTGGGGCAGGCTGCAGCATGGTCTCAGACTGCCCTTCCTGGGTACTCGGCTCTCAGGAGCCACAGAACAGTCCCTGGCTGTGGTGGGCCATGGCGGGAGGGTAAACACAGATCCAGACAGGAGGGTGGAGCCGGCAGAGAGCTCACCACACAGGGACTCTCACCAGCATGTAGAGTAGGTGCTGTGCACCTGGATGTGAGTGAAGCTCTGCCCGACACACAGCAGGGCAGGCAGCAAGCACCTGTTGCGTGAACTCTGCTTGGGCCTGGGCAGGTCTGCAAGGGCTTTCCCATCACTCCCTCCCTCCGATGCAATGCTGGATCTGCCTTGACAGCCGGGAAGAAGTTGTCCCTGTTGGCTGGAGTGTACAGGGCAGGCCCAGAGGAAGGGTCCCTCAACCTTCCTTCCTGCCTCCCACACTAGTGCTTTGGCTGGGCAGAAGCAGGGGTTGTGGTAGCGAGAGGTGGGATCTGGCCTCCACCCATTCCTCCCCTCTTCAGTGCCAACATCCCAGACTTGAGGATGCGTCATTATCCGGGACTTTGAGATCAAACACGGTGGAAAGGATGAAGTGCCTAACAGTAATCATGGGAGCTATTGTCTTCCTCTTTCATTGAGAAGGAGAACAAGCCTTTGATATGAGAAAAGCTGGTTTGATGTTGCTGATGGGCGTGTTGCTGTCACAGTTACACCTTAGTGGAAAGGGTCTCACGATGTTTTGGTGCAGTTACTGCGACCTGAAAGCAGGCTTCTAAGTGAGAAGTATACAGAGCTGAACCTTTGTCATTCCTGGGTTCAATAAGCAGGCCCATCTGAACTTCAGAAAACACAACGTGGCTATTTCCTGCAGGTCCACGTTGTGTTCAGCACTTTGCTGGATTGATTCATCGGTGCTAACAGGACAAACACGGTTGCTTTGCCTTCTTACTTACCAATTTCTGTGCCGTGTACTTATTTCTCTTCCCTAGTTGTTCTCCTTCAAACTTTCAGCATTGGATTGAGTGCAAGCAGGGATGTGAGTGTCTTTGTCTTGCTCCTAACTCTCCTGGCTCAGTGCAGACTGGCCGCTGGTTTGTCTTGTATGGCTGTGTTCCTTCTGCACCAAGTCTGCTGAGGGGTTAAATCATGAAAGGATGTTGGATTTTGTCAAGTGCCCTCCAGGCATCTGTTACAAAGGCCAGTGCAGAGGCCATGGTGTTTACTGTGTGCCCACAGGATCTGCTCTGTGTGTCAGTATGTGGCCCCACCCTCCCCACCCTGTGTGTCTCAGGTCCACAGCCCCATCCACCCTGCCCCCATGCGTCCCGGGTCCATGGCCCCACCCTCCCTGCCCCATGCGTCCTGGGTCCACGGCCTCACCCTCCCTGCCCCGTGCTTCCCAGTCTATGACTCCATCCTTCCTACTTGTGCTTTCATTACAATCAGTTCCATACCCCTCCCTCTGCAAAGGGAAGAAACTGCTGGGGAAAGCAGGTCTTGGGTGCACTAGGTTGGGACTGTGGGGTGGGAAGGGGTACAGCTTTTGCCAGACAAGTGTGGACAGAAGAGGAACAATGCTTCCTGTACATGGAGGGTGGGCAAGACAGGCCTGAATAAGGGTTTGAGGACACTTCTGACATGGCTTAGTCATGGACTGGTCATTTCCTGCACACACCAGCTGGGAGCTCCCCATATGCGTCCAGCTTCCTGGCCAGAGAAGCCAACCTCTCCTTCATCACAGCTTCCGGGGCAGTACAGTGGCCAATGCTCACTCAGGACCTCCCATTCTGTGGAGAGCCTCGTGAATGGTCCTGCCTTTCCCATTTGAGGTCCAGTGGGTTTTCCAGAGAGAACCCACTGGGGACACAGTAACCTGCCCACACACTTTACAAGTATTTGAAATGTTCTGGACGAGATGTGCAGGTTTTTATGTCACGATGAGTAGTGGCGGGTTTCAGCAGGTCTTCAAGAAGTTTGTGCAAAATGCCAGTCAATCAAAGCCTATGAAGGATCTGACAGTTTGGCACTTTTTCCTACCAAGCAGCTCCTTGCTCCTCCTCCTCCAAGCCTTCCTCGTGCTGCGCATTTCCTTGCTGCCTGTCCCCACATGCAGACGAAGCCTGCAGGTTACAGCCAGACCCCTGGCGTGGGCACCTCGGACTCGTGTGGTGTGGCATGCAGCAGCGTAAACGAGCCTGAAGTACAGGCCAGCTTGTCTGAAAAAGCCTGGGTGTCCCTGTCGGCTCTTCCGCACCCTAAGTGTGCATTCAGATCTGCACCGTGTGCACACAGAGCCACTGTGGATAGGGGTGTGCACCTGAGTCCCTGCGAGCTGGCCAAGCAGGGGGGCGTGGAGCTGTCCAACCCAGCCCCATCCTGTCCAGCCCCGCCCTACCCCTTCTCTAGCCCCTACTCAGCCCTGCTTTGGAATCAATCACGTGCTGCCCAAGCAGGAGGTGTAGGCGCGGTCCCTGGAAGGCTGAGGGGAGCAGAGTCCCGGAGAATAGAAATTTAGAAATTTCTTTTCTGGCTTTTGGACAAACGCTCGATTGTCTGTCGCGGCAGCCACTTCGTTACCGGTCTGAGAGTGCGGACGTTCAGTTCGGACACTCGTATCGTAGACCCGGCAGACCCCTGGAAACCAAGCCACGTCCAGCCGGCTCAGGTTCCCCGGCCCCGCCACCCCATCTCCCCATCACCTGCAGGACCCAGCGGCCTGCCGGCATGCCAAGTGTGCCATGGCGCCGCGCCCTGTGCTAAGCGCGGGACCCGAGTCCCACTGGTCCCCACACAGCAGACCAGCCCCTAACTGCTCCCTGGAACACTTGCACCTGAGAGGGACCCAGCGTCCACGCCTCTGCCCCGCACCGCCTCCTGGTCAAGTCGTGCTCCCGCCCCCGCGCAAGGCTGCGCCCCCGCCCACCGCCGGGCACTGCAGCAGGGGGAGGAGCACGGGGAGCCCGCAGCGTGCAGGCCGGGAGCCACCTCCCCGCCTCCTTCACCTCCCACGCGCTCCCGGAGTCGCGACTCAGCTAGCACCCCGGCCAGCATCGGAAGGAGGTGGCTTGTGTTGCAGCACAGACAGGGTGCGGGGTAGGTGTCCTAGCGGCTGGAGGTGAGTGGCGAGCCCCTGGGCCGCGGCGAGACTTCCCGTCGGAAGCTTAGGGTTGGGCGCAACAGCCTGGGGAACTTTTTGCCGCGGCACAGACACTTAGGTCTTCCCGAAATGGCCCCCGAGGCTACGGCTGCTGGTGCCTCGGGTTGTCCGGTGGTCGCGTTGGGCTGGACTGAGAAAGTCGGGAGGATGCCAGGAGAGTGAAGTTGGGGACTGGATACGCGGTCTCCGGCTTTCCCTGGAAAGGGGTGCGGATCCGCATCCAGGGAGCGCTGTGCTCTGCCTGACTGGCTGTACCCGCAGGCGGTGGATTTAACGTGCACTGCTGGTATTCTCCCCCGCGGCAACTTTCCTGCTGGTCCCCTTGCAGGTGGCGCTGAGGGAACCTCGAAACAGCACCGTGGGCTCGCGTTCAATCCCCACGTCAATCCCCACGGGCCCAGGGTGGCGTCCAGGCGACAGCGGGTGTGGGGAGCCCGGGCGTCAGCTCCCGTAGGCTCTGCGCTTCGCCACGAGAGGGAACCCCGGGCGCCTGCGCGGCGGGAGGAAGCTAGATGTGATGTTCAGCGGGGAGAACGACGGCTCCCATGGGCGACAGTTCCTCGTGGCGGCGGGGACTGGTGGGGCACGCACAGGTGCCAGGGCAGACCCCAGGAGCGGACCCTTCTCTGGGCGGGCCCCTGCACCCAGGTCTGGGGTCTCGGGGGCGTGGAGTGGCACTTTTCCTCCACTGCGTGGTTGGAGACGCCCACCAGCTGAGCGCAGGGGACTGCGGAAGAGAAAAGACGGGCTGAGCCTGGCTGTGAGCCGCTGCTGCTCTTACGCAGACGCGGAGTTGGGAGCATTTCCGTGGGCGCGCGGGACCTCGAGCGCCACGCGCGGGGGCGGAGGGGGAGGAGCTGAGTCACAGGGCCGGGCCGGCAGAGCGGGGCACGTCACCCGCTGCGTGCGCGAGCTGTGCGCTGAGGCCACTGCGGGTGGCGGAGTCTCCGTCTGAGAGCGCGCGCCAGGGGCTCCCCGGAGACGCTGCGCGCAGCTGCGCGGGCGGCGGCTACTCCTGGGCCAGCGCGGCTAGGGAGGCTCCTGGGCCAGAGACGGGCAGCGCCGCAGTGCGGCAGTGCCTGGGGCGGGGCACAGCGGACGGCGATCCTGGGGTGGGGGTGGGCGGTGCCTGAGGAGGGCCCTCCCCCCCCCCCCCCCCCGCGCCTGCTCGCTTAGTGGGCCCACAGGCCGGTCCTTAACCCGGAGGAGATTGGCGCTCCTCTGCCATCGTGCAGTACAGTGGCGAGTTTCCCGGGAAGTCGTGGTGTTGGGGCACCGGGGCGCTGAAGCGGGACAGCCGCCCAGTGTCCATGTCCTGAATGTGAACCTAGGATTTCCGGCTGGCTTTATCTTCCAAATCGGGGTACAGAGAGGCACAAAGAACGCAAAGGACTATGGGGAAGTGAAGTAGGGGGCAGCGGCAGCCGGGGAGAGATGCACCCCTACCACATCCCTTGGTGGGATCTACGCTCAGAGTAGCGCTTGGGTGATCCAGAGCCGTGTAGAAGCGAGCTCTCAGCTTTACAGAAACAAACTCTGTGAAAGGAAAATTCAAGGGAGCCGATTCCCTCCGGGGATGAAGGGACAGGAGAAGCCCTCCAGCGTTGTTCCCTTCCAGTCGTCAGCAAGGCTAGGCCGCAGCCTTTGCCAAAGGCAGAGTCGTTAGTGCGTTGGGTGGAGGTGGACAGGGTAGCTAAGTCAATCACAAGCCCCAGCCGAGGTCCACCCTGTCTACGGCCCTGCGCGTGGGGGGAGCTGCGGCCAGGCCACAAGGACATCCTGGGGTCCATGCGCTCCGCGGTCACCGGTGTTTTCTTTCGTAAACTTCACTAAGGCAGCTATGGTGAACGTGAACGCCTGACTTGTCCGTCTTGACTTTAAAGCCTTCTCTGGCAGTTTACCATGCTGTTGTTGCTGCGTACAAATCCAGTTCTGTGTACTCTGCAGGTGAAATTGGCGTCCTCGTTGGGCACAGCTGTGCGCATGTGTAGGGATTGCCCAGGAGAGGCTGCAGCGGCCTGGCGCCTGCGCACAGGAGGGTACCCTGGGTGGGGCTTCCATTCCCCCAGGACCATCGGACCACGTTGCCAGCTCCCAACCCCAGGCGCCGCTTATTGCTACCTTCTGTCTTGTTTTGGCTTTGGTGTTTTCTTCTCTGCGACTGAGCTGGCTGGTGAGATGCTGGGAATTCAATTGGGAGCTTGTTTGTTTCTGAGCGCTGGGAGGAGTTGGGGATGAAGTCACTGCTGTAGGTCTTGCTTAGAGGTGCTGGGTTATGTCCCCAGTTAGGCGCAGGGCTTGTGTGCTGAGTTGGGCGGAAACCACCCTTGGGGAGCAGGCGTGGTGGTGGAGCCCGACCTAAACAGAATAGCAGGGGCTCAAAGCTCTCAACCTTCCTTGCTGGCTCTCTGCTGAGTGAATTCATGCTGCCATTAGACACATGGACTCGGAGCTGATGGCCTCGTTGGAGGAAGCCACGGGAATCTGTATTCCAGGCATCAGTTGGAAACAGGGACTGAAGTGGGCATGAGAAGGGTTGGGTCAGGAGAAGGGGTGGGCCGTGGCAAGACAGGCAGTGTAAGGCCAGAGGCCCTGAATGGCCTGGCTCTGTGCAGCCCTCAAACCCTGGCTCCTGCTGCTACAACTTCTGCCTGGGGCCCTTTCCCATCTGGGTTGGCCTGGGGATCACCAGTGCTGTGAGTGCTGGGCCATTCCTCACTGTCAGACTGTGGCAAGTACTATGGGCAGTGAGGCAGAAGGGAAATCCCCTGCTCTTCCTGGCGGGTCCTTCGTGGTGGGAGCTGGGGGTGGGACAGAGTGAGCAGAGGGGTGCTGAGGGCAGCTGCTTCCTAAGAAGAAGTGTGTCAGCTGCATGTGTTCAAGCCAGCAAGGTGACAGTGAATCCTTGTCTCCTCATTTACATCGCTTCAAGGTTTTGTCCAATTTAGTATTTGTCTTTGAGGGCGAGTTTTCTGGCAGGGTGGGTTATGCCGTTGCCTGAGACACCAGCATCCTGTATGAGGCCAGTCCAAGTTCCAGCTGCCTACTTCAGATACAGCTCTCTCTGCTAATACACCTGGGAAAAGAGCAGAGGAGGGCACAAGTGCTGAGGTCCTTGTGTCTGTGTAGGAGACCAGTATAGATATAATGTCTACTGACTTTGGCCTCACCCAGCCCTAGCTGTTAGGGTCATTTGAGAAGTGAATCAGCAGGTGGAAAACATTCTCTCTCTGTCTCTCTGTCTCTCTGTCTGTCTGTCTCTCTCTCTCTCTCTCTCTCTCTCACACACACACACACACACACACACACACACTGTTCCCCACCCACACCCCAATCTATGCCTCTGTCACTCTGATTTTCAAAGAAGCACCCACATCTTTAAAGAAAAAACTTCTAGGTGCTTTCTGATTCTGTTTTTCATTCCAGGAAAGAAGAAAAGCCAGGGGTCTCAGGTAGATCGCAAATGGGATTGGTAGATAGCTAAAATGTTTTATTCCAGATTTGACCTCATGCTTTGATTTCCTGTTGGCTGATAAAATTGTTGAATACTGTCACTTTGCCTGAGAAATGCTGACTGTTTTGTCAAGCACCGGAGCACTAGCTTGGTATCGATAGCATCTGCTTTCATTTCCACAGCCAGCTTTGAGTGCATCCAGGGCGGCTGAGGTTTGCAGTTAGGTGGTATGAGCCTTCAGCCCCAGCTTCTCTGAGATGCCCCACACCCACCCTGGTTACAGGATGCAGGCCACTGAACACTGCCTGGAGCCATGTGGCTCCATGCTGAAGACGGGGTGTGGACCCCGAGCATGGCTTCATGCTAAAGACGGGGTGTGGTCCCCGAGCATGGCTGCATGCTGAAGACGGGGTGTGGACCCTGAGCCTCTCCACATGTGGGGAAGGTAGCCTCTGACATCTCCCTCCATTTACTGCTTGTGTCCACTGTAACACTCAGGACATCAGCCGTTGTTTCCAAGGAAAACCCTCCCACTCATCAGTACTGTGTGAAGGATGTGCCCGTGTGATTGAGGCAGGCAGTCTGCTTCTGGGTTTGCCTGAACTTTGCTTCTATTGGTCTGCTGTCCCTGTTTCCCCCAAGACGGAGGACAGAGCCCCTCATGTTCAGATGCCAGGATGTCCTAGCAACATGAACCAGGTGTGGGACCCATGCCACTTGGACCTGCCTGCTTTGTGGGAGGCCCTAAGAATCTGTTTCCCAAGGCTGCTGCAACTGAAGGAAGGCATCAGAACAGTCATAAGTGGACAGGACATGCCGTGGCTGCGGGCAACACTGGGAGCACCCAGAGGTTACCCTGTGTGCAAGGGCCCTGGGAGGAGAGCTGGCCAGGGTGCTGAATGTTCCCGGGCAATGGGAGAGCTAGCCAGGGTGCTGAAATGACCACCTGATCCCGGCCCTGCCTTGCAGTCCACCAAGTGACTGTGGGCAGCTGCAGCAGAGACCTCTGGGCACTTCTCATTCTCAGTCTCCCCCTTCTCATTTTGTCTCTTGGCTCCAAGCTTTCCTCTCTGTGGTCCGTGTGAGACCCTGCAGATCTGATTTCTGAAACGGCTCCTTTCTGGGTTGGGGGAGGCCAATGCTGCAGTGGGAGAGGCTACTCTTCCTCTTGCCCATGGCCTTTCTGTCTGCTTGTGGGCTCCCTGGCCCTGTGGATAGAGCAGTGTTCCCCACATCCTTCCTCCAGAACCTCAGAAGTGGCCTTGTTTGGAAGTAGCGTCTTCGTGGATGAGACAACTGAAGGTGGTGCCATCCTGGATGCTGCGGGCCCCAAAACCTGGGTGATGTTCAGGCACCCAAGCCCCAGGGGACAGAGGCAGGAGGGGAACTAAAATGGGCATGGGAGGTGAAGGGGACTCTGGGAGGGTCCTTTCCTATCCACACCATGGCCCCAATGCCCATGGTTCACATCACTGGGTGTGAAAGCCCCGGGAGGTGAGGCTTGGCCTGCCGACTGCTTCTGCCACCCTGAGCTTGTTCAATCCCAAGTGCTTGTGCTTGACTTCTGTGGCCCTCGTGGTTGCTTCCCTGTGGCTGGTGCTTTCGCAGCTCGTGGGGTTCTCTCTCGATATGCTCCGTGTTGCCTGGTCTCAGCCTCACCCTTAGTGGTTCACACTGAGGTCTCTGCTCTCGGAATCGGACTAGACCCTACCCCATATCCCTGATGTTAGTGCCCTGCTGCGCCAGGGTCACTGCCCAGGCCGTGCCCATCTCAAAGATGGTGAGCGAGGACCTCAGCTAAGTGCCATGTCCAGCAGTGAGGCCCTCCCAGTACTGGCTTCTCTCAGCCAAGTGCCGTGTCCAGCAGTGACGCATTCCTCTGGCAGATGGAATGTTTGGATACAGTGGAGGAGCATGTTTTCTGAGCTGTGTGGGTCCTCAGTGTTGGCCGCAGACCCTGTCATCCTGAAAGAGCATTTCATCCTGGAAACCCCTGATGCGGCTGCAGGTCCTATAAGCTCCATGTTGCAGCTTAGTGGGCTAAAATGGTGTTTCCCTCAAAAAGTCATTCAGGGTCTATCTGCATAGTGTGGGCGGGAGGTGGATGCTGCCTTTGGTCAGGATGAGTCTGTGGAGTGGACCCTGCTGTGACCACTGTGCTTGTGAGCAAGGGGGTGGGAACACAGACACAGCTAAGAGTGACTTGGTTGTGTGGTGGGGAGAGTGCAGGCCTTCTGTGTTTCAGGGTTTGTGGTCAGGGAGGTCCTGGCGCAGGCTGGACTCAAGTCCACCAGGGTTGGGCCTGTTCTTGAGTCCCTTGGCCTATGACATCAGGCTGTGCAGTTCTGCCAGTGGCTCACTGCTTGGAAATACCCCGCTACATGCTTTCTGTTCCAGGTCTCCCCAAGCTGGTGGAGGCCCCTGTCCCTGGGTCATCACCTCATGCCCCCACAGTGTGTGCAGACAGAACTGGAACCTTGTCAGGTGGATGTGGGCCACAGTGTCCTCCCCGTGCCCAGCTGCCTGCCCTGATGATTAGCTCCTTGGCAAAGGTTGGCAGAGGCCCCTGCTCTGGAGGTGTTGGCATAGGGCATTCAGATGCTGGCTTGGCCTCCCTTGGCTGCACCTTAGGTGCCAGTGGCCCTGGAGAAGCACCTGACATGCTGGGTGTCACACGGGCTGGAGCACAGGCATCATTACCCGTGGGAACCGTGTTCCTTCTGTTCTGAGCAGGAGCAGGGTGGAGGGTGGCAGGGTTGGAGTCCGGTATGCACAGCACCATGCTGGCTTGGCTCTGGGTTTTCTGTAGCAGCCCTTGGCCCAAGGCTGTGATGGGGAGGACATCCCCGCAACCCTACAGCGAGAGACCTGGTGTTAACAGTACGGAAGGGACTCAGTTACCTTCCAGGCATCTGTGTACCTCAGTTACCTTCCAGGCATCTATGTCCACTGCCAGGGACATGGTGCGGTGGATGGTTGAGCTGCAGGTGATGATGAGGCCAGCCCAGGGATGTGTGTGTGTGTGTGTGTGTGTGTGTGTGTGTGCACTCATGGGTGCACAGGGGCAGATCCTGGTGAGCGACCATGTCTGGATCCTTAGTCAGCAGTGCCCATTTCTGCAGGAACAGCTGCTGTTTGTGGGAGCACCTGTGTTGGAGGAGAGTGTGGTGCACGTTGTGGGGAGGGGCAGCCTCACTGGCACAGCCCTGGCTCTGGACTATTCACTGGCTCTCTCATCCCTCTTCTGCAGGAGACTCTCCCTCATGGCTCACCTGCTCTCCGTCTTGTCCCAGAGGCCCTGGGTGTGTGCTTTCTGGGAACAGCAGTGGCTGTGTTACCCTGCGCACAGACCTCCTAAGCCAATCACAGCAGTGACGAAGTTGCTGGGTACCATGGCACAAATTCTTAGTGGTCATGGGCAGAGGCCAGAGGTCAGACAGAGGCAGTGCCATGACAGGCCAGCTGAGGCTGCTGGTGAGGGACACTGGTGACCCTGCCTTTCTTTTCCTGCAGGTCCCATCGGAGCCTGAGAGGCTGAAAGTGCCCATCTTGCTGCCACCCACCCATCAGGGAGATGGATGAGACCCCCAAGGACAGGACATCGCTGGTGCAGGGTGCCAAGGCTGTGGCCCGGGAAGTTAGGAAGCATGTGAACCACGCGGTGGACCAGGCACAGGACGGGTACACACGCAGGTCCTACCACCGCTTTCAGGATGAGGAGGGCGAAGAGGATGAGCTCCCCGGGGATCCCTACCCTGGTGACTCCCCGGAGGATGAGGGCTCCAGTGAGGCCACCGAGGGCCATGACGAGGATGACGAGATTTACGAGGGCGAATACCAGGGTATTCCCAGTGGGCCGTCTGGGAAGGATGGCAGCCTGGCCATGGATCAGCCCCCAGGGCCCACCTACAAGGAGTCGGAGCGGCAGGCGGATGAGGAAGAGCTGGCCCAGCAGTATGAGCTCATCATGCAGGAGTGTGGTCATGGCCGCTTCCAGTGGCTGCTCTTCTTTGTGCTAGGCATGGCCCTGATGGCCGATGGCGTGGAGGTGTTTGTGGTGGGCTTCGTGCTGCCCAGCGCTGAGACGGACCTGTGCATCCCCAACTCGGGGTCAGGATGGCTGGGTGAGCATTGAGGGGCAGGGCTGGGACTTGGTGAATATGTGGGCAACAGGCTGCTCAGAGGCTCAAGAGCTGGAGTCAGGGTTCCCCAAGTTTTCAGGGTAGGGAAGTGAGCACGCCTCATGCACAGGTCCTCCGCCTGAATCAGGGACTATACACTGTGTCATGGAGTCTGCCATGGGACGCCCTTGGCCAGCAAGCCTTCGCATGAAGGATCCTGTGAGAGGGTTCAGGCCACTCGGTGTCTGTATCCAACGCACTGCTCAGAACTCTGGCTTAGAGGTGAAAAGACCCAATGACTTTACAGGTGGTGTCGCCACTGCGGGCTCTGGGAGGTCTCCTGTGGTTGAGGTCCAACATCGTCTTCCTGCCAGTGAGCTGCTGTTCTGTTTCATTCTTGACTCTCGAAGGGTGAAGGGCTGCGTTCTGCATGGTCCAGCTACAGGGCAGGCAAGGGTACTCGGCTTCTGAGGTGCAGGAGAGAGTATGTAGTTGTGGATCATGTTAATCTGCTATATACCAGTGCTGCATCTTGCAGATTTTTTCTTTTGATCAGTGAGGACACTTACCCTTAAACATGGAAATTTCAGTAGTTCGTGGGGAGGTGGAGTGAAAGGATTCATGTGTTTGGGGTTGGGATGGGTAGTGTGGAGTGGAGCATGAAGTTGCAATGGGGACAGCTGTGTCCTCCATCAGAGGAGGTTGGGTGTGGATGCACAGCTGCTTGGCTTGAAGTCCAGCTCCCTGCTAATGCACCTGGGAAGGCAACAGGTACAGGTAGCAGCCCAAGTGGGAGACCTGGATGACGTGTCTAGCTGCTGGCTTCTACATGGGCCAGCCCCAGCCACTGCAGCCATTTGGGAGTGAACCAGCAGATGGGAAAGCTTATTGTCTGTCTTTTTTTGACTCTCAAGTGTATAAAAATAAAGTGAAAGTAAAGAAATAGGTGTGTGCAAGCCATCCTCAGAAAGGTCTTGAGAATGCAAATTACAAAAAATACGTGCAGGGATTCCAGACATTTCTGGTGTGCAGAAAAACATTTAATCTTGTAAAACCACTTATGTGAGGGACAGACAGCTAGCTTCCGTCCTCTAATTACACCCCACATACTGACAGCAGCTGGAGCCAGGGGCAGTCCATTTCTGCCTGAGCAAAGGTCAAGGAACTTGAGCCAGCTCCAGGGTGTGCATAGCAGGAAGTGGGGACCAGAGAGGAGACCTAAACCCAGGCACCCTGTGCTGGAGTATAGCCTTGGTTTCCCCCCCACACACACACACACAAGAGGCATCTCAGTTGCTATGCCCACACTCATGTCCTGCACTTTTCATTCCAGTTTCTGCAAGCCTTTGGAGGTCCCTGAGTCCGTTTGGACTTTGCTTCTACCAACCCAATGGTACCAGGGCCACGCAAAGGCTTTCCCAGGGTGGAATCCACACATCATGTCCTTGATTTCCTGCCGGAAATCCTGGTGGAATCCACAGGCATCCCTGGGCTCCCGGGTATGAAGGACACAGGATATTCTGGGCCCTCCTGCCGTGGGAATGGCACCTCCAGGGACACCTGGACCCGGATCTCCTTGTCTGGCCATCTGGCTGTGGCTGCTGCTTTGTACTGAGAGCATGTGAATGACCTCTTATCTGCCTCCCAGACTTGCTGCTGTCATTTCACTCATAATTGCATTCTAATGAGATCTTTCTAGACAAGCATTTAAAGTATTTTGCCATTTTCATTTCAGCCCATAATAGCTTTGTAATGTAATTACCACGCTGGGTCCCAGCAGTGCCACCAAAACACCAACAGGAATGCCTGGCCAAGTGGGGGTGGCAGTGTGAGGACCAGGAGCAGTCATGTGACCATCAGTGCTGCTTTTTGCAGTTTGAGCCGCTCCTTGTGTTTGCCGTGAGATTAATATTGTGCAGACAGTTACAGCATGCTGAGTGTGTGTATCTGCCCCAAGCTGAGGATTTGGTGACGTTAGCCAGGCTTGAAGAAACTGGAGTCAGTGTTATATATTCGTCAATAAAAATTGTTTACGTATTTATTTACAAAACAGCATTACAGAGACAGGGAGGGAGAGACAGTTTTTTTCCGTCCCCTGGTGTGCTCCCCAAATGACTGCAACAGCTGGAGTTGAGTCAATCCTAAACCAAGGGCTTGGAGATTCTTCTGGGTCTCCCACATAGGCACAGTGTCTCAAGTGAACAACCATCCACTACTGCTTTCCCAGGCATATTAGCAGGGAGCTGGAAGGGAATTGGAGCAGATAGCACCCAAAACAGTGTCCATATGGGATTAAGCCATTTTGCCACAGAACTGGCCTGTAAATGATGTATGTTCTAAGGAGCTGCTCTTCGGGAGGGGGGTAAAGGTGGGTGCTGTAAGGTGGCCTGTTCTGTGTTGCCAGGGTCTATTCAGTGTGTGTCATCATGGGCAGCAACAGGACAGGAACACACAGGAAACTGTGGCCCCGTGTGCAGGACCCAAGGTACCCACAGGCTGAATGGAGGAGAGGGTCCTCAAGAAGTAGTGAGGGAGAGACAGCCCTGCAGAGGGGAGAATGTGACCTGCTTTGTGGGGCCCCCCAGCCCCAGTGTATGGCACAGGGAGAGCTGCAGGGTTGGCCTGAGCCAGCTCATTTCTGTCAACAGAGAGCTAACTAGTCCTGCTGTGTGGCTGGCCTGCAGTGCCCAGGACCTTTACTTGCCACATGGGGGAGAGTGGGCCTGTAAGCAGCAGGGTTTCCCCAGAAGCTGGAGCTCACTCATCCCAGTGGAGCTGTCCCTGGCCCTGAAATGGCTAGTGGAACCCTCCTGGCAGGAGTACAGTGAAGGCCAAGGGGAGCTCTGGAAGACAGTCCTGTGACTTGGCCGGGTGTGGAGGAGAGGCCACTGCTGGGATGCAGAGAGTGGCCTCTGCACTGCCCTGCTGCCTGGGCCTCATGGTGCTGTCCTGGCACTGACCCCAGGGAACAGGCAGTTTAGTTCCTGGCCTATGGACATCCTTCTGGGCTGTGGGGCTGTGCAGATGGGCATTGTTTGGAGAAGCTTAGGTGTGTTAGCCATTGAGGCCAGGCTGATGAACGAGAGCCTCCCAGGCTGAGGACAGAGTGTGTGTGCTGCCTCAGCTGCTCCATCTACTTTGGAATTCTCTGTGTGTCTCTCGTGCAAATCCACCTGCTCAAAATTCCCTGCACTGTGCTTTTCCAGGCAAATTTGCTCTGGAATTCCATGTGGTATTTCCTGGGGCAACACTGCATGCTCCAGAATTCCTCATGGGTATGTTTCCCATGCTGATCCTCTGGCCTTGAAACCCCTACTCTACACTGTGGCCCTGCCCTGGAATATGAAGTCTGGGGCTGTGATCTCTGTTGAAAGCGGTCACATGCATCTGGCCCCCACACGGAGGCCAGCTGTGCAGTGCCCCATGTATAAACCACCCGCTGTCTGGGTCTGTAGCTGCTTCCAGCCAAGATTCTGTGGATTTGCAGCCATTTGGCATGATGGCCACCATAGCTGGCTGGCAAGGGCTTCACCTCACCTGGGCCAAATGTTGACCTATGAGCCTTGTGTTAGCTGACTGATGAGGGTAGAAATGTTAGGACATTCTCCAAGCTAATCTAAAATGAAAACTTTTTTTTTTTAATTATTTATTGTTTAACTTCAGTAATTACATTGTATTATGTGACACAGTTACATAGATACTTGGGTTCTCCCCACCCCTCCCCAAACCCTCCCACCATGGTGGATTCCTCCACCTTGTTGCATAACCACAGCTCAAGTTCAGTTGAGATTTCCCCATTGCAATGAAAACTCTAAGTGTGTTTCAACCTTCCCCCTAACCCTGCAGTCAGTGGCCTGGAATTTGACTATAAAAGTAATAAGGGGGAAGCAAGGAAAGGAGGAGAGTGGGAAAAGATGAGGTCCCCGTTGGCTCTGAGCTCCTCACTGACACCGCCATTCCCCTCAGCCATGCCCCGACTGCACCCCTCACTGACTGATATCTCCATTCTCCTCAGCCATGCCCCGACTGCATCCCTCACTGACACCGCCATTCCCCTCAGCCATGCCCCGACTGCACCCCTCACTGACTGATATCTCCATTCCCTTCAGCCATGCCCCGACTGCACCCCTCACTGACACCGCCCCATTCCCTTCAGCCATGCCCCGACTGCACCCCTCACTGACACTGCCCCATTCCCTTCAGCCATGCCCCGACTGCACCCCTCACTGACACCGCCATTCCCCTCAGCTATGCCCCGACTGCACCCCTCACTGACTGATATCTCCATTCTCCTCAGCCATGCCCCAATTGCACCCCTCACTGATATCTCCATTCTCCTCAGCCATGCCCCAATTGCACCCCTCACTGACTGATATCTCCATTCTCCTCAGCCATGCCCCAACTGCACCCCTCACTGACACCGCCATTCCCCTCAGCTATGCCCCGACTGCACCCCTCACTGACTGACACCGCCATTCCCCTCAGCTGTGCCCTGACTGCACCCCTCACTGACTGACACCGTCATTTCCCTCAGCCATGCCCCGACTGTGAGCTGGCTGGAAACTGGCAGTGATGCCAGGAGGAAGCTCTGCCTGTTACTCCACCAGCTTTACCTGAGGGTTAAGCTCCGCATGCCACAGTCAGCTCCCCAATCCTCTCAAAGCTCCCATCCCGCACCCAGGTTCTTACACACCTTCTTGTTGGAGCAAAGCTAAGGGGGTGGTTTTAGGATAAACTCCTGTGCTTGCTCAGCCCACTGGGAACCCCAGAAGGAATTTTTTCCATCTCTAAGATCCAGTGACCTCAGCTGCTGCTGGGCCCAGCTCCAGGATGCCCTCAGCACATGGATCCAGGCCAGTTCCAGGTGGAGTGGGGAGGTTCAGGCTGTGGCCTGCAAGAACTTGGAACAGACCGAGAACCATTTGAACCTGAGAGCCCTGGATGTGGTTGCCATTGGCAAAGACAGAGCTGATGGCAAGGGTCAATCCCCCAAATGACTGAGGAGCCAGCTCCTGCCTGCTGCCTGCTACCTGTCACTGAGAGCTCCGTGAGGATGTGTGGGTGTATTCCTTGTCTGAAGGACAGGGGTGTGACCCCTTATCTCTGTCTGAAGGACAGCGGTGTGACCCCCCCTCATCTATGTACAGGAAAAAGGTGTGACCCCCCTCGTCTCCGTCTCTGCATGAGAGAGCAAGCATCATATTGTCCTCAACGTTTATAGTCAGCCAGTGAGGTTGAGATGGCCATAGGAGCTCAGTTGTCACTTGCACACTACCATGACCCTGGGCCTCCCTGTGTGGGTGCTGAGTATTACCTGTATGTTAATGTTCTGGGTGTTCTTCTCTGTCTCTGACCTCTCTGTGTTCCTGTCTTGCAGGCAGCATTGTGTACCTCGGGATGATGGTTGGGGCCTTCTTCTGGGGAGGCCTGGCAGACAAGGTGGGGAGGAAGCAGGCCCTGTTGCTGTGTATGTCCATCAACGCGCTCTTTGCCTTCCTCTCCTCCTTCGTCCAAGGTTACGGCTTCTTCCTCTTCTGCCGCCTGCTCTCAGGGTTTGGGTAAGGGCATTGTGTGTGTGTGTGTGTGTGTGTGTGTGTGTGTGTGTGTTTTCTTCCTGCCTGTTTCTGTTCTGCACACCGCAGGGCCTCATTGTCAAGGACCTGTCCCTCCACGTGGTGCTGCCCGACATAGGGTGCCCCCAGGAACCCTGTCCTGGGTCTTATGAGGCAGTGGTCAACCGTTGGACCCAGCTGGGGACTTAGTGCTTGCCACTGGTCCTTTCCTGTTTTCCTTCCAGAAAGCCACCATAGCTTTAGACTCCATCTTGTGCCACAGCCATTCAGGAAAGTCAGCAAGAGAGAGAAAGAGAGAGGCAGAGAGAGAGAGAGAGGCAGAGAGAGAGAGATCTTTTTCCATTATTTATTTATTTATGTAAAATGTTTTTATTTTTTAATAATGATTATATGGTTGATCAGAGTGGGAAGGAACAAGATTTAGGGAAAATTGGGTGAACTCATTGCTTCCAAGTTTGCTGTTTCTTCTTCTTGTTCCTGGGGGACCACTCATGACTTTCCACATCCAGTACCCAGGGATGAAGAACTGCCACCTCATATCAACCCAGGGCCTCCATGTGTACATATTCGAGGGTTCTGTCCAAGTGGTTTAGATAGTTCTGAAATGCTGCCGATTTCACCAATCCAAGGATGATGTCACTCTCCCAATGTCCATTGGCTCCATTCGCCAAGATTTTTAGCTGTCTTCGTTTGTTTGGAGTAGTTGTCCAGTTTGTTCCATTCTTTTGCTACAGCACCAAATATGCTGTCATTTTCTCCTTTTGCAACAGGGCCTGTGTCCTCCCCTTTTTCATTAATTAGGACATGTTCTTGCAGGTGAGTCCCAGTACCTGGGCCAGGTGTCTCAAGCATTGCCGGATCCCCAACCCCTGGGGCTCATGAACCTGACATCCATCTAGTAAGCGGCCCTAGGACCCAAGACAGGAGACCCAAGCCTTGCCAGATCCCCCACCCCTGAGGCTCATAATCTGGCACCCACCTCACAGGTAGGCCCCAGGACCCAGGCCGGCAACCCAAGCCCCACCACATCCCCAACCTCTGGGGCTCACGAACCTGATACCCACCTAGTAGGTGGGCTCTGATCCCTAGGCCAGGAGACCCAAGCCCCGCCATATACCTACCTCCGGGGTTCATGAAACCAACACCCACCTAAAAGGCAGGCCCCAGGATCTGAGCCAAGCTACCCGAGCCCTGTCAGATCCCCCATCCCTGGGATTCATGTATCCATCCCCCACTGGGCCCAGACTGGCATGACTTGCCTCACCTCAGTGTCTGTAATCTTATTGCACAGCCTGGCCTAGTCTAGTCTGCCCACGTTCCAGCTCCTGCTGGTGGGTGCTGCAGCCTATCCCAGCACAGCCTGATTGCTGTCCCGGTTCTAATGTAAACTGGCTGGTGTTGTGGCTCGATCTGACTCCTCCTTCCCCTGCCCTCTCAGATCTGCCAGTGGGTGTTATGTGCTGACCCAGACTGGACTGTCCCTAGGACTGACCCACATGTATGCCGGCAGGTACTGTAACCTGGCATGGTCTGGACTGCACCTTGCCTTGCTTGTTGCGCTCACCTGCAGGGGCTGCATCCCAGTGAAGGAATTTCCCAAGTTCCTCCATTGTGTCTCCTCCCAGTGACAGTTCTCAAGCACACCAGTGGGTCATTGGCCCAGGTTGACTTTGTCCACCTCCTGTCCTGGCAAGAACAGTGGCCTTGCTCAACTGGCCATATCCATTCTGGTTCTTGTTGTTGGGTACTGCAGCCCAGCAATACCTAATCCATACCCAGATACAGCTTTCATATATTTCAGTGGAAATCAAGACCTAGTCTGGGCTGTTCTACACCCAGCCTGGCTCTCATGAGTACCACTGGGGGATGGAGTCAAGTCCAATCTGGTGCTCCACAGTCCCAGTGCACACCTGTGCCAGTGCAGTCTATAACCTTGTACAACCACGCTTGCTGTCCACAATCCTACTCAAGACAGAGATCTTGCATCCACTGACTTCGTTCCCAAATGGCTACAATGGTCATTACCAGACCAGGCCAAAACCCAGAAACCAAGAGCTTCCAGGTCTCCCACATGAGTTCAGGGTCCCAAGGACTTGGGCCATCCTCTACTGCTTTCCTAGGCACATTAACAGGGAGCCTGACTGGAAGTGGAGCAGATGGGACTGGAATCCGTTACTATATAGGACACTCAGAAGGTGGCTTTAGCTACTGTACCAGGGCACCACCCACCTCTCACACGTTATTATCCTCAACACTTGATCTCAGCAGACTCTAGTGTTGATCCTACTGGCATGAATGAGTGAAGAATACTCACTCAGCAGCCGCACCCTTAGAGTCAGGGTTAGAGCATCACATGACATGTTACCCTGGTCTGTCGGCATAGCAGGTGCATTTACCCATAGGAACCTGTGTCTGAAGACACAACAGGTTCTATCTGTGACCCCCTGACATGTTCTGAGTTAAGGAGGTAATACTGTTACCCAAGGTAATACTGTTACCCAGTGTGGCTGCTCTGTGTCATCATTTCCTTCAGAATCTAGAAGCTTAGCTGAATCCAAGGCTAATGAACACCCTTAGGAGATTATGAGAAGTTCTGCTTTAATCAGGGGCCAGCCTTATTACTGTAGCAGGCCCTGCAGTGCTCACAGCTTTGTGTAGGCTGATTAACTTCCCATCCAGCTCCCTGCTAAAGGCCTGGGAAGAACATTAGAAGATGGCCCAAACATTAGGGTCCCTGCACCCACATGGGAGATCCAGGCGAAATTCCTAGCTTCTGATGTCTGCCTGGCCCAGCCCTGGCTGTTACAACCATGTGGAAGGTCTGTCTGTCTGTCTGTCTGTCTTTCTTTCTTTCTCTCTCTCTCTCTCTTCTCTCTCTTTCTCTCTCTTTCTCTCTCTCTCTCTCTGATCTTCAAATAAATAAATCTTCTAAAAATGTTTTGCTTTAATTTGTAAAGAGAAGCAATGGAGATGCATGATTTCAGATTCACTCTTGAGGATATGGAGACATCATTTTTAAGGTCTCTGGCATAGAAGAGTATAGCAGAAAATAAACACTAAATGGGAAGAGGCTGGTGCTGTGGCAATAATGGGTTAAGCCACCAGCAGCAGTGCCAGCACCCCAATATGGTTACTAGTTCAAGTCCCAGATAGCTGTTCCACATCTGATCCAGCTCCCAGGTTTCCATTTCCTTGCAAAGATACCTGGGAAAGCAGCAAAAGATGGCCCAAGCGCTTGAGCCCCTGCATCCACTGGGGAAACCTGGCCCAGACACAGTCATTGAAGTGGTTTGGGGATTGAACCCCTCTGTAATTCTGCTTTTCCAATAAAAAAAATCAAATATACTACAATAAAAGGGAAACAAATGAGGAGTGTGAGAGCCCCAGGCCCACAGTGGGCTTGGAAAGCGCCCACTGGTGGTATTGCTGGTAAGATCACAGCCCACACAGCTGAACAAAGTTTGTGAAAAGGAGCCTGAGCAGCCATATCCTAACTCCTGCACAGCATCCACGTGCCTCTGGGCCCTGCTAGCCTGCGTGCTGGGCATGGATGTGGGTGGCATAGAGGGCGCCTTATCAGGCTTCATGAGCAGTTCTTGCAGCTTCTCGCACAATATATGCCCAGCCCAGTGCTGAGGAGTCTGTGCAGACCCAGCCCACGTGAGTTTAGGAGGTTTTTGCCGTGCTGCTTGTGGCAGCTGCAGGTGTGGAGCCTTAGGTCCAGGGGCTGGCTGGGATCCTTATCTTCTGAGATCAGGCAGGTGAGCCAGGGTGACAGTCCACAGATCACAATCAGAGCTGCCTGAGACAGACCTAGAGTCATGGTAGGTAGCCCTGGCACCCCTCGCGGTGGGACAGAAGTCTCCATGTTGGGTTGGAGCTGCGTGGTGGCCAGCAGAGCCCCCACTGCACAAGGGTCCGGCTTCAGCCGGCTCCACCCTGGAGGACTGTCAGCATGGGCCTGCCTCCAGATACCCCAGTTATGTCCTGCAGCTTGCAGTTCAGCAGGGGTGTGGCCACCGGTGCTGAGCCCAGTGCTGGGCATCACCCCCAGCTGCAGACCCCAGCAGCCCTGTTAGGCTCTTCAACCTGTGGTAAGGGGCCTGCCTGCCTGTGTGCGTGATGTTTGCCCTCATCAGTCCCCAGACAGGCCGTGAGACTATCATCTAGAAGCATTAACCTGCCCACTGCCTTCTTCTGGATGGCCTCATGTGTCTGGTCAGTGGGAAGAGTGATCATGCTGTCAGGGGGTGTCCTGCAATCTCACAATTCACTCTCCATTTCTCGTCATCCTAAATGAATCTCACAGGGGCAGACGCTCCCTCCCTTTTGTTCCGGAAAGCGAGAAAAGCTGGAGTGGAGCTGGCAGCGTGCACTCACTTTCCTTGGCTCAGAATTGAATTATTTGTGTCCAGTCACTGTCAATTATGGGGGCGATCGATCGTGCATAGGGTGCCGAGCAGCGACTGGGGAGAGGGAAGGATAGCAGCCTACCCTCCCCCACTGGCGCTGCCAGGCTTCCGAGTGTCCCTGCCACAGGTAGTAGAGGAGTCCACTCCTGGGTGTGTGCAGTGTCCACACACCCCCACGTTGGGATCCAGGGAGACAGTGGTGCTGTGGCAGTGAGCACCACACACAGAGGTGCTTTGGGGAAGCACCTGCTCATCTCTACAGTGGTTCTTCATAACTGGGTCTGCAAAGAACAATGCCTTGTTCTTCCTGCAGCGTTTTATTTATTGGGTTGAACAGCAGAGTGATAGAGAGGAAGAACAGTTTTCCATCGAATGGTTCACTCCCCAGACACCACATCAGCTGGGACTCAGCCAAGCAAAAGCCAGAAGCCAGGAACTGCATATGGAACTCCCTTGGAGTGGGAGGGACCCAAACGCTGGGGCATCTTCCCTTGCTGTCATGAGCTTTGAGCATGGAACTGAGCTGGAGGTGGAGCAGCTGGGACACTTAGCCAGAGGATGTTGTTGTTACCAACTGCAGCTTAACTTGCAGAGCTGCAACGCCAGTCACATGTGTTTGTTGTTGTTGGTTTTAAATATTTATTTTTATTGGGAAGGCAGATTTACATACAGAAAGAGAGAGGCAGATTTACATACAGAAAGAGAGATGGCAGAAAGATCTTCCGTCTGCTGGTTCACTCCCCAAATGGTCTCAATAGCCAGAGTTGAGCTGATTCAAAGCCAGCAACTTCTGTGTCTCCCACATGGGTGCAGGGTTTCAAGGGTGTGGACTGACCTCTCCTGCTTTCCCAGGCCACAAGCAGGGAGCTGGATGGCAGGTGGAGCAGCAAGGACACGAACCAGTGCTCATATGGGATGCCAGTGCTTGTAGGTGGAGAATTAGCCGGTTGAGCCACTGAGCCAGCCCCATAACATGTTTTGTAAAGTAGAGAGTTCAAGACCAAGTGATTTTCAAACGTTCAGCAGTCACCAGGTCTTCTCACATGTTCAACCCTGATTGTGCATTACAAGAAGCTCGTGTTTCCTTAGTGTTCTAGAGAAGTGCAGACTAGTGAAAATTAATGCAATTTTAGAGCTGTGGTCTACCCTTCCACTAAGTGTTAGGACAGACTTGACTTCACAGTTTGTACCTGAGGATGGAACACTGTGAGGGAGGTCCACTATGAGCACTGTCCTCCTTCTAGCTCAGGGCTGGCTTCTCTTCTAGGCAGCATTTGGGTCCCGTCATTTCCCCAGCATCAGCAGCTCGGTGCCTTTGCTGCGTGGCGGAGGCCAGGCTAGGGAGCGAATTGGTGGTGTGTTCTCTCTGCAATGACACTGGTGTTAGCCAAATCCCACGCTTACAGATGAATGTTTCTAAAATAGCTGCATTTTCTTGTTTCTTTGTCTTAGATTTGATTTATTGATTTGCCAGGCAGAGTTACGTACACACAGAGAGAGAGAGAGATATCAATCTTCCCTCTATTTGGTTCTCTCCCCAAATGTCTGCAGTAGCCATAATTGAGCCATGCAGCCAGGAACCTGGGACACTCTCTGGGTCTCCCATGTGGGTACAGAGGTGCAAGCAGTTGGATCTTCCACTGCTTTTCAAGGCACGTTAGCAGGGAGCTGAATCAGAAGTTAAGCAGTTGGGACTTGAACCAGAACCTGTATGGTACATGGGCATTTCAGGTAGCAGCTTAACCCACTGGGCCACAAGGCCGGCCCCAGATAACCAAGCTTTCTACCAGTGTTTATGACAACAGTTTATATAATAACAGGAAACTGACACTTCCCCATGTCACATAATGTGGACTTTTCTCCCATGCCTAGGAGCTGGACAACTTCAAGCTTTGCTAACTATGGGCCGAGTGGACTCCAGTCCAGACTTGGCCACCTTTGGGGATCCTCCTCCTCCTCTCTGTTCCTGTGACAGCTCAGGCCTCCCAGGCCTCTTGGAGGACCAGGGCCGTGCTCTCAGGCACACTCTAGGGCTGTGCAGCTCTGTTTCCTTTCATGGAGTAGAGGGTGCCAGAGGAGCTTCTCTGGGAGCTTCTTTGGGGGTTCATTGCTTTGCTCCACCTCTGGTAACGGGATGGTTGGAAAGTCATTGTTCTGTGAGCTGTTTGTGAACCCAGACCATCCTCTGGCCCTTGTGAGCCCGTGTGAGCTGCTTGTGAACCCAGACTGTCCGCTGAGCCCATGTGCTTTCTTGTCCAGAGCTGCTGGGGTCAGCCCTGGCAGGCTGTTTACCCTCGTGCAGGACATGGGGCCTCAGAGGGCTACCCAATTCCATGAGTGTGTGTTCCACTGAGGCCTGCCTCACAGTGGACATGGGAAGAGGACAGTAGACAACCACCTGCTGAAATGGGGAGACTGCAATCCAAGCAGCCACTGCACTTATCACTGGGGGTGGCGTCAGGCTTCCAGCCTCACTGCACCTGCTTTTTCGTCTGTACCCTCTGACCCACTGACAGGTGCAGCATGGCTGTGGCTATTGCAAGTGTAGGACGTTCAGCCTTCTGGGTCTTCCTGGGCTTCTGTCTGCCTTCAGGGCAAAGCTGATGGAGCCGTCGCCTCTGCTGTCTCCCAATCCAGGGGCATGCTACCTACAAAGATGGTGCAGTCTGAAATCCCACCTATGAATTTGCCTTTGGTTGTTTTCTATTTATTTATTTGAAAGAACATCAGAAAGGAAGCAGAAAGAGGGACAATAACCAGGGCTGGACAAGGCCATAGCAAGGAGTCAGGACTCCATGCGGGTCTCCCACATGGGTGGCAGGGACCCAAACACTCAGGCCATCTCTGCCTTCTCAGGTGCATTACTGGGAGCTGCACTGGAAACAGAGCAGCCAGTACTCAAATTGGCACTCTGATACTAGATTGTGGCATTGCAAGCAGTGACTTAACTCGCTTCACTATGATGCGAGGCCATGCCTTAGGTTAGCAAGGACAATACATGTTCCATGATGTTTCCCGGGTGCCTGGCATTGAGTCATGTGTAAACCAGCTTCGCTATCATCTGCAGATGCACATGTGTGGACATGACGTGTGTCTGCTGTACACATGTGCTGGAGTATGCAGTACGTACCTGTACGCTTAGTGTGTGTGTGGCTCAGAGGATCCAACTTACTCTTGAAACGTGTCTTGATAGAATGTTTTGATTTCTCAGCATTTCTATAACATTACAAGGATCTACACCATTTGGTTCATGTAGCGCATCCAGCCTGGTGCCATCTCAATCAGCTCCAGGCTCTGAGGCCGAATCTGAGGGCCCTGAGCACAGTGGCTCCTCCCTGTCATTGCTGCAGGGAGCACCGAGCACAACCTTATCCTGATGGTCCATGTCATTCAGAGCAACGTGTTGCTGAGCAGTAATGGTGGACATCTCCCATACTACCTTAGTAGTGGTTCTCAGAATTGGAGGTCAAGGCTCCTTTGAAGTTACGGACATCGTGAGCCCACAGACAAGCCATCCAGGCCCACACCTGGCCTGTGCAGCTCAGCTGGTCCTTCTGTGACCAGCACATGGTTGCTGTGTAAACCTGCACCTCCATGTTTGGTTCTGTTCAAGTCCCTTTCTTGAGTGCTTGTTGAGTGGTGATGTCTGGTAGCCTGGACAAAGGCCCGTCACAGAAATGCCCTGCAGGTCTCTGGTCAGCCTGGCTTGGTGGCATGACAGAGTGTGGAGAGCAGTGAGTGCAAACTGTAGTGTTTGAGCTGTTGCAAAATCTCCTGTCATGGGCAAGATCCACACTGTGTTTCCACTCAAATGCAAATTCCTGACTAGGCAAAGCCAATCATGGCAACTGCTGTTCAGGATGGCACAGCAGAGAGCCAGAAACTCCTAGCCACACCTCCACCACCCAGGTGGATACCACTGCCCCAGTGGATCTCACAGCCAGGAAGTCTTAGGTCTCACCCTCCACCACCCAGCCTGGCACTGCTGCCCCTGTGGGCTGCAGTGCTAACTGCAGGTCCAGGT